>NC_136057.1:1795768773-1796368773 GCF_964261635.1 Lissotriton helveticus
GGTGATGAAGCTAGCCAGAGGTGGTACATGTGGGAGAGAGCCCTAAAATATATCCCACAAGGACACCGTGATTTTCACCGATTTACCTAGGTTAACAATCCTACACCCGAGTGAGACAGTGGCAACCCATCATTTTATCTTGTGGTTAGTAATTGGATCCAACAAAATAAGGTAACCCTCCTCAAGCATTACCACAAACAAATACCACAGACTTATCCGCATTTAGCTGTAGCAAATGTATGGCCATCCGTTCTGTTTTTCTTTTAAAGCTGAGTGCTGCATGTCGACTTCCCCGGCAAGGCAGACTATTTGTTGTCGTTCACATGCGTAAAGGAGATGCCAATGGTCTCAATCAGTTTAACAATGGGGCAATGTAAAGACTGAAAGGACTGGGACTCAATCCTGAGCCTTGGGGAACAACAGTGGTGACATGTTTAGGTGTTGGTAGGAAATATTTCAACCTAACAATTTGGGAGTGATTTTGGAGAAAGGATACCTTGCCCCCAGTTCCTGACTGTCGCTGATGGAAGATGGAGTTCGAGATGGTATTAAATGCTGCTGATCTAATAAAAACAATGTGCTTACTTCCGCCCTGGTCTTTGATTTACTTGTTGTCATCGTAGGAAACTTTGTCCCCCTACTTTTTACCTGGTATTTAATGCAACTGCAATTGGAGTGCACTGGGTTCCTGCTAACCAGGTCCCCAGTGTCAGTATTTTTCCCCCAAAACAAGAGAATTGATCCTCAGTTGGCCAGGCCTGTAGCACGTCTGCAAGTCCCTAGTATGTGTTACATAGGGCATAGGTACTAAAGAGGGTCCCTAAGATGTGCAGCATATATTGTGCTACTCTAAGGGACCCAGCACAAAACCCATGCAGACTGCCATATCAGACTGCATGACAAAGTGCTCTAAAAAGTGAAAACACAACATGGCACACACCATTAGCCATGTGCCCTAACACTGCATGTGTTATTTATAAGTCACCCCTACAGCGGGCCTTAGAGTCCTAAGGCAGGATGCATTGTGTTGCATATGAGGACATATCTGCATGAGCAGATATGCCCCTTTTTGGCCAGTTCTATTACTGACAGTACAAGTGAACAGGGAAGCCATCTTAAGGTATGTACTGTTAATTCTTTATAGGTTCCGGAGTAGGGTGCTACCCACCAAAAAAAACGCTTCAGCACCTCTTCAGGGGTAGCAAGTGCTATATAGATGCAAACCGTTTTCCCTCTTCTATTCCTTCTCAATCCAAATACCTGACTAAGATATCCACCACTCAAATTACTTTCATATTGCAGTATACCATCATAAACATAATAAACTTTATTCTATCTATAAAAATAGACCATGAAAGTGAAATGAAAATAAGACATAGAATACGATAAATAAATAACATATTATCCAAGACATTCTAAAAATAATTCTTAAAAAACAGTATCATATTTTGTCAACAAACCCCTATCTATGACACACTGATGGTAATTTTGCATTTTGAGCTAAAATCAAAAAGGTGGGGAGGAGGGCAAAAACCTCAACTAAGGGTCTACTATGCGATTGTCCCTACCATTTATCAAAATGCATTAAAAAAACTTTACACAGTATTTACAGCATAAAACCATAATGGTCAATACCGGGGATAAAATGACTTAAAACAATTCTGTATACAGTGCCTAAAAAACATATAGCGATGCGGAGCATCGAACCTGGCCCCTTAAATGACAGAAGTTATGAGACAGGCTATGGCCACGAAAATCAAGGCGGGAATATGATAAGTTCTAGCTGCTTGGTAAGCCTCACAAAAGGACATTAACAGGACAGTATGTCGAGCCCAGCCCCCTAGGCTACATGGAAAGTGAGGCGTACTATAACACAACTGATACGGTCATTTACAAATGTCACGACAATCCTAGGAGGTCACAGGTAACCCGAATAAATTAATCACAACTGGATCTGAGCTTGACCACAGACCTTTACAAACTAAGAACATGTAGTACTGAGTTGCTGGAGAGCATTTGTAAATAAAATAATAAAGGCGGTCTAATTTGCTTAAAATTGCCTTTTTTTAAGATGGCAATAAGGTAGGACTTCCTTGGCACCTCGTAAAAACTACAGAACGTTAAAAAATGCATCATGACCTGTGGAGACTCCCGTCGCAACCACAGGGAGTAAAGACTTTGGCCCCTATGTGCTTCCTTTTGGTGGGTTGCAAGATAATAATAGAGGTCCAAACGAAACCTGGTCAGTAAAAATCAATCAAGGCTACTTTTGAGCCATAAAAGATAGGCTCAGTGGACATCACAGTTTTCAGTAGAGAGTACCTACGCACGCTGGGCTTCCTTAGATTCACTTGTCCCCTGTCCAGCTGCTTCTTTTTAAAGAAGTTCCCCTTCACCCAACACTGGTCTCTTCTACACATTTTCTCCGGGTTGGTAAATAGATCGGCCCTTCCTAAATCCATAAAGCAATCCTTGAGATACTTAAGCCAGGCAATACAATAACTATAATCAAGAGAGAGACAGTCACTTAAGATGTCCTTGCTTAAAGCAATTCCCTTCCTGAGCCACAGGTTCATCCACAATGATGTTGGACAACAGGACAACAAGTTAGAAATAAAAAAACATTCCCAATTCCTCGTGGGCTTCAAACGAGGGGATGCTCTGCAGGCAACATAAATGTTTTAAAAAGATGTTTTCAGAGATTTGGAGTTCCTCGTGCTCCGTAAAAACCCCAAATCTTGCTGCCATATGCCACCTTGGTGATACACTAGGCCGAATAAATCTGAAAAAGGGGCCAATCGGTCTATTAACCAATCTTGACGCAAAGTTAAAAATAGTGGCATTGGCCCTAACAAAATCCCCTTTCTTTCTGCTAATAAGAGGACGCCAGTACATAGCAGCGTCAAACACTACCCCCAAATATGAGAAGGCGCCAGTCTTGGGGACTGACATGGATCCCACCACAAATATATAGGGTTTGCTGAGACGAGGACCTACTTGCATTACAAAAGATTTGTTGTTGTTGACCCGCAAGTCCAGGTCCTCCAAAAACTGGATAAATGAGTTCAACAGAGATTGCAATCCTTGGGCTGTCCTGGCCAGAAGAACGGCGTCATCCGCGTACAGTAGTACAGGCAGAGATCGCGTACCCACCTGGGGACAATCAATTTTCAACATCAACAAGTTCTGATCCAAGTTGTTAATATACCGATTAAAAAGGAAAGGTGCCAGGATACACCCCTGTCTGACCCCTCTCTGAATTGAAAACTGGCAGGTAACTCTAAGGACGTTGGAATAGCAAACCCCCGCCTTAGTATCTCTATGTAGGTCCCTCAAAAAGAGGACAAGGTCTGGCCTAACACCAAGGGACAACATGATCTGCCAAAGTTTTGATCTATTGACCAGATTGAACACTGATGTCAGGTCCATGAAAGCTAAATGGACGGTACTGGGGTGCGCCATGGTGTACTTATCGAGTACCATGTAATGATTAAAACTCTGGTCCACCGTGGAACAATCCGGACGCAAGCCATATTGGGCATCAGATAAAATATTAATGTTATCTGCTCATCTGGAAAGTCTATTGAGTACATCACGCCCCACCACCTTTACCACTGAATCAAGTAAGGAGATAGACCTATAACAGTGAGTACTATCACAGTGACCCTTTTTGAAGACCGGCACGATTGTTGATAATGCCCAAGTAGCCGGACATCCTGAGACAGCTGCAGCATTGATAATCGAGGTGAGGCCTGGTACCCAGATGTCCATGTTCAAGATGTAAAGATCTTGGAGTATTTCTTCGGGCCCTGGGCCTTGTTTTTTGTCCAACCTGCTATACACTCTCTTACTTCCTCCAATGTACAAAACGCATTGAGTATCCCCTCACCTGAACACAGGTCTTCCTTTGTAGTGGGAGAGAACAAGAACATGTCCTCAAAATGCCTTACCCATTCCTCTTCAATTAAGTGAGAATCCAGAAGGTGGCACTTGACCCCTGCCAAAAAAGGATTATTTATAATGCTCTAGAACTTGGAACTGTCCATCAGAGTACTGGCTTTGATTAAGATCTAGTCAAGCCGTGTCCTTCAAGGTGGTCTTCTGATTAGCCAGGGCAACCTTGTATTGTCTACAACAGACTTCAACAATAGAAGGGTCTCTCGGTTTGGTACCAAGGGCTAGCTTCAAGTTCCTGGAGGCACGTGAACATTCAGGGTCGAACCATCTTGGTGCCAAGGGGGTCGCTGCACCGCCGGTGCCTTTAATAAGCTTGCTGTGGTGCCTGATATGACACTAAAGGCCTTTAAGATCTCTATAGGCGGGGCTGACCGATCAATACAGGTTGCGAACTTCCTCTGGCACCGAGAAAGCAATGACTCTTAGAAATTATCCGGGAGATCTGCATCCACTTCAGTCTCTTCCTGCCATCCACCTTTGTCAGTTACCCCCTGGTTTCCTCCTTATTTTGTTGTACGGCCCGGGACCAGCAAGTTGACATACGCACAGGGTTGTAGTCGCTAAACACGCTCACCTGGATGGAAAAATCCATAATATTTGCAAAAAAGGAAGTAGAGACAAAAATAAAGTCAATAAATGACCCACACCCTCTCCCAATAAAGGTGGGGTCGATATCCTTCTTGCCCAGGGGCATCTTGTTCATGGCTAAAGTTAGATCAAACTCATTAACAATAGCAGTGAGTATATTACCCTGAGAAGTGTGTTCCATATGCAAACCCAGCAGATCGCGCATAGCCCATGTCCTTAATCCCATCACGTCTCGGATCCCAACACATATGAACATTAAAATCTCCTGGAATCAAAAGGTTAGTGTAATTCTGTTTACTTGGTAAAAAATTTCTCAGAAAGGAACCCAGCCAGAAAATGTTACAACCTTCAGCAAAAGGGGATACAGAATTATAAAAATTCAAAACCAACAAATTATTTGTCCCACTGGAAAACAACAAGGCCTGCAGGGTGGAGAGCTCCGTGGGCACCACTGCAATTCTACTACAAACAGACAGGGAAATGAAACTAACCAGACCCCCTTCGCTCTATCCACACTCAAGGGGGTAGCAGGTACAAAAAAGGTCTTAAAGCCTTCCAAGAAAAAGCTGTTAACAGTGGACCGCGTTTCCTGTAAGCAAATCACATCAAACCTTCTTGTATAAATCGTGCAGCCCGCTTGCTCGCCAGCCCTGCAATATTCCAAGAAATACATTTGGAGTCAGTAGAACCAGGAAGGATCTGACCCGGGACACCAATTGGATGCTGAATCGGAGGAGTCATAGGGTCTAGTGGTAAGGCTTGAGCAGACAGTCAATCACAGCAGTCTAATGATCCCAATGGCTCAAACCTATTATGCATATCTATGACTGAGGCAACCTCCTGCCGAGTCTCCTGGCCCAAGTCATTAGGTCTGCTCCATTTCCTGACACCGGAAAAGAGCGAGTGAGCCAGGGGGCCGGTAGAGCTATCCCAAGGGGAGGGCCATAAGAGCCGAAGTAATGCTATTATTGGTGAACTGTGCGGTCAATGCCAGTATTCTATTCACATAACGGGGACTATTAAAATGGATGACAACACAGTCGCCTTTCCAGACATTCCTAGTCCTTCCCACCCAACTTATTCTATGCAGAATGAGCATGTGTCTTTCTAACCTTAAGCCTGCGTAGCTGTTAGAATTCCAACAATGCACCACTTTAGTCGGCCAATTTCTTCTTTCACTCCCGCTGAAGAACTGGGACATTTGCTAGGACTACTACGAATGGGGTCGATTCTGGAGGAAGGTGTAGTGAAGTTGAACACTGACAGAAGATGTCAGGTGCCTCAGGGCAAAGGCTATTCTCCCCTCCTCTGGACGCCGTGATTGCCCTGCTCACGGCGTTTCCTGGGCCAGATTTGGACGTAGGTTGGTAGGGGGCCACCTCCTGCGGGTTAGTAGGTAAAGATGGTGGATTGGCTTGCCGTAAGTGTTGACGTATACGGTTAGATTAGCTCAACAACACTGGTTCCAATATAAGCTGAGTGGACTCAAATTGACGCGCATATGCGCACCACAACACGCTGCAATAGATGGAACAGATGGACCCCGAGACCCTGTACCCTCGGCCACTAGATCACCTCAGGGGAGGGGGCTGTGGGGGGGACGACAAATTCAAGGTGGTAAGGCCCTGTTCTAAAGCGGTTAAGCGTTGGACAATGTAATCAATTTTAGTGTCCAAAACGGCTGTCAGAGAAATCATGAAGGACTCCAACATAGCGGCCTTATCTGGTTTCAATAGGACCGAAATGTCAGTAGGGTGGTGTGTAGACCATTACTCTTCTGTTGTTTGGCATTACTCCCAACGGGAGGGCACTTCCTTTTGACTCTTGCTCCTTTCCCCACCCAGGGAACCTGTGCAGAGGCTGATGGAGCTGCCCACCCCTCCGGTATCTCAATGATTCCTTGGTCCAAGAGTGAGCTGGTTTCCCTGTCCTTGTTCAGGTCAATAGGCATGGAATCCTGGCCTCGAACGAGTTCAGGATGGACTGGGTATAAGGAAGGAGAAGGAGAGGTGCTCAGGGGGCCATTGGGTATGTGATTTGATGGGGAATGGGAAAGGCTTCGGGTAGCTAACTCAATCTCCTTATCCAAAACGCCAACTGCTCGTTGAAGGAAAGCATCCATCATTGACACCGTGTTCCCAGGTGCTTTGGGAGTAGACCCCACTGGCCTGCACTTCCTCATGATGATACACCAACAGAACCAGGGCAGGGACGATCCTGATTACTATGAGGCTGGTTACCAACTTAGGTTAAAGAGCTGCCAGGTATGAGCAAGCAAATCAGGTAAGAGTAACTCCGGACGAGAAAGGCCCCCAACACTATATTCTACAAGCACGAGAGGGAGAGGCTTGAGCCACAACAGGATGAAATGCCAGGACCTGAAGAGAATAAAACCAAAATCTTTCCCTCCCTGCCTTCACAAAGACATCAGGACTACACCTCTTTTGTGGTCTACGGAATAGTCCTGTAATAGTCCCGCTCAACCTTGGACAGTAGGATGTAGCCAGCCCAGAGAACAGACAACTAAGAGGGGTGGCCCATCCCAGCCTCCACACATCTCTGACAGGCATGGATGGGCCTACCCCTGGCCCGGGCGCAGCCCACTCCGCACGAGGTAGAACTCACTTTTAAGTGTGCGGCGCAGGAATGAGAGCAGCACAAGATTCTGGGACAGCAAGTCCCCTCCAAGAACACTACCGGCCTCCAAGGTCCATGCTAGGCAGAGCGTCCCGTGTCGCGGGAGTTAAAACGCACTTTTAGGTGCTCCGCTTGGGAATTAGGACAGAACAGGATTCTGGGACAGCAAGTCCCCTTCAAGAACACTACCGGCCTCCAAGGTCCTCGCCAGACAGAGCTTTGGCCACTATACTAATTCACCACCAATACTTTATGGGTTCTATGCTATATGCCGAAAAAATGATTCAATACCTCATCAGGGGTAGCAAGTGCTATATAAATGCAAACCTTTTCTCTTTTCTATCCCTCTACTATCCTTTTCAATCCAAATAACTGACTAACATATCCACCACTCAAGTCAAGTCAAAAACTTTATTCGGAGGCATGTAAATCATGTCCATAAAAGTACATACATATAATACATGTTAATAAAAAATACACATTAATAGAAAGTACACTTTACAATCGCAATCCGCAAAAAATACAGTATGATACATATAATGTATCAAATAACACACTTTAAAAAGTTTCCAATAAATAAATTATTTTAAAAATTTGTTATTATGTTAAAAAGTCATGCTTTTTCTAGAGCTAATTGCCTTGAGTAAATAACTAGCCGTATAAAAACAGATGTCAGGGTGATGCAGATTAAAAAGTAATTTAATTGCCGCTTTGATGGTTCTTACTCCAAATTTAATAAATAAAGGTTTTAAAAAGAATTTACGATATTCACTATAGAGGTTACATATAAGTAAAAAGTGCTCTATGCTTTGTTCTGAAATGTTGTCGCACCGACATGGACCTATAAGGCGCATCTTAGTCTCAGGAAATGCAACCAATAGGTGGACCGTACCCATCCTCATCCTGGTAAGAACAAACCGATGTTGCCCTTTAGTTACCTGGGAGAGGTAAGGGTGTAGGCCCACAAATTTGTTCAATTGGTTATAACGTATACAGGTGGAAAGTTTAAGATCATCCGTGGCTCGTCTTTCTGCACAGTGATTTAAAAAGATTGATTTCAAACTCTTTTTAGAAAGATCCGAAGCAGAACAGTGATCTAATATAACGTTTAACCCAAACACATTAGAAAAGGATTCAATTGTGTATTTAATCCATGGAATTTTAAGAAAGTAGTCTAGACGTAGGCAATCCTCAATAATAGCCCTATTAAATGAGGTTTCGTCTTTCATCCAGACCGAACGCCATAGTAACAGAGGTCTCAACAATAATAGATCATTTAAATGATGTAGTCCTAATTCTTTGTGGACCAAACTATTGGCAGTGGATGTCGGGAGGCACAATAATTTTTTCAGAAATGTATTCTCTTCCACCTGTAGAGATTCTACCCTGGATACCCCCCATACCCCTGCTCCATAGAGAGCAGCCGAAAGACACCTAGCTTCAAAGATCTTAAGCATTTCTTTGGGCCTTCTACTACCTAATTTACTTGCAAAAACAAATATTCCATTGGCGCTCCTGGTCATTTTGTCGCGCACCACCTTATGCTCGACATCCCAGCGACCATTTTTGGAAAAGGTGACCCCCAGGTAGCAGAAGTTTTCCACACACTGCACCACTTGGCCATCAATAAGATACCTATAGGGTTTTTTAGTTTTAACATTTCTAGCTCCACACTCCATCACATAGGTCTTGCTCTTGTTAATGAACAGCTTTCTTTTTTCAATAAAGGCCACAAAGTTGTCCATCAAAAGCTGTAGACCCCGAGGAGTCCTAGAAAGCAACACAGCGTCGTCCGCATAGAGTAACACGGGGATGGTACTTGTGTTTACTCTGGGGGCGTCCGCTGGCGCCTTCTTAAGGATCGAGTCTACTTCGTTAATAAACAGGGTGAAGAGCAGGGGAGCCAGAACACACCCTTGTCTGATACCTCTCTTGACCCTGAATTTGTCTGTGCATTCGCCCGATGTCCCATACCGAACACTCGAGCTAAGCCTCTCATACAAACGGGCCAGAAAATATATAATTTCCCTAGGTGCTCCCATTTCTAGCAAGGTGGTCCATAGTATGGCGTGATCCACCAGATCAAAAGCGCTGCTCAGATCAGCGAAACAAAGATAGAGTGAACCATTTTTTGCTCTGGTGTATTTCCCTATCAGGAGTTCCAGATTTAAACATTGTTCAATGCAACCTCTTCCTTTCCTGAACCCATATTGGCAGTCTGTCATTATCTGATTAGACTCTGCCCACTTTTCTAATCGGACGAGGAGTACACGGCTCATAATCTTGACGGACGAATCCAACAATGAAATTGGCCGGTAGTTTTTAACATTTCCTCGGTCCCCTTTCTTATGAATGGGAACTATTATTGATTCAGACCAGGTACACGGGATAGTATAGTGAACAGCAGCATTAAAAACTTTGACTAGTACTGGCCCCCAAGTCTCAGGTGCGGATTTATACACGTCAACTGGGACACCGTCGGGTCCCTGGGCCTTACCGCCCTTACTAGCCCTGATACTACTTAGAACCTCCTGTAAGGTAATATCTAGGCTAAGTACTGGCCAAGAGCAACTTATCGGCAACATTACCGTGTTAGGATTAAAAATGCCGGAAAAATGCTGTACCCATGATTCCTTACCTACGTTTGAGGTTAACACGGGGAGTTTATCATCTTTTAAAAAAGGACTGTTTACTACTGACCAAAAGAGAGTACAATTTTTCGATACAGCCGCTAAATCAAATCTCTCCCAAGCTTCCTCTCGTAGTTCAGCTTTCCTTTGCTTAAGAGCTAAGTTATAGTCAGATCTAAGCTTAGCTACAGCCGTTTTGTCTCTAGGTTTGGTGGATAATGCCACTTTTAATGTCTTCAGGGCCACAGTACATGCATTATTAAACCATCCCCTAGCTTTATTGTTAATATTCCCAGCAGCCCTAGTAAACTTACCACTAATGAAAACATTGATTTTGGTGAAATGAATAATACAGGCCTCCATATTTGGCTTCTCATCAATAATTGATGTAATATCATTTAAGCAGCATGAGATAATGCAATTAGAAGTTACTTCAGCTTTATCCCCAGCCCACCTTATTCTAAAACCGTTCGGCCTATGTACATCAATGTTTGTGATAGGGCTGCTATCTGGAATTATACAAGCCTTCCAAAACCTAGTTTCAATAACAAGACAGTTATGATCACTAACCATATAGTCTACAACCTTGACATCAGAGCTAAAATGGGCTAGTTCGGAAGACATACAAATAAAATCTATTACAGTGTTCGCCCCCCTCCCTACAAAAGTTGGCAAGCTATCACCCTTCCCATCCTGCTCGATCTCTAGGACCTCCATATCATAGGCGAGTAGGAAGGAGTTCAAAGTTTCTCCATATGTATTGTGTGGGAAATGTGTAGCTGGCTCTCCAACACGGTTCAAGGTGCCACACAACATTTGATTAGAGAGAGGGCAAACAGAAATGTTAAAATCTCCAACATATATGAACTCAAAAACTGTATTAGAAGCTTTCATCAATTGTTTGATTGCGATGTCTAATTCTAAAATAACCATATGTCTGCTAACATCAAAGACATTATTATACATGTTAATCAATAAAATGTTTTTGTCTGCCTCATCAGCTAACCACAGCAGTTGGGAATTATTGCCCACTGTGATATGCTCCTTCACCCTAATTCGCATTTTCACAGAAATCAGAATTAGCAAACCACCTTTGGCCCTCCCAGAGGTAGTTGCCACCGCTGGTAGCTCATATGCTACAAAACCATCGAGGCCCTTAAAGTTTAGACACCAGGTCTCTTGTAGACATAAAATATCAAATGTTCTGATTAGTTCTAGCCACCCTAATACTTCAAATTTAGAAGCTAGTCCTGCTATGTTCCAACTAGCAATATGGCAAGATGTTAATGACCCCTCTAGAATATTGCAAGATGTACTCACAGGCTTAAGCAGTGTACTACCTATAGTATTTGGGGACTGATTTAGGTCTACTTCTGCGGATGCTCCGGCAATCTCGTGTCTGACCTCTTGTCAATCACAATTATTAAGACCAGACAGGGCATCAAACCTGTTGTGTAACAGCAGGCTTGGTACTGGGGGAGTAGGCCAGCGCTTATGCATATTCAAATTGTTATCCCATCCTAATGCTGGCGTTTTTGGTAGGGTTACGTTTTGCTGTTCCCCATAAAAAAAATTTAATGTTAGGGGAACCACCGTACCTCTTCTACGCTGGGGCGGAAAAATATGAGTTAAGACATTTGGGAGTACTTCAGGGTGTGTAAATGTCACCGCCACACAGTCCCCTTTAAATCTTTTGGGGCGATTCCCAATCCAGGGGACGCGTTTAACTGCTTTAATATCGTGCGCCAGTTGCTGTAACCCTCCAGGTGCTAACCTCATATTACCAGAAAGCCAATGGAGGGCCTTACTAGTCAGAGAGCTAGATGACTCGGTAATGCCCTCGTCCAAAAGGGGAACATTAGCTAACACCAGTACAACAGGTGAGGCTTCCTCAATAAACTGCAGTGGGTCTGTACCGTGAACTTGTGCTTGTGGTAAAGTTACTATCAACGGACGCCCTTCTGCTGTTGTTACATGTTGATTATCTTTTGGAGCTGGCATATGGACTTGATTAGTCAGTACACCAGATGTCCCTTCTCCTACTAGGTTAACCCCTTCGGTACCATTTCTTGCTGTTAATAAGGTATTAAGACTGCCTATTTCCTCTGTCAGCTTTATTTGCACACCTCCAAGTCTTTTTACTTCAGCCTGCAATTTATCGATTTTAGAGATCAGAGGTTTTACAATTTCGTTCAGTTTACCCTCTACAACCTCGAGTAGTTTACTAATCATTTCATCATCTCCTCTGTTTCTTAAAGTCCCTTCCCCTACAGCCTTTTGGGGGGCTCTCGAGGAGCCTGGGGATAATGTTCTCTTCCTTTTCACTCTTGGCCTTTGTCCGCCCTGTTTCCGCTGGTTCTTCACACAGGTGCGCACAGGCCGAGGTGTGTGCTCAATCGGTGGTAAGTCGTCCTCCACAGGACCAGTTACAGTTTCTAGATCTGAATCTATAACATTGTCAGTGTCTACATCCAGAATAACAGGGGATGGTAACATGGTCAATGGCTGGCTACCAGACTCAATAGTAGGTGATGCATTTGGTGAAAGCCTAGTTTCCACCAGCACGAAAGGGCTATCATCAGTTGACAGAGGTAAAGTAGGGCTTAGCCTGCGCAAATCTGGTGACTGGCTTAGCCCAAGTGATTCCCTCCTTTGTTCGTTTATTTTCTTTACTGTTTGCACAACATAGTTATCCATGGTGTTTGCGGACAGAGCAGCAGGCTTCTTTTTGGACATCATCTGTATATAACGGAGTTAGCAAACAATACAGGGACAACAACAGAGTCTTACTTGTAGGAGCGCCTCCAATGGAACAGGGGGTCGGGCCCTGTCCCTGCCTCTTCCTGCCGATGAGGGCCGTAGAGGGCCCGCCCTTTTCCCGGGCTTCTCCCGGGCCGCTCCCGCGCGCGACTCGCGGTTGCGAGGGGCGTTCCGTTCTTTCAAGCGCCTCCGGGCGCTCGTGCGGCGTCACTTCCGCCGCCGGGGCACCTGGGAGTTGTAGTCTGGTCGGGCGCTGGAGCGCTAGGGTGCTGAGCGCTAGTAGCGCTAGCCGTTTTCCTCACGGCGTTGGTAAGGCGCTGGAGCGTTAGGATGCTGAACGCCGGCAAGCTGTCTGCTGTACTCGTTGGCCGTTCACCTCACGGCTTGTGAAGATTTCCCGCCGGAGCTCTGGGCGCTCTGTTCTTTCAAGCGCCTCCGGGCGCTCGTGCGGCGTCACTTCCGCCGCCGGGGCACCTGGGAGTTGTAGTCTGGTCGGGCGCTGGAGCGCTAGGGTGCTGAGCGCTAGTAGCGCTAGCCGTTTTCCTCACGGCGTTGGTAAGGCGCTGGAGCGTTAGGATGCTGAACGCTGGCAAGCTGTCTGCTGTACTCGTTGGCCGTTCACCTCACGGCTTGTGAAGATTTCCCGCCGGAGCTCTGGGCGCTCCGTTCTTTCAAGCGCCTCCGGGCGCTCGTGCGGCGTCACTTCCGCCGCCGGGGCACCTGGGAGTTGTACTCTGGTCGGGCGCTGGAGCGCTAGGGTGCTGAGCGCTAGTAGCGCTAGCCGTTTTCCTCACGGCGTTGGTAAGGCGCTGGAGCGTTAGGATGCTGAACGCTGGCAAGCTGTCTGCTGTACTCGTTGGCCGTTCACCTCACGGCTTGTGAAGATTTCCCGCCGGAGCTCTGGGCGCTCCGTTCTTTCAAGCGCCTCCGGGCGCTCGTGCGGCGTCACTTCCGCCGCCGGGGCACCTGGGAGTTGTAGTCTGGTCGGGCGCTGGAGCGCTAGGGTGCTGAGCGCTAGTAGCGCTAGCCGTTTTCCTCACGGTGTTGGTAAGGCGCTGGAGCGTTAGGATGCTGAACGCTGGCAAGCTGTCTGCTGTACTCGTTGGCCGTTCACCTCACGGCTTGTGAAGATTTCCCGCCGGAGCTCTGGGCGCTCCGTTCTTTCAAGCGCCTCCGGGCGCTCGTGCGGCGTCACTTCCGCCGCCGGGGCACCTGGGAGTTGTAGTCTGGTCGGGCGCTGGAGCGCTAGGGTGCTGAGCGCTAGTAGCGCTAGCCGTTTTCCTCACGGCGTTGGTAAGGCGCTGGAGCGTTAGGATGCTGAACGCTGGCAAGCTGTCTGCTGTACTCGTTGGCCGTTCACCTCACGGCTTGTGAAGATTTCCCCATATCCATATCCACCACTCAAATAAATTAATTTCATATTTCACTATACTAATTCACCATTAATACTTTATGGGTTCCGGAGTAGCGTGCTACTTGCTGAAAAAGTGGTTGTCGCCTCGTCAGGGGTAGTAAGCGCTATATAGAAGCTTTTACAATGCAATACAATACTGGCCACTGGTCAAAATGAGTTTCCCAGCTACATAATGGCTTCTCTGAAACCTATGGTGTTTGGTATTAAACACCTTGTATTAATAAACCCACACTGATTCCAGTAATGGATTTATTAATACATGCACTCAGAGGGTGCCTTAGTAGTACCCCTGAACCCAACTAGTCCATTAGTGTTCTGGCTGTCTGGTCCAGTCCAGCCTGCCATCACAGATGAGTTTCTGACCCCCTAGGAGGTAAGAGCCCCACTCTTTAAGGACAGAAATAAAGCCTGCTCTGGCAGGAGGTGTTTACTCCGCCTCCAAGCAGGATGACTGGTGATCTGCATATAAAGGCAGGAGGCTTCAAAGGCGTTTGCAGCTTTTGATATGCGACCCAAGGCTTCCCCAGAGCCAGGAAATGCCACCTCCTGCCCTTGACCCATCTGGCACCAGGACAGACAGGAAAATGAGCTATGCAGGAGGCATGTAGCTCTGCCAGGCTGGATATACCTCTAGTGAGAAAAGCCTGAAGTGAGCACGAATTTAGAAATTCCACCATCTTGTGGGTGTTGTGGAATAAGGAATTCTGAGGCAGTGTAATGCCCACTCCCCAAAGGATATGGTCAACTAAGGGGTTTAGTGACCCAAGCATAAGTAGCCCATTGGCTACTACCCCTCACTCCTCTTAACACCCCTAAATTGAGTATTAGGAGAACCCTCTAGGAAGCTGGCTCTGTATATACTATACCAAAGTAAGTTATAGTGTGAACAGAGTCCAGTATGTCCTCAAAGGCTTACAGAGGTAAAAGTAGATAATACCTTACACCCTATTTGTGGTAGTGTGGGCGAGCAAAAAGGCTTTATCAGAGAGTAGTATTAAGCATTTATTGTACACACTCAGGCAAGACATGATGTCACACACTCAAAGACTGAACTCAGACCAATTGTTTGCATTAAAAATATTTATTTAGTTGTATTTTATTTTTAGAACCAAGCAGGACTTGTTACAGGTAAGTGGAATTGTACTTTTCAAGACAGATTGATCAAAACAAGCAAGCTGTATAAAACTGACTGTTACAGGTTTGTAAAATAATTCAAGACAATAGGTATTTGTAATTATTTTGTGATTACTTTTCAGATTACTCTTTAGTGTACTGTTTAGATTACTTTTTCTACTCAGTGTGATATGCCTAAATATCACACTGAGACATTTCCTAGACAAAGGTAAGTAAAACAGTTTTTCATTAAAACACAGCTGCTTAGGTTTCCATACAAAACACAACTCCACACTTAAAACATTTTCAGTGGAATACAGTCAATTAAATCCTATGGAGAAAAATTAGTTTATCAGTTTGCAGGTAAGCAATCGGTCTTTGGGGTTGAGTTTGTGGGGTTAAAACAAGGTTCAAGGATGCACTCAAAAAAGCACCCTCAGCGGCACTAGGGTGGCTGAGTGCAGAGTGCTGAAGCCCAATGTTAGCCCATAGGGCCGTCAGTGGGTGGCTGCTCTCGGGCAAGCAGCAGGGTTGAGGGAGCAAAGCTCTTAAGGTTAAGATCAGGGCATAGAGGGATCCAAGTTAGCACACAAGATACACCCACAGCGGTACAGGGGCGGCCAGGTTCTGGTTTGGCGTCGGGTGCCATGTTGGTTTCAATGGAAGATCTCGGTCGGAACAAACACTACAGGTTCGGGCTGGGAGGCTTCCTGGAAGCGACCCCCGGTTGGGGAGGTAAGTTGAGATGCAGGAGGTTGCCTGGACACCGTTGGTTGGGCCACCCAAGGCTGTGGGGTGCCTTGAGGCATCTGATTTCCTTACCAGCTCTGGTCGGGGGTACCCTCCAGATAGAGGCTTCAGGTGTCATCAGGAGGCTTGAGGTAGGCCTGGGATCTACAGGGCCCAGATCAGGATTGCTGGGGGAACCTCCTCGTGGAGTTGGGCCACTTGAACTCGGGACGTGGGCGTGGGGTGCAGAGTGGTGCAAACTTGCAGATTCGGACGGAGCCAGGGTCTGGTTTTTAAGCAAGTCCAGTGCTCACGGAAGACAATTTCTTTGTAGGGAAGGCAGGGCAGGTCCACTGGGTTTTGAGGGGCTAATGTCTGCGGGATATGCCAAGTTTCTGCTGAAGAAGGTCGAGATCGGGACAGGCCGGTAAGGCTGGGGCCAAGGCAGTTGGTGTCATCCTCTTCTTCCTTCAGCACAGCTCTTCAGTCCTTCTTGCTTGTCTGAGGAGGCAAGGTTCAGGGTTGCCCCTAAATACTAAATTTATGGGTGTTTTTGGTGGGGACCAATGGGTCCCTCCCTTGGGGTGGGTACACCCACTATTCTGCCTCCCTCCAGTGAGAGGGGGCATTTGCCTCTCTCTCGTTGACTGGGTCCCCCATCTTCAAGGTGGCGGGGACTGAGAGTTGTGCTTTACCTCGCCTACCCCACCTGAGGGGTGGAGTTGGCAAAGGTGGGCACACCTCTCCTCCTATCTTGGGTTTCCAGACGATTCTCCCTCCCAAAGTGGGGGTTAGAACCGGTGGTGGCCAGTTCCTGGGAGCAGCAATTGGCTGGGTCAGCTCACAAAGGCTTCCCCTTTGTGGACCCTGCCCATCCTGGGGGTAGAGGCTTGGCACCTCTTCCCATGATGTGCTTTGTTTCAGGACCCCGTGAGCGGAAGGTTCTCGACCCAGGGCTCCAGGGACATGTCTGAGGGTGGCAGCTTGCAAGCAGCCCCTCAGCCAGGACACTAGAGTTAGGTTGTTTTTCAGGGGGCATCTCTAAGATGCCCTCTGAGTGCATTTGGCATTAAATCACACACTGTCATCAGTTTGGGTTTAATGGGCTGAGAAGTTTGATACCAAACTTCGCAGAATTCAGTAAAGATATTATGGTGCTGTGGAGTTCGTAATGGCAAACTTCCAGACCATATACTCTTCATGGCTTTACTGCACTTACAATATCTAAGAATTGACTTAGACACTATGCCCTTACCAGTGGTATAGTGCACCCTGCTAGAGGGGTGCATTACCTATACCAGAGGCAGTGGGTTCTAGGCATTGCACACAGATATGTGTGCCATGTTGACTCTTCACTTTTCTCTGCACCAAAACACACACCCTGCAAGGGCAGTATGTATGTATGTGTGTGTGTGTTAGTTAGTTAAGGTGCACGGCCTCTAATGGTGACATAATATGTGCTACATTCCTTAGAGGCCTTCCCTGGTCACAGTGCCCTTGGTATCCATGGTACCTTTTATAAGGGACTTACATGAGGCCAGAGAGGTGCCAATTGTGAGTACAAATGTACAGTTTTGAGAAAGTGCACATGCCCTGGGAACCTGATTGGCAGGGACCCAGGGCACATCAAGTCAAAGTGCAGCAGAATCTGGCAAATAGTGAAGGGATTACTGCAACAAAAACCCACTTTCCTACAACCCCCTTATACCAGGACTTAACATTTTGACAGACACAAAAAGGAGAGTGGACCAAGAAGACTGCTGACCCAAAAAGCAAGGAGCGCGACTGACTTTGTGCCAACCCTGCCTGCTGTACCTGACCCTCATGAAGCAACCGGCTGGGCCTGCCACTGTGCAGACTCCAAGAAACCCGGAGGGCTGCCAGTGCTTCTCTTATTGCCAAAGAAACTCCCTTGGAGTAGAGGAGCTACTCTCCTGCAGCCACAGGCACCACAGAAGCATGGTCCAGTTTACCTTTCTCTTACCTACCCGGACTACAGATGCTGCAGCTGCCGAGGAAGAGATCACCGGGCTCCTACAGGTCAGATCCGTCCTCCCTCCAAGTGCGTTGATGGCAGGACAGACCGGAGCCACACAGCCCCAATAACTGGGGTGCCAGACCCCTTGCAGTAACCAAGGCTTGTTGTATCAGACCGGAAACAAACACCGAGGAAAACAGACATGCACGTCAAGGGTGTTCAGGTACAGTGATACCCATGACAAAAGTGGCCCAGCAGTCCTGTTTGCTCCCTTCTGCAGAAACCAAACACAAAGAGTGAGTCCCCGACCGCCGCCACCCGATAGCTAAAAGCACTTCTGCATCTGTGCCCAACAGCCAGAGCCTGGAGGAGGTGGCAGTGCCCACGGGGTCCTGAGAACCACAAGAGCTGAGCCCAGCCTTGGTTCTGGCCAGACTGGACTTCCAGTTCCCGTCTGAATCCTCTTTCTGGAGGCCCCCTCCAACTGCGAGTGATTCCAGCACTGAACCCGGTGCCGAAAGACACCACTGCACCCGAGCCTCACGACCCGAGGAGAAGTGAACCAACAGTACCCTATGTGCCCGACCATCACAAGGGCCAAGCTTCCCTGTGGTTCCCCTGGACTGGCCCCTCAGTGCCAGCTTGCATCCTCTTTCTGGCCGGACCGTTCCACATTGAAGGGAATGGGACACCCATTGCCATAACACACCTCTGCACCTGGAGCCTCCGAGGTGACCTGTTGGTGTGCCCTTGGACCTTTCCCCAAACTCAGCCTTAAGTGCAGAAGAACAGTCGCTGTTCAGTGCCCGTATGCAGTACGTTTTACCCCCCATAGGATTACATTACCGCACCCCAAAATTGAACCAGGTGTCAAATTTTGAAAACTGAAAAAATTCACAATTTGAAAAGTAATTACCTGAATCCGATGATCTTGGTATCTAAATTAATATAAAAGTATGTTATATTTATAAATTGGTGTCGGATTTCTTCATTGAGTGTGTGTTTCACTGACTGCCTTTGTGTGTGCAAAAAATGCTTAGCTACACCCTCTGGTATGACCAACTGCTCGCTCAGACTACCACAAATGAGCTTTTGAGGTATAATTTGTGCATCTGTGAAGCAGTTGGGGTTTGCCTGGACACTTTACAAAGTGTACCTCTTTTTAGACCACTATATAAAGAGCCAGCTTCTTACAGTCATCACTGACTTCTGCCAGTACGGTTTCTGTACTAAATCGTTTACAGAAGCCTGACTGCTCCTTGTGCAGAAGATGGTTTGTATTGCAGAAGGTAGAGAGTTTGTTGCCTGTGTGCTAAAGTTTCTGTTAATATGGCATACATAGAAAGCATGAAGATAGGTCGATAGTTACAGTAGCTTGGGGTCCAGAGAGCTAAAGAGGAGTTACATATTAGGTACGGACATCAGCAATTGGAGGCATTTCAAAATGTGTACCAGATCAGTATAGAAAGACAGCTAAGAGTGTGAAACTGGAGGGAAAGACTATTGCTAATACCTGTTTTAAACCAGCATTGGATTTAGGAGAAACTGCTAGCAGGCAGTTATGCATAGGCACCACCTTGAGAAGTCATGCCTTCTTGCAGGAGTCTGATTTTAGGCAGGAAGTAGAGACAGCAGTTATCAACATGCCTCTCACTGGAAAGCCAATGCACAAAGCTCTCAAGCGCATGAAAAGACAATGGGGCCACAAGTCGATGGGAACCCTCAATTTCAAGGAAGCCTTTCAGAAAAGCGCTAACCACAAGGAAAAGGCCCCCACAAAGGGAGATTCCAACCAGTAGTCGCACCACAGGCCTCTTCCCACAGTGGCGCTACACAACCGGCCCAAGACTGCCCTTTTGGGAGAGAGTGTGAGGTAGAGGATCAACCTCGAGGAATCAGGACCCTCTAGCAAGTGACGCCACACCAAGGTTTGTGCAACACCTAACACAGTGGGAGAGTGATCGGTCAGCGAGTATACTCTGTTTGATTCCTTGTACCAAAGCTCAACCAGACTTTGAGACCCATCTTGGATCTGAGGGCATTCAATATATACAGACTCAAAAAATCAAGATGACAACTGCTGCAAGACGTCATTCCATGACTGAAAAGGGGAGACCACATGGCAAATATAGACCTCAAGCATGCATACCTACCCTTGCAGATGAACAGTGGACACAAGAAATGTTTAAGGTTCGTTGGGGACAAGGTACATTACAAGTCATAGTCTGCCCCAGAGTGCTTACAAAATGTCTAGCTGCTGTGGTGGCTCGCCTAGGGAGAAAGAGAGTTCACGTGTACCCATACCTAGATGGCAGGATTGCAAAAATAAAGTCATTCACAATGTGTTGGTAAAGTAAAAACACTGCCACACTAACTCTACACTCCGGTTTCTCCAAAATCTTGAAAAATTGTTGCCCTCTCCGGAGGGAAAAAATATTCTTGGGGCAAGGCTAAACTCAAGAGAAGCCAAAGTATTCCCTCTTTAAAAGAGAATCTTGCCATTAACAGAACAAATGTGCCATTACGGGAGAGAAGGGGCAAGCTCTTACAGCGAGGATAATGAGGAAGTTGATGGGGCTGATGGCTTCCTGCATGCCATTGATTCCCAACTCAAGACTGCACATAGGACCATTACAGGAGTGGTTACAGAGACAATGCTCAATTCAATTTAAATCATTTTAGTCGGTCATATAAATATGAACCATAAAAATAAAATGCAGACATATGCTACGCGACACAAGTTATGATTAAACATTTTAAAATAACATAATTTCATATTGAGATTCTTAAAAAGAGAGATGAAATCAGAACTGATGTCTCCCTTTAATGCATTTAAACATTCTTAAAACAAAAATCCCAAAGTGCACCGTCTACAATTACGTTTAATTGGGAAGCCTACCTAAGCCATTCTGCAACATTAGGCCCAGCCTAAAAAAAAATATACACAGATAACACAGTTTCATCTTAAGGCCATACATTGCGAAGGTACAGTGCTTCAATGCAGTGATACCAAAGATGTTTATCTAATGGGAATAAAAACAATAAACATGCAGAGAAGAAATAACATTAATCTTAAAGACCTACCTTAGCAATGTCCTTGCCCTAATCACCAGCCTCGGGAAGGTATGCCCTTTAAACACAATTTCCTCTAATGCCACAGATTGCAAAAAGTGCAGTGACACAGGGAATGTTTAATCAATAAGGGCTTTAAAGTGCAGGATCTGCAGTTGGAATGAAAGGTGCAAACAAATTATATGTTAAGTGCTCTGTGCTGATTTCTGATCGTACAGACAGGGTAAAAATTCATGTGTCCAGTCTTTACACCAAGGAAATGTGGCTAGCCTATAAAATAGGCCAAGCCGAAACCTGAGTAGGATAAAGTGCTGATAGTGCTAGGCATCAGATATCAAAAATGGTTGAATGTCCCTGAGTGGATTAACTCCGTATATACGAGGTAACAGAAGGGGACTCAGTTACCTTTACCCACCTCTTATCTTCCTAAAAAGTATATTACATGGCCGTAAGTGTCTTTTTACACACTGAAATTAACGTTGTAGACAGATCTTCAAACAAGTACCTTCTGCCCAAGGCCATGGCCATATCCTTAATTCCCCTCAACTAGGGTACCTCTAATCCTCGGGTCAAAAACAAACAATCCTCGATTATATCTCTGTTCAGTGATAGAGCCTCATTGGTCCAGAGTCCAGAGTCCAGACCCTACGCCATAACATTATTCACCATGTCCTTAAAATGTCCTTGTGGTATAGAAACCCTAACTCCCTCTGACAAATAAAGTAGAGGTAGACTGGGGAAGAGCTGGTAAGCAGTGAATACATTTGTTTTCTGTTCCCTGTAAGGTTGGTGCCGCCAGAATACCCCTGACAGCCGGCCCATAGGATGCCATGCGAATACATTTTGCCCGATAAATGGCCATCATGTGTGCAATCCGTCTTTTACCCAATTCAGCTGTGATGGAAAAAAGCCATTAAAAATCTTCGCCAGATGGGGGCCGTGGCCAACAACATGGCCGGATAGGACGTGCTCCTCTACGGCTCCGGAGAGCTGACAAAATCGAACGTTCTACACTGCCCCAAATGTCCCGTTCTTTGACCCACTAGCTGTCGGAAGGTCCTGCGGCTCACGGGAGGTCGAAACCCGGACTGCCTGCCCGAAGGAAGTGAATAAAAACCGACTGAAAGGAGACAGCCGGCTCTGCCTGAATCACAAGATGGCGGCGGGGGCTCTGCGGCTACAGGACGCCCGGTGGTGGAGGTAGCTGGCGAGCCGCGGAGGCAAAGGACACCAAGCGGAAACTGATGAGTGCTGGAGAGTGGGGCTGCGGCTGAGCCCCACGAAGGAGTCTGGTCCCCGGAGGTGAGACGCTAGCTAGGGACTCCGGCGGCCGAACCGGAGGAGACGCCACGCCGCGGGCCGAGAGAGAAGCCGGAGCCCGGCCGGCGCGGGCGGAGGTAGCCTGCGGCTGCGGGTGTGAGCGGCCCTGGGAGGGCTCTACATCGGAGGAAGACGGGGTGCGGATCTGGCCCTGGTGCAGAGACTTAGACTTCCCCTCCCCCCAGGGGCCTCGGCAGTGAGGGTCATTGGAGCTGGACACCGGCGTGTACGGCCGACAACGCAGGAGCAGGCCGGTGCCCTCACGGGTTGGAGGTGAGATCAGCACCTGGGCGCGGTGGGGGGCTCTCTCCCCCCCACCTCCCCCCAATCCACCGGCAGGCTGGGACAGTGGCAAGCTCAGGAGCGTGACTGCAATCTACGCTCAGGGGGCCGGAGGGCTCCACACGTGAAGGCATCCCAGTTCACGACGCTGGGGGAAGGGGGACAATACAGGCACAATGTTCTGAGGAACGTGAATCAGTGATACCTCTCCGGATAACGAGGGCTCCCGACCACCATGTTGCCCCCCCTGCTGCAGTGGAGCCAGGGAGATTCCGGGGAGTACTGGATCTGGGCGCCAGGAGCAGACAAGATGGGAAAAAGGGAGGCCACCCCCAGACCGCCACGCCAGGGGACGATAGACCGCTATGCTACGGCACAGGTTCACACGGAGGCTATCACCCCGGCCCCCCAGTCGGACACAGAGCGCTTAATGGGAGCAATACAAGCCTCCAGAGAGGATATACAGGTGTCACGGGCGGCCCTAGAGGTCAAGATTGGTGAGGTGGGCACGGAAGTCACACTGCTACGCCAAGACTTTCGCAACCTCAAGGAGCGGGTGACCACGGCCGAAACCGGACTGGGCGAGGCAGAGGACTCCATCACCACCCTCAGGAGGGATATGGCGGAGCTTCAGGCTACACACCGACAGCTACAATGGAAAGTCGACGATGCGGAAAATAGGGCCTGCCGCAACAACCTTCGCTTTGTTGGATTTAGAGAAGGAATTGAGGGGGACAATATGGCGTCGTTTCTACATTCCTGGTTACAAAAAAACCTTCTCGACGGCAAAGTTCTCCAACTGTTTCCTGATCGAGCGGGCGCACAGGGCGCTGTTGGCTAAACCACCGGAGGGGGCGCGCCCACGGCCAGTCATAGCACGATTCTTGAACTTCGCGGATAGAGACATGATCCTGAGAGAAGCACGGACACTGGGAGAGATTAGAATGGAAAATGCACACATAATGATATTCCCTGACTACAGCCAGGAAGTGCAATAACAGAGACGCTCTTTTGATCTTGTAAAAGCAAAACTAAGGGAATTACATATTCAATACATGTTGCTCTTCCCAGCGAAACTAAAAGTGCTCTACAAAGGACAGACACTTTTTTTACGCACCCGGATGACGAATGGCAATGGCTGGAGGAGTGCCCGCCCTTCCGGAGAGAGGCGGACGGCCGGCAAGAGGAGACCTATCCGGAGCCCGGGGGGATGTCGAAGTGGGAATTGCCGAAGACACAGCGACGGAGGAGATCAAGGGGCAGACGACGGGTCCAGACGACACCGTATCCTCATTTTCACAAGACAGGCAGGCAAAGGAGGAACTCGACCTCCCCGCCAAAGGAGGCATGGCGGGGTCCAGATATCGATGCTTGGAGAGGAAGGAAAGATCGGAGGGGGAGGATGACCCAGGGGGTCATTACTCCGTGGATGAAGAATCTGACACCCAGTCGCTACACCCTCTGGTAACAGCCATCCGCGAGATGGAGCAGGACACGACCATGCAGACGGAAGGCTCCCAAGTTGACATGCAGGACTCGCATACCTGAGCTGGGACAGATTGGGGAGCGTTATTTTAAAGCTCATACCCGGACAACACGCAAGTTACATTCACCCCATTATTTACTGTGCCTTTGTATTACCAAGTCACACTTGCATGTAATATTGGTGGGGAGATTGTTTTCTATGTTTCATCGCTAGGTGGTTGAAGTAGTTTTTTTGTGGGGGGGATAGCCAGGGTGGGCGAAAGACCTTCCTTCGCTAGAAAGTCCTTCGGTCAGGTTTTGGTGGCTGATGGGGCCGGAAAGGGAGGGCGGTAGGGAGGGGGGAGTTGGGGAGTTACCTACATGTTTGGGGGGGAGGGGGAGGTTTGTTTTAGCAGGCCATGATGAGCACACACACGCATGTCCTGACTACCCCCAGTATAGGACACTGGATGCGGACCAATAACATCCCATGATAGGATGATGAGTTACCCAAAGGAGGATGGCAGGTCCCTTGGGGGTCTTAAGGTTCTGACCTGGAACGTAAACGGTTTGGGCTGTAAGATTAAGCGCGGACTGGTCAGCAATTATGTGAAGAGAATGGGGGCGGATGTAATACTTCTCCAGGAAACACACCTGCAGGGTGCCAAATGTGGCTTCCTGGCTAGGGGGCAATATAGAGTCCTGGCACATGCGAGGTTTTCGAAAGGCTCTAGAGGGGTGGTAACCCTGATCAAAAAACATCCACCTATGAAAATAACGCTGACCTGGACGGACCCACAGGGGACATACGTGGGGGTGAGGGGGCAGTGGAGACGGAAGGAGTACACGATTGTCTCGGTCTATGCCCCACCCAAGATACAGGCAGGTACACTTAGGGGAGTCACGGAAATTATTCTTAACACAGCAGACACGTTACAAATCCTAGGGGGTGACTTTAACGATGTGATGAACCCAGTAATGGACAGGACGGGCGACCGTGCCAGACCCTACAGTCCCACATTGCTAGCCAAATCAATGACTGCGTTGGGCCTGGTTGATGTCTGGAGATGGCTTCACCCGGAGTCTAGGGAGTACTCCTTCTTCTCCGGAGCGCACAGGGTGTACTCTCACTTAGACTATATATTCATGACATGACAGACAATACATGTCTCAGACACCGCAGAGTAATGCGCGCGAGGCATATCCGATCATTCACCACTATTATTAGAGGTGGGGAGTGAAAAGAGGAGGGTGCCCGGGACACTCAGACTGTCGGCGTGGGACCTACAAAATACAGAGATTTTGAGAGGCTTACAAACAGATGTGAAGGTTTACCTGGTCGAAAATACAAGGTTGGTGGAATCCCGGGTGGTCCTATGGGAGGGACTCAAAACGGTACTCCGAGATAGAGCCCAATGTAGACTTGCAGAAGACAGAAGAAAAGTCCAGCGTGAGGTCCAGGATATGGAAAGCCGAATCTTGGCGTTAGAGAGAGAACACCAGGCCACCAGAGACACGGGGACGCTTAGACGCCTATCCGATTTACAAACCCAATACAAACACCTGGTGACGGGTGAAGCTAAGATACAGGCTCTGGTGACTCTTCATCGGATCTACGATATGGGGGATAAATCTGGGAGGATGCTAGCGTGGCTAAGTAGGAAGGAGAGGGACGAAAGATGGGTGGAAAATGTGATGGACGCCAAGAGGGGATGGGCTCGAACAGACGTTAGAATTGCAGATACTTTCGCAGGGCACTATGAAGCCTTCAATGACACACGAGAGCTGAGGACAAGGGAGGACGCATTGCAATACATGTAGCACATCAACCTTCCGAGGTTTGAGGAGATAGACCAACAGGACTTGGAGGCGGATATCACAGAAGAGGAAATTAGAGAGGCACTGACTAAACTCTGCGCGGGGAAGGCCCCGGGCTCTAATGGTTTTCCCACGGAATTCTTTAAGAAAACGGCGGATCTCCTGACCCGCCACCTGCTAGGCCTCTTTGCAGATGCCGAAGCAGAGGGGCAATTCCCAGAAGACCTCTGACAGGCCACGATCGTCCCGATTCACAAACAGGGTAAGCCACCGTATTACTGTTCGTCTTACTGACCCATCTCCCTCCTTAATGTGGAGGCGAAGCTTTATGCTACGATTCTGGCCCTCCGCCTACGAAGGGTCATCGCGGGGCTTGTCCACCTTGACCAAACGGGGTTTCTCCCGGAAAGGGTGACCAGATACAACCTACGGCAAACACATAACTGGTTAATAGAGGTGTGCCACAGAAAAGCCCACCATTGGTTCCTATCCCTAGATGCTGAAAAAGCATTTGACACTGTCCACTGGCCTTTTATGGAAGGGGTGCTGGAGCGTCTTGGCTTTGGACCCAAACATAGACGTAAAATTAATCTGCTCTATACTGACCCTAGAGCTAGAGTTCGGGTCAATGGGACGCTGTCGAGGGACTTCCCTGTGAGACGGGGCACCAGGCAGGGATGCCCCCTGTCTCCCCTCCTGTTTGCCCTGACTATCGAAATTATGGCATGCGCAGCTAGACAGAATGCAGGGATTACCGGCTTTCGGGTAGGACAAGCGGACGACACGGACGAAAAACTGTTACTGTACGCAGATGACGTTCTTCTCTATATCACACAGCCGGAGGTTACTATACCATAGCTGTTTTCGGAGCTGGACCACTATGGGGCCATGTCTGGCTACCGGATCAATTGGCACAAGTCAATGCTATACGACCCACAGGGAGGGGACGGGTGGCCCACGCTGCCCGCGAGACTACAGACAACTAGAGAAGGATTTATGTACCTAGGAATATTCATAACAACTGATGCAACTCTTTCTTACGAACGGAATATTGGCCGCATAGTACGAAACTTTGCTGAGGACACAGCTAGATGGCAACTGCTCCCACTGACGCTGTTGGGAAGGGCAGCAATGTTTAAAATGATCTCACTACCGAGAATATTTCCCTGTGCAGAGAGGGGTCTTCCGTGACATCCATGCGGCATTGCGGTCCTTTCTATGGCTGGGAAAACAACCCAGAGTAGCGCTATCGACCCTACAGAGACACCAATATGATGGGGGGATTTCACTGCCTGACTTAGAGGCCTACTATTGGGTGGAGCACCTGGCCCCTGTTAATGAGTGGATACACGCACCTGCGACACACCCCACCGATGCGCTAGAAAGATACTCCATGGGCACACGCACGTGTATATACTTTCTGTACGGAGGCAGGGGACAGGCCAGACTACTACCCGCTACTGAAATCATGCTGGGGGCGTGGAAAAGGGCAACTAAGACAATCGGATGGGAACACAAACCCACAAAACAAACCCCACTGTGGAAATGTGCCTGGCTGAGGGAAATTAGCAAGTTGAGAGGGTTTCAGCGATGGGACGCAATCGGCATCTCCACTTTAGGCGATGTGATCAAGAAGGGGGCGCTGCAATCCTTCCCTTCACTGCAACAGGAGTATGGGCTCTACCGCTTCCAGCATTTTAAATATTTACAATTGAGGCATGCATGGAGGGCAGAAGGGGCATTGATGGAGGCACTCCCCGAGTAAGCTCCACTAGAAGGCCGCCTTTTACAAGAACAGATCCCTGGGAAGGCAGTGTCCCTGACGTATACAACGATAATGAATAATAGACCAGATAAACTTGGAGGCCTTAGAACCACGTGGGAGCGGGAGGTGGGGGACATGGATGAAGTAGACTGGGGTGTGATCCTGATGCATCCTAGAGAGGTAGCAATTAAATCACGTCTCAGATTGGTCCAATTTAAGATACTCCATAGGTCCTATTTTGATAGAGTGCGCCTGCATAAGATGGGGAGAGTGCTTGATCCCTGCTGTTTACGCTGTGGGCACGACAGGGGGGACTTACTTCACACGCTCTGGTCTTGTCAGAACATTCAAACATACTGGAGGGCGGTCCTTTCAGAACTGGGAGAGGTGTTGGAAACGGCCATTCCGTTAGACCCAAAGTTGGTACTCCTGGGAATGACCAATGATGTAGACTTGACCCGCCCACTGCTGATTTTTCTGGTGCTTGCCTTGGTTGTAGCCAAAAGAGACGTGGCTCGGAGATAGGGAGTGCCTGACACACCCCAGCTGGAGGAGTGGAGGAGGGGACTGGATATCTGTATGGCGGCTGAAAGGGTCACGTACAAAGCAAGGGGGTGCCCTAAGAAGTTTGGTAGGGTGTGGGGCAAATGGCGTCGCTACCATGGATTAGATGGAGGGATTTTAAGGGATATGGAGGCCCGACATTATGGTTGACATGGATGGAGTGGATCCACAGGTCCCAGCGCTGCTACTGTCAGGGGCCTGGAAGGTAACGCTAGACGAACTAATTGAATTAAGTAACTGTATCCTAGAGCAAGGTAGGGAAGAGGAGGGAGGGGAGTTGAAAAAGGGAATGTGGGAGTGTTGCTCAATACTGACATGCTTATTGTTTGTTTTCTATGCTGAAAAATTAATAAAAATGTTTTAAAAAAATAAATAAATCTTCACCAGATTATTGTTTCTAATTTCCTGCTGAGGGAGCCAAAAGCCTCTACAATTGAAGGTTTCCCCTAGATAGCCAAAGTTGACCGTATGTTTTAAAGGGCTAGCATGTAGCTTCAAGATTGATTTCAAATTCATTTTATATCCACAGGACATTACAAAGAACTCATTTCTAGCCCCTCTATGAAGGAGCACGAGGCGTCCAGGAGTGGCTGCAGGGCACCAGGAGTCCGACCCACGAGGACAGCGTTGTCAGCGTATAATAATGCTGGTATAGGACGGTCTATGGTCTGGGGCATGTCCCCACCCCTTTACAATAACTCTCTCTCCAGATGGTTCATATAAAGAGAGAAAAGAAAGGTGAAAGGACACGCCCTGCCCTATACCTCCTGCTTACCCCAAACGTCTCTGAACATTCCCCCCCCATCCAAACCTCATTGCAGCTTTTGAATTGCTATAAATTTCCCTGATGGTGTTTGTAGTGGGACTGTCAAAACCCAGATCTTCCATTATGTCCCAAAGTTTAGTTTGCAATCAGGCCGGCTTTAGTGCTGGTGGTAGCCGATTCACCAATGTTTGTTGGCACCCCCCCAATGACCACCTCGGTCACAGGCTCCCTCACTACCACCCTTCAACAGTGCCCGTCGTCTCCATAACCACGTTCTATCAGATGCATTAAATTAGTTTTATAGCACCACCCGTACCAGTGTAGGGTCTCATTTTACATCACACACACAGAGACAATCAAACATGTGTACATCAGTGTATAGGAAATGTTCCATAAGGCACAAGATTATGAGGTGTAAGAGTCACCTGTCATTCATACTGGTAGGCAGTACAGTTTAAGTGTGCTTAACACCATGGTTGGGGTTTCTTTTTAATCAGATTTAATTTCTACCCAAATAAACCCTTTTTTCAGCAGTAGGATAATGAAAAACTGGGGGAAGAATCTTAAAGCTCTAATCTATACCTTGCAGATAGCATGTAGCTCTTTGATGACAGTTAATAGCTCACTGCTCTATATTAGAATTTTAACTTCTAAAATGCTAGTAACAAAATGATCTCCCTAACAAAGGCACTAACTAAACACTGACCTATTTATATTATATGCACTCTGTGATCTGCATAGTGCACTTTCTTTGCAATAGGCATATTAACCCTCGGTGCTACCTTACAATCAGTCAGTCAGTCAGTCAAAATACTTTTATTCGATTTTTGATAAAATCATAAAAAGACAAACATTTCATACATGTTAGTATGCAATGATACCTTTACAGACGTAATTTCAAATACATGATCTAGATAAAATTGATAAATACGTATTCAGAAGTATTTACAAAATTCATTCGACAAGACAGTAAATAAGGTCAAATGTGCAAGAAGGCAAAGTGCGGTGCAAAATGACAATATGGGACTCGGGGGGGTGTATGATCATTGAGTGCTAGCTGATGATTCATGGCTCAATTTAATCCGTGAAGCTGCTGCCAAATAATTACCCATGCAAAACATGGTACGAGTGTTAGACATCGACAGAAGATACAGGAGTGCCGGTCTAACTTGGGTGAAGCCAGCCTCCCTCAGCATTGGTAACAAATATTTATTACGGGGAACTGAAAATAATGAGCAGAACATAACAAAATGCATAGTATCCTGGGTTGAAGAATTGTCACAGGGACATGGGGGGGCTGATTCTGGTCTTACCCAGGATTGGTAGTTACCCAAATGATAATGAATAAGATTAAATCTAAATTTAATCAAAAGAAATCTGTGGAAAGGTCTAGTAACGATGCTGAGGTAAGGTTCCATAGAAGTGGATTTAATTGAGATGTAATGAGACCTCACCGTCGGCTTCTGCAGTTCTTTTTCCTCACGAACTAGTCTGGCCAGTGACAAGAACTGTCTCTTGACTAGAACTACGTCAAGGTTACTAATGCGTGAGGGAAATTCAAAAAGTTCCAGTCTCCCTATTTGCTCAAAAGACTTCCTCAGGTAGTCCAGCCACGGAATCTTTTTATAATGATCTAAGGACATGACAGCCTCCATGATTAAATGGTTCAGAGATAGCTCCTTATTAAGCCATGTCCTTAGCCAAAAGATCAACGGGGCCAAGCTAAGCCTATCTGTAATGTAGTCCAAACCTACCTCCGCATGAATGGAATATGTTGGGGTGGAGGTAGGAACAGTCAATAATGAGCGTAAAAACCTATTTTCTGCCCTCTGTATGGGCTCTAGCTGGGCATATCCCCAGATGGGAGCACCATACATTGCAATAGGGATGCATTTAGTGCTATAGACCTTCAGAAGGGCCTCCATTGGCCTAGCCCCCAATCTTTTTGAGAAGGCCATAAGGGCCCCCGCTGACCTGGCCACTGAAACGCTTTTTGCCCTCACCTGGGGGCCCCAAGGGCCCCACGAGCCCCTCTCGTCAAAGAGCACCCCCAGGTAGGGAAAAGTTGCTGTTCTAGAGACTACTTGTCCCTTGCACCTAAATGTTTTTGGCTTCCCTTTGCGTCTATGGGCTCACCATCGTGTGGGATTTGCCAGCATTTACCTTCATGTCCAACTCGTCCATGAAGGCGCCAAATGCGTGCAACAAATTCTGCAGTCCATTACCAGTACGGGCAATGAGGACTGCGTCGTCCGCGTATAGGAGAGCAGGAATCTTAGCTTCTCCTACACGCGGGACGTCCCTCTCTGACTCCTAAGTGGCTCCCCAATCTGTTAATGTATATAGTAAACAGTGAGGGGGCCAATATGCAGCCCTGACGTACCCCATACATGGACTTGAACGAGGGACTGCATCTTCCCTCCCTGGTGACCCTGACCATAGCGGACAGGTCCTGATGAAGGGAAGCCATAAACCTGACCAGGGCCTCGTCTATCCCAATCCTTATTAAGATGGTCCACAACTTTGACCTGTTTACCAGATCGAAGGCCGAGGAGAGGTCCATAAACGCAAGGAATAAGGACCCCTCCTTGGCCACCGTGTACTTGGCGATCAGGAGATGCAAATCTGAGCACTGCTCCATTGTCCCCCGCTTCTCCCTAAACCCATATTGAATGTTAGCCAACCCGCCACAGTTCTCCATGCTCTCCCTCAATCTGGTTAGCAGGACTCTGCCTAGAATCTTAACCGCAGAGTCCAGGAGGGATATAGGCCTGTAACACCCAGGATCGTCACGGTGGCCTTTCTTAAAGATTGGGACTATGATGGAAGTTGCCCATGAGGTTGGGAGGGAGTTACCTAAGGCTGCATTAAATACATTTGTCAGGACGTCCACCCATAGGCCTGGGGAGTGTTTAAAAAAGTCAGCCGGGACCCCGTCGGGGCCCGGTGCTTTATTCTTCATAGTTGCATGAATAGCTTTTTCCACCTCTCCCTTAACAAAAATCATAGGGGTCGTCTCGCGGGCTGCAGGCAAGCTAAAAGTGCAAAAACACAAAACAGAGAAGACCAGGTCCAATGGGGTGTGCTGCCAACGAGGTAACTGAGGATCACGTGGTCACATGCGCAAAAACATATATTGAGTCACACATGGCTGAAAAATTCCCATCAGACCACCCTTGTGGCGGAGTTTCATCATGTGGGAGTAAGCAGTCAATCCAAACCAGTGAGTGACGGTGCGGAAGTTGATCATGATGCACTAGCCAAAGTGTTGCTCAAAAAGTAGTACTGATGGAGTGCAGTGCTCAGGTGATAGTACTCAATAAAAATGGCTAACTAGACTACAAAAAATATTTTGCCTAAGAATTACAGCTATTTTGCGATGTATATCTATGAATAAACTTTTTTTCACATCGTAATTGGCCATATGGCGGTTCGCCGGCAGCACGGCGCATGCCCATCGGCACAGTGCCTCCTACTCTGTAGTTCCAAGTATAATGGCGCATGCGCGAGGGATTAGTACCCCACGGTGTGCCGGCTGAGTGAAACGCGTTCTCAGCAGTTTGTAATTTATATGCAAAGGGGTGTACCAATGGCCCCTTTGAGGTGTGCCTAGACTATTCAAATGCTGTGGCACTGCCGCTCATTGGACACCGCGGTGAGCCTATTATTCAATCATCCTCTGGATATAAGCATAGAGAGAGGTCCCGCCGGTACCTCCACTTCCGCTCGGCCGTGAGCATCGGGTACCGACGGATAGGTAAGGTTCCTGAGGCTTTGACTGCCTTCATTCAATTGGTGTCAGCAGAGGTAGTCCTAAGTGGCTTTGATTAGCTTTCAATATTATTTTGAGATGCACTTAATAAACCTCAGTACGACCTACCGGAAATCACCCATCTTGAATGCCTTCTGTTGGTCTAACCTGGGAGTCAGTTTTTGGCAGGGCAGACGGTTGTCTATCACACGTTTCTTGGGTTATATGTGTAGAGCTATTTGGCTGGGCACAGATGAACTGTGCGCTAACTGTGTCCTTTTATTTTCTACACATTAGAGCGGGGCCTCAATTTCCCGAGCGGTTGCCGGGCGAGGTGAGGCCATCACCCACACAAAGCTGGGTGAGTATCACTATGAGGAAATGCCTCTATGTGATAGAGCTAATATGCTTATTGTAAATGCGGAATGTAAATTGTTCTCGCAGGTGTGTTGTGTCTATGTGGTGACCGTGTGATCATGTGGATGTTTGTGTAAAAACGAATATATGTTGTGTATTTTTGTCTTTCTACAGGAAGATGATTACTTGTCTGTCTCCAGTGGACATTGGGGCTCCAAGTTCCTGGTAGATGCACGACTATTTGAAGTACAATTGCACGTTAATTCTATTTTTTGAACATATCACAGTTTGTTGCAGTAGCTAACCATCCTTTGGGTCCTGAAGAAAGCTGGAGTATTTCTCCATAAAGCTGAAACATGTCGACCGTTCTAACACAGCGCCTTAATGTAGTTTAACTCTTCAACTACTAGGTGTGGTTTTAATCTTGACACCTAGACTAATCCTCCTTACAAAATATTTTTTGTAGTCTAGTTAGCCATTTTTATTGAGCACTATCACCTGAGCACTGCACTCCATCAGTACTACTTTTTGAGCAACACTTTGGCTAGTGCGTCATGATCAACTTCCGCACCGTCACTCACTGGTTTGGGCGGTGTTTGGATTGACTGCTTACTCCCACATGATGAAACTCCGCCACAAGGGTGGTCTGATGGGAATTTTTCAGCCATGTGTGACTCAATATATGTTTTTGCGCATGTGACCACGTGATCCTCAGTTACCTCGTTGGCAGCACACCCCATTGGACCTGGTCTTTTCTGTTTTGTGTTTTTGTATCTTGACAGTAGGGGCACGAGTTGACAGGTCGTTAAATTATTTCCCCTTGACCCTCTGCACATATGTTTTTTGATAGTATTTAGAGCAACTTCTTGTTGCGGGTCTATATACATTGGGTGTAAACGTATTTTGTGTTTACATCATTAGCTCACCCAATTCAATTGTGTGTGACTCCGTCTGCTTACCACTTCTGACTACCTGTGGTATGATAATTGATGAAGGAATATTCATCTTCATTCTTTTCCGCTATGCTGCGGTCTTCACAACAGGTCCTATTACTTCATGTAGCTATTTCTGGTCCACTATGGATAGTAAATTCTCAATTGAGACTCAGCCATCTGAGGATAACCTTACAACCACACACAGCCCCTAGCATCGCCCCTCACAGCTGACCGACGAGACACTGCTGTATTCACTAGGGACTACTGGAATTACCATCCCATTTACTCTTGGAAATCTTTTATAGAGTAAATATGATCAGTTATTTTTATAAGCCTTATTACAAACACTGGCTCCAAACCTTTATACGCTTGTCCCTTTGAGATCTAATATACTGGAGCGTGTTAGAGGTACCTAATTATGGCCACCGTCACGTTTTTAGATGCTGGTCTTTCCACGCATGCTCGGGGGTTCTCTACCTCCAGCCCGGGCAGGCGCGTAGAACGTGTGCTTTGTCTACATCTGTAACAACGCAATATTTATAAAATTACAGTTTCTGGATATAACCTTCCAATTTCTAACTCTTCAGTTACTAGTAGTCTTTTTTACATAAGTACTAATATTATATCGCACATAGCTATGTAAATACCATTTGCATGGCGGTTTTATAAACATTGGTTGGAGAGCCCGTAGAAATACATATGGGGTTGGCTTGCTTTGACTCGCTGCCTAAGAATTACAGCTATTTTGCGATGTATATCTATGAATAAACTTTTTTTCACATCGTAATTGGCCATATGGCGGTTCGCCGGCAGCACGGCGCATGCCCATCGGCACAGTGCCTCCTACTCTGTAGTTCCAAGTATAATGGCGCATGCGCGAGGGATTAGTACCCCACGGTGTGCCGGCTGAGTGAAAAGCGTTCTCAGCAGTTTGTAATTTATATGCAAAGGGGTGTACCATTGGCCCCTTTGAGGTGTGCCTAGACTATTCAAATGCTGTGGCACTGCCGCTCATTGGACACCGCGGTGAGCCTATTATTCAATCATCCTCTGGATATAAGCATAGAGAGAGGTCCCGCCGGTACCTCCACTGCCGCTCGGCCGTGAGCATCGGGTACCGACGGATAGGTAAGGTTCCTGAGGCTTTGACTGCCTTCATTCAATTGGTGTCAGCAGAGGTAGTCCTAAGTGGCTTTGATTAGCTTTCAATATTATTTTGAGATGCACTTAATAAACCTCAGTACGACCTACCGGAAATCACCCATCTTGAATGCCTTCTGTTGGTCTAACCTGGGAGTCAGTTTTTGGCAGGGCAGACGGTTGTCTATCACACGTTTCTTGGGTTATATGTGTAGAGCTATTTGGCTGGGCACAGATGAACTGTGCGCTAACTGTGTCCTTTTATTTTCTACACATTAGAGCGGGGCCTCAATTTCCCGAGCGGTTGCCGGGCGAGGTGAGGCCATCACCCACACAAAGCTGGGTGAGTATCACTATGAGGAAATGCCTTTATGTGATAGAGCTAATATGCTTATTGTAAATGCGGAATGTAAATTGTTCTCGCAGGTGTGTTGTGTCTATGTGGTGACCGTGTGATCATGTGGATGTTTGTGTAAAAACGAATATATGTTGTGTATTTTTGTCTTTCTACAGGAAGATGATTACTTGTCTGTCTCCAGTGGACATTGGGGCTCCAAGTTCCTGGTAGATGCACGACTATTTGAAGTACAATTGCACGTTAATTCTATTTTTTGAACATATCACAGTTTGTTGCAGTAGCTAACCATCCATTAGGTCCTGAAGAAAGCTGGAGTATTTCTCCATAAAGCTGAAACATGTCGACCGTTCTAACACAGCGCCTTAATGTAGTTTAACTCTTCAACTACTAGGCGTGGTTTTAATCTTGACACCTAGACTAATCCTCCTTACAAAATATTTTTTGTAGTCTAGTTAGCCCTTTTTATTGAGCACTATCACCTGAGCACTGCACTCCATCAGTACTACTTTTTGAGCAACACTTTGGCTAGTGCGTCATGATCAACTTCCGCACCGTCACTCACTGGTTTGGGCGGTGTTTGGATTGACAGCTTACTCCCACATGATGAAACTCCGCCACAAGGGTGGTCTGATGGGAATTTTTGAGCCATGTGTGACTCAATATATGTTTTTGCGCATGTGACCACGTGATCCTCAGTTACCTCGTTGGCAGCACACCCCATTGGACCTGGTCTTCTCTGTTTTGTGTTTTTGTATCTTGACAGTAGGGGCACGAGTTGACAGGTCGTTAAATTATTTCCCCTTGACCCTCTGCACATATGTTTTTTGATAGTATTTAGAACAACTTCTTGTTGCGGGTCTATATAGATTGGGTGTAAACGTATTTTGTGTTTACATCATTAGCTCACCCAATTCAATTGTGTGTGACTCCGTCTGCTTACCACTTCTGACTACCTGTGGTATGATAATTGATGAAGGAATATTCATCTTCATTCTTTTCCGCTATGCTGCGGTCTTCACAACAGGTCCTATTACTTCATGTAGCTATTTCTGGTCCACTATGGATAGTAAATTCTCAATTGAGACTCAGCCATCTGAGGATAACCTTACAACCACACACAGCCCCTAGCATCGTCCCTCACAGCTGACCGACGAGACACTGCTGTATTCACTAGGGACTACTGGAATTACCATCCCATTTACTCTTGGAAATCTTTTATAGAGTAAATATGATCAGTTGTTTTTATAAGCCTTATTACAAACACTGGCTCCAAACCTTTATACGCTTGTCCCTTTGAGATCTAATATACTGGAGCGTGTTAGAGGTACCTAATTATGGCCACCGTCACGTTTTTAGATGCTGGTCTTTCCACGCATGCTCGGGGGTTCTCTACCTCCAGCCCGGGCAGGCGCGTAGAACGTGTGCTTTGTCTACATCTGTAACAACGCAATATTTATAAAATTACAGTTTCTGGATATAACCTTCCAATTTCTAACTCTCCAGTTACTAGTATTCTTTTTTACATCAGTACTAATATTATATCGCACATAGCTATGTAAATACCATTTGCATGGCGGTTTTATAAACATTGGTTGGAGAGCCCGTAGAAATACATATGGGGTTGGCTTGCTTTGACTCGCTGCCTAAGAATTACAGCTATTTTGCGATGTATATCTATGAATAAACTTTTTTTCACATCGTAATTGGCCATATGGCGGTTCGCCGGCAGCACGGCGCATGCCCATCGGCACAGTGCCTCCTACTCTGTAGTTCCAAGTATAATGGCGCATGCGCAAGGGATTAGTACCCCACGGTGTGCCGGCTGAGTGAAACGCGTTCTCAGCAGTTTGTAATTTATATGCAAAGGGGTGTACCAATGGCCCCTTTGAGGTGTGCCTAGACTATTGAAATGCTGTGGCACTGCCGCTCATTGGACACCGCGGTGAGCCTATTATTCAATCATCCTCTGGATATAAGCATAGAGAGAGGTCCCGCCGGTACCTCCACTTCCGCTCGGCCGTGAGCATCGGGTACCGACGGATAGGTAAGGTTCCTGAGGCTTTGACTGCCTTCATTCAATTGGTGTCAGCAGAGGTAGTCCTAAGTGGCTTTGATTAGCTTTCAATATTATTTTGAGATGCACTTAATAAACCTCAGTACGACCTACCAGAAATCACCCATCTTGAATGCCTTCTGTTGGTCTAACCTGGGAGTCAGTTTTTGGCAGGGCAGACGGTTGTCTATCACACGTTTCTTGGGTTATATGTGTAGAGCTATTTGGCTGGGCACAGATGAACTGTGCGCTAACTGTGTCCTTTTATTTTCTACACATTAGAGCGGGGCCTCAATTTCCCGAGCGGTTGCCGGGCGAGGTGAGGCCATCACCCACACAAAGCTGGGTGAGTATCACTATGAGGAAATGCCTCTATGTGATAGAGCTAATATGCTTATTGTAAATGCGGAATGTAAATTGTTCTCGCAGGTGTGTTGTGTCTATGTGGTGACCGTGTGATCATGTGAATGTTTGTGTAAAAACGAATATATGTTGTGTATTTTTGTCTTTCTACAGGAAGATGATTACTTGTCTGTCTCCAGTGGACATTGGGGCTCCAAGTTCCTGGTAGATGCACGACTATTTGAAGTACACTTGCACGTTAATTCTATTTTTTGAACATATCACAGTTTGTTGCAGTAGCTAACCATCCATTAGGTCCTGAAGAAAGCTGGAGTATTTCTCCATAAAGCTGAAACATGTCGACCGTTCTAACACAGCGCCTTAATGTAGTTTAACTCTTCAACTACTAGGCATGGTTTTAATCTTGACACCTAGACTAATCCTCCTTACAAAATATTTTTTGTAGTCTAGTTAGCCATTTTTATTGAGCACTATCACCTGAGCACTGCACTCCATCAGTACTACTTTTTGAGCAACACTTTGGCTAGTGCGTCATGATCAACTTCCGCACCGTCACTCACTGGTTTGGGCGGTGTTTGGATTGACTGCTTACTCCCACATGATGAAACTCCGCCACAAGGGTGGTCTGATGGGAATTTTTCAGCCATGTGTGACTCAATATATGTTTTTGCGCATGTGACCACGTGATCCTCAGTTACCTCGTTGGCAGCACACCCCATTGGACCTGGTCTTCTCTGTTTTGTGTTTTTGTATCTTGACAGTAGGGGCACGAGTTGACAGGTCGTTAAATTATTTCCCCTTGACCCTCTGCACATATGTTTTTTGATAAGCTAAAAGTGCAGTCCGCTGGCACTCCCTCGTATACAGCGCTGAAGTGGGTGATCCATTTTTCATCCGATATCACACAATCCATGTCTGAATTGGTTGAGTCGGAGAAAAAGGGCTGGTTTATTACGGACCAGAACTGACTGCTATCCCTCAGAACATCCATGCTAAGGAGATTCGCCCAAGCTGTCTTCTTAATTTCCTCTCTCCTTGTTTTGAGGGCCAGCATGTATAGCTTCCTCTGGGAGGCGATGTTGCTTTGGTCCCTCGGTATGTGTTTGAGTGCCAGCATCAGGGATTTATGTGCTTTGGAGCAATTTGAGTCAAACCAACGGCAGTGCTTGGGGGGTCCTGCCCTTGAGCTAGCCGTTAGCTGGAGCGAGATTTGACTACAAATAGCTTCAAAGGCCCCCGTTATCTCCTGGGCCGGGGCCGTGGTGTTTTGGCACACCTCTAAGTGTCCTTTGATTTTAGGTAAAATTTCTAGATAAAAAGTATCGGGCATCACGCTTGACCACTTTAACCTTCTCCCCTGATCCACTGGGCGTAATAAGGGCCGTACCTCTAATGGACGGGGCTTAGGCCCCATGTGCTGCCCCAAGCTACCTCTAATACTACAGGGTTGTGATCGCTATGAGCGGAGACCATTGTATAATAAGAAATTACCCTAGTCAAATCCCTGCGGTCATAAAAATGTAGTCTATAACGGACCTTGGAAATGATCCTTTATAGGTATGGGTTCTGTGTTTTCCTTCAGGGGAGTTAGGTTCGTAAAAATTATAAACGGCCAAAAGTTCTTCTAACTCCTCTCCAGCCCGAGAATGTTCGAAGTGTGGGCCCACCAACTCTGCTTGCCCCTCAATATGCCTTGTGCCGCAGAGGTCTTTGCACGGGTGAACATTAAAATCCCCCAAAAGGATTAATTCGTGGTTAAAACATGTATTTTGATTGACTGAGGATTAGAAGGAATCTAATATGGCTATGCTATTATTACCAGAGTCCTTATTCCTTGAGTTATAAAAATTAATATAAAAAGTACTCTTAGTGGGAGAGACTGACCGTTCGACTATTAGTATATTTGGGGAGGGATTTTTAACCAAGTTCAAGGAACCTTTAAGATTTAGGGGAAAAAAGGGTTGAGAGGCCTCCCATAGCTCTGCCCGCTCTACTTGGGGAAGCAGCTAGGACAAAACTAGTGAAACCGTCCAACCAAAAACTGTCTGCAGTGTCCCATGTCTCTTGGAGGGCAATGACTTCATACTTAGAGACCAAGCTCACCCACTCCTCGTCCTTGACTTTGGATTTGATCCCTGCCACGTTCCAGCTACGAAGTTTACATGCTGTGGCCTCCTCCCGGTCAGGCAGACCAGTTAGTGGGATCTGTTTATTGGCTAGTGGTCAATCGATACCCTCCATGCCCTCCTCCCATAATAGGGGTGCAAAACGATTACTAGTTATTAGCCCGCTACCCGCTGCTGCACCGTCCATCGCCTGGGTGTAAATTGGCGATAAGACGGACCCAGCCCTCTGAACACAAGATTGGAGAGGACCCGCAATACTGCCCCGCCTCGGTAGTTGGTTCAGTGATGGGACCATGATGGAATGGCGATGGCTGGAGTAAACCCGCTGTAAGGGGGGGTAAAAGAAGCCCAAAGGAACAGGTCTCACGAGGTCCTTTGCTGTTATAGCTGAGCCGTCCCAAAAAAGTTTGTCAGCCACATTGGCCTTATTGAAATTTATGATGACACAGTCCCCCTGAGTAGTCTTTGGTTGTTTTCCAACCCAACCCACCCTCCTTGTAAAGATAAGTGATCCTGAAATGTCCTTCCCGCTGCAAGAGTCAGCACACCAAGTCTTTGTTTTAGATAGTAGGGCGGTGGTGGATTCAGTCTCGCCCTCGTGGAGCGGTGGCACCCCTATGAATACTGCGACCAGGGGAGCGGCTGCCGGTGGCAAGGTTAAATGAAACTTACTCGGTAGTGGTTTCCTCCTATGTGGCGTGGTAGGCTGCAGCGAAGTAGGAGGGGGAGATGTAGTACCTTCCATACATAAGGAAGGAGCAACCAAGGGGTGCTGCCCACCGAGGGCTGTGCCCTCCCCCCTCTGCCCAGGGGCTGAAGAGCTTAAATGTGTTCCTTCTGTCTTACCAGGGCTGTGTGTCACTGGGCAATTCTTAGGCATCACCACGCGTGAGGAATAAGAATTAATAAGTTTGTCCAGCAGTGAACATTTCTTAAGGAGACCAGACAAACATATGTTCAGTGTGTCGACAATATCCTTTGCAATCCCAACTAGCATGGGCTCAATTCTGGCCACGAAGAGGGCCTCCAGTTGGTCGCCAAGGGGGTCAATGGATGCAATAGAATCGCTTACATTGTTGTTTTTTTTCCCCCTGGCCCGCTTCGGAGGTTGGGCAACCGGTCGGGGACGCTGAGCTGGATCGTCAGCAGGCTGACTAGGGGTGATCAATGGTGTTACTGGAGTAGGGTTAGTTAAGATAGTCACCACGGGTTCCAGAGGTATAGAGGGTACCTCGCACGGAAGGCCCTGAGTACTTAAACATGTAGCCTCAATGGGGGGGCCTCTACTAAGCAAGGGGCTAACAGACCCAGTTCTTGTTCGGCAGTCTCAATTTCTTTAATAAGAACCCCCATCGCAGATGATAAGTAGGACAGTATGGACTTAGAATGTCTAGGCATTTTGGCGTTTTTCTCCACCTCCTCCTCGCAGTTAGTTGCTTTCTTGCGCTTACCCATTATGATGGATGTTAGAGGGGTGGCCCCGCCCCGCCTCCTTCTGCCTCGGACTGCCAAAGACTGCCCCGCCCTTGCTCCCGCGCACGACTCGCGGGGCGAGAGGCGTTCCTCTCCTTTACGCGCCTCCGGGCGCTCTGCTGGCGTCACACTCCACGGCCGCCGGGGCACCTGGGGATTGAAGTCCCAGCCCTCGCGGCGGCGGTGGAACTGGCGCTGGGGTTCGGGACGCGGTAGTGCAGCTGGCCGTTTCCCTCACGGCGTGTGTGCTGGCGCTGGGTGCTGAGCCTGATGTGACTCGGGCCGTTCTCCTCACGGCCGCAATGAAAGATCCCCAGTGAGCGCTTCAGCGCCCCTCTCCTTTACGCGCCTCTCTCCTTTAAGCGCTTTAATGGTTTCTTGAAAATTGTTCGAGGCCAGAACGCGGCAGTAGGTGCTTTTAAAATCTAATATACTTGCAAGCATGGTGCCCCCATCCAAAGTCAGTGCCCGGTGCGGTGGCACTGATCGCACCACTCTAGATCCGGCCTTGTTTGAGATACACAGTCAAAGGTGCTAGACAGATCCATAAAACACAAGTACAAAGAGCTGCGCTTAGCAACTGTTTTTCTTCAGTAAGATCGAGACATTGTCTTCAGTCCTTATCCCTTTCCTGAACCCATATTAGAAGTCCGAAAAGGTATAAGCCTCCTTAACCCATGCCTCAAGAGCGGAGAGCAGGATACGGGTCAAAACCTTTACTGTGCAGTCTAGGAGAGAATTTGGGCAGTAACAGCTAGGGACCTCTTGATTCCCTTTCTTGAAGATTGGGACAATTGAGTCGGGCCATGATGGAATTGTGGCAGAGGAACTTACCGCCCTAAAGACGTTAGTTAACAATGGGACCCACATATTGAGATTACTCCTGAATACATCTACAGGGACCCCATCAGGCCCGGGGCTTTCCCACTAGGGATAGAGCTTTCCCACTAGGGATAGAGCTTATTGCCTCTATGACTTCTTCCAGGGAGGGGCAGTACTTGGGGAGAAAATAGTCATTTGCTGCACGAAATGAATCCCTTACACCTCCCACTCCTTCACTGATGGAATAGACCTCCCAAAAGAAAGTGGCCCATTCATGAATGAATATAGCCAATTCTATCATGGGTTCTTCAGGATATTTAAGGAACAGTTGGTTTAGAATACTCCAAAAAGCCTTCTAGTCGTTCCTGTAGATCTTCCCAAGCCTTTAATTTAAGTGCATTTTTCCTTTCTGCAATTTCCCTCTTATCGGCCTTACTACACCAGCAACTTCGGCGATAGACCTGGTTTTTTTATGGAGAGAGGCCATTGACTTTTTATGTTTTATTTTGAAAATACACGAGCCGATACAAAGGTAAAGGACAATATCAAAAACATTTGACCCAACCCTCGAACCCCCCCTGTGCAAAAACAGCATAAATGGCTCGTGGTGAAGAAAGACACGATACCTACAAACAATTTCTGATTTTTTCTTAAGTCATAAAAAAAAAATGCATTGTTCAAAACATAATCTCATGTGAAAAGCTAACTATTTAGTAGCTGTACTTTTGAGTGATACATGAGATAGATAGTTTGGGCAGAATAGTGTCCCTATCATAGATTTCCTAAGAATCTAAAGGGAAAAGCTTCCCAATCCTCGGGCGTCACATACATTCCAGATCCATAAAGTGTATAGGTCATCATTAGTAAACCAGGGAGTGCTAAAAAGGATAAAAAAAGACATGAATTAATTCTTACTTTTCAGAGGCCCCAATAATTCTCTCTATCCAAGCCAAGCCGTTAAAGGTTCCCAGATAGCTAGACCCTTCTTTTTTCCCCGATTACCCTTCCTGGCGAAGATAACCTTCTCAATATGGCAAGTCGAGATCAATTGGACCAGCCAGTGGGAGAATAATGGGGGATTTGGATCTATCCAAGATGAATACATAGTATAGTCATTGCTACAAAAAGGAGTGCTCCTCCGCTCTTTCTACTAATCTTGTCTTTCATTCCTAGCATAACAATCGTGGGAGTTAGCTGGATATCTTGAGAAAGGACTTTCGTAAATAGTCTTGAATCTTTCCCAGCAAAGGTGCAAGTTGCGGACCTGTTGCGAATATGTGTATTGAATCTGCGCTAAACTCTGAGCATTTAGGGCAGAGCGTTCCGGTCCCTGTTCCCCATTTAGTGACTCTGCTAGGTGTGACATAAAAAAAATGCGGTCTTATAAAATTGTGCCTGCAATTTAGCAGACAGCAGGTCACTCTTGGCGGATTGCACTGCCTTACCAAAAGTGTTATAAGGACTATTCAGTTCCACCTGCCATTTGTTTGCTATGATAAGCATATCGTCGGGAATTAGACCAATTAATGTGACATAGATATATCCAATCCTAGGTAAAGTGGGATTTTTTAGTTTATCTATAAGGTCCACCTTTAAGAACCCGACGGGCCCCTCGGTTTTACGAGTCAGAAAGTCTCTTATGGCAGTGTATTTAAAAACCTCTAGTTACCTCAGATTATATTCAGTTTTGAGATCCAAGAATGTTTTAATACCTTCAGTAGTTATCAAATATCCCATTTTTAGGATTCTCGCTCTGTACCAATCTTGAACATAGGATTTCCCAAAAATTGCTGGTAAATTGAGGTTGTTATTAATGGGAAAATAATAATTCAGTCTACCAAGCCCTAAGATTCTACGGATGTTGCAGAAAACTTTATAAGTACCCGTCAAGGTCTTAAATTGTACCCGTAATATCCAAATGAGAGTTGCCGCCAGAGACATCCACGGGCCTTTTCCAGCAGTGATGGGAGACCTCCAATTGGAGTATATGATTGTTCTTGAAGCAATTCAATGATATACTGTAGGACCAAAACCCAATAATAAAATCTTAGATTTGGGATCACCCAGCCCCTCTTTCCCTGGGAAGGAAAAGCTGCTTTAAAGCTCGCCTTGGTCGAGAGTATGCCCAAACAAATTGGGAATAAATCTGGTCAAATCTCTGAAAACATCACTTTACCAATCTCTAAAGGGATAGCCCTGAAGAAATATAGTAGTTTAGGGAAGTAGATCATCTTAATGACATTACACCTCTCCACAAAAGTTAGGTGCAGATTATTTAACTGTTTGAGCGCAGTTTGGTTTCTGCCGCTAGCGGAATCAGATTTTCCTCTACTATCAGGTAGGTGTTAGCGGCAATGGTAACACCCAGATATTTCGCTTTCTGAACCATCCGGCTATCTACCCAGTTAATTTAGCTGTTTACGATGATCTGAGTTTTGCCTTTGTTAAGAGCATAGCCCGAGATTTTCCCAATTTGTTTTGCCTCTTGTTCTAGTGCATTAACTGCGCTTAGAGGGTCGGGGGTCACTACCGCCAGGTCGTCGGCGTAGGCCATGATTTTATTGTGTAGCCCAAATCTGCACACCGCACGGAGAGAATGATTGTTTTCTATTGCTTTTATAAAAAAGATCTATATTTAGTGTGAAGAGCAGAGGTGAACACGGACAGCCTTGGCGAGTCCCCCGTGAGATTTTGATCTGCTCCGTCAGTATCCCATTATTAGATATGTTAGCAGTGGGATTGAGATAGACACCATGTATGGCTCGGTTTGCCTTAGGCCCGAAAAACATCCTTCTCATGACGTCCCAGAGGAATAACCAGGAGACCCGATCAAATGCTTTTCCAGCATTAAGCAGAATTAATGACATCGGGACTCCTGATACCTGAGCTGCGTCCAATAGAGTGATGGTCCTTTGGATGGGTTCCATCGTACTTTTTGGGGGGATAAACCCATGTTGCCACTGCAACACCAGGGGTTCTATTCTTAGGGATAATCTCATTGCAAAGATTTTAGCATATATTTTAGAGTCGCAATTAATTAAAGTTTTATCAGTCACATGCATCAAGCTAAAAACCGGTCACAAATGGGCAGATTCTCAGAATCTGCCCCTTTGCGACCGGTATTTTTGCATTTGGGATGCATCATCCCAAATGCAAAAATCGCAATTTAAGGAATCTCTAAATTGAGATTCCTTAAATTGCGATTCCATTTAAGGAATCCCAAATTGAGATTCCTTAAATGCAATGAATCAAAGTAAAAAGCTATTTCGCTAACAGGAGTAGCAAATTACCATGAAGTTGAACTTCATGGTAATTTGCAAAAACTTTGAAAATGCACTTTTGTGCATTTTTCAAAGTTTCATGTTGCGCACACACATGCCCTTAGGGCATGGCTGTGTGCCGCATATGTGCACAGATCAATTTCAGGGGTGCAACAGGGTGGGATTTTGACACCCTTGTACCCTTGAAATTGCATGAGCAATTTGCGAGTACCTACTGGTACTCGCAAATGGCTCATGCAATCTCCAATTCATTCCTATGGGCCTGGAGGCCCATAGGAATGAATTGGACAGCATTCCTTGCGACTTGCAATTTGCGAGTAGCAATTAAGGAATGTGTAGGAATCACTATTTTTATAGTGATTCCTACATGCATAGGCTTTTGCGATTCCTAAATAGCGATTCCTTAAAAATCGCTATTTAGGAATCGCAATTCCTTCTGTTGATGCATGTGGCTGTACGTCTACAAAATCCCATTTCAAGTGATGATTTATCCTTCTTTGGGAATATTACAATCTTAGCGTTGGACCAGGAAGCGGGTGAAGAGGCCATTGACTCTTAATGGGATCTGGAGCATGTTGCATCAAATCAACCCCATCTCTTCTTTGAACTCCCTTATGTTGACCTGCATAATGCTCCTTTAACTGTCTCTGATAGGGTAATAAACACATTCTCTATATTAGCTACGTCAGCCTCTGCATTTAAACAAATGCCAAATAAGCTACGATTTCTTTTGACCAGCTGGGAAAAAATATTTCAGCATTAACAAATTCCCACTTAATGCGAATACTTTTTTCTTTTGAGCAGAAATACCGTTGACTAGCCTGATGGGATAAATCACCACATGCCAGTTGAAATGTCTACAATTAGGCTATGGAGAAGGTGGGCACTCATAACGAGGCTGTACAGCATATGGTCACCTACCATATTGATTAGGCTGGCAGACAGTAAAATAGTCAATCCCGGAGCCCTCACCCTAACCCACAAAGGTATTAGGGAAAAAACATTAATATTGCTATATTTCTGAGCAAAACACATATTAAATTTCATCATCAGATTATTAATATTTTTGCTGAACGTATAAGAAAAATGAAACGGAATTCTCATCAGCATCCATAAAATCACAGGCATACTGATACGCAGGGGGCCAAAGATTAACATTAAAGTCACCCCCCTCCCCCCACCACACACACACACACCAGACCCAGTTCATTACTACCTTTTGGTTTAAGGGAGTCCAGAACAAAATCCAGCTTTGACAAAACATAGCCTGTGCCTCCTTTACGAACGTTGTTATAAAATTTCACAATGCCCAATCGTAAACCGTTCACAAATTCAATTCCAAGAATCTGGTCAGATGTTGCCTCAGCTTTGAAAAGGAAGTGTTTGGTGTTGACCATGGCTGCGATGTTTTTTGAGCCCCCTGCCCACGAGGCGGCCACAAGGGGAGGACATAGCTGTTGATGAAATGTTTTCAAACCATTGATGTGAACGAGGGCACAGCCAAAGTCTCATGAAAACAAAGTATCACAAAAGAGCAAACAAATTCAAACCATATCTGGTTCCCAGTTTTCCCCTTGATACCTGGCACATTCCAGTCCAGGAATGAAAATTTAGAAATATTGCTGGTGGTATTAGCATTATCAAGCAGAAAATCAGAATAACTTATTGGTTTGATACAATTGTATCCTTTACTTGTGCCAGCCTTGTGTCAAATTATTGGTTCCTCTGGGAATGAGGGCTATCTGGGGCTTGCTGTAAGGTATGTATAAAAGCAGTGCCACTCTTAGTCCCTTGTGCTAAGACTGGAGCTGTGGGTGTGGGATGGGGCGTGTGAAAGTCCAGATGGCACCGTAAACCTTACACCGAGTTTATAGCAGAGCATAGAATTGCACACATGAGTATTTACTTCGTATCCCACCAAGATTTCATGCACAGGTAGGTGATTGCATGATTCTCATCAGTGAACCATGACGATGACCCTCTATATGCACACTAATGACTTCCAAAGGTGCGAGCAGATGTTTATGAAAATCTGAGCCAACTGCTCCTCAGGATCCCAACACCTGGAGCATTGAAGTTGCTAGTGCTTGGCGACAATGGGCTAGGGTACCGAGGTGGGAACACTTGCAGCAGCCCAATTCCCCTTGAGAAGAATATGTCCTTATGCTCAAACCAGGTTGGCTAACTCAAGGGAAGACCAGACGGCGACTCTCCCTCTCAAATTTGGATTTGCCATGAACTCTATTGCTTCAAGATTTGCAGTTTTACTGTGTCTAGTGCTCTCCATTGTTCCAACAAATTTTAAAATTGTGCTCCTATTTAAAACAGTGTACTTGCCTCTCAGTATATAATATGGAATAAGCTCCAACTTTTTCTTTGGAAAGTTGAATCTAGATATAAGCTCCTGTCCTACCGCATCTACTGCCCCAATGTTATTTCTGTGATTTCTTGGCGGCTAACCCAATACCACCTGAAAGAGGATAAGCTGTTAGCGGATTAGGTCATTGATGATCAATGTGCAGATCGAATCGCACAGAGTCAACAATAGATTGATGTAGCTGATGGCCAGATTCTGGCTTTTCTGCTGGCCCCATTGGCAATAGAGCGCGGGAGGTATGCAATCTTCTATCGATGTGGTAGGCATGTTCCACCTCAAGGCGACAATAATCGGGCTCTTAGAGTGTACGGTAACAGGGTGCCTCTTTGAGGTTGATAAATCAGTAGCAGATAGTGATAGCAGATCACTAACACAGGCTGATTATTCGGTGGCTCAAGTTTACCACCATTATCACTGTCAATGTTTTGTTCAGATTTTGATGCTGTGTTAATAGGAAGGTCGAATACGTTTTTGATGCAATAGTACACTGTTTATCAGATGAAGAAGGTAAGTCTGCATTGCCCACAGGGACCTCATTGACAGGGTGATGGATGCACAAGCACTACACTAGAATACAAATTGCTGCAGGCACTACACTTAAGTCTTGCTTTCCAGAACTGTTTTTGCTCCCTTTTAGTGGGTGGCTCAAGAGTAGTGAGATTGGCCGACTTAGTGTTAGAACTGCATTTGCAGCAAGAGGCGGTGCTAATTGGAAAAATACCACAATGTTCAATGTTGGGTTGTGAGTGTTACCGACATGTGGCTTGAAAGGTAGTGCCCCTAGGTCACCCTCATTCTTTTTTTTAATATCATCTTTTTATTGATTTTCATGCAATACACAAATATATAAACCAAAAAGAAGCATACAGAGACCCTTATATAGCATTTGTTGATTCAGCATGTTAATGTCGGAGACCTCAAGGAATCGCACAAGGAAAATATTCTGAATGAAGGCATTCTACACATTTAACCATCTCATCTTGACTAGGCACAGTGTGTCATGTACATCATCGTCTCTTCCTAGGGTGGGCCCCAGATCCAGACCTCTATGGGATCGCCAACCTGCCCATACTTTCTCCCACCTGTGTGGGCAGCCTCTTCCCTGAAATATTGGCTTCTCATTGATCATGCACCAGTCTAAATCCCGCTGTCAGTCGCCCACCCGCGGAACCTCAACCCCTCCCCACAATCTTGCTATGTTTCGTTTAGCCACTATAAGGCCCAATGAAAGCCAGATCCTGGCATATTTTGGTGGCTGCTCCTCTCCCCAAATATGGTCGGGGGGTTCTCTAGTCACTGCTCTTATTATTTTCTGCAGATCGATCCAGAAAGTTTGAATCTTTGGGAAGGTCCACAACGTGTGGAAAAAGGTTCCCTCAATTCTGCTTCCTCTCAGACACAGGTCCGTGGCGGCACGCCCCATGCATCTGAGAGTTGTGCGTGCATAGTAAGATCGATGCAATATGCGCAGAAAAATCTATCTGAACCCTGTCTGTATAGAAATCTCCGGGAAGATCCCCTGTGCCTCCTCCCACTCCCCATCCTCACAGTCTCCGATATTGGCCTCCCACTTCGATCTCAACGTAACGAGGAGGTTGGGAGAATTGTTTCATAATTTTTTATATATCAGAGAGACTGCCTTTTTAGGTAATGCTTCAGTAAGGACTCTGTCCTCAAGGGGGGAGTACTCTGGCTGGGGGGTCTCCCTGGGGATATGTGATCTAAGGACATGTCGAAGCTGGAGGTATCGGAAAGCCTTGGTGCCAGTCAGTTCATACTGGGTCTGTAACTCTTCCCAAGTGAGCATATTACCATCCCCCAAATGTCCCCCTTTGCAGAAATGCCTATTAAGTCCCATGTCTTAAAACCTCGCAGGTCCTCTACCTGTGAAAGTGCATCACTATGCCATAGTGGAGTAATATTAGTAAGTTTCCCCTTCCGGTCACCCTCATTCTTGCTACCTGTGCTAGTAGATGGAGATTCAGGGAGTGTGAACTGCTCAAGTACTGATCCCTCTGTGGCCTTAGCAACATCAGATCTAGAGTAAGCATGGTGGCCCTACAAGCAATGGATTATCAGAAGCACTTTTAGGCAGAGAAGGGTCCTGATTGAGCTCGAGTTTGTCCTGTTGCTGCTGTACTTGCATTGAAATATATTCCAGCGTAGCATCTAGCTTTTGGGGTATCCTAACAAGAGTCAATCGTACTAGCGCAATTGACATGTGTGGTATGTAATTGCTGGGTCACACTACATGAGCAGCCAAGGCACTTAAAATGTCCATCTGCATATCTGTTTATCAGAATGGTACGACAGAGATACGGAGACTGCTTCCAAGTTGTTATGTAGGGCACTCCAGATGTTGGTGTTCACATTTTGCAGATACTTTTCTCCAGTCCGAAAGCTGAAAGGTTTTTTTAATGAGTTGCATTCTTCCCATAAAGACATGGAATCCAAATGGCCTAGAGAACCGATTTCATAAGTACCGGGGTTCTTGTCTGGAGGGGTATGGCTGGTTATACCTCTGACTGGATTAGGGGTTAAAAGTGCATAAGTGAGTAGATTTAGTTTAATTGGACTTAATAGGGTGGAGGGGGCCAGATGGCAGGCAACATTTCCAGTGGTATTGTTACAATCCGTAAGCTAGTCAAATGGGCTTTGAATTATTAGACTTATTTCCTGGTGTACCTTGGGGAGATTTGTAGTGTTCATAATAACCATGAGACTTGATATATTGCTCCTGTTGGAATCTCCCACATTCTCAGCCTCTGCTTTCAACGGGGGAACAAGAGAATGATCAAATGCAGTCTCCAAAAGTGATATATTGCCTCCCGAATGGTCTGTGGCTGATGCATGAACTTGGGCAGTGATAATCAAAGTTGTACGGTGCTGTTGTAGCGGAAATAGCATTTTATTTGTAGGGGTGTATTATAATCACACATGTAAAGCGCACCTGTATATCTTTGTCATATTAATATGAAGTGTTAGAATCTTGAAATGTATTAACCTGAAATGTGAAGTGCTTCGGCCATTTAAAAGTAATATGGAGAATTAACATAGTAAGTACATGTAACTAGCAGAAAACATTAACATGAAGAAATTGTGTTGTGAGACTGACAATTATTCATGTACTAATTGTGTTTATTAATTGTGTAATTTTACATGTAGGCAAATGTATTAATTAAGTTGTGTAGGAAAGTGCCCCTTTTTGCATGGTTGCCCCCAACTTTTTGCCAGATGTTGATGCTCTTTGACTAAGTGTGCCCTGGGACCCTGCCATCCAGGTGCCCAGGGCTTTTGTTTGTTCCCTAAAACTGTAATGTTTCAAACCCAATTGGCTACTCTCTGGCCACATGCAAGTCCCTTGTAAAAGGTACCAAGGGCACTGTGACCAGGGAAGGCCTCTAAGGACGGCAGCACATATTGTGCCACCCTTAGAGGCCCTGTACCATAACACTTACACACTGCCATTGCAGGCTGTGTGTTATGGTACAGATGAAAGTGAAGAGTCGACATGCCACACGTCCCTGTGTGTCATGCTTACAAGCCACTGCCAATTGCATAAGTAAGCCACCTCTCTAGCTGGGTGCACTATACGACTGGTGAGGGTACAGGTGCACGAGCCCTGTACCCTTACAGTGCCTAAATCCATTCGTAGGCATTGTAAGTGCAGTAAAGCCATAAAGATTATATGGTCTGGGAGTTTGTCATTACGAACTCCACAGCACCATAATGGCTTTACTGAATTCTGAGAAGTTTGGTATTAAACTTCTCAGCACATTAAATGCACACTGATGGCAGTGTGGGATTTAATGCCAAATGCACTCAGAAGGCAACTTAAAGATGCCCCCTGAAAAACGACCTAACTCCTGTGTCCTGGCGGAGTGGCTGCTGGCCAGCTGCCACTACCAGACATGCTTCTGGACCCCAGGGTCGAGAGCCTCCTGCTCTTGGGTTCCTGAAACAAAGCACTTTCTGGGTCGAGGTGCCAAGCCTCTACCCCCAGGATGGGCAGGGTCCACGTAGGGGAAGCTTCAAAGGCTTGCCGCCTTTTTGAGCTGACCCAGCCATTTGCTGCTCCCAGCAAACCAGCCCAAACCTTGCCTCCTCAAACAAGCAAGAAGGACGGAAGAGCCATGCTGAAAGAAGACGAGGAGGAAACCAAATCACTTGGCCCCAGCCCTACCTAACTGTCCCAACCTCGACCTGCTCCAACGAAACACTGGCATTTCCAGCAGCCCCCCAGAACCCAGAGGACCAGCCCTGCCTTTCCTAAAAAGACTTTGGGCCATATGTATCAAGCTAATTTTTACTCACAAATGCTGCGAATCACAAAAAACTGCGTTTGCGATAAAAAATTCGCTATTCGGAATGTATGTAGCCAACTTTCAATGCAAAATAAGAAATCGCTAAAATAGCGATTCCTTACGTTGCGAGAGGCAGAATTCTGCGATTTTCCATGGGATTCTTTATATTGCGATTAGCTAAGTTTGCGAAAATCGCAAATCGGGTAATCGCAAAATAAGGAATAGCAATGAAATGTATCAAAAAATCGCAATTAACTAATTCTGGAAAATCGCAATTTAGAGAATCGCAATTACCACCAAGTGGGAGCAGGTGGTAACCAGGTGCAAAGTATAAAAGGAGGCCCACAATGCAACTGACTTCATCCACAATGTCTGGGCTTTACGTGATAGCGAGGAGGCTGCGACTGAGAGCTGCTGCACCGAGGAGGAGACGCCAGGAGAGGATATTCCGTACGCTCATTTCCATCTTCCAGCACACAGAGGAGGACATCTACACACACTCCAGACTGGATGAAGAGAGTATCCTTGACTTAATTGAGGAACTCAAACCCTTCCTTGAACACCCCACACGCAGGACACAATCCATCCCCACCCACTTCCAGGTCCTGTGCTCCCTGCACCTCTTGGCATCAGGCAGTTTCCAGGGGGTGATAGCCTCAGCAGGAGGGGTTTCACAAAGTGCTCTTTCGCGCTTGTTCCATGCATTCCTTGACGCCATGGTACAGAGGATGCCCCACCACATTTACTTCCCAAGCACCCCACAGGCACTGCACCAGACCAAACAGGACTTTTATCAAATTGCCCAATTTCCCCATATCATTGGATGCATTGATGGGACGCACGTTGCAATATCCCCCCCATCCCACAATGAGTACGTGTTTAGGAATCGTAAATCTTACCATTACCTGAACATACAGGTGGTGTGTGATGCTCAACACATCATCACGGACATTGTAGCGATATACCCTGGCAGCACGCACGACTCATACATCTTCCGCCACAGTGGGATACACCGTAGACTCACTAATGGGGAGTTTGGCGAGGGCTATCTACTAGGTAAATGCATTTGAACAGTGGACACACTTGTTAAGGATCGCATGTGCGGTACAGTGTCTAACCATATACCTTCCTCCCCTCAGGTGACAGTGCGTATGCAGTTCGTGACTTTATACGGATGCCCTACCTCAATCCAGCCAATGCAGCAGAGCGGCGGTACAACAGCGCACACAATGCAACAAGAGGCACCATTGAGAGGACATTTGGGATTTTCAAAAGCAGATTTAGGTGCATACACAAGAGTGGAGGGGCACTGCAATACAGCCCAGAAACCTGTTGCAAAATAGTGGTCGCATGTGCCATCTTGCACAATATCGCCACCAGGAAAGGCACACCGGTGGAGGTCAGTGAATCTGACACATCAGATGTGGAGGGCCCAGCTCCAGGACGCATGCCTGCCGGTTTAGCTGGTGGGTGCCAGAGGCGGGATAAGATTACGCACAACTATTTTTAGGTAAGAAAAAATGACCCAATTCTAAATTACAATTGTCAGACTGTGTTTTTATTCCTTAACATCAGGATTGTTAACGTCACACAGGCTGAGTGAAAAACAATGTCCTTCATAATGTCCAGCACATGTTAATGCACAGTGCAAGTATCCCTTCATGGGCAAGTGTCCATGTGCAGTGGTTAGCTGCACCCATCCGGTGATCCCATGTATGTGTCCTTACAAGCGGCGCTGGCAGGAAGAAGCTCCTGTTTGGGGATTCACAGTGCCTCCTTCACTTGTTTCAGTAGCCCTACTGTTACGTCCACTACGGCGCCTATCCATGATTGGTGGGGGGGTGGCGCTGCTCCGTACTGATAGGGCATCCTCATCAGTTGGAGTTAGGACTCCTGGCTCTGTAGTGCGGATTGTGCGCAGCTCATCTACAGCCGTAGAGATTTGGAGCAGGGCTCTTGCCACGTCCTGGTTGTTGTGCGCCACCTCGCGCTGCATGCAGATGCTGCGTCTAGCAAGAATGTTGTTGGAAGAGGCCAGGCGGTTCACCGCACGTGTGTATAGGTCCAGCCGCTGCATCTCCCTACGCCTGGCTGCACGGTCAGCCTTGAGTTTGCCACAGAGTGCCTCCATGGCACATGTCATGCTCCTGTAGCCTGCCCTGACTTCCCTTTGTAGTGACTTAATATTTTTTGCTTGCAGGCGCTGTACCTGCAACATGTTCAATTCAAGCCCGGCAAACACGGACCCATCCCCTGGATCTACACCACTTGTGGCAGCACGGGACCTGCGCTTGTTTGGGACATCTGGCATTGGCTCTGCACGGTGGCACTGTAGTGGTTGTGGCAGTGTGTTATCGGTTGGGGCAGCGTCATCAGTGTCCTGGCCCTCGTCCTCCAAAGGGGGTGGTGGTCTCACAACAATCCTCCTGCAGCGCTTGGGGGGGTTCACTGGACTAGCCTCGTCCTCACTTTCATCCTCCTGCGCAGCTGCTGCTCTGGTAGGGGAATTGCCCTGTCTCCCACTGCCTGTTGCCTGATTTACAGTAGATGCTGTGGACGTAAAAGCACACATTTAATTTCTGTTCTGACTACCACTTGACAATAATAAATTTCACTTTTTGGGATTACATGTATCTTGTTTTTCACTTTCCTGATGCGCACATGCATTTGGGGACTGGCTGGGTGTAAATGTACAAATGTGATGTGCATGTGACTACATCTCCCAGAATGCATTGCAGTGTGTGTTAGTGGACCTGCACTGGATTACTACTTTCATCTTGCCCCAGGCTCGCTGTTGGGTGCGTAGGGGTAGTTGGGGAGAGGTCAGGGGTGTGATGGCATGCCTCTTACCTTGTCCTGGTCCTGGGGGGTCAGAGCTGTCCAGGTCAGCCACACCCATGACGCTCTCAGGAAGTAGTGTTGCCTCCACAAGTTCCTCCAAAGGTGTTGAGTCTGTGGCAGTGGAGGTCCCTGCACCAGTCTTCCTTGCATGCTCCAACCTGGTAGCCACCTTCTCTTTGGAGCGCTGGCGCATGTCGTACCAGCGCTTGCGCAGGTCCTCCACACTCCTATGTGTCACCCCAACAGCATTCACCTTTTCTTGGATGTCTGCCCATATACGCCTCTTCCTTGTCTCAGGCACCCTCAGAGATTTTTTTCCAAAAAGAATCTCATGGCTTGTAACCATTTCCTGTATGAGGACTTCCAGCTCTGCTTCTGAAAACTTTTGTTTTCTCTTCCTCAGATGTTCTGCCTGCTGCTGCAGGGGGGTGTCCTGGCTGGGCATGTCTCCTGTGTCCTGCATCTTCCAAATCCACTACAGTGTTCCCTCACAAACACTCCTTCACTCTGTGAATCAGAAACTCAGGTGCAGCATGGGTAGTCACACTTCCTGGTTGTGATGTCATCAAGCTGCACCTGGGTTTCAGATTAGCAGATTCGCGAAATTCGCAATTTTGCGATTTTTTCCGTTAAGGAATCGTCGCAAAATAGCGATTTTTTAACTTAAAAAAATCGCTATTGGGGGAATCACACTACATTTAGAGATTTTAAAGGAATCACAATTTTTCTGCGATTTCCTACATACATACCAATTAGTGATTCTGAAATAGCAATTTCTTAAAAATCGCTATTACAGAATCGCTAACTGGTACCTTGATACATATGGCCCTTACTGAAGTAATAATTCTGAGAACACAATAGCTTTTTATACCGAAGATTGCAATGAAGTCAGCTTTGGAGCAGTGTAATCTCAATTCCAAGCAAGTCAACAGTGCGTGCAGGCGGGCAAAGATGGCACAGGGACACAAAGAGGAGTGGAGGGGCAGGTACACGGAGACAAGGAGGCACTGCAGCTGCTGCCCTGCACACTGCTGCAAAACACAGTGGGAGTGAACCTTTCAGAAGAGGTGGGACATGCACCCAACTTCAGCCATTTGCAGGCTTTGATTCTAAAAAGACACACGCAAAATCCAATCCAATGCGTGGGAGGAGTCAGACCCACAGAGAGTAGATACAAGAAGCCTTGCTGCGCTAGGCTCGACCTAAAAGCACCCTTTCTGCACCAAAATCTAGCTTTTTGCCAAATTTCCCATAAATCCCTTCAGCGTTTTGTATTTTAGCTGTATCTAAAGTTCCTATGGAAAAATGAATGGGAAAACGCGTTATGGAACTCCCCATTTTTTCTTGGCCTACACTTGATGAATCACCTTGAAACGCAACGATGCTGCTCCGGAATGGGGAGCCTGTGTAGGTAACACCAGTTCCTTTATTTCTATGCAACCAGACACTGATCTGGAGCTATCTCTTGTCTCTTCCAGATCTCTTTTACCTCAAAATGTACATGGCGCAAAGGAAATGTCACCATTCAAAGAGACAGGTTTTAAACCCGGTAACACTGTCGCAGCCAAATGTCTGTGACAAGTCCTCATCAGCAAGGACTGTGTTGCCGAGGGCTGAGTCATATTTAGCTTGTGGTGCCTGGGGTCGACTCTAAGGTCAACAGTTACTGCGTGTCGATGAGCCTGAAAGTCATCCTTGACCGCAAGTCTGAACTGTACATCACCAAGCACCATAAGACTACTCATTGAGATTGATCCAAGTCTGAAGGTTGGTCTCAGTCCCATTCGCTGTCCAGAAGCCGCAGGAGTCAATCCAGAGGTTGATCCTTGTTGTGCTCCAAATCTTTAGGTAAGTTGAAGAAGAAATATAGAAATCCAAGCTCGACTCGGCACCTTCCCACCACTCTCGTACTCCTGAGATGGCGTGAGGCCATCACCATAATTCTCAATCTTGCTCCCGGAGCAGCTTGACTTCAGAGTCAATTCCGCAACTACTCCTGACACAACCTGAGTTTCCGTGGCCCCCTGCAACACCGAGGCAGAGCCAAGAGTTCTTGGCCATGCACTGACCCTTCGGATCTCTTCAGACTCCCTTTGGCGTGCCTGCAGGCCCCAAGGAGACAAGATTTCCATCATCTGGAACAACACTGCTTTGCCATAGGTGCCTGTTGGACCCTCCAAACCCTCCCCTGGTTCATGTACTGACCTTAACTCCAGCTTTACGATCCATGACAGTTCCTGGTGCATCGACACAGATGCCCACTCCATAGAAACCATTGTGCTCTCTGAGTGAGAGCCTCTATGACCTCGACCAAAGCCACACTCTTTTTCCATGAAACCACAACCTGTACTGCTTGATGTCCCACCCTCACAAGTAACATCCTGTACATTGCATTCCTTGTTTGACACAAATTCCGACAATGATTATGACGCAGCTAATGAAATTAGCTAATCCTACCCTGAAGAGAATTGGTACGAGGACATTTAAGAGGCCAGTGGCCGTGACATCACTCCTAATTCAGGCTTTAATAAACACCCCCTGATCCTGCCACAGAAGAGAGGGCTTCATTTGTGTTGGTCATGCCGAGGGTGGCCGAAGTTCTCAACCTTCAGCTCCCCACCTTAGAGGGCAAAACGGATGTCTTGACCAAAGTTCTCCAGCCGGTTTAAACATTAACTGAGCACCTACTATATTTTTACAAGGTACTCACTGATACTCACCTAGGGGCTTGGGCCAAACTGTGCTCTTGCCCCCCCCCCGTAAAAAGTCAAATTGCAAGATGCCATCGACCTTTCCCGGGTGACCCGCATTTTTGTCCCAGAACCCCTCTCCTGAGACCTTAGTGGTGCAGGCATCTGACAGTTAGACACATTTTAATACATTTCCACCTTCTCGCAGATATAGGGAGTCCCAAAGAGAAGAGGGGAGATCTTTGATAAGAGGGACGCTATTGCCATGCTCTTTTAGAATCGGTGGCTCAAGTCCTCCCAGGTGCCCCGGAAGACTTCTGACTTGTCCTGACCCAAGCTGGACAGAACAGGTGTGATGCAGCCACATTCACACGTTGTTGTGGCCTAGATACCACTGATTCCATTGAGCAAGCCACTGGCAACAGTGTTGCCATATATTGCCGCGGCTGACTGCGGTCGACATGTTTTTCAGGTGCTTTCCAATCGTCCCTTATGGACATATGGACATATACATTGACAGGACTCGCCTCTTTGGGTACAGTGCAGTTTCTGCTTCAGAACAGTTCAAAGAGTACCAAACCACAGCACGTTCCCTAGGCTTATATGCATGTCTTGTCAGTCATATCAGCCCAACTGCTCCTTTTGCAGTGTCAGTAGAGGTACCCCAAACTGGCAGCCACTTCAGCCGTAGCAAGATGCCCAGCAGTTTTGTGGCCGAGGCAAATGCAGCCACTGACCATGTGGTCAAGGTCAATAAGCCAATCAGCCTATGTCTCCACCTACCAAATTATTTTAGCTTGACCTTAGTAGAGTACAGCAACCCGGTAGGATGCAGGATTCCGCAATACCTGCCAAGTTGGCTGGCCATAACTTCAGACAGGTGGGTTATACAGATTGTCCAGATCGATACAATTTATCCTTCACAGCCACTCTGCTGAACCTTCCACCAAGCCCTGGACTGACTGACTGGAGGACCATTTGTCCATCCTACGGCAGGAAAAGCAAGACCTTTAAGCCAAAGGGGCCATCAACAGGATGTTTGTACCAGACGTGGATCATGGTTATTATTCTTGCTTCTGGCAGGTGCCAAAGAAGATGGAGGCCTTTGTCCTGTTTTAGACCTGTGCCCTCTCTACGTTATCCTTCAGGAGGATATATTCTGAATGCTCACCGCCCCCAAGTTTTGTCTGCCCTCGACCCTGGAGACTGGATGGTGGCGGTGGATGTGCAGGGCCCTGTTTCCATATCCTTGTCCTGCAAGCCCATCAGCGCTACCTGCAGTTCATAGTGGAACATTTTCAGTTTGTGGTGCTGCCCTTTGGTCTCACCAGCACTCCTCAGGTGTTCACAAACGTGATGGCGGTGGTGCAGCACACCTTCAGAGGTGATTTCCAGTATACCCCTACATCAAGGACTGGCTGTTAAAGGCTGGCTTACCCCAGGGGGTCAGCAACCACTTCCTCACTAGGGCAATCCTTCTGTCATCGTAGGGGTTCACTATCAACATGGTAAAGTCACACCTGACTCCTGCATCTGAGAAATTTTGAACAAAGATAAGTTTTGTACCTCTCCCCTGAAAAGAAGAGTCTGGGACATTCAGGCTATATAATTCCAGTCTTTCAGCCTCTGTCCAGGATTTCAGTGAGGTCATTACTGATGTGGTCGACGGCCTGCTGCTGGTCAAACATGCCAGGTGGCATATGCAGGCTCTCCAGAGGACGTCTCAGTGGGCCCAACATCAAGGGGACCTCTTCAACCACATCCAGATTTCAGAGGAGACTGGCAACAATCTGCAGTGGTAACAACTGGACTGTGACTGGATCAAAGGCACACCCCTCTCCCTACCCCACCCAGAGCTCACAGTGGTGACTGATGCATCCCTCCTGGGTTGGGGGGAAGCATCTTATCTCTGTCAGTGTGTCAGCTCCATATCAACCTTTTGGAGCTGAGGGCTATCCACTTGGCACCGAAATCCTCCCTTCCATGAATCAGGGGGAGGCTGGTACAGGTACTTACGGAGAACAACGCCATGTGGTTTTGCAACAAATAGGGTAAGGTGGGGTCACAGACCCTATGCCAGAAGCCCCTGCACCCCTAGAAATGACTGGACCATCAAGGAATGTTCCTGTTAGTAAAGCAACTGGCACAATATCTTGAATATCAGGGCAGAAGAGCACAGCTGTTAATGCCTCGTTAATCATGATTGGCAGTTGCAACCAAAAATGGCGCAAGGTCTCTTCCATGAATGGGGAACACCTTAGGTCAATCTATTCACCACTGCCGAAAATGTGCAATGTCAGCAGTTCTGTGAACAACATAATTCCGGGGTTTGCCACCGAGGGCAACAATTTTAACTTTAAAAAAATTGAAAATTGCCAACCTCAATGTCCTATTTTTAGGATATAAGCTCTCAAGTGAAGGGAAAAGCCTAGCAGCTAATTTTTTTTAGAAAAATGTGCGCTTCTCCAAACTCCCAAAACTCTGAAAAACTTACAATCCATTTCAGAATCCCTAAATTTTGGCAGAACGTACATTTTGGATTACACAGAAAAAGGGAAACCTTTTTACAACTTAATTAGACCTGATTTTTCAGTCTGACATTTGACACAGAAACACACACAAATTCTACATTCCATACAAGCTGACATGATAGGTTCCAAACACTTACAAGCACGTGTAAATACTAAGAACTTGTTGATCCGTGTAATAGCGGGTCAATCAGAATATACATACCTAACCTTCAAAGAAGGTGAAACAGTACCCATTACATGCAAATCACATTTGTATACAAACGCAGAGAAGCGATTCACATCAACTGAAAAAATACTGACAGCAGTACAGACTGCTGTAGTGAGAGAGGGAGCACTAACTCAGGGTAAAAGTATAATTGTCGTGACTCCAGTACCAACCTTAGAGGCTGTTACAGAAGGAAGTGTTCCAAACGCAAAAGCATTACATCCTCAATGGATACAATGGGCTATTTCTCTCACTGCAACAGATGTAGACTACAAATTTGATTCTACATTAAAAACACATGCATTCCTGCTGTACGAATAAGAATATCCTCTCCTGAATTAAATAATGCCTCTAGATCAGTATGAATCCATAATTTGCACTGATGGATTTGCCCAGACGGCCGTAGGAAGTAAACAGCAATACAGTGCCGCATGTGCGATTGAGAAGGGACGTATGCTGGACAGTAAGTTCCGTCCTAGCAATACGCAGACGCAGTCTCTAGGAGATTGCACACCACAGCTAGCAGAAGTAAAAGCCCTGATACTGGCGCTAAAAAAAATACAGATCAGGATTTCCCCACACTTATTATGTGTGATTCATTTTACTGTGTCCAGCCATACAATGAATATCTTCACTATTGGGGCAAGAATGGATTTAGAGATTCTAAAGGTTGCACAATAAAGCAAAAGTTGCTTTGGGAACAAGTGGCAGAGCTGAAAAAAGCCCTGCCACAGGCTCATGTTCTTCACCCATTGAGTCCTCACAGCATGTTGGCCTGCACCTTGGACGGAATTCACTGGCTGATGAAGACGCCAAGGCAACAGTGAGAACTGCTGCCGTTGCTGCAATCACTCGTTCTAGTACAAGGATAGACGGACAGATAATGATAGCTGTGAACGATACTCGCAACAACAGCTCAGCCTTGAGAAAAACATTTTCCACTCAAGTACTCCTACAAGTTAGATGCACAAAACATTCTGTATGCTCAAATTCCAGGAGTGGGGGATAGAGAAATACCAAATATGGATCGCAGATTAGGTTTAATTCTAGCTGCACACGTGGGTCTGGGATCAGTATACGCAGGTATTACTGCGACAGTTTATATTTGGACCACTGCTGCCCCTTACAATCTGATGGGGCTTATAACTACATCTTGGTGGCAGTGGATTTATTCTCTAGATTCCGGTGGGTTTGGCCTAGAGCTCGACTGATGCTCGAACTGTTATAAAGGATTTGCGAGTCTTTATAAGGACATATGCAATTGGCACATTACATTCCGACCGTGGCCCTGCTTTCAGCTCACGGGCTTACAAAGAAGCCATGGGAAGTTTGGGTGTGGTCTTGTGGAACTCCTCTCCGTATCATCCAGAGGGAAATTCGATTGTGAAGAGGAAAAACCGGGACTTAAAGCAGTCCTTAACAGCAAGGGTACTAGGCTCAGGTGGCAGTTGGGTCAATAACCTATATGGGGTCCAGAGGGCATTTAATAACATGCCAAAAAGTTCCCTAGGAGGCCGCACTCCATATGAAGTCCTATTTGGGATTAGATGTGGGTACCCAACCTTGATTGTGGCAGCACAGTGGCGGATGAAAAAGCATTTGACATCAATGATCGTTTGGCTGTTTTACAGGAACTCAATGAATTGTGGTCATTACAAAGCAACACCCAAGTAAAACGCACCGCCAATGGGGAAGTGAAAGCTGTTCTGGCAAGACCTGCCCCGGTCCTAAAGATCGAGGACCTGGCCAGAGAAAAGATTGTGACAAAAAAAGAATTTGAGTCATATTACAGAGTGCTTGTACCTGTCCGTCGAAGGAACAACAACAGTACTCCTTCCACCTCTTGGTGGCTAGAAAGAAAAGTGATTCATCTCCATTGAACTGATCAAACCACACTATGTGGTCGATACTGAACAGCGGGCCGCATGGACTCCTGGGTGGCCGCTGATCTCCTCTCGTTACCATACAAGAAGTTCAGACAGAAAGATTAATAACCTTTGAAGATTCTACTCTACGAAGTGAAGGAGTTAGCAACATTGGAATGGAACTTATTCCAGTTGAAATTGAACAGCAACAAAATACAAATGAAACACAGATCTCAATTCGGCCTAATACCGACATCTATGTGAATATGTCTAGAAATGAGTCATCTCCCAGTTCTACAAAACCTGCTGAACTACCGAAGATAGATCAAATTGTGTCTGGCTACTTAATTGATTATGAATTTTTCTCTGGATCCAAGCGAACCCGAGTCACTGCCAGCTCTTGTTTCCCACAAACAACAACTTTGCGATTTCTACCTTTTGCTGAAAAAGACTTACTTTGATTCTCCCCCCTGGCTCCAGCTCTGGATTAAAATTGGTCTACCTTTCCTAGACCTTTGGATAGTTGTAGTAACTGCCTTTTTCCTGCTCCTGAATGGAAAATATCTCCCAGAACGCTCCTCAATACAACATGTGAACTTGGTCCTGAAACCACAGAGATCATCTCATTGTGAACAAAGAGACATGTCCTTAGTGAACATTACAGAAGTTCCAGTTCCTGAAGGAATAGTTTGAGATAGGGTTGCATATGATGTATATGGCCCACTTTAACTTCTAAAAATACCACACTTGTTTAAAATTTCTTTACATTATATCACAGCCTCCAGTACTTTCTCTTATGATTAGGTCTTTTTGAAACTGTAAATACTATGGTGTCTGATTTAGCACAATCTGTTGCATTTTCCAGTAATGAATTGTATGATGATACATCTGATTTTGACACCATGTGCTGTTACCAACACTATGGACATCTTTTTTTGCAAATAGCAAGTATCCCACGTAATAAAACTTTATAAATAAATAAATAAATAAATGTTTTCACTTATCATCAATGGGAACATTGCCCAACACCAGCGAAAGGTTGTTCACAAACATTTGCACAGACGTTTGCTTATTTTTCTGAGTTTAACACTACAGACCTGACCTCTTATTATTATACGGTTGCACCAACACTTGAAAAGAAAAATATGCTCACCAACACGAAACAGATATACTCTGCTTCCATTCTTTTACAGCTGTCTTTACAGGGTCTTGACTTTTGGAGGGATGCTGTAGACAAACTATCTGTCTTGAGGTCTAAAGATTGGCAAGTTTAGGACACTGAGACCTTATTTAGAGCATGCCTCATCCCACAACAAATTATCTTCATGAACGACACTGTGCTACAGACTTGCAGTCTTGGGGTAGCCAAGATCAAGGACTGGAACACACCTTCGATCCCCTCACCTACACACTTTGAAGGGTGGCAAAATTACACACAACATAGTGAGGATACACTGAATGACATTTTACATTATGGTTTGTACAATTCGTCGGACCCCAATTGGAAGGGATGATTGGTTTGGCCTATCAACACAAATAGGTGTCAGTCAAAAATCAGGGGTACCACTGAAGGGTTTAGTATCCATGGGCCTGACCAACGCTACATACAACGAGAACATTTGTGATATCCTACAGTGTTGGTAAGGTATGCCTAGTGTGGCTGAGAATCTCAACACTGTCCCAGGTGAAACAATACTTGTCCTAAGTCTCAGATGACATGGATCTTAGTTTTTTTTTTTTAAGGTCTCTGAAAGATCATCAGAAGCGCTTCCTAGATGCTATTTATAATGAAGTATGGGAAATCTCTCAACAGGAGGCTGTGGAGAGATTACATGAAATGGACAGGGTTAACCTAGAAAAGGCTTTGGCAGTGGTCGACAACGGCATGACCAAACTGACATCCAGGATTTATTCACTGGGCAACATTGTGTCTTCTGTAATAGATATAATGGAACAGGATTAGTCTGTTCTTTAACATGGGCAATCACAATTGCGATCTATTATATTATTAGGCTGGACGCTACACTCATTGCGCTCTGGTCACGTGCTCTGGCGCTATATCAACAGTACGCCTCTGTTTTCTACATGCAATCCGACAGACAGACAGGCAACTATGGCACGCAGAGATGCAAAATATACAATGCTGCACATTGAAAACTTGGACCAATTAACTTTTACTGTGGCTGAGTCACCTTCCACAGAATGGTTAATCCATGGCCACATTACACTTCCAGTCACGACGTTCCAATTTCAATACTGTCTACAGTATCACCAGGTGGCCAGATACGAAGCGATGGGAGAGGGCTATATATATATAAATCTTGAGAATTATCATACAAATTTAGATGCAGGAATGTGGACACTGACATTTTTCTCAGCAGTTCACACTGTGGTAGTTCCTTAAGTGGGTCTCTAATTTGTCAGGATATTGTGCTTCACTGAGCATGTAATGCTTTGGTTGCAAACCTATCATTTCACTTGAAAGGATCCCCAGCTGCCGTGATTCATCCGGTGGTCAAACTACTCTCGAATGGGAGTTATTTGATGTTGAATGATCAAGGTTGTTGTGGGATGCTGCCAGGCATTGCATATCTGGTCACAGAAAGTTCCAGAGTTACTTGTAGCATGCAAGTATTGTTTCCACCGACCCACACAGTCAGGGAGGCGACGATATGGCCTTCATTGAATGTTTTCCTAATACGGTTTGATTCTCTGAGCAGACTGAAAGCCATGCTTTTATAGAAAGATGTGACCTTAACGTCAGCCAGAGAGACCTTTGATCTCCAGGTTGCAAGGTCTTCAGCTGAGGAACAGGCACTAGTCTGAACGAACTTCCCGCTCCTTTGCGGAGAAATGGTACATCGTATTGTTAACATGTCTGATACGAGTGAGTTAGTGCACCTATTTAAGAGCATAGGTTCTGGACTATTGAGCACCTTTTAGACAATCTTCAAAGTTATTCCATCATTTATACATTCCGTATTTGGAAGCGTTTTTGGAGGGCCTCCTCTGGTCCTGCTCCTTGTAGTGGGTATCCTGGTTTTAATTTCTTGCTATGCAATAGATGTCCCAGACTCCAAAAGAGGTTGCGCCGCCGGACGTGGACATACTACTGGACCCCTTAATGGCCCACGTATTACAGTGTCCACAGCGTATTCCTATGTTGATGTCGGCATTCATAGAGCGACCACAGGATGCTTCAGCTCCTGTTTGGAATGAACACTGGCACTGCAACAGACTCACAGGTGTGGAGTGCTTCCTCAATGGGTCCTGTGGGAGGCAGAGAAGATCGGCCCCTGGGTCTAGTACAGAAATAAAGTATTGGGGTATCCCTTTCTTAGGACGATTCCCCTCACCCACCCGAGTGTGACATGCTTCATCATAGGGGATCTCCTTGCACTACAAATCTAATTGTAGTGCAGGCTACAACCCCCTCTCTGAGAGGGTGGAGCTAAGGGATGTTTTAGTTAAGATAGTGAGGTGCACTAAACTTTTAGAAGAGCAGGGTATAGGGAGGGGGTAGTGAAAAAGTGAAAGTGACTAAAACAAGCTCTACGATATGCTAAAAAAATGTAATGGTGCATTCATAGGCTAGGATTAAAAGAAAAGTAACTATGACTGAGGGGAATTCAATCTGCCAAAAATGATGAAAAGGTCGACATGTTTCAGCCTAGTGCTTCCCGTAGGGATGCATTGGCTTTCATCGGGACCAAAAAGAAGTGCAGAAAGTGAGGTGCCAATACCCACTTGTATAACTTTAAAACAGTGGAGTGATATATCACTCAGACGTAGAATGTACTGGTCAGCAAACTCCCTAGAAAGAGAAACAAAATGAGTGCGTTTCAACAACAACAAAACACACAACCCCTAGTATGCATGATTCTAGTTACTGTGCATGTAATAATCTAATTTAGTGTTCGCATAATATAAGGCACCTACCCGAGTTGTCGGGTGAATGCGTAGATACCTGTAACCTCGGTTTAACAGACTCAAGGCGGCATCCAATACCTACAGGAAAATATAAAGTTGGTGATAGAATATGACTATAAATTATAGTCCAGAGAACCCACACTGAGTATACAGTTGATTTAGCATGTGACAAACACACAGGAAAAAGTGAAGATAAAAGGCCTGCTGTACTATTCAAATCAGGAGCAGAAAATAAGTAAAGTATGTCTCTCTTTTATTAGTAAACATAAGCTCTCAGCCATGTTTAAAACAGGCAGGTGTGGCTCAAACTTCAACTAACTGTGCTTATTATGCCAATGAAGAACGCGGGGCATAAATATCATCAATCAAGCTCAAACAGTAATCACAGCCAAAATATGTTGCTATAATAACCAGAGATAGTGCACTGGAAACATACGCGGCTTCATTAGTTTTAACCCAGAAATGGACCGTGCCGGTGTCCTCCACTTGAAATGCCGAATATACCAAAAACACATAGAGACCACAACAGCAACATCCAACAAAGCCGAGGTGTGATCTAGGTGCCAAAACCAAGTAAAGGGAGAGAAAATATATGCTCATACCTCCTTAAAGTAAAGACGCGGTCCCAACTTGGCCCCGTCCCCGGTCATTAAACAGTGTAGGAAGCTGCAGTTTAACTTCCGTGTGCACATGAGGAACACACTCCATGGAATGTACCATGTCATGGAAGGCATATCTTCAATGATAGGCATATCTTATAATTAGTTTATCTAACGGCCTTCGGATCCGGAGTGGGTGTTATGATCCCCAATGTACCCCAATATAGGCCTAGGTTACCTTAGGACCTTTTCCCTACATTTGTCCTGCCTTGTTCTACATAGGTGCTTTGGCGCAGACCTTTTGCCTAGTTAGGTGCCGAATAAATGTTGTGTGGTTTTCTTAAAAAACTAGCCTCATTTATTATGCATGAGGATTCTTAGTGTCACAGTAGGATTACCATTGTCTGTATAATAACTCTGTACAAAAGTCATCGCTATCGTCATCCTTGGATGACAAGGGGGAGGAGGAATAATGAGGGGTATAGTTCCAGCATTAGCTGTGATTATGGAGCATTCTAATATGTAATCATTAGTTAATATGTCGAATGAGCACATAATGAATGCCATGTTGTGCATTGATGAACTGCCATGCTGTTTTTGAAAACGGATCAATAAAATCTGTTAAAAAAAAAAATCCTTGGACAACAAGCCTGCAGTACCATGACACATCTAGGTAGAGCCCCTGTGGGTACCTTTAGATCTATAAGTACCACATCTTCACTGAGCAAATCAGAGGAGAAGCTTCCATGCTGACACCAGACGCTGAAGTCCCTGCACGTAGACACTCAGTATGCTGTGGTCTGACATCCCTTGCGGGGTGTCCAACTCGAGACCAAGACGGGGTCCTTCATTCTCTCCCATCAGGTAATGGGGTTGGCTCTTCCCTAGGGAGATTCTTGACTTCACACCTACATACATGCTAGGTACACTTAGATACACTTAGTTAGGGTTAGTATCTTAGGAGTACGCATAATTATTGCCATGTATCTATATGCCTCCATAAATGCACTGTTTTAGCACCATGGTAGAATTCTACCTTTTATTTATTCTATTGGTGATTGTAATCGTATATATCTGTTTCTGTCTAATGGTTGTTGCTGCACACGTATTTTATACTAGAATGACGCTGGTTCAATAAATACTTATTAAAAACATCCCTATGGTTTATTCTGTGTATCTCTCCGAGACCAAGTGAGCATGAGTGAGTGACTGAGCAAAAAGTAGTGCACTGTTTCCACGAACACCGCGGGGTCAGGGTTGTCATGTTCAATAGTTGCCAGAAACTATTCACTCCTTGGTAAGGGTGGGGGGCTTATAGTGGCACTGTGATCCAACTGGTCTACAGGCTAATATTACCTTTGGGGGTGTCTGGAATCAGTCTGGACACCAGTCCCTTAGTTTATGTTGTCTAAACGCAGAGATCCTATATAGATTCATAGGAACTACACGACACTCAGACACAGTTAAGTGGAACTGTTAGCATTTCTCTCTTCTTTATTCTATATTGCCTGTGATTTATTGACATTTTGTTTTGATACCACTCTATTGAAGCGTGGGAGGATTCCAAATTGGGACACCTGAATACAACGGTTTTAGCACTAGCATTGAAGGTGAACTACTATAGGGTGTTGTGTTCCTAGTTGCAGGCCTCTGACTGGCAACAGGGCATTTGGGCGGAGCAGGCCAGGAGGAGCACTCCTGCTAGGCCTCATCTAGGGTGAGAGATCTGTCTCTCATTATCACTATCTGGCTTACGTCCGTCCATCTCTAAATACCCTCCCTATTCACTGAACAGTGCATATGCTAAAGGGCTACCACACTGGGCTGTAACTTCCTAGATATATTAATCAAATTATCCTACATCGTTCCAGTGAGCAAGGCAGCCCATAGAGTTTTAAGTGTAGATTTTGAATGTGCAATCTCCTTCAAATAAATAAAGTAAATAGACAACATAAAATACGTACAATAAGGATATACAAATCATTCATGGCCCGTCCCCTACCAACATGAGGGGGCGGGCCGGGCAGGAGGATGGAGGTGGGGAGGAGTGAACTTACCTTAATGCTGCTGCCGCCGCCATCTCCAGTGCATCAGCTCTTCCTGTTTCTGACTCTGGGGCTGGGCACAGGCTCCCAGCCTGCCTTGTGGCCAATCCTGAAGCTGTTGCTGCATGAGAGCAGCTGCAGGATTGGTCTGAGCGTAGGCAATTTGATCTCGCAAGCAGACTGGGAGCCTGAGTCTGCTCTCTCCAGCCACAGCCACGTAGCTGAGGCTGGAGAGAGCTTCACTGCGCATGAGGGGTTTGGCCGGCCTGAGGCGGCGGGCCAAGCACCTCATATGCAGTGAAGGGAGTGCCCACCACACCCTCACCAGCAGCATCAGCCCCTGAACACCCTACCTATGAGTCGTCAGAGTCCTGAGGGCGCATCCAGGGGATTAAAATAAAACGATAATAAAACAAGTTTAAAACCTGTTTTATTATTGTTTTATGTATGCGGGTTGCGGGGGGTGGCTGATACAAATACAATCCTTTCAAGACCTCTAATATTGGGGTGAAGAGGAGAATTGGCTCCATTTGGGGCTGGGCCTCCCGGTTGATTTCAGGAAGACACTCTCCCAAGCAGTTAGAGGCACTGAAGCCTAAGAATAACCAGCTCATCCTTCTGGTGGCTAGACTCCTGGAACCCTTGGGGATGGAGAACAGTAATCCTCAAGGGCAGTACCAGGAGAAACCTGGTGGTAGTGACATTCAGTGGCCTTATAAGGCAGCAAGGAACATGAGGTGGGGCACCAACAGTATTCAACAGACTATGAGAGTCCTTCTAGAAGACTACATACCCTTTGAAACATATACCCTCCACGAGAGGCTTTAGTACTCAGGGAAAATGGTGTTAACGCCCCCTAGAAAATGAACCTGACACCGGGTCCCCCACAAAAGTAGAGGAAGGTACAGATGATGACAAGGTTACATTGGCTGGTGAGCCTGCTGTGGGGGTAGCAGACCCTGATGACTGCACCATCCTGTAGGAGGGAGGTATTGTGAAGCTAACATATCAGACATTTTCAACCTCACGCAGATCAAGCACATCTACCACCATAGAACATCAGAATGGAATCCAGCCAGTGAAGCCCTTAAAAAAGTAAGACCATCCTTGGACAACGAGGCTAGAGTATGGTTAAGGGCAGAGTTTCCCAGACCCCCTTTGGATGGCAAAGAGACACGTGCGCCAAAGATTGATACCACTAAGTGCACCTTCTTCTCTAACTATATGAAAGACCTCAAAAAGGGGATTGATCATTTGTGGAGGGCCTCTCATGTTAAACTCCTGGATGAGTTGCCAGGAAAAGCCACATTTTTGGGCACTCCTATGCCCACCAAGGTAGTGTTTGGTTGGGCTCAGAGGGCAGTGTTATGCTGGGTAATGCCAACTGTGCACTGTTTTTGGAGGAACCCAGATACCCACTCATCAAAATGTGGTCCCAAATCAGGTGCTCTAGCCATGTCTAAGGGGGATCCATCTTTCAAAAGAATCCATTTGGAAACCTACAGGAAGATTGTTGCACCCTTCTCAAATCTTGACAAAGCTCAAGCCTCTACAAAACATATCTTACCGGAGAAGGTTTTCTTTTGGGCGAAAAGAGGCATGGACCACTTCTTTGGCCATTCCTTTAACCAAAACCCCCACAGAGGGCAGAACAAAAGAAACAATGAATGGTATGGTACTCATCTACCGAGAACCTCCTTCCCTTCAAGAGGATACTCAAGATGCAGAGGTGGCAGAGGATCTTTATTTATTTATTTATTTATATGATTTTTAATGCGCAGCTAATACCCGAGGGTGTCTAGGCGCAGAAGATACTCTAGGATACGATGATCAGCGCACAAACTTATTGGTTGAAGAGCCAGGTCTTCAAGGCCCTACGGAAACAGATGAGAGTGGGGGCAATTTTGATGCTAGGAGGGAGGGAATTCCACAATCTAGGGGTTGCTTTCAGGGGAGGAGCCAATGCCCCAGGTGGGCTCTCCAGTAAGGATTATTCTTTTTTCCCTCTAGAGCTAGTGAGGCATTTGAGGTGGTTCAAGAATAAGTGGGTGGAGGGGTAAATTAAAGAAGGACCCATGGGTTCTGAGAACAGTGCAGGATTTCCATGTAGAGTTTTATGGAACCCCAGTCCAGAACTCTTGCCCTTAAACTCGAAGACTTAGTTTCAGAGCACAAGGTAAACCTTATAGACAAGGAGGTATTTTGAAATGGAGATCAAAGTTGCAAGTTAAAGGTCAGTACTACACCCACAAGATTTCCTAATATTTTCCTGGTTAGGAAAAAGGACAAAGCGTTCTGACCAGTGATAGTCTGAAGGAATTAAACGAGTTGTTGGTTTATCACCACTTCAAGATGGAGGACCTCCGTCTTTTGGGAGATGTATGCCTTGTGGATGACTGTCTGGTCAGGCTCGACCTGAAGGATGCTTACCTGTCGGACCCCATTGTTCCTCCACACAAGAGATTTCTTTAGTTCTGGTGGAGGGGCACATGTAGATGTTTCAGGCACTACCATTCAGGCTGTCCTCAGTCTACTGGTGCTTTACCAAACTACTGCAACCAGTGGCAGAATACTTGAGAACGAGGGTAATTAACTGATTATATACCTTGAGAATAGCAAAACCTGTCTTCCAACTCGAACATGAACATTGCTTTAACACAAGATCTGGGGTTTGTGATCAACCAAGAGGAACTGGACATGTATCTGAGCCAGATAGTGTAATTCCTGGGATTTGTCTTATTTTTATGACTTTTTATTGATTTAAATGAATCAAGGGAAAGTAAATTCATGACACAAAATATATCATACAATGCGAGCTAATTGAGAACATCTTCTGGGTGTATTCTTTCTACTGAAATCTGAACATTCAATACAATACGCCCATTCCCTGTTTCATAACCAATAAATTGTCATCTCATCTTCAAACTATACCTGAATGGATTGGAGTGTACATATCTATTTCGCAAAAGTGACAATGCTCAACAGTACATTCTCAGTCTAGTACACAAACTTCTTTAAATATACCGGCTCTTAAAGTGACAAAGCAGTAACATTCCAAAAACTCAAAAACCTTAACAGCACTAATAACAATTCATGTATGACTTTACAGTGACAGTGCTTTATAGTACAACTCGTTATGTGATCAAAGATTCCCATTTCGGGAGCTCAACATTCAAAGAAAGTGCCAGTTTTAGAATCTACCCTGCTGCTAACAAGCCCCGTTTTACCCTTCTCTAAGTTCTGAGAAAGATTGATTAAATGTTGCTTAATACCAGGTTTCTGGCTGAGCAGCACTAATAACAGTTAATTTATACTCTTTAATTGACAGTGCTTATACAGTAGGAGGCCTTATGGAATCCTAAACTCGCCTTTTGGGAGCACTGCTTCAAAACAGTCCCAGTGCTCAGTTTTTATAAAATTTGGCGTGCATACAGCCCGATTTTTCCATTTTCCAAAACATGAAGATGATCGATTGAGTTCAGCATAGTACTGCCAGCCTTCCCATTGACTGATCTTTTGTATGTTTGCAACCCACTCCTTCACGCTGGAGGCACCAGGAGATTTCCAGGAGGTAGTGATCAAGGAGCTGGTTGATAGCAAGGCCATAACTACAAAGTACTTAGTTCCTCCTGCTCTGGACTCCCTGAATCTACTACACCAAGGAGGGCCACTTTTGGGGAGGGGGTCAGTTGTCTTCCTTGTTGTGATCCCTACTTTCTGAAATACGCCCCTCCAGAATGTCTCTAGAATGTTACAAGCCCAGAACATATATAGCCAATCCCCTTCAAGGTTACACTTGGGGTTCTTTTTGAGCAAAATTGAACACATTTTATTCATAGTTCTCTGAGTGAGGTACAACATCCATCCATTAAAAATTGCCTTGCGTTGGAAATTGGCCCCTATAAAAGTCGAATATCTGAGATCAAAGTAGCTTTCCTATTGTGCTTCTCTTTACTGAATTCCTGTATATTTTCCTATTTTGATCTAATCATCTCTAAAATTGCTTCTGAACTCTGGTAGAGCTCTTTATACCAATAGCTCAGAGTTAAATTAGCATTCTCTTCTCCAAACAATTGTCTAATAGACTCCTAGAAGATTTTGCGAAATACTGCTTATTTGGACCTACTTTAAAAAATGAGCACTCACATGAAGTTCTTTTGCAAAAAAAAAGAGATTTTAGGGCGTTTTAAAGCTAGGATCTTCATAAAAATCTCCTACTTTTATGATTGATAAATCCGCCTTGTTAGACCTGGCACCATTGGCGTGAGTCTCCCTTCCATTTTTCGCTCTTGCTTTATGTGTTTTTCTGGTAATAGATGCTTTGGGCACTGTGCCTCTGCTGTCCAGTGCCACAGTGCAAGTGCTCTCTACTGTAAATTGATGTATCGATTAGTGGTTCCATGATTGGATGTTTTGGTTTACTGTCAGACCCTAGTACAGTGCACTGAGTGTGCCCAGGGCATGTGATCCAAATGCTGCTAGTTGGCTTGCAGCACTGGTTGTGCCACCCACAGAAGCAGCCTTGTAAATTGTGTCTAAGGTCTGCCATTGCAGAATCTGCGTGCAATCTGGTACTGTCATGCTGACTGGGCAAGTGCACCCAATTGCCAGTCCCTAAACCTTCCCTTGTCTTCATATTAGTCACCCCTATGGTAGGCCCATGGGCAGGGTGTATTGTAAGTATACGGTAGGACAAGCCCTGATGTGTGTGGCATGTCCCAATAGTGAATTACAGCCATTTTCGTTTTTCACTATTGCATGGCTACCTGTTCTCCATAGGCCAAAATGGGCTGTTAGAATTGTTACATTCTATAATCCTAACAGACTCAGAGAACATGGTAGAAATTCGAGTTTAGTATGCCTGGACTCATAATAATAAAATACATCTTTTAGTAAAGTTTATTTTAATATTCTGTGTTTGCAAATACCACTTTTAGAAAGTAGGTATTTGCTTGCCTAACCATTCGAGCCCGCCTCTGCTAGGTTGTGTATTCCTTGTCGGGGTTTGTGTGTGACAGGACTGTGGAATTCCAGGTGACAGGCTGGGGCTGCCCGGTGGTGAATAGGGAGATCTGCATCTAGATGGGAGGGAGGAGTTGCACCTGGGACCTGAATAGGGCTGGGCCTTTCCTATACAATGCTGGCTCCACCCCCTGTGGTGTGTCTGATGTCTCTGCCCTGCACACTGAAAGAAGAGAAGGAAGACTGTCAACAAAGTGCTGCTGGACTGTACTTGCCTTCCACAAAGCTGGCTCCACCTCCTGTGGGGCGTCTGATGTTCCTGCCCTGCATGGTGAAAGGAAAGGAGCAGTATGGTAAACAGAGTGCTCAGGAACTGGGTTGGACTGGGCACAGGCCCCTTAGAGAACAAAGTATTTTGGGGTATATGTATTGGGACCCTGAGCCCATGAAACTAGATCACTCCTGGAACTGACAAGACGAAACCTCTGCTGAGGAGAAGGAACCTGAAGAAACTGAGGAGAGACTATTCCCAAGCTGAAGTGCTGCTTGGGGGATTGGCCTGCAGTGGTTGCCTGACTGCTAAAGAGAGGAGAAAGGACTTTACCTTTAATTTTCAACTTGTGCAAAGATTTCCAAGGGCTTGGAAGAGAGCTTAACCCCTGACCGAAGTCCCAGGACCAGTGGACTTCACCAGCCTTTATGAATTGCTGCTGTTCCAGTGGCTACAGAGGCAGGGAGCTGTGACTGACTCTCACGACCGGCCTGGTGTCCTGTAGGCACCGCATTGAGCAACGTCCGCCTCGAGCAACGCAAGCTCTGCGCTCACCGACTCCGTCTCGACGCCGTCAATGAGCCGTAGCCCGCACCGCTACTGGAAGGACACCGCAACGTGCAACGCCTCACTTCACCAAATCGAACTGGTCTGACCGACGAGGTCACTGCTGCTGATTTCGAGTCCTGTGACCACACCAGAGTTGGGCACCGCCTCGCAAGCTTTGCGACGCACCGCCCGACTCGCACCGCTGTCCGGACTGATCGACGCCAGCTCCCGAACTCCGGCTCTGTCGCCGCACCGTAAAGCTGGAAGCACCGCAACGAGCAACGTCCGCTTCGAACAACGCAAGCTCTGAGCTCACCGACTCCATCAACGAGTCGTAGCCTGCACTGCGACTGGAAGGACACCGTGACCTGCAACACTTTCTTTTTCTACAACGCGACGATCACCGGAACCGGCTTGTACATCGTGTCGGCCGCCCCAAGTAAAAGGTACTGTGACCGAGTCTGTCGACCATTTGAGTGGGCCCGTACCAATGCGGTCATCTGGATTTGTTAGACTCTGTGTTCTTTTCAGCAACGCTGTAGCCGGACAAGGCTACCGACTCGCACAGAACCTTGAACTAAGCTTTTTAAACCTTAACTCTTGAAATTTGATAGTACTGTGGATTCTTTTTGTCGTTTATTGGTCTTGTGGTAACTCTATATAAAGTATAACTTATTTTTTATATAAAACCTGTGTGGTGTCCAAATTATAGTGTACTCACTGGGTTACTGTATGTGGTCACAACTGCTTAACTTACATCGCCTCTGAAATAAGCCTTGACTGCTCGCGCCACGCCACCTAGAGGGTGAGCAGGTGTTATTTTGGGAGAGTAATTCCCTTGCCCTGACTAGAAGAGAGGGACCCTGCTTGTCACAAGTACCTACCTGTGCCAACCAGAGACCCCCAATTCTAACACGCCCTTTTAATAATCATGTCATCAGTCACACTTGTTGAAAAATATCGGCAGTACTGCAGTGTGTGAGCTTGACCACAGAAATTCTATATATAGTAAGACATTTTTGTCTTATAATCCAAATGAAATTTAGAGTCCTATATGTTACTTTATTGGGAGTTTGAGGGATTTTAATACACCATTAGAGGTAGTGTACATCGAAATTCTTCAACATGAGTAGAAGAATAAAATGACCATTTTTGGACATCCGAGTTGAAAAACAACACAGCTGTAAAATAAAATATGGTATATAGTAATTCTGAAAATCTGGAAGTTCCAAGCCACCTTCACTCTTGGTAATTTGTAAGACTTTTGGCTATACTCGTGGGTGTTTGTGAATCTAGGCAAAAGATGTAATAGCCTGCTCCAGTTTTTTTTTTAGAAAGAAAGCCGCTAATTGACAGGGGTTGATGGGAAGAAATAAACAGATATCTTTTGAAGCCTACTCTATCATTTTCCTTCAAAACAGGAGATGCATTAAGCACTAAACACAATGTCGAAGTCTCATTCATTTTATAGCCCCCCCCCCGTCACCAAGCACAAGCACAAGGGCAAAGCCCTCTCAATGTTGAGGACTGTGTAAAAAAGAGTGTTTTCATCAGCGTACAAATTTATTCTGGACACGGATGAAAAAGGTGATTTAATACTTGTATTCTGAGAAATATGATGTGCTCTGGGTTCAATAAATAGGGCAAATAATAATGGTGAGAGAGGGCCGCCATGTTGAGTACCATGATTCAGAACAATCTGCCCTGTTGGAGGGTTTTTAATAACTCACTGTGCTGTGACCCCATGGTACAATGCTTAGATCGATTTAGTAAGTTGGGGTGGAAACTGAAACTTGCCTAGAATTTGAAATAAGTACCTCGAGATTACAAGATTGAAAGCCTTCTCGGCATCTAACAAAATAATTACATCCAGGATGGAATCCGCTGTCACCAAATTGCTGTGAGACCTACGGGTGACACACGTGCCTAATAAATACCAAATACAAATCAAATACAAAATAAACTCAGTCATAAAAAATAACTGTTGGAATATAGGTTCCACTCACTAATAAGACCATTCTGATCCCCTGCTATAAGTAGAGGGGTGACCTTATTGATCCGATCAGGTGAACTGTTGGTATAGATCTTCTATTCAGAATTTAAAAGTGTTTTGGGACTATAAGATTTCGGGTCCATTGCCTACTTCCTTGGCTTTAAACAGTTCATCAGGACGCCTCTCCAAAGAGAGTCCGGAACCAATCCTCCCCGTAACTAATGATTAAAAAGATTAGTCGGCTGTCCGATTAGAGAGGGAGCAGAGGTTTTATAATTCTGAGCCAAACACGTCCTTACCGAGGTCTTTATAATTTGGGATATATTAAGGTTTCCTGGTTCTCCTTCCCAGATGTTGAATTTGTTATAAAGGAGGCAGCTTCATCCTTCAAGCAGGTAAATCTGAATCTTTCAGAAAGTTGTCAATGTGCAGCTCCAGCCGTAGGTTCTCTGCTTGTTCATCTAAAATACAAATTAGTGAAATAATCACAAAAAACTTGTCCTGCCTCTTTTTTCTAGCCTGACATACCTGTATGCTTAATGAGACTCCCCTGATGGTACACTTAAAAGCATCACAGACCGCTGGTATTTCGGTTGCCATCTCATTAGTGGTGAAATAACTCACTATTTTCTTCCTCCAACAAAAAAGTTTTGTCAATGACCTACCTATTCATCTTAATTGGTAAGGGAATAGCATATCTAAGCTCAACCACCTAATGCTCCATTAGGCCACTGGCATGATGCAAGATATCAATAATAGAAAGAGAGGGGGATCACAGAGAGATATGAATTCTTGACGCAGAATGATACCGCTTCAAGTAGCAAGAGTATGACCGACTTAGAGTATATTCATGCAGGATGGGGATTCTTTCACTATTGCCAGGAGAGCTACGACAAATCCCAGATCCATTTTGTATCCACCTTTCAAAGAAAAACCAAAGCTGTGTGTGGTTAAATGTCTGAAGGCTGATGAGAATATGACAGCACAGACAAGACTGCAGGGTGAGAGGCAACTCCTGATTGCCCTGAAGAAACCTTTCAAGGTGGTTTCTTCTCCATCCAGTGCCACATGGATTAGATAGGGCATGAGACACGTGTAGATGTTTCATGTTTTGGAGCATATTCAGCGTGAGGTGCTATGGCATCCAGAGCAGCCGTAGTGGGAGGGAGACTGGAAGATATTAGGAACGCTGCTGATTGGTAGACTATTGAGAAATTGTGTTTCAAGCTCATTTCCGAGGCAGTGTCCATGGTAATAAGTAGGCATTGAGCATGGGTAATATTTTCCCCATGTCCTGATATTGAATGTAAACTTTCCTAGCTATCTGGAAGGAGTTTAATTTCTATTAAGGACACGAAGGCGAGGATTATGCCATCCAAAAATCTTTATAGAGAAAGGTTTCTCCCTCCCAGGAATCATGGTATTAAGAGTACGTTCTTCCTGTTAAAGTGATTAGACTTGTATTATCCTTGATTAAAATGTTATCTCTAAAATCAGATGTTACTATTATACTTTGTGATTATGCTGCAGGTAAAGTTATTTATGACTTCGGGTGAATTATTACATAATAATAGAGGCTTACTGAAAGAAGTGAATAACAGGTTTGCAGTGCCTTATTAGGATCAGATCAGAAGCATGACTAGTGAGATGAGAGGTTTGAATCTCCGTGCAAGAGGGAAGAGGAAGATAAGGAGCAGGGGCAAAGCACCATTGGTGCAGCAGGTGAAGTGACACCATGGCCACTTAGCTCTAACAATTGTTGTTTTTTACTAACACATCAACAGTCAATGGGGCCATTTACCTTGCTGGCGCAAGGGCCCATGGCATCTTTGTTACGCCTCTGACAAGGCATAGACAGACAGAGGTCAATATACTAGACTGATTACTGAGACATGTGCACTATATGGATATTTTGTTGCAATGTTGATTTCTTATTAATTTTGAGGAAATGAACAATTTTTTTTACTTATTTTTTATTACAATCTGGCACAGACATTACAATACACGTGAAAAGCTAAATACATTGTAATACAGCGGTCTCCAAGAATACCCATATGCTCCGCTCAGTAAATGTACCTTTTTAATAGTTTTTTTTAAATAAAGGCAAATGACTGCTATATAAAATAAAGTGAACAAAGACATGCATCATCATCACATTCCTGTTCTTATTACTAGCGTTGACACTTTCCTTTTCCATAGCTAGGAAAGTTTACACTCCTTTTTTAAAAAACTCTGTCCAGACTTTACTTCTCTATTTAACGATGCAGACCGATCCAAAATGGCAGGAAGATCACCAGCATGCAGCGTTAAAGCCAAAGCGCGCAGGTGCGTCCGTCTCCCGCCAAAAGCTGGTCAACATTAGCAAAGCAGTCATGCCAAAAGAAAAGGAAAGAGAAGATAAACTCTGCAGCCTCGTCCCCGCCAGCGAGCCGGATACGATCTCTGCATACGAGCAGCCATCTTGGGAAGGAGCCGTGGCCAGAGCAAGTCGCCTCTTAGAGCAAAATCAATTATAAGGTACATTGAAAAACCTTGTAGAAAATGTTAAAACCCACTTTTAAATTAAGAATTTGCAGGTTTGTATTACATTGTAACCTAAAGATGTTTTTGTAAAGTACTGAAACGGTTGCGTTTTTTTTGGAAACATACTAAAATGTCGTTGATATATCGACTGCTCTCAACAACGGAAGATTTGTATACAGTGCTTTGTTCGGTGCTCGGTTCTCCACTCCCGCTGCCAGTCCAGGCTCTCTTTCAAGGTGGCGGTGGCGCCTGCGCGACCGAGACGTCACCCAGAGGATTCCTATGTATGTACAGTCGCGATGGAGCTGTCTGGAGAGCCTAGTGCGGAGCCTGCAGATCTCGAGACTATGGAGGGGACTACCGAATTGGTGAGGGGCAGGGGATTAACGATGGAATGTTAAAGTGTGGTGCTCGAGCTGTCATTTGTTTGGTTGGGGTGGTTATAGGGTGCTGAGGGACAGTTCTCGAGTGAGAGGGAAGTACTTGAGTTAGAATGAAGGCAGCTAGGTTATAGGCAGGGATCGGTTTGAGAGGACGTTACCGCATTGCAATTAGGCACAGTTGAACGATATGGGCAGGGGTGGAAGAATGAAAGCCATGAAGTGCAGAGCTCTCAAGTATCCCAGGTCTATGCCTGAGTAGTCAATCCATTCCAGATTTTTTAATTTTTTGCATTATGGGACTTTTAGTCCTTTGTATCCCATGTCAAAAAGGAAGATCATCCTGGAGTCATTCTGGACTTACAGTCAGGCTATTCCCGCAATTATCTGGGGAAGTCATCTCAAGCCATCCTGAAGTATGCCTGTAGGACAAAAAATGTAAATGTGATGACGAACCTAGACTCATCACAAAAACTACAGTAGGATGGTGTTCTGATGATTTCTACTGGCAGGGAGTGATTACCTTTTACAACTCCACGAATACTAATTGACAACTTCAGGATAAGGGAGAATTACTCCAGGATGGGTTCTAGCTAATTTAAGATGACTGTCAATTATTCCAGGATGATCCTATAACCGCTCCAGGATGGAAGTGGATTACTCTGGAATGATCCCATGACAATTTCTGTTTGAGTGTGGATTATTCCTGGATGATCCTATGACAGCTTCAAGATGGCTATTGATTACATCAGAATGGCCCCATTATATTTTCAGAATGAGTGTGGATTACTCTAGGATGACGTGGTGAAAGGGAGGCATGTTTTTGTCATTGATATTTGGATTTAAGCGGGGACTCCAAGACAAGTTCATTTTCACGGTCTGATGCGTCATTTTTAGTTGTGGATTTTTGATGAAGGACACTAGCCATCCCTGCTAAAAGGGCCAGGTTTTCAAGTTTCTGAAAATTCATCCGCGAACTTGCATCACCAGGCTGAGAAGTTGTGCTTTCAGCATGAGCTTTGTTACCAACTCTTAGATAATCCAGTCCACTCTGCTTGGCTTTTTTGTCCTTGCCTCTTTTCTCTGCAATTTCTTCCTCTTGTAGTTCGCGTAACACCCTCTTAAGTCTACCAGCGCTTATTGCCACAGTCCATTAACATCTGCTTTTTCTCCAGTGCCCTTTGAAGTAACACCTGTTTTAGACCCTCTGTTGTGCCAGAATAGCTTGCAATTATCTCTTGAAAAATATCCTGAATCATTAGACATTGTTTCTTCACTAAAAAAAAGCAAGAGAAAAAAAATATATTTACATATAAACTTCAAAACAGAAAAGAACACATTGACCACTTGCAATATATCTTCACGCTCTAGCCATAATATATAAATAAAGAGGTATTGATAATAAAGGACAAATGTACAATCTATCCATAACCAAGCAAGTAAGTTTTCCTTAACCCCTTCGACGCTCATGACGAGCTGGGCTCGTCATGAGGTAGCCTCCTCGCACGCTCATGACGAGCCCAGCTCGTCATGAAACATGCGTTTTTAAAAATCTCAGCACCCGAGCAGAATTCCGCTAGCGCGCATGCGGTTAATAGACAGTACACATTGTAAGCCTGAACTTGAACCTCCTGAAAATAGTTTATCCAAAAATAGCTGCCTTATAGTAGTGCCACAAGCTAAACGTTTCAGTCGTTTTCATAAGTGTTACATTTGTCTCTGGAGAGCAATCCAAGGCATATGTGGGGACATGCATGTACATTTTTACTGTCCATTATTGGATTAATTAATCACAAATGTAGGTTTTACTGAAACAGGTTGGTAATTTGTACCGTTATCCTGCAGTTGCAAACTTATTATAAAGGTTTACTTATTGTGCTTACCAGATGATTGGAACAGAATCATAGCTTTAAAATCTCTCTCTTCGGTGATTGGCCAACCAGCTTCATCTACAAAGAACTTCCCCGGGATTGTCCAAAAGCAGGAAGTCACCATCTTTTCGAACACACACAGAATGATCGCAAGTGAAAAACAGGACGTTGAATGAAGCCATGATTATGTCCTGCTAGATATAAAAATCAGGAATTAGTTTGTGTGTGGTTTAAGTTTCAGAGGTAAAATACAAAGCATATCAAACTGATTAACAGATTTAAATTGGAGAAAAGCACCCCAAAAAGTACACTGACCTGGTGTAATTTCTATCTAATATGCCTAGATTGTGGACTACAAAGAAGTGTTTGGGCATGCACTGAAAGCCATTGAGGAAATTACCTAATATCAACTTTCTTTTTGGAGAGCCAGAGTGTATGCTTAGGTCTTGCTGCTCAGGACAAATAGTAATAGCAAAGTAGAGGCATTATGAGAGAAATAGAAGAACACCTGAGAGATCTGCACTGGCTCCCGGTCAACAAGAGAATCACCTTCCGGCTCCTCACCCACGCGCACAAAGCCCTACACGACCAAGGCCCAAGCTACCTCAACAACCGGATCAACTTCTACACTCCCAAGCGCCTCCTCAGATCAACCAACCACGCCCTCGCCGCCGTCCCCCGCATCCGAAGAGCGACAACAGGAGGAAGATCCTTCTCCTACCTGGCCGCCAAGACCTGGAACTCACTTCCGACCAATCTGCGCCTGACCCAAGACCACCTCTCCTTCAGGAAGAAGCTCAAGACCTGGCTGTTCGAGCAGTAGCGGCACCCCCCCCCCCTCCCAGCGCCTTGAGACCCTACGGGTGAGTAGTGCGCTCTACAAATGACCTGATTGATTGATTGATTGAAGAACTATCAATAAGTGAACTTTCACACTGGGGTTTGTGACGGAAATCAAGTTACCTATCCCCGCAGATGCATAAAGATTCAGATGCCTGCTACCCTCTGCCCACCGGCACCCCCAACATGAAAGGACAAGCGTTAAAAATGCAATAGGTTTCACCTTTTATTAAGCTAAAGATATTAGCTTTGCTAGTAGTATTGTATGTTAATTGTGCAATATGTAATGGCTTTATAAATGAAACAAAAGGCATTACAATGGCAAATACATAAAGCAAAAACATTGGCATAGCCAATAGGTCTCCCCTCTGGGACCTTATAAGTGTTTTGCCAGAGGTGTTTGGTAAGAGATGCAATTTAACATAAAGGGATCCCATACCTCGTTGACACATGCAGTACAAACGAGAAGAAGGCGAGAGAGAAAGAAGGAGCGAGAGAGAGAAAGAGAGAGAAGGCAAAAGAGAGAGAGAAGGCGAAAGAGAGAGAGAGAAGGAGAGAGAAGGCAAAAGAGAGAGAGAAGGAGAGAGAAGGCAAAAGAGAGAGAGAAGGAGAGAGAAGGCAAGAGAGAGAAGGCAAAAGAGAGAGAGAAGGAGAGAGAAGGCAAAAGAGAGAGAGAAGGCGAAAGAGAGAGAGAAGGAGAGAGAAGGCAAAAGAGAGAGAGAAGGAGAGAGAAGGCAAAAGAGAGAGAGAAGGAGAGAGAAGGCAAAAGAGAGAGAGAAGGAGAGAGAAGGCAAAAGAGAGAGAGAAGGAGAGAGAGAAGGCAAAAGAGAGAGAGAAGGCAAAAGAGAGAGAGAAGGAGAGAGAAGGCAAAAGAGAGAGAGAAGGAGAGAGAAGGCAAAAGAGAGAGAGAAGGAGAGAGAAGGCAAAAGAGAGAGAGAAGGAGAGAGAGAGAGAAGGAGAGAGAAGGCAAAAGAGAGAGAAGGCAAAAGAGAGAGAAGGCAAAAGAGAAGGCAAAAGAGAGAGAAGGCGAGAGAAGGCAAAAGAGAGAGAAGGCGAGAGAAGGCAAAAGAGAGAGAGAAGGCAAAAGAAGGCAAAAGAGAGAGAGAAGGCAAAAGAGAGAGAGAAGGAGAGAGAAGGCAAAAGAGAGAGAGAAAAGGCAAGAGAAGGCAAAAGAGAGAGAGAAGGCAAAAGAGAGAGAGAAAAGGCAAGAGAAGGCAAAAGAGAGAGAGAAGGCAAAAGAGAGAGAAGGCGAAAGAGAGAGAGAAGGCAAAAGAGAGAGAAGGCAAAAGAGAGAGAGAAGGAGAGAGAAGGCAAAAGAGAGAGAGAAGGAGAGAGAAGGCAAAAGAGAGAGAGAAGGAGAGAGAAGGCAAAAGAGAGAGAGAAGGAGAGAGAAGGCAAAAGAGAGAGAGAAGGAGAGAGAAGGCAAAAGAGAGAGAGAAGGAGAGAGAAGGCAAAAGAGAGAGAGAAGGAGAGAGAAGGCAAAAGAGAGAGAGAAGGAGAGAGAGAGAAGGAGAGAGAAGGCAAAAGAGAGAGAAGGCAAAAGAGAGAGAAGGCGAGAGAAGGCAAAAGAGAGAGAAGGCGAGAGAAGGCAAAAGAGAGAGAGAAGGCAAAAGAGAGAGAGAAGGAGAGAGAAGGCAAAAGAGAGAGAAAAGGCAAGAGAAGGCAAAAGAGAGAGAGAAGGCAAAAGAGAGAGAGAAGGAGAGAGAAGGCAAAAGAGAGAGAGAAAAGGCAAGAGAAGGCAAAAGAGAGAGAGAAGGCGAGAGAGAGAGAAAGCAAAAGAGAGAGAAGGCGAGATAGAGAGAAAGCAAAAGAGAGAGAGAAGGCGAGAGAAGGCGAGAGAAGGCGAGAGAAGGCGAGAGAGAGAGAAAGCAAAAGAGAGAGAGAAGGAGAGAGAAGGCGAGAGAGAGAGAAAGCAAAAGAGAGAGGAGAGAGAAAGAGAAGGCGAGAGAGAGAGAAAGCAAAAGAGGAGAGAGAGAGAGAAGGCGAGAGAGAGAGAGAAGGCGAGAGAGAGAGAGAAGGCGAGAGAGAGAGAGAAGGCGAGAGAGAGAGAGAAGGCGAGAGAAAGAGAGAAGGCGAGAGAAAGAGAGAAGGCGAGAGAAAGAGAGAAGGCGAGAGAGAGAGAGAAGGCGAGAGAGAGACAAAGAGAAGGCGAGAGAGAGAGAGAAAGAGAGAAAATAGGAAATATTAATGTGATTTATCTCAGGGCTCGATCCCTCAGTACTTTAGCAGTAGGTCAGGTTGTAACTGGATAATATATGGCTGGGATCGATAGTGGCAGATGTAACAAGACCGGCTTCATTTTTACAGAGATCTTAGCGGTCAAAGTAAATAAGCGCAAACAGGGAATACGTAATTGGCCCTGTCTCAATAATATATACAAACGAGTTAAAAACATTGCATGCACATGGAACGAAACCAGAATGATAGCCTTTTTTGCGAAAGTAGATATTGCAAGATGCTGGAATGCGTCGGACTACGTTTCCTAAATAGGGCGTAAACCTCAATCGCCACAGGCAACCAGGCCTTTCAATTACACATATAGCAAACAAAATAAAGAACCAGCATTACAACAGCTAAGTTATTTGAAGCATGTATCCTTATGCTTTGAAACGCATCCATGAAAACTGCCGGTGTTTTAGAAGATGTGCTGCTCTGCACACTACACAGCTTGGGGAACGTGACCAGGATTCAACAATAGAGCACACATTCATTTAGTAATGAAGGCTCACTACAAGTTGCAAGGACACAAGTAATGATCAACAATATTCACATAAATAAATGTGTTTAGCCTTCTTTGATTGACAACTTTTCAGTAGATCGAAAACTGTTCCATTTGGTCGAGAATCGAATACACGCAGGTGCACTTGGAACCAACATGGGACCTACAATATCCGGGCAGTAATTTATCTTTCCTTACGGCGAAGAACTTGCTGTAAAACACATTTTTTAGGCTTTTTGCAATTTTCCACAACTTACACAGGCACGCACTACGTCACACATACACAAAAATACACATGCTCAAACACAAAAGGTGCATATTAAACAAGCAGGCAGGCTGATACAGACAAACATCAAACACACATAATACACACACATTGCAACGCAGGTATTCATTATAACACGTACGAAGCACACACATGCAGGGAGCTGCGTCTGAATTTGCCCCCTTAATGAAAACTCGTGCTTTCCGAAAAATGAGGAAGCTGGTCTGGGACGGAAATTGAGCAGCTGGGACCGAGAGCGGATGATCGATGCTGCTCTTTTATAACAGCTGCAGCACTTACCTGAGTATACGCTGGAATCGACGAAGGAAGTGGAGTTGGAAAAATAAAGAGACCGATGCCAATCCACCTCTCCCTTTAATGGCCATTGCACTCACGGCTATGTTCGTTCTTGCCGCAGAACAATGACGTCACTTCCGGCGCTCCCGGATGTGCGTAGGCTTTTGCTAGAGGAAGAAAAGGTGAGAGAGTTGCTCTGCATTGAGGATCTGCGGTTCGAGTCCCAGCCAGCCGGCAGACTGGTGGTTTACAGTAGGTGATTTTGGCATTGTGTTCGAGGCAGCTGCTTTTTAAAAATGTATTTTAGTATTGTGATGGAGTGAATTCGGCAGTCACCATGACGACAACGCTTGTTTTCCTTTGCAAGACCTATTCCTCGGGCCATGAGCAGGTCTGTCCGCAGTTGTTTAAAGAATCTAACAATCGGATTCCACTAAACTATGTGTTTATGGAAATACTCTATGAAGGAAGTGCAGTCTGGGGGTACAGAAAGTATCATATCACAGCAGCGCCTCCCGGCATTCCGCATTCATTGGGGTTTGTAGGGCTTTTGGATTTTAGGGCGTACATGGTCATTTTACGGTTGAGGGTGGGTTTGTGTTTTGGGGGGCCAGGTGTAATTTAAGGGTTTAGAGCATGTTTGGGATGCGAGGGTTAATTTTAGAATTTAGGGTGTGTTTGGGTTTTAGGGTACAAGGGTTAATATTAGGGTTTAGGGTGTGTTTGTGTTTGGTGTGCAAGGGTTAATTTGGGGGTTCAGGGTGTGTTTGGGTTTTGGGGTGCAAGGGTTAATTTGGGGGTTCAGGTTGTGTTTGGGTTTTGGGATGCCAGGGTTAGTGTTAGGGTTTAGGGTGTGTTTGGGTTTTAGAGTACAAGGGTTAATATTAGGGTTTAGGGTGTTTTTGGGTTTGGTGTGCAAGGGTTAATTTGGGGGTTCAGGGTGTGTTTGGGTTTTGGGGTGCCAGGGTTAATTTTAGGCTTTAGGGTGTGTTTGGGTTTGGGGTGCAAGGATTAATTTGGGGGTTCAGGGTGTGTTTGGGTTTTGGGGTGCCGGGGTTAATTTTAGGGTTTAGGGTGTGTTTGGGTTTGTGGTGCAAGGGTTAATTTGGGGGTTCAGGGTGTGTTTGGGTTTTGGGGTGCCAGGGTCAATTTGAGGGTTTAGGGTGTGTTTGGGTTTTGGGGTGCAAGGGTTAATATTGGGGTTCAGGGTGTGTTTGGGTTTTGGGGTGCAAGGGTTAATTTGGGGGTTCAGGGTGTGTTTGGGTTTTGGGGTGCCAGGGTTAATTTTAGGGTTTAGGGTGTGTTTGGGTTTGGGGTGCAAGGGTTAATTTGGGGGTTCAGGGTGTGTTTGGGTTTTGGGGTGTGTTTGGGTTTTGGGGTGCCAGGGTTAATTTTAGGGTTTAGGGTGTGTTTGGGTTTTGGGGTGCACGGGTTAATTTGGGGGTTCAGGGTGTGTTTGGGTTTTGGGGTGCCAGGGTTAATATTGGGGTTCAGGGTGTGTTTGGGGTTTGGGGTGCAAGGGTTAATATTGGGGTTCAGGGTGTGTTTGAGTTTTGGGGTGCAAGGGTTAATTTGGGGGTTCAGGGTGTGTTTGGGTTTTGGGGCTCCCAGCTGCAGGAGGTCAGACGTTTATCTGCAATTCATTGTGCAATCATCCAACAGTTTGCATTTTTCTGGAAAACTGAAACCAAAGTGGTGGACGTGCTCTTTAAGTAGACAAACAATTCTTGTTAAAATCACCAGACGCAAAAACATCTTATTGAAAACACAATAGTACCTTTGAAGTATTCAGATGCTTATTTTCAAATCACCCCAAAGTCATCAGGAACAATGTCCTCTTGTAAAGTTATCGGAGAGTCATTTACAAGTCATCCTCAGATCATCAGGAATAATGACACCTTCTGAAGTCAGCAGATACTAATTTTCAAGTCCTCCTTAAATCATCATGAATAATGACACCTACTATAGTCATCAGGTACTCCTTTTCAAGTCATCCTTTAATCATCACCAATAATGGCACCTACTAGAGTCATCAGATACTCATTTTCAAGTCATCCTCAAATCCTCAGGCTGAGCTTCTGCAGCTTGCTGATGACTTCAAGAGCTTGATGATGTATGATGACGTGTAAATGACTTCTAAGGTAGTTGGATGATCATCCAATGACTCTGGGATGGCTTCTAAAGTAATCCTGTTTGACCTGGGATTCCATTATACAGTTAGGACTACAAGAGTCACAATGCAAATCAGGAGGGCCAATAGCACCCCAGAGTGGTTCCAAGAAGGGCATCCTGGGTCGCTGGAGGAGCATAAACACATACAATGGATGATGTGGAGCCATCTCAAATTGAATGCTTCCAAAACAGAAATACTTTTGTGTGACGATTGGAAACGCTATGACCGGCTCACGCGTGGCTGCTTGATCTGGGAACACCGCCTAAAGTATTGAAGGAAGTAAGAAACCTTGGAATGACCATGGACGCCAACCTATCGATGAATGCCCAAGTGAACAAACAGCAAGATCAAGCTTTGTTACTATTAAAACTTTGCAACCCCATTTGGGATTTCCACTCAAGGTCAAGGCTACCATCTCCCTTGTTCTGTCCAAACTCGATTATGCCAATAGCCTCTACCACAGATTACCTTTACAGACCATGAAAAGACTATACATCAGATTCCGAACTCTTCTGCCAGATTACTCTTGCATATAAAACTGCAAGACTACATCTCTGCTGCCTTGAAAGCCCTGCATTGGTAACCAGTTGCTAGAAGATCCATGTTCAAGCTGCTTTGTATCACCCACAAAGCAATACATGAAACAGGACCGCCCTTCATCAGGAATAAAATCACCAAACCCATTCAATAAGGGAATCTCCACTCTAGAGTGGCACCTTGCCTCAAAATCCCAACGTACAAGAAAAAACCATGGGTGGCACATCCTTCTCTTTTCAAGCAGCCAAACTATGGAACTCTTTACCCCCCAACATAAGATCCACAGATAACCACCGTAACTTCAGAAAACGACTTAAGAATTGGCTCTGCCCCACATAACCAAACAGAAATATACAGCATATCTCTCTGTATATGAAAATGTATTTGTACTAGAGCTATGTACCTATATGTGTATTGCTTTGTATAAACTAGTAGAATAATTATGTTTAAAAAAAAATAGATATTCATTAGTTCTGATTAACATTATTCTGTTTTTTTTTTATGACAAATTTTACTGATTTTTAAAACTCACAATAGGCCCGACGGCATGAGGCAATACATCTTAGGCAAAGCATGTCGTAGTACAGACATTTACTGATTTTTAAAACTCACAATAGGCCCGACGGCATGAGGCAATACATCTTAGGCAAAGCATGTCGTAGTACAGACATTGCTCTACATTCCTCCATAAACAATCTGTTACAACTCCCATTACAATAGAAAAACATTATGATTATTCTAACATTGTCGTGCCTCTGCTAATAATAATGAGTCACACACATCGCTAAGTGTGTTTATGGGTAAAGTTGCGTATTCACTCGTTTCTATAGGCCCACCTAGCCCATATTTTGGTGCGTTTCTGTGGACATCCTCAGGCGATAAAGATTGTGAGCTCCAACTCCATAATGAAGTCTAAGCCTATCTTACATTGTGAAACCCTGGGAGGTCCCTCAGCCTTCCACTGCCTGGCAATATCCCGCTTTGTTACTGTGAGACCTAGGAATAACAGGTGCCTTTTGTACCTGTTACCCCCTATGCCCTTTGTACTACGTAGTAGTGTTAACTTTGAAGATCTCCCATGCCAATACTTCTGTCAGACAGGTGAGTACCTCGTGCCAAAACCTATCTAGGGTCGGTCAAGACCCTAGATAGGTTGTGTGTATATGTTGTGTGTTTGTGTACAGGTTGTGTGTATGAAGGTGCCTTCTTCTGATTGGCATCGGAGGCAGAGTGGGAATGCAATCAATTCCTCTGTCCATAATCTGTGTCAGGTGTAGTACGCTCTGTGTAAGTATTTAAATAGAATTAGGCGGAGTTAAGAGATAATTGTGGCCTTACGTCATGATTGCAGAGCTTCAGCCCAGTCGTCCCCGTCGATTGGTCCTACATCTGCGTCCGATGCAGCTCTTAGAGTATCCAAGGTTGTTGGGCTATTAGTAACTAAGGTTTGGTAGATCTTGGATCTCTTGTGTTCCTCGAGATCCCCCATGAGTATCTTGTCCTCCAAGGGGCTGAATTCGGGGAGATTGGTCAAATTTGAAATATATGAGAGAAGATTATGTTGCAGTTGCAGGAATTGATAGAATTGAGTATGAGGCATGAGAAAGTCTTTTTGAAGGTCACCAAAGGATTTGAGGACTGTTCCTTTCATGACATCTCCCAGTGTTGAGATTCCTATACGGTCCCTGTTACTGAAGCCGTGCTGATCAGCTAATTGCGGGAGCAGACTATTCCGCCACAATGGGGTTCCCTGCGGTAGGTGTCCTCACCAGCAAATTCTACGGAGGCTCTGTCACCATGCCAGGATCACCACATGTGTTGCAGGAGGAAGATCCTTGAGGTCGGCCCTGCTATATAAGAACAAGTGAACGGTGGGCTCCCCCATTATGCACTGTTCAAGTTGATAGGAGCGGCCATCTCTAGGTCCATACCACTATTCATTCAGAACTTGCAGTTCTGCAGCGGCGTGGTATGCTTGTTTGTCTGTGGCAGCAATGCCCCTGCAGTAGGTAGATTGTATAGATGAGCGTAGGGCCACTCTGTCGGTGCCGCCCCCCACCACCCACCCCCCCGGAGTGTCCCTGTGTGGCATTTATTTGACAGAACCATGACAAGGGGATATGATATGGGTGGGATTGTAAATAGTATAATAGTTTGGGCAGGGAGACCATCTTGAAAATGGCTGATCGTCCATATAGGGACAAGGGAAGTGCCAACCAATTTTTAACCTCTGCTATGACCCTTTCTGTTGTTTCTTCTAAGATACGTTTCCAGGAAACACTTTGAGTGTCCAATTATGTAGCCTCCCAGATATGTGATTCCCTGTGACCCTATTGTAAGGTCCTCCGCTCATTGGCCACTCCCCAATGACCCTCGTAACGGCCATATCAGCGATTTAGAGGTATTCATGTAGAGATCCGAGGTCTTGCCAAAGATGCTCATGATCTGCATTATTCTGGGGTCGGATCGGTGAGGATTAGTTAGAAAGAATAATACGTCATCCACATAAAGCGCGATACTATCAGAGATTTCCGTGGCCCACTCAAAACCACAGTATAGTGCGTATATGCGTACCCAAGCCGTGAGAGGCTCTGTGACAAGGGCGAAAAGCGGAGGGGGCATCCCTGTCGATTTGCCTGCTGTATCAGAAAATTAGTTGATGTGGCTCCTGGCACCTGGATTGAGGCCGTTAGGGCAGTGTACTTTAGTCTAATCAATGCTCTATTTCGGGGACCAATATTCATGTGTTGCAGTAATATGAACATATAGGTCATGCTGACCTAATCAAATGCTTTGTCCATATCTACAAGTATTATTGCAGTTGGCCTTTCTAGTTTATCTATGGCCGCTATCGCATTATGCGCTCTTCGTATATTGTCGGGTCGCGGGATGGAGTTCTGGACTAAATTACGGTCCAGAGGTGTCAGGGATAACACCCGAAGACCCCTGAGTTCTACCTGTCTTGGTGCACAAATAAAACAGAAACACGGGCTTCTCGATGGTGGCGTCAAAGACCAAAGGTTTATTACTGCAGGGATACAGAAGTCACAGAAACTACACACGGGCAGATTCTAGGAGCCTGTTCGATTTGTACGAGGTGGGTTGTTCCTTAAATACACAATTTCTAGCTGTAGGCAACATTCTTCACATACTCGTACATATCTTAAACTTTGTATCCTAAACAATAAATATTTGGCGTTAAACAGGAACCGTCCACGAATTTCAGATGTCAAACATTACGAATGAGGGGTTCCCACTGTTCGATCAAAATCTCATGTCATCTTCTCATTCAGGAGCCGGACCGCCTCATCGTAAATTTCGTTACCTCCCCCTAATAAAGGCCCAGAAGGAAAGGAGCAGAGCCAGGTGTAGAAGATAGAAAAACAGGATAAGAGATGTTTGTGGGTCGTAAATGGGCACGGCTGCCGTTTTCGGCCGCCTAATCATGATCAGTCCAACGAGCACGAGAACCAGTATAGCAGGACTGGCCTCAGGCAGAGGGGGCAGCTTCTGCCGAGTCATGCGGCCACAGCGTTTCTGAACTAGGGTGCACGTGTCATTCACAAGGTGAATCGCCGGCTAAAGCCTACGTGTCCTTTAGCGAAATGAATTGATCGGAGGTCACTGTTCGCTCATTGACTATGTGAGGGCAAGAATACAAGATGGATGCTGTATTCTAAAATGGATGCCGTGATGTATCGGAAATGTGCTTGTAACATGAGTGTTCTTTCTCATAGCATGGCGAAAACACCAGGGTATACTATATGGATCATTTACGGTTCACTGGTACCGAAATTATAGGTTTACGACAACGTCGAAAACACGGGTTTCGAATTGTCACGGAACCTCAGGGATGGGGCATAAAACCTGCCTGATCTTGGTGGATCAGGGCCTAAAGATGAGGGAGCAATCTATTTGCCAGTATCTTGGTGAGTATCTTAGCTTCAATGTTGGGAAGAGATATTGGCTGATACGATGCGCAGAGTTCGAGTGGGCGTCCCGGCTTGGGAAAGACCACTATCTCTGCATGCCTCCAACCTGGAGGCAGGCATTTGTTCTCAAGGGCTTCATTAAGGGTTGCGAGGTACTGCGGTCCCAGTAGCGTCCTATTCAATTTGAAGAATTCACTCGGGAACCCTTTGGGGCCTAGTGATTTGCCTGATGCTATTCTGAGGCCGATGAGGTCAACCCCTCCAGTGAGACGGGAGCCTCCAGGGAGTCTCGTGCTGTGGCGCTAAATGTCCTAGTAGGCAGATCTCCCCAAAAAACTTCGATCTGTTCTTCTGACGGGATTTTGTGTTTATTATATAATGCTTGGTGGTAGCCTGCACACGATCGTGCCACGTGCCTGTGATTGGTGATCATTTCACCTGTATGAGACTTAATGATCAGGAGTTGTAACGGTTTAAGGGAGTATTGGCATAGCCTTTGTAAGAGTTTCCTGATTTGTCCCCCCCACTGATAGATCCTGCTTTGTATGGCCCACCAGATGTGTTTGGCTTCATCTAGCTGAATGCTTTGATATCTCTTTTGCAGTATGCCTAATTGTCGGCGAGCACTATTTCAGTTTTTGTCAAGTGATAGCAATTCCGTTTGTATAATCTGTGCTTCTAGCTGTATCAGGGCCTGCCTCTTCAGACGCTTGGCAGCGGTACAGTGACTAATGTCAAAGCCTCAAATGGTGGGTTTCATGGCTTCCCACAATGTGGTGGCAGAGTCCACCGTCTTCTCGTTCAACGGGAAGTGTTCTTTCAGGGCTCTATGTAAGTGAGTTCGATAGCTCAGGCTGTGCAGAAGCCATTGCAACATCCGCCAGTGAAACGATGTCCGTCTGGGACCTAGCTCTAACCGCAGTTGGATGGGGGATTGGTCTGATAGGCCTCTGGGTAATATATCCGCCTTGATCAGGCGTCGCCTGTGCTCCCTGGTAATAAATATGTGATCAAGTCTAGAAAATGACCCATGCACTGTTGAAAACTACGTAAAGCCAACCTCCAGTGGGTGAAGCCTCCTCCAGGTGTCTGACCATCCCAACGCCTCTACCAACGGCCCCAAGCAGGACTCTTTTTGCTTACGTTGTGTAGCTGTAGGGCGGCACCTATCTTAAATGAGGTGTATGACATCATTCCAATCAGTGCCAGGCCGTCCGGTAAGGAACCCCAGGTGTTGATTATGCGTTCAGTGAATGTGTAGCTGAGCAGCAGTGGGGCATATACATTCCCCAGCATTGATAACTTGAACCCTCTCCCCTCTCCAATACTTCAAAGAACGATAAAGTATCTGTCCCAGAGTGTATATAGTCTTCACCCTAACAGAGGGTAAAGGCTGAAACAGTCCAATGATTTCCCATAGATGCCATCCCTAATGAATGTCTCTGGCATTTGAGATGAGCAGTTCAGTAGAGTAGCCCTGTCCAGGGCCGGTAAGTGGTATCTTGTTACAGGATCATTTCCCCTGCCCTTCCTGTGTAGGCCATATAGTTTAGATAGGCGACCCATTTAGGGTTAATGTATTACTTATCTTGTTTTCCAGCTTGCTTGTCGCCCCGCGATCCGGAGCACCAGGAGGACCTCGATTGGTGTCATTTATCTGGAGGGTTATTGTCTCTGTGATGGCGTGGGTCTCCAGATGAGGAATCTGAGTCGAGAGGTGGTGGAGTATACAGCTTGACCGGGCAACGTTTTTCCACCCATTGCAAGACTTCCTCGGGAGTATTGAAGAACAGGGTACTGCTTTTATACCTGACACGATGGTGGGCTGGAAAGAGCAACATATATGGAATCTGTAGTTCCTGAAGACGTGACTTCGCAACTATGAAGGATTGTCTTTGCTGCTGTATCAGTATTGTGTAGTCGGGAAAAATCATTATTGGTTGGCATGCATAAGTAAGGGATTTTTGCACTCATGCTTGTTTTAGGCTGGTGTCCCCGGTCGTGGTAGTTTAGGATCCTTCCGATTACGGCTCGGGCTGGACGTCCGGAGGAGGCCTCATGGCGAAGGCACGATGGGTGTGCTCCAACATAAAGCAGGGAGACAGCCTGCCTTCGGAGATCCAGGTTTTGAACCACTACTCTAGGAAAGCGCACATTCAGAGCCCTTGCATCCTCTGGAAGTCCTATAAAGCGTAAGTTGTTGCATAGGGCCCTCCCCTCGACATCCTCTACCCGCGTGACAAGACCCTTAGTGAGCGTCTCGAGGGCAGCAACCTTTACTTTTAAGATGGTTGTGAGAAGTTGGCCTGGTATATGCCGACCACTAATTATAGTGGGCACCTTGTACCAGTCCAAACAACCCTTATTGATGATTAGGTTAAAGTGGTAGCTATGGAGAGAAGCCTTTAGGCTAAGTCTCGAAGGAATGTAAAGCAGCTTGTTTTACCAGATCAGAACCTCCTGAATGACCAAATGAAAGGAGAACCACACAAGGAATATATAAAATATATGTATTTACTGCTAAACACTCTCTACTAACCTCTTTTTGAGATTAGAGAACAAAGCACACCATATTAAATCACTAGAACAACAGTAAATAGCACAATACACAGTGGGCTTCAGGGGAGACCAAACCATATACTAAGAAAGTGGTATAACAACCACGACTTGACAAAACACAGTGCCTAGAGCACGTAGAATCGTTGGGACCCCAAGAAACCACCCAAGTTAGTGACACAGGGGACCCACGGAGGACGGGTGCAGAGTGAGAACACAGGCGCGAGCTCTGTACAACTCTATGGGAAAGTCGCTATTGGAATTTTAAAGACTAAGGACACTTCAGAGAGGGCTTTGAGCAAACCCTTTCAAACATAAAAGGTACTAAGCCAGCACCCTTGTGAGCACCGGAGTACTCTTGTTACCTAACTCAAGGGAGCCGGGGCCATAAGTGATGTCGGAAATCTTCATTGTTTTCAATGGCGTGATGCGGAAAACTGCAGCTGCCGTGAAGAGGAACAGTGTCCGGTGGAATCCAAGCCTGGATTCAAGGTGAGAAGAACCTGAAAGCAGAGGGGACAGAGTCTGGGTTACTTCAGGGTTACCAGAGGCTCGGTAGACTAATGCCCACAGATGTCAGGTGAGTTGACACAATGCTTGACTCTGCAGCCATGGGGACCAGGAGACGTCGACCAAAGTCTGGAGGTGAGCTGGCTCACGAAGGATGTTGAGTGCTGGGGGGGAGGGAGGGGGGCAGTGTTCGAATGGAACACCAACAAGCCTTGGCAACTGCAACCCACGCAGTCAGAGGAAATCTGCTTCAGTGAGAACCAGCAAGGTCCTGGGGACTCTCCAAGCAATGGAGAGTCAGGGCACGTCTGGAGCAACCAGGAAAGCTCACGGAAAGTTAGTTACTTTCATGGTGACCCACAGGCCAACGGGCCAGGCATTGAGAAGGGACCTCGAGATGAATCACGAAATACCAGCCAACGGAACACTCATGGAGTGTAGGCCGGAAATCTTCGGTGGAAACACTGCTTGGGGTTAGGACTACAAGTTGCCCAAAACACAGCCTCAGGGATCGATGAAAAGCATATGCTGCTGCAAAAGTATACAGTGCACAGGGGTTTGGGTTGCACGGTCTCCACGAGGGATACTGTCCTCAGAATTGCTGAAAGTGCAGATCAACCTCAGAGACCTTGGGAACCCACCTCCTGTGTTGCAGAAATCTTCGGAGTCCTCAGGAGCTTAGGAGATGCAAACCGGTCAGATGTGTTTTGGTGCCTGCTTACCAGGGGAGTAACTCCTTTACTCCAAGGGAGATTCTTCAGTCGTCCAGCGTCGTGCAGATCGTTGAAGTACTTGATTTCTTTAGCAGAGTTTAGTCCAGGTAAAATCTAAAGTCCTGTAGTCAGGGGTTCCTTCTTTATACCCAAGGAAAGGGTGGGACAAATTCTGGGGACCCACCTATGGGAGGGTCAAGACAGAGCGGTGGCTACGCCCATGTCCTTTGTCCAGTTTCGCACCAGAGCAGGAGCAAATGGCTCCTGCAAGCGGTTTGAGCTGGACTATGCACAGGGACGCCAAATGTGCCCCCAGTGCAGACATCAAAGTACTCTGAGAGTGCACCCACCCAGCCCAATACACTACAGCCTGTCTGGGAGTTGGTTACACCTCCCTGTGACAGGAAGCCTATTGTCAAGCCTTCCCCTGCTCGAGCTTGGCTCAGCAGCAGGAGGGCAGACTCGTGTCTGTGGCTGGCAGCATCCATTTTGTGATGACCGAGTCGAGAAAGCTGGTTCCGGGTGTGTCGTATATGTCCCTTTAGGAGGATGGAATCATACCTCCGGCGGGGAGGTATGATTCCAAGGTGTTTGACACCAACCACAACATGTTTCTAAGTAGCCGTTTTAGTTCGCATTTACCGTGAGGTTATAATGCACTTAAGAATATATGGTTGGCTATCACAGAACAACCCTGGAGAATACGTTCCAATAGCTGTAGAGGGGCTCTACTCATGCATGGGCACCCTCTTGCATAAAACCCAGCACCCTGCTTTCAGGATTTTTAAGGCCTGCCATATGGCTGACTGATAGGTTTATATGTGCAGTGATATAAGGTCGATATAGTGAACCTATATATAAGTAAGGGGTGCATGCACCACCTTACACAGGTTGCAGTAGCAGACCTGTGGTGTTAGTTTGAGTGGTCTCTCGGGTGGCACAATACATGCTGCAGCACCTGGGAGGCCTCTGGGGTACCTATGCCCTGGGTACATAGTATACCATATACAATATACTAGGGACTTATAAGGGTATCCCAGAATCCCATCCGGAATGTACCTAAAGTACATGCAATCAATTTAGAAGGGAAAGCAGCTTGATGGGGTCCTGAATAGCAGGATCTCAGTCAGTCTAAGTCGAAAATAGTGAAACATCAGCAAAAAGTGGGGTTAACTATAAGAAGCAGACCCTAATCTCCTACAATGATGATACCATCTTCCAACCCCTGAAATTATGGTTTCTGTCTGTTTGATACGTTCCACGGCGCTGTGAAGGTCCTGGCGCAACAATATGCCATCTGCGCCTATTTTAGCATCGAGCATGTCACACGATTGTGTTATCGCAGCCAGGATCGTGGCATTGTCGTTTGCCGTTGTGGCAGCATCGTCGGAGGTAATGGAGCTGGTGCCTCCACTTGTATATTTGTCCATGGTGCTCTGTTTCGCAGTGGAGCCGGCTGAGTGGCCCTTAGACATGATGATGGTGATGAACTTGTAATCTGAGGGCCTGGTAGGGTAACTGTATATGTGATAAAGCACGTGAACTCTATGCCTCCAGAGGTAGGTAGATATCTCAACACTGGCGCTTGGGTGAGGGGGGGTCCAGCGCAATAGGGGGGTCATCCACATCCACAAGCTGCACCGGTACCAGGCCCGGCCGCCTACGCAGACGTGGTGACCCCGCCCCCCTCCCCCCCCACCCGAGCTGCTAATGAGAGCACCCCTTAGTCTCTTATGGTTTGCTGTGCACCTCCTCTGGGGGGGTTAGCAGGTGTCTGCTGCAAGTTTATCCAGCAGCATAGTTGTTCTTTACTGGCAAGACATCCGCAGCTTTCCACACCCTGTGTGTAAATTGGGCCTGCAGGCAGGTTGTACAGGGCTCTCTGAGTTGTACGCAATGGCACCTATTCAGTGTATCTTTCCAGGGCTGCCTCGAGTCTTACAGTCCCCAGGGGAGTCAGATAGGCCATTGCACGTTGATTACTGCTGCTGCACTGGTCAATCGTCCAGCTGGGGTCGGCGTCGGTGTTCGTAGGCTCCCTACTCCACCCCAAGTCCATATTACTTGTTGATTCCCAAACCACCTGCCCCTGATGTGTCTTAGGCAGTACCTGGAGGGGGTCTGTGGATCTCGCTGTTTCTTCCCCAGGCACCAGATGCCGCGATACAGACCGGGCCGCGACCCGGAGCACACCCCCTCAGGAATCCTTTTGGGTGTTTCAGGCTGTCTGCGATCGGATCCAGGAACCGGTGCGGATGATCGCCTCTCAGTCATTGCAAGACAGTGGGCAACAAAGCCTCACCTGACCAGAGGGCCGCCAGGCACGGTTGCACCGAGTCCCCGGCGATGCAAATCCGTGGCTCATGCCTGCTCCGGGCAAAGCCTCCAGAGGCCGCCCGCACTGCCCAGGCCCCTCCGCTGCCGGATCTCCGATCCGACATTTCTGCTGTCCCCAGACCACGACTGCCACAGACACAGGTACCTGGGAGTCCGGGCAGCCCAGTCTTGATCAGCTAGGGTGTAAAAGTGCCACTTATCGGCAGGATGATGAAGGATAATATGGGTCTACAGGAGCCGGGCTAATGTGCGTCCGCCATGTTGGACCGATTGGCCACACCCCTCATTCTATATTTTTAACATGTATATAAGTGACTGCATAAATAAGTAAATCTTTTATCATAACTTTATCTGCAATTGCTTCATTATTGAATTACAAACATATATATATATAATAAATAAAATTAATTTAAATTACAACAACACTTGAAAGCCAGAGTTTATTTAATGCATCTTTAATCTACATATACTACCTTCCTTTATGCATCTATACACCTTCCATGTACTTATGGATCTATATAGGGGTAGAGGTCCCTGTTGTGGATGAGAGGGTGGTTGTGGCAGACATTGGATAAGACGGTAGGGGTGTTAACCATGGAATGAAGTGGCAGCCTTGGACTCAGGGTGGTAGAGATGGCAGCGTTGGGATGGGGTGGTTGTGGCAGCTGTAGAATGATGTGGTGGATGTGCAAGCCATGTATTGAAGACATGGGATGAGGCAGGTAGTGGTGGTTGCTTAGGAATGAGGTGGTAGAGGTGGCAGACACCAGGTGATTGAGTTAGAGGTGGCATCCTTGGGTTGGGTAGCAGGAAGTAGTCCGCCACTGGATGAAGGCGATAAAGGTGGCAGCTGTGGTATGAGTGGGTAGAGGTGTCGGCTGTGGTATGAGTGGGTAGAGGTGGCAACTGTGGTTGAGGGGAGTAGAGGGCAGTAGTGGTTGAGGTGTTAACCATGGAATGAGGTGGAAGTCATGGAATGAAGATAGAGGCGACAGCAATGTGGTGATGGTAGCCATGGTATGAGTGAGTACATGTGGGAGCCATGGGATGAGGCATGTATAAGTGGCAGCCATGGGATGAGAGTGGTAGAGATGAGAGCCATGGAATATGGGTTAGAAGGGGCAACCCAGGTATGAGGGGACTAGCGATGGCAGCAATGGAATGTGTATATTAGAGGTGGCTAGCATGGATAGAAGGTTTAGAAGTGACTGCTGTGAAATAAGTAGTTGGAGGTGGCTGCTACGAAATGAGGAGGATAGCGGGGGCGGGTGAAGGGGACCATGTGACAGCTGTTGCTTATAGGTTTCATCCAAGGTCAAGGGAGGGTGAAGATGGCCACCATGAGGTGATGGGGTAGAGGTGGCAGCCTTGGGCTAATAGGGTGTTAGATGTAATCTCCAGAAGTAGTAGTCATGGTTGTTGTGGGGCTCGGGTGGCAAACATGGGGTAAGCAGGAGTGAAATTGGCAACCTTGAGTCAAGAAGGGCACTCTTACTAACCATAAGGCGAAGGGGAAGCAGTGAAAGCCATATGGGGCACAAGAAAAGCCATTGAGACATTAATGCATGAGGTGAGAGCACTGCTTAAAGCTACATTGGAGAATGCAATTTTGAATGCAAGGTGCCTGGTGGACGCTTTTAGGTGACAACAATGGAAACTTAAGAGAGCAGGGGTAAGTAGGTGCATGTTGTGAGGTGGCAGCCATGGGTGATTTGGGATTAGACGAGGCATTTGCGATGGAGAAAAAAGTGACATCTATTAGGTGATATGACTAAGATGGAAGCCACAGGGTTGGGGTGGCGGGAAAAGGTGGAATCTATTGAAAGGGACATGTTAGCAGACTGCATTATATAGGTCAACATTTTGAGGCGCAGCTCTGATAAAAAGGGGGAGTTATGTAAGAGGTCAATGACATTTCAGTTGTACTGATTTGCATTAGACAGTAGATCTAACCTTAAGCACCAGACAGTTGGCCCTCTTGGGGGAAATGCCATGGAGTCATTGGCGTGTGCAGATTACTAGGGGCACCTATGGTATGGAGGGAGCTTGAGCCAAGCAAGATATGACACTGGCCACTGTGTTGTGAGGGTTGCCCAGGCGGTGATGGGCATGTACGTGTTTTTTAAGTTATGAACTGGCACGGAGATGGAATCAGGAGAGTGAGGAATAGAAGGGATCTGTGAGCCTGTGTTTTCACACTGGTGGTTCTTTTTCCCCCAGGTTGCTCTAGGAATGGTGTTTTTTCTAATTTTCAGTGTTATCGTTTGGCAGTTTTTGAGCTCCATTTGCCCAAATACAAGATGGGATTCTGACTGTCCTCTCTTGGTATTTCATTATGGATGTACCTTGGTTCTTGTTCTTAAAGTTTTACTTTCTTGGTTGGCAGTTTTGCTTCCAAAGTGCTGAAGAATATGCCTTGATTGTCACTCTTATCTTCCTCTTGACAGTTCTCACCCTCTCCCATTATGGACAGCATGTCTGATCAGATGGAGGTGGACGAGGATGACATGGATCTCTTGGGAGGTTACGACAGCTTCCGTGATTATGGTAGTAGTCTGGTCAGTGACAGCAGCTCCTACTTGATGGAATCCAGTGATGAGGACTTGATGCCAGGGCAGGAAGCTGGGGATAATGTCTTAAACCCTCTTTCAAAAACCTCCTCTACCACAACTTCCCGGAAATCTCGGGCCTGCGGTTCAGATCCAGGTTAGTGTAAATGGTCTGCATGGGAGAATTCCTCACTGTCTGTCTGTCACTCCCTGATGCACCTCATTAGACCTCTTAACGTGTTACTATGAATCCAAGTCATCTATTGCATAAAAATAGTCAAACGATATTTCGTTATTTTTATTTATTTATTCTTGTAAGGAGTGCTTGTTCACCTTTAAGGCCTCTTTGCACTGAATTGAGAATAAGTAAACCAACGTGTGACAGGACCCACCGTTTCGCTCTCACACTCTTACTTGTCCACAATAAGATCTGATGGAGACACAAGAAAAGTTTAAAATATTCATTTTAACTATCAGGATCTAGTATGCAGTATACCTGCCACAGAAAGTAAGAAAAAGCCTAACACAAATACGGTTAGCATAGTACGAAATCCATAAATCATAAAAGAAGCTGTCATGAGATTAGGGTAGACTAACCCCTCCCACCCTCCCCCCTCCCCATCCCCCCCAACCTGCTACAAAAGCAAAGTGATTTCTTATATCAGAAGATTTCTGGGTGTTTGCAGCAGACTCAGTACCTTAGCATGCACAGATGAAAGTTCCTCATTCTCGGGAATACTAGTGTACCGTCCCCCCAGGCAATAGCAACACCTTTCTGGACACACTAGGGGGCTCTCTTAGTCAAGCCCTCCTTAGATAGGTTAATATCTCCTAACAAGGTACAATTAGCATATCTATTGAATGTAATAATTACCCAGGTGCAATTACCTTCCTGGAATCAACTACTTCATTGGGCATGAAGCAATTAATTCAAGGGCCGACACATAGAGCAGGGCACACGATAGATGTAGTGTGTTCCAATCTTACCTCGATTCAGGTAGAGGACCCCATCCCGCAGGCCTGGTCAGATCATTATTATATCCAACTGACCATCCCAACGCCTAAGTCAGAACGGGTAGCCAGAAGTAAGACCACCGAGCCACCAGGACGTAAATGGCATCTGCTTTCTGAGGTACTGGGTTTTTAAGAACCGGCACAGAACCGGCAACCCAGCGGTGCCAGGGAATCAACACCCAGAGACCTCGGGTTCTCCTGATCCAGACCTACAGAAACTCGGAGTCTTCTAGGTGAAGTCAAAGATTTAGTTTATTGGCTGCAACCAAGGTAACAGGTGTCCTAGAAGTACAATACGGGTATGTTCTCAGGAGACTGCACACTTTCATGAAATCAGGCTTCTCTTCTTATACACAGTTTTGGGCCTTGGGCAAAACGTTCTTGGTTGTAAAGTAAATAGTTAACATATTTTGGTTCAAAGAAAAAGCAGAGTCATGATGGCATGTCCATATTTCACTTCGTGCTGCCGACAACAAATCATTTGGCAAGGCCCAACATTTCATCAGATAACACTGGACCCCTAATAAAAACGGGCACCTCCCCACCATAAAGTAAGTGAAGCAAAGGAGTGGAGAAAGATGTGAGCGAGATAGGGCAGGTGTGCGCGCTGAAATGGTTTTATGGCTGGTTGAGCCTAGATGCTATCTTGCTCGGCCACTGGGAGGGAACTGACCTAACGAGTCCGGCCTGGGGCAATGGTTCTAACTTGTACTGAGGTCAGGGAAAAGTCGATTAAGGAGTACGTGTCCTTGTGGAATCAAATTCAACTGGATTAAGGCCTATGTAAAGGGCAACATATAAATGGGAGCAAGGGTTCAGAATGTAAGTGACGATTTCGATGTGAAATCGTCACTCGAACACGCCGAAAATACATGTACATGATGTACTCGTCATTCTCGGTCTTTTGATACCAAATTCGTCATATTTCGACGAAGTTTTATTTCTCGAGTCCCGAACTATTATATGAATCCAGATTTTCAGAACCACAAACCCTCCTTTTGCCCTTACATAGGTAATTAATCTATCCTCATGTTAGTCTGAGTCCAGATCTATATTCCTAAAGTCATTGAGATGTTGCTGTAACATCATTCTAGTACTTAGTTCATCTCTTGACACAGGCTTCCTTACACATGATGTAACACAGAGGCCACATATTGCAGGAGCACACTGTATGCATAGACAGAACAGAAAAAGAATGGCTAAGACCATCCCAATGACTATCAGAATTTTCCATCCCCAGGCAGATATCAGTTCCCAGAACCATCCCATTAACGACCAATCTCCTTTTTCCACAAGAATAGATTCGGAAATCTTATGCAGTTTGGAGATGGCCCTGTACACTGTTGGAGCATTATCTGGGATGAAAATGCAACAACTAGACTGGATCAATTTGCATACTCCACCTCTGTCCGCAAGTATTACATCCAAAGCGACCCGGTTCTGAAGGGTCATAAGTCGATCCGACTGGAGCTCAGCAGTCCGGTTACTAAGGGCACCAGCAGTTTCAATCACGGTGGATTCAACTACCCTTGTTAATTGTCTTATGTTTCTGCTGTTAGCCATGGATCCCCAGAACGGCAGAAAACCCTTTGCAAAGTCCCCAAATTCTTGACCTGCAGTGTCTTCTTTACTCAAAACTCCTCTAACTACCCTTGTCCGGTGGTAATCCGCCGTTGCTGTGTAGGTGGGAGGTAACAGGAATGAAACAAAACATGAGCCCGAGAAGTCGGGGGCAACCATGTATAGGCTCTATCATGGCAGATGAAATAAGTACCCTTAGCAGCTAAAAACGCAGGGGAAGTCTGAGATCCAAAAACATACGTTTCTGTACAGATACTCTTCCCTAGCTGAGCTCTGGGATTCTTGCCAATACCTTGCAGACACAGGTGACCTTGATGGGGTACGATCCAGATAGGGGACGATCTTTTGGCTTGCTGTTTCTCACTTAATGTAGTGCCATATCCGGTCACGTTCCAACCTACATATGCAAGTATCTCATCATCCGGAGTATCTTCATAAGAAGTTACTTCCTTGATCATGTCAACTATACCTTTGACTAGGGCGCTAGTCTTGAGGTTGTCTTTTACAGAACGTAGGGGTTGGATTTCTCGTGCATATATGAACATTGTCCTATATGCCCATACTGAACCATTGTAACTAAATGGCAGGACCAAATAGGGGATACCTTTATCCGTTGTGTGAGGCATGAGACCACACACCCAACAGTTAGTCGTGTTCATCACAAGTTGGTGTTGGTGTAATAACTGAACGAAGGAGTTATTAATGAATTCTAACCTTCTATTGGATTCGTGGTCAGGCAGAGGGTGGAAAGAATGAGAGGGAACAGTAGGAGGAGGTATGGGGGATGCAGTAGGCGCAAATGTTACATGGAAAGAAAATAAAACATAATTTATCAAAAAGATCATTACGCTTGATAGCATAAAAATACACAATATTATAAAACTTTTCTTTGTCATCGTGTTACATAGTCTCTGCTTAAAGTTCATTTGTTTGGCAGGTCTCTCCACATCAGGAAACTCCATCCTCTCTAAAGTGCTGCCCGCGATGAGGAGGTTGTTTCTGCTAAGGAGTGCTTCTGTCAGTCTAGGGCAACTCCCTTGGACCAACCAGAACCACCGACCTAACGTCGTTGGCTGCACTTTCAGAAGACTTGAACCAATCGCGGCCCTAGCAGCGGAACCCGGATGGCGGTTCGAAAAACAAAAATAAGCAAGTTACCTAGATGGGAGATCTGCACTTTCAAAAATAGTACTTGGGAGGAAAAAAATACTTTCGCTTGTCCATAGGTCTTGGTCTCAAATCATAAAAGGAATCACTTTATTAGTCTGTTTTTCTCGGTCTTCGATTGTAGCGTCTTTTTCCTGGTACTGTCTGGTCCTGAAACAGCAATTCAGGCTCCAAAAAGTTCAATTGTTCTGGTGGAGGTACAGTTTCTTGAAAAATGTTCTCGCTTTCATAATCGGGGTTAGTTTCTTTTACAAGGTCATCAGTTGAGAGCTCTGAGTTAGTGCCACCTTTCTGGACCCATTGGTCATAGGGCAGAGGGAAGGGTACTTTTTTACAATGGATCCCGTGGACCCAGTTGGCCTTCCCCTCCACCCGGACGGCTGACCTCGTGGACAGAAGGACGAGGTGAGGCCCCGTCCACCTGGGCTGGTCGTTTCTTGTTCTTTGAAAGTTGCGGACGAGGACCCACAAACCGGGGTCAATGGCGTGACCCGGAGTCTCAGAGACCGGAGGCAGGGTGTTGTGGACCTGTTGATGTAAAACACGCAATTTAGCCGTCAATTCATACAAGTAATCAAGCAAAATAGGGTGTTGCAGCTCGCTGAACTTCGTGGGCCTAGGCACTCCCCATATGTTGGCTGGCCGGCCAAAGACGATTTCGTAGGGGCTGAGTTTCACTCGCGAATGCACAGTTATTCTGGTGGATAGGAGTGCTAAGGGTAGAGCGTCAGGCCATTTAAGACCTGTGCTCGCTTGGATTTTGGCCAATTTAAGTTTTAGCGTGCCATTGTAACATTCTACTAATCCAGCTGATTGGGGGTGATTTGCAGCGTCGAACTTCTGCCTAATGCCTAGCCCTTCACACACTCTTTTCATCACACGACCCTCAAATTCACTTCCGTTGTCAGACCAGACCATTCTAGGCATTCCGAACCTGGGGAAGTACTCTTTTACAAGGGCTTTTGCTGTGGACAAGGCAGTATTGTCTTTTAAGGGATAGGCTTCTACCCATCTTGAGAAGGCACAAACAACAACGAGCACGTATTTTAAGTTGTTGCACCTCTCCATGTGTATAAAATCTAGCTGCAAAACCTCGAACGGGTACGTAGGAGGTGCAAAATGACCAGCTGGAGTTGGGGTTCCCCTACCAGGATTGTGCTTCAGACATACCATGCAATTCTTGACAACATTCTCTGCACACTTGGGAATCCCTGAATTCTTCCACACTGGGGCCAACAACTCGCAAATCCCTTTCACGCCGATATGAGCCATTCCATGAGCCATTGTAACCACTGCAAGCACATATGCATCGGGTAACAACCATCTCTGATGTTCTGTCAATTCAACCCAACAACCATTTGCATCCATTCTTCCTGTACTCTCTCTCCACGTGCTTAACTCCTTCTCTGTGGCCTCAGCTTGGATGGACTTCACACTTTCTATCGTGTCCTCACATACTCCAACCTCACCAGTCCATCTTTCAGGGCTTGCAACATACATTCGGCTCATCACATTCTTTGCCGTTTCTTTAGCGGTCTCATCAGCGAATGCATTTCCACGACCAACATCATCAGTCACCTTCTTGTGAGCACTACATTTCACAATCGCCATTTGCAGGGGCAAGGTCAGTGATTCAAGAAGCTCATTCACCAACTGACCATGCTGAATCTTAGTTCCATGCGAAGTCAGGAACCCACGTTCTCTCCACAATCGTCCAAAACTGTGAGCCACTCCAAACGCATACTGACTATCAGTGTAGACAGTCACTCTCATTCCTTTAGACAACACACATGCTCTCGTAAGTGCGACTAGTTCTGCGGCTTGAGCTGAACCATGTGGTATTCGCGCAGTTTCAACGACTGTGTGTAAAGTTGTGACAGCATATGCTGCAGTCACATTCCCATTTGGGAGCTTAAAGCATGAACCATCTACCCATAATGTACCATCACATTCAGCAAGAGGAGTGTCAAATAAATCCACTCTCCCTTTTGTCTCTTCCTCTGTTGTGAGGAAACAGTCGTGCTTTTCTAAAGCATCCGACTCTTCTGCAATTGGTAACAACGTGGCTAAATTCAAAGTACTGCACCTTTTTATATGCACATGGCTCGCTAGCAGCGTTAATTCATAACTGGACAGTCGAGCACTAGTTAAGTGCTGTGTCTTGGTCCTATTTAACAATGTGTCTACTGCATGCGGGACCATCACGATTAGTGTATTATTCATTACTAGACCTGCAGACTGTCGAATAGAAACAGCTGCTGCTGCTGTGGCCCTTAAACAACTTGGTAATGCTCGTGCTACCGGGTCCAAAATTGACGAAAAATAGGCGCATGGCCGCTGTCTATCTCCGAATAACTGAGTCAGCACAGACAATGCACAGCCCTCCTTCTCGTGGACATACAATGTGAAAGGCTTACTGTAGTTGGGGTACCTAACACAGGAGCCGAACATAATGCTGTGCGTAATTCGAGAGAACTTTTCTGACAATCCTCAGACCAAGGAATGGGATTGGGTGTATTTTTACACGTTAATGCCACCAAGGGTTTGGCCAATAGCGAAAAATTTGGAATCCACTGTCTACAGTACGATGTAATGCCCAAGAAAGCACACACTTCTCTCTGTGTTCTTGGCACATTCAATTTCGCTATTGCCTGAATTCTTTCTGGGGTCAGTTTCCTTCCCTCCTTCGATAAGAGGTGACCTAAGTAGGTTACTTCTTGTCGGCAATACTGAGTTTGGAAAGTGACACTTTGTGATGCAGATCACACAGATGACGCAATAATGTCAATGTGGCCTTTTTACAAATTTTCTCAGTGTCTGCAGCAATGAGCAAATCGTCCACATACTGTACAAGAGTGGCACCTTTTGGCAAAACGATCGTGTCAAGCTGAGTTTTCAGAGCTTGACTGTATATTGAGGGGCTTTCACAGTAGCCTTGAGGAGCGCGCTTAAAGCGGAAGCTTCGACCTCCTAAACTAAAGGAAAAAATGTCCCTGCTCTCCTCAGCAATTGGAATGCTGAAGAAAGCATTCTTTAGGTCAATCACTGAAAACCATGAAGCAGAAGCTGGAATCATAGTCAATAATGTGGTAATGTCGGGGACAACTGGGAATTGTGGCACAACTATCTTATTTACTTCTCGAAGATCAATCACGAATCTGTACACAGGTGGCTGAGAAGGGTCAGTTCGTTTTAAAACAGGCAGAACAGGACTATTGCAAACATTGCCTCGTGTTTCCTCAATCACATCCTTTTCAATCAATTCGTAAACAATCGCTAGCAAAGCTTTTTCACTCTCATTAGATATTCTGTATTGGGGAATTCGTGGCATTTTGACATTCGACTTCAATGTTACAACATATGTTGGAATTTCTAAAAGACCTGCATCATTAGGACCAGTAGCCCAAAGAATATCTGGGAGGAGTGCTAATTCTGCTGGAAGTGCATCTCTCTACAAATACATGGGAGAAACCACTTTCTTACCTAAAGTGAGTTGCACTCCTGAAGGAGAACAATACAAAGTCGCATACAATCTTTTTAGCAAATCTAATCCTAGCAAATTTTCACCACAACCTGTTGTCAGAATAAGGGGTGCTTCGAATTCACAAGGACCAACAGAAAGAGATAACGGGTCAGAAATCGGATTTCTAACTGGGGCGCCAGAAAAACCTACAGAAACGTTCATTTCGCCAGACAAAGGTGCGCCAGGGAGTTTGGAGTGCATAATAGAATTCTTTGTAGCACCAGTATCCAACAGAAAAGGTTCTGACACACCTGATGTAATCACCTCAATGTAAGGTCCACTCTGATCTACTGGAACTGAAACAACTCCCTCTCTTTGTCTATGGCTGTCCTAGCAATCATCATTCTCCCACTGCTCATTTTCTGTGTAATATTCATCAACATAGTATTGAGCTGTCCTGTCGGATACGTTATTTTGCTGATCAAACCTGTTCATAGAGTTTTGTGGTGGAAGGGGACGTGTGTCCTGTGGGGCGTTTCCGCGCCCTCTACCTCTAGATGCTTGCTGACTGCCACGACCTCTAACACCAGAAACTCCATTTGCACGTTGTGATAGGGCAGGACAATTATACTTGTAATGACCCTCTTGTTTGCAATATAAACACTGGTTGGGGCCTACACGGGGTTGAGCGTAATCAAATCTTTGCGAGTTTCTCTGATACTGTTGAGGCTGCTGAAAAGTATTCTGGTAGTGATTCTGACCATTATTATTTTGATTACCACCACCACGTGGCGGATAGGCTTGCTGTAGCAAAACCTTCGTTTTGAGTTCTCTAGTTTTCTTTTCTACTTTACCTTTCTCATCTTTGTCTATATTCTCGTAATATTGCGCAGTAGCTAATATCTGGGCTGAAGATGAGACTGCCCAAGAACTTTCTGAATCTTTTAATTTTCTACACCATTCTGGAAGCAGATTGTGCACGAATTTGTCGACAAACAATCTCTGACCACCTTCTGTGGTCATATCTTGACCGCTGTGGTCAACAAATGTTTCTTCAAATCTGGTGAAGAAATCTGAAACAGTTTCTTCTTTCTTCTGCTTGCATGCAGACAACTTATCCCAATTTATGCGTATTGCAGGCATTATCGTTTTCATGTAATCTACTATTTTACCAGGGAGTTCTGCTATCAAAGGCTCAGGCTTGGCACCACCAACTTGTCGGGCATCTGTAGCAGTAATATTAGCCCATGTATCACCTAATTCCTGGTCATGATCTACATGACAAATTTTACCCCATAAAGGCTGTGGAACAACATTCCCAAATAACATGTCGATATCGGCTAAATTCATTATACATGACCCAGCAGTTTGTGACCATTCTTTATAGTACCCTGCAGGATTTTTACGCGGATCTGGTAATGTTTGTTTGAGTGCTAAAACTTCAGCTCGCTTCCATGGGACATGTACCCATACACGCTGGAAATGTGTTTGAATAGGTGGGTTAGCGTTCGTGTCACCCTCTCTCCACTGTGGGGGAACTTCTCTCATAGGGTATTGTCGTGCCTTTTTCCTACTGGATGTATTAGATTCAGATGGTGACCCAGAACTGTTTCCCTTACTCCGATATGATAACAACATTTCAACTGCTTTTCCCACATCGGGACCGACAATCATACCCTCTCCGAACTTAAACCGTACACGACACATCTCTTGTGGGATGCATTCTTGATCATTATCTTCTAAATCCTCACCAAGAAAAACACACATCTGTTCGAAAACATATCTCTGTGTCGCTGCTTCCCATTGATGGAAGACTTCCATGACAGACTGTACATCATATTTTGCAGTGTCCATGACCCATTTCCGAGCTAAACTATTCAGGGAATCTCTCTCTTGATAATCAGGCAGTTGACTTCGCATCTGTCTTCTTCCTATGTTAGGGGTCGTAGCAGGCGACCCGAAAAGAGGTAAAAGAAGATTAGTAACAGTGCTGGCCATTTTCTGCCGAATGGAAGGTGAAACTGATGGACAAACAGATGGAAAAACGGGGTGAGATAAGGCAGGGGTAGAGATAGCAGAAAAGGTATCAGGGAAAATAGAGGGGGCACTAGGCAAAATCGTAGAGGGAGCACTAGGAGACGTAAAAAGTACAGTAGGCAAAACCGTAGAAAACACAGGTGAAACAGAAGTGGTCGGTGGGCCTAGAGGAGGCTGCACCAAAGAAGTAGTAGCCAGCTGAAGAACAGCTGGTGGGTGCTGTTGAGGAGCAGGAGGCGCAGCTTGTGCAACTAAAGGTTGCGGGGGTGCTGTGGCATTCTGCGCATAGGGGGGTGGTGAATTTAGCAAATGTGACATTAATGGGTCTTTTTCACGCTCTTTTGCTGCCTCTTGCTGAAGAGACGGCAAAACTGGATAACACTTATCTATTGCCATTTTACGTTGCCTGTGCAACTGCTCATTCATCTGCTCTTCTTCATTATCTTTAAACTGCACAGCAGCTTGCATTACTGAAAGTCCCCCTTCTCTCTTATTTTTCTTAGCTAATTTAATTTCTTTTTGTTTGGCTTCTTTGCGCCATAAGCGGAAAGAGTCAAACATCGCCGGCCGGGCTTTCTTTTTGAAGAGTTTAACTTCAAGGTTGTCTAAGATTTCAGAATCAAAGCTACCATATTGGGGCCATTTTAAAACACCATCTTTCCTGGAGTATTTAAACCATACTTCGTTGTAGGTGATGGGGCCTACCCCATGTTTTACATACAGTTCGTAAGTCGGAGTTCCAACTGGAGGAACCGGACATGAGTCCTCCAATCGGGAGTCCCTATTATTACCAAGACAAAACAAATTCCCAAGTCTAAGACTAGGCATCCTCGCTCTCTAGTCTAGTTCCAAACTTCAAAGGATTATCGATTACGATATTTCTCGTGAATACACGAGTCCTTCGGTTATGGTGCTTGCAAGTACCAATACAAAACCTTTTGTATCCCAAAGATACCACAAAGTAAGTCCAACTAAGGACTGGGAGACGCTCCACTTATACTTAACTGAAATATCGATGACGTCACCAGAAGACTCGTCTCAGTGTTTCGCTCTACCAAAAACTTCAAGGGTCCAAATCAGGGCGATAGCCAGGGCAGCAGTCCTTGTAGCCGTCGGGAAGCGGGGAACCTCGCAGCAAAGACCTTCGGACCACGTCGACATGCTGGGGTCGATGAGGTGGTTGGCCGTCCTCCGGAATTTCCACACGAAGCTCCTCACGATCTTCAGGCTGACTGGTACCACTGGAATCGCCCCAAACGTTGGGCCCCAACTGAGGTACTGGGTTTTTAAGAACCGGCACAGAACCGGCAACCCAGCGGTGCCAGGGAATCAACACCCAGAGACCTCTGGTTCTCCTGATCCAGACCTACAGAAACTCGGAGTCTTCTAGGTGAAGTCAAAGATTTAGTTTATTGGCTGCAACCAAGGTAACAGGTGTCCTAGAAGTACAATACGGGTATGTTCTCAGGAGACTGCACACTTTCATGAAATCAGGCTTCTCTTCTTATACACAGTTTTGGGCCTTGGGCAAAACATTCTTGGTTGTAAAGTAAATAGTTAACATATTTTGGTTCAAAGAAAAAGCAGAGTCATGATGGCATGTCCATATTTCACTTCGTGCTGCCGACAACAAATCATTTGGCAAGGCCCAACATTTCATCAGATAACACTGGACCCCTAATAAAAACGGGCACCTCCCCACCATAAAGTAAGTGAAGCAAAGGAGTGGAGAAAGATGTGAGCGAGATAGGGCAGGTGTGCGCGCTGAAATGGTTTTATGGCTGGTTGAGCCTAGATGCTATCTTGCTCGGCCACTGGGAGGGAACTGACCTAATGAGTCCGGCCTGGGGCAATGGTTCTAACTTGTACTGAGGTCAGGGAAAAGTCGATTAAGGAGTACGTGTCCTTGTGGAATCAAATTCAACTGGATTAAGGCCTATGTAAAGGGCAACATATAAATGGGAGCAAGGGTTCAGAATGTAAGTGACGATTTCGAGGTGAAATCGTCACTCGAACACGCCGAAAATACATGTACATGATGTACTCGTCATTCTCGGTCTTTTGATACCAAATTCGTCATATTTCGACGAAGTTTTATTTCTCGAGTCCCGAACTATTATATGAATCCAGATTTTCAGAACCACATTTCCGACAATCCCAGTTTATCAACAATTGCACAAAATAAGACACCTATTCTAACAGGTGATCCATTAGAAGACTCTCACCGCTTCCATAACTGGATGACGACCGTAAGTGAGGAATTAAGTCCCTTAAAGCCTCCCAACAGAAAGGGCCATAGGAAAGTACATAATGACCCTTGGTTTACGAATGAGCTAGCGCAGCAACATCTGTTCTGCAAACAACTAGAACGGAAATGGAGAAGGGGTTATGAGACGGCAAATTTACAAATCTTCAAAACATATAGGAAACTATATCATCTGGCTATTAAAACAGCTAAAAAGAGTACTTCGGAAGCAGAATAGCCATGCTAAACAAAATCAAAAAGAGATTTTTGAAATTGTAAAATTGTTTTTTGATACTAAAGCACTACATACAGAAATCCCGCCCTCGCAGATGCTCTGCGACGACATTGCAACCTTTTTGAAGAAAAAATCAAAAACATACAAATGGATTTTGAACTTTCAAATGTTCCTGAACTTACCAGTGAACATGAGCAACATCACAGACAGGATAAGCCGGTCTTTCAAATCTTTCAAACTGTCACCCTAGCTCAGACACATGATGCCATCCTGGCCTGCCAGTTAGGCTCTTCACTGGATGCTTGCCCTCCAACTATATTACACCAGATCATTAATGTAGTGAACCCTATGGTTAATGACATTGTGAACTCCTCCCTATCCTCTGGGATAGTGCCGGATGAATGGAAATTTGCCATTGTAAAGCCTTTGAAGAAAAAACAAAATATCGACTCCACTAATCTTTCCAATTATAGACCCATATCCCTTTTGCCAGTCCTAGGGAAGATTACCGAGCGAATGGTTCACAAGGAACTTTCCAGTTTTGCTGAAACAGCACAGATTTTGCATCCCCGTCAATCTGGCTTCCGCTCAAAGCATTCAACTGAATCTGCACTGTTGGAAACATTGGACACCTTGAATTTTATCATAGACAGTGGCAAGAAGGCAGTACTGATCCTTCTGGATCTATCTGCCGCGTTTGATACGATCTCACATAACATCTTGCTAACCAGACTCAAATCTTGCGGCATATCCAATATGGCTTTAGCATGGATTGCATCGCTCGTGTCCAATCGTAGACACGTTATCTCCCTGGGCACTTTTCTCTCCTCGGAGCGGACCATCACAGCAGGTATTCCTCAGGGTGCATCACTTAGCCCCCTTCTCTTCAATATTTATATGACGCCGCTTATTGATCTTATTTCATCGTATGGGATCGAACCAACCTCTTATGCTGACGACACTCAGCTGATCCTGTCTCTTGAAAAATACTCTACGGAGGCGGAGTAAAATTTCAAATCCTGTCTCACTGCGGTCATCAAATGGATGATAAACGACCATCTCCGTGGTAATACGGATAAAACAGAAATTCTATTAATTGGGAAAAATAACCCCTTCCAACCTACAAATTGGTGGCCCACAGAAGCAGCATCCCCTCCACCTTCCGTGGAAGTGGCAAAAAACCTGGCGGTATGGTTTGGCGCCTCTCTCTCTCTCGTTCAAACCCCACTCATTAAAGGTGGCGGGTACTTGTTTCGGCCTAATCAGGCCCTTGAGAAAATTCTTTGCCTTTCTGCCGCTTGACGCCAGGAAAATGGTGGCAGTGGCCTTTTATACTTTCTCGTTTAGACTACTGCAATAGCCTCCTAGTAGGGGTCAATAAATCTACCCTGAATAAACTGTTGGTGGTTCAACATGCAGCAGCCAGACTGGTATTGAAACTCCCTCGGAGGGCGTCAGCATCTGCTGCTCTGAAAAGTCTTCATTGGCTCCCGCTTCACAAAAGATTCTTACTCAAACTTCTCCTTACAGTCTTCAGAGCTGTGCGCCGATTAGGCCCAGTTTACCTTTCTGCAAGATTTAGGCCTTGCATGACAAGGAGGACACTTAGATCTACCTCCTCTAACCTCCCTTAAAATACCTGACATCAAACTTAAAACAAGGGAAGGGAAGTCGGCGACTGTGTTCGGGGCAAAGGCCTGGAATCTCATGCCTTGTATGTTAAAATCAGTAGAATTAGAAGAACAGTTCAGAGAGGCACTAAAAACATGGTTGTATGGAACAGCTGATGAATCATGTCTTGCACTTATTTAGTACCGAATTAATATCTGCTGTAGCACTTTATCTGGTAGTGCCAGGAGGCTCCCTTGGGAGCGACAGTTTGCGCTCTATAAAAGTTTCATTTCATTTAATCTCCGGCGTAGTCGTGATCTCCTCTCTGAAAATCTCTCTCTCCAAATGTGTGTTTGCATGTCTGTGCATACCCTTATGACAAAGCGCACATGTTACCAAACTGCTACATTTGTTTGTTTTGCCTAGGTGCTAGTGCCTGACCAGAACAGCATAACTATGGACATTGTTGTTTGACCTTGTCTACAGTGTTCAGACTTAAACCCAGGAAAGAACAGAACATGAAAACAACGGCAGGTTCTTTGTGAAAGTACAGCATGGCACAAAGCAAATTAAGTTTGTGTAGGAACGTGTGCAAAGCAGAGTGCAGCCTGCACAGTGCTCAGGCTAACATAGGGAAAACAACCATGGGCATGCACAGGAAATATAACCCGGTTGGGTGAAGCTTTGCCTTGTAGTCATGGATGTTTTTTTTTCTCTAACATCTAATACCAGACTGATAGATATAAGTTCAAGTTCAAAAATTTGTATAGCGCACTACTCACCCAGAGGGTCTCAAGGTGCTTGGGGGAGGGGGGGTACTTTACTTATCGAATAACCAAGTTTTTAGTTGTTTTCTGAAGGAGAGGTGGTTCTATGTAAGGCGGAGGTGGGTGGGGAGAGAATTCCAGGTCCTGGCCGCTAAGTAGGAGAAGGATCTTCCCCCCATGGTGGATCTATGGATGCGCGGAATTGCGGCGAGGGCTTGATTGGACGATCGTAGTTGGCGGGTGGGGGTGTAGAAGGACAGTCGCGTGTTGAGGCATTCGGGTCCTAGGTCGTAGAGGGCTTTGTGTGCGTGGGTGAGGAGACGGAACGTTATTCTCTTGTTGACGGGGAGCCAGTGGAGGTCTTTCAGGTGACCGGAAATATGAGCTTGACGGGGGATGTCTAGTATGAGTCTGGCTGAGGCGTTTTGGATGCATTGGAGTTTTTTCTGTAGTTTGGCTGTGGTTCCGGCATAAAGGGTGTTTCCGTAGTCCAGTCGGCTTGTGACCAGTGCGTGGGTGACCGTCTTTCTTGTTTCGATGGGGATCCACAGGAAGATTTTTTTGAGCATGCGCAGGATGTTGAAGCATGATGATGAGACGGCGTTGACTTGTCTGGTCATCGAGAGGGAGGAGTCCAGGATGAAGCCCAGGTTACGTGCGTGGTCCGTAGGTATGGGTGCGGTTCCCAGGGCCGGTGGCCACCATGAGTCGTCCCAGGCAGCGGGGGATGAACCTAAGATGAGGACTTCCGTTTTGTCCGAGTTCAGTTTTAAATGGCTGTTCTTCATCCACTCGGCTACTTCTTTCATTCCTTCATGTAAGTTGGTTTTGGCAGTGTTTGGGTCTTTGGTGAGGGAGAGGATCAGCTGGGTGTCGTCTGCGTAGGAGATGATGTTGAGGTTGTGTTGGCGTGCGATGGATGCGAGGGGACTCATGTATATGTTGAAGAGGGTGGGACTGAGTGATGATCCTTGTGGTACGCCGCAGATGACTTCGGTGGCCTCTGATCTAAAAGGGGGGAGGCAGACTCTCTGGGTTCTTCTGGCGAGGAAGGAGATGATCCAGTCCAATGCTTTTCCTTGTATTCCGACGTTGCTGAGGCGTTGTATGAGGGTGCTATGACAGACTGTGTCGAAGGCTGCGGAGAGGTCAAGTAGGATGAGGGCAGCTGTTTCTCCGTTGTCCAGTAGAGTTCGGATGTCGTCTGTTGCTGCGATGAGGGCGGTTTCGGTGCTGTGTTTGGCTTGGAAGCCGGACTGTGAGGGGTCGAGGGATTTGTTGGATTCGAGGAAGGCAGCGAGCTGACTGTTGACGGCTTTCTCAATGACTTTGGCAGGGAAAGGGAGGAGCAAGATGGGGCGGTAGTTCTTAAGTTCAGTGGGGTCTGCTGTGGGTTTCTTCAGAAGGGCGCTGAGTTCGGCATGTTTCCAGCTTTCCGGGAAGGTAGCGGAGTTGAAGGAGCAGTTGATGACGTCACGGAGATGGGGTGCGATAATGGAGTCTGCTTTGTTGAAAATGTGGTGGGGACATGGGTCGGTTGGCGATCCCGAGTGGATGGAGTTCATCAGGCGGATGGTGTCTTCAGTGGTGATTGGTTTCCAGGCGCAAAGGTTGTTAGAGGGCGGTTTTGGTTCGGAGGTGGGTAGAGTGGACTGGTCTTCGGACTGGTTTCCAAAGCTGTTATTTATGTCGGCGATTTTGTTGTGGAAGAATGAGGCTAGGGAGTCGCAGAGGTCTTGGGAGGGAGTGATGTTGTTGGTGCCGGCGGTGGGGTTGGTAAATTCTTTGACGATGTTGAATAGTTCCTTGCTGTTTTGGGCGTTGTTGTCAAGGCGATCCTTGAATGCTGATTTCTTGGTGGATCGGATCAGTTGGTGGTGTTTGCGGGTGGCGTTCTTGAAGGTGGCCAGGTTGTCAGTGGTTGGGTTTTTTCTCCAGGCTTTCTCGAGGGTACGACAGAGCTTCTTGGATTTCTTAAGGTCATCGTTGAACCAGGGGGCTTTTTTGCTACCTTGTTTGATTTGATGGTTTTTGAAGGGTGCTTGTTCGTCAGCGCTGTGGGGGATCCATTGTGTGAGGTTGGTGGCTGCTTGATTTGGGTCCGATGATTTGGCAGGAGGGTTTTGGTGAAGCGATGTGAAGAGCTGGTCGGTAGTAATTTTGTTCCAGTTTCTTCGGGGAATAGGTTGTGGGTCGTGGTCTTTTTGTAGTTGAAGTGAACGCAGCTGTGGTCCGTTCAGTGGAGAGCTGTGGTATGATTGAAGGAGATGTGCTTGCTGGAGGTGAAGATTGGGTCGAGTGTGTGTCCGGCATAGTGGGTGGGGGTATTGACAAGTTGTTCAAGTCCGAGGTTGGCCAGGTTGTCCAGAAGGGTGCGCGTGAACGCTGCGCGCAAATGCGTCTGTCATATGTGGATAGTGGAGGGGGGCGGAGCGAGGGAGGGTCAGCTGGGAGGCGGGAGCGGGGTGGAGATACGGGCTGGGAGGCACAATCACAAAATGGCAGCAAAGCAAAAGTGAAACAGGGCGAGTTTGTTTGTGCAAGCAGGGATATCGGCAAAATGTGGGCAGAGGCACCGGCACAATCAGGCAAAGATCTTAACAGTCAATGCGGACTATCAGAAAAGCGCTACAGTATTACGCAAGCACAAGCAAGCACAAATATTAATCAGGCACAAATTACAATGCGCGCACAATATGCAATAAGCGCTACGCTGATATTCAGGCACTGAGAGCAAATCAATTCAAGGTAATTGGCAGAGAGCAGATCAAATCAAGGTAATTGGCAGCAAAGCGCTACGATACCAGCTGGCCAAGGGAGCGTGGGGAGCGACCGCTACTGCCAGAGACAGGACGGTCACAGCGTTGGGGCAGGCGGGTCCTTCCTGTACTATCAGTGGGAGGGAGGGTCAGCTGGGAGGCGGGAGCGGGGTGGAGATACGGGCTGGGAGGCACAATCACAAAATGGCAGCAAAGCAAAAGTGAAACAGGGCGAGTTTGTTTGTGCAAGCAGGGATATCTGCAAAATGTGGGCAGAGGGAGTTGTGTTTGTCTCTCCAATTCCAAGAGCAATTATACAATGTTCTTGCGTTGTTTTTTCACAAAGGTAGGAGAGTGGGGATGGAGAATAATTCCACTGCTTTGAATAGAAAAGGAGAGCAATCTTAGAATGGGAAAATGTTACACGCGTCTAGGGAAGATGGGAAAGCTTTCCGGTGCTTCAGAGGCAAGGATTACTGTCCTAGTTTGCTTGCACCTTAAAAGTAAGATTGGTGGCCTCTTTGGACCGACCCTTGATGTGATAGACAGGAGAGTAATGTCCTTATTGGTGGAACTTTAAATGACCATATCACATGAGCTCATCTATAGTCTGTTGGCCTCACGGTCAAATGTACTGTATGATAATGGCTCGCCTCAAAAGACAAGTTAATCCAGAGATCTTCAAGCTTAATCTCCTTTTAATGATTTCCATTTGACTCAGTCTGACTTTGGTGTGATTCCCCTTATCGTCTTTGAGAACAGAGAGGTTCTGATAGATTGGAACCACTCTACGAAACACCCCTTTCTCTTACCATAATCTAGTGATGCTAATTAAGAATTGGGGAGGTATAGTTACCAGTGGCTCAACACTAGTTTTAATTTGAATATGTTTTTTTGATATATAAATGCAAAAGTGCAGGAAAAATTCACTGCTGCTATGAGAGTATAAAACCTTCCCCGTTGTGCCCCTCCACCGCCTCCCACACAACCCGAAAGTCTATCTATTTCTCATTGTAATTGCTTTGCTACATTCGCAGAGTAGGATGAAGATACCGAACACCCCTAGTCGGTCATGAACGCTTCAGTATCAATAAATTGAACGACCTTTAGTTTCCTGGGACATGTTATGCTAGTGCATTCTCTAGCCAGGAACCAAAGCACTGCCACTCCCCCCTCCTGAATTTCTGAAACTGATTTATTTTGTCTGCCAGTTTGTAAGCCAGCTTCTCCGTGGTAAGTGCCATGCCTGTTGTAGCCACATGCGGTACGCTGGAACCTTCTACTAAGTGTGAGGATGGCATCTTTTGAAGCTAGTACCGTAAAGGAGATTCAGAGTCATCCTACCACCTTAGTACCCAGAGCCTGGGACTGACTAGCTATTGTGTCTCACTTGCCCTCCAACTCACTCACAGAGGAAAACGTGATTAGAAATTCCAGAACATAACACTCCTACCCTCTCAGAAGTCGCGGTGACGGGACACACCATTTCGCACACGCACTCCATATCGTCTGACAGAGACAGAGAAAAGTTTAAAATATTGATTTTTGATTTTAACTATCATGCTCTAGTATGCAGTACATGTGCCTCAATAAGTAAGAAAATGCCTAACACCAATACGGTCAGCATAGCATGTAATCCATTCATCATAAAAAGAGCTGTCATGATATTAGACGGGGTAGACTAACCCCCCCTTCTCTTCTACAGAAGCAAAGTGATTATTTATCAGAAGATCTTTGGGTGTTTGCATCGTACCCGTACCTTAGCATGCACAAATGAAAGTTCTACATATCTGGTGTAGTTGCGATCTCCTCTCTGAAAATCTCTCTCCAAGTGTGTGTTTGCATGTCTGTGCATACCTATATGACAAAGCGCACGTGTTCCCTAGCAACAGCTGCATTCGTTTGTTTTGTCTAGGTGCTAGGGCCTGACCAGAACAGAATATCAAGGGACATTGTTGTTCGACCTATCTACGGTGTTCAGACTAAATCCCAGGAAAGAACATAAAGCAAAACCAACGGCAGGCTCTGTGTGAAAGTACAGCAAAAAGAACAATTGATGGACAGAATGCAGAACAATGTCATAAATTCACCCCAGTACAGAGATCTGGGACTAAATCCATAGTTTTTTTGCTCACCATGCATTCCAGTTTGGACCCAGCCATATGCAAATCAGTCTTGATCCTGCGCCCATTGGGAACAGTCCAGCCTGAACTGCCAGGCCAGGTCCTCCCTGGACTGGAAACAAGCATCCTAGGACCGGTTTCAGGCTTTCAGCCCTCATCAGCCAGGATAGCTTGACTCCAGAGGCATGGAGAGCACAGGACCCACGTCTGGGCATACCTGTCCCACTCGGGGTGACAAATGCAAAAAGAACAATTGATGGACAGAAATCAGAACAATGTCATACATTCACCCCAGACCAGAGATCTGGGCCTAAATCCATCGTTTTTTTTTTGCTCACAGTGCCATTACAGTTTGGACCCAGCCATATGCAAATCAGTCTTGACCCTGCGCCCATTGCGCATGGCACTAACCGAAATACGTTTGTGTATGAACATGTGCAAAGCAGGGTGCAGCCTGCAACGTGCTCAGGCTAACATAGGGAAAACCACCATGTGCCTGCATGGGACATATGACACCCTCCTCTTGGTCAGGATGGTAGCACCAAAGTGATGAAAGAAATCTGGAAGCGTTTAAAAAATGTGTTCAGACATTGTCTCAGACAATGGGGATGCCAAGTGAAAAGCAAATGATTCCAGTAAGAAATCTGAGCCTTCCGAGGTAAAAATATCAGCCGTCCAATTGAGCATGTCAAAGAAACGTACATGCTCTTCAGTGCCGGTTGTTGACAAGACCATCAAGGGACAACCTGTGTTGATTTCAATGAAACTAAGATCCAGAAGACGCTGTGCTGTTGCACAGGGATCATCTCCAGCTACTGCCCATAACACTTTATGGGCAAGTCGCATGCCCAAGGAACAGAGCTAGATCACAACGATGGGCCCTTATTTTACTATCCGCACCTGCTGTCCTATCCCCCCTAATTCAATATGTTTTACCCTCAAAGTACAATCGAGGTTTGTGTGCACACTGTATGGCACCCACCATTACTGTGCCTGTTCCCTAAGGAACTGATTTCAAGTTAACAAATGCAAAGGTGCACCCCAAATTTCTGGGCTGCGGGAACCTCGTATTTTCGGAGAAGGTGACAGGCGCTGTGGAAGAGGACAGGTCGATTTACTACGATCGACTTGCTGGCACGCCAGTGCCCACACATAAGCCCTAGTGATTCACCTATTGAACTCCCGGACAAATATTGAAACCGACACAGATTGTTTTTATGGACTGAAAAATCTTCTTTACTACAAGGTGGAGAAGAATAAGACAACATATGAAGCCCGCATCATCTATATCACCTTACTCCAATTCTTAACATAGAAAAAGATACAGCACAAGCCCTGCTTATTCATTCTTATGAAGATATATGAATGGGAAAGGCGCCAAACAGATTTCCAACCGTGAGGATTCAGATTGGAAGTATTACCTTCAATTTAAAAGCCCTGAAGAAGTCCCACTGGGACGAAACGCATCGGCTGTATGGTGTTAACATTGAATAATAAAGAATTTTGAAAAGACAAGAAAAGACATCATCTTTGTATAAATTCAGTAACAGAATTGTTATTTGAAGAAATTTGTGGTGCACCTTTGCATTTGTTAACTTGCCCAAGGAACAGACCTGGTAATTGGCCACTAAGGGACTCATCAACAGTTCAAAATCCAGAGTAGCTTGTGGTGAGGTAGCCAGGCAGACATCCAGGGCCCATTGGCAGGGTCACCGAATGAAATGAGACGCAGGTTGCACATAGGTGAAGTAAGCATAGCGGAAGGTTAAACAAAACTCTGCATCCAGAGCGTCTAGGGGCACCAATACAAAGAGCTTTAGCTTGTGCTCAAAGTACAGCTGCAGTGATGCCTGCCTTCGGAGGACCACATAGGAATCATCCATTGCGGAATAGCCGGTACAGCAATATAATACCGCAAATTAAGATGAGCAGCAGCAGGAACCCACCGAACACGCTGGAACAAATAGAATGTATAAAAGCTGGGACTACTCCAAAAATAGTTTGAAAAGTTTTTTTTTAAGTTTCAAAAATTTCGTATATAGTACGGTACATCAGTGCAATAACTTCGAGCAACATTCTAACAAATATTCTTGCAGTTCTTTAGCACCTTCCCGTGTCTTATAGTGTACATTTTATCCATTAGAACAGATAAAGCGAAAGTTAAAAAAGGGAAAGAAACATTAACTCCCTCCCCACCCACCCACTGTGCTTCTCCCATAAAGCGCCGAAATAGGTACTAGATCTTAAATTATCAACAATAGTAGTCCATGTGATAAAGTCTTGTGCAACATCCAGATCAGTTCAATGTAACATGTGTAATGGTCTGCCCCCATGCAATGGATCACCTTCGCATTTCTCCTCGGGGCCACAATCTCTGTCCAACTCCACCTGTACATGTCGGTGGAAGCGGCATCCTCAATATAGAGCGCGGAATTCAAGCATTTCAGATGAGGGCAGCGTATTTTCCATCCTATAGTTGCGCTGTTAGGCAGCAAGTTGAGGGTTACCACTGCCCTCGCCCCCCACCTCGTCTCCCTCCTCTCCCTCACTCACCCGCTGCCGCAGGAGGTAAGATGTTAAAGGGTCCCAGATGTCAATAGTTTGAAAAGTTGTCATGAAGCCAGAGTCCACAAGTTTAAAAAAGTTTGCCAGACCCGTGGTATCAGACGCAATAAATATTTGATGTATCAGTTTACCGAAATGTAGGGTGAGATTTGTGTTTAACAATGACTGTATTTCACTGGAAGTTCTCGCCACCTGCAATTCGAAGGTATCGTGAGTTGAAGTGAGAGCCGCCACTTGTTGTTCAAATATGCTTTGTCTGCTTAGCTTATTAAAATCGGTTTTCAAAGTTGCAATGGAAGGCCAAAATTAATCAATCAATCAATCAATCAAGGCACGCACACTGCATACCCGTGAGGGTCTCAAGGCGCTGGGGGGGGGAGGGGGCGGGCCTGGTGCTACTACTGATCGAAGAGCCAGGCCTTGAGGAGTCCTCTTAAGGCCAGTAAGTCTTGGGTCTGCCGTAGGTTGGTGGGGAGGGTGTTCCAGGTCCTGGCGGCGAGGTGGGAGAAGGATCTGCTGCCGGGAGTCGTTCTTCGGATGTGGGGGACTGTGGCGAGGGCGAGGCTGGCGGAGCGTTGCTGGCGGGTGGGGGTGTAGCAGCTGAGTCGTCTGTTGAGGTATGCTTGGCCGGTGTTGTGGAGAGCTTTGTGTGCGTGGATGAGGAGCTTGAAGGTAACCCTCTTGTTGATGGGGAGCCAGTGCAGGTCTACGAGGTGGGGTGTGATGTTGCAGCCGCGGGGGATGTCGAGAATCAGACGTGCCGAGGCGTTCTCGATCCGTTGCAGTCGTCTTAGGAGTTTGGCCGATATTCCTGCGTAGAGGGCGTTTCCTTAATCCAGCCTGCTGGTGACGAGGGCCTGGGTGACTGCTTTTCTCGTTTCGGTGAGATCCACTTGAAGATCCTGCGGAGCATTCGGAGGGTGTTGAAGCAGGATGAGGAGGCGGTGTTGCCCTGCTTAGTCATGGAGAGGGTGGAGTCAAGGACGACCCCTAGGTTGTGTGCGTGGTCGGTGGGTGTAGGGGCTGTTCCTAGTGTTGTCGGCCACCAGGAGTCATCCCAGGCTGAAGGAGTGGAGCCGAGGATGAGGACCTCCACCTTGTCCGAGTTCAGTTTCAGTCGGCTGTTCCTCATCCATTTGACGACAGCCTTCATTCCGTCGTGGAGGTTGGCTTTGGCGGTGTGAGGGTCTTTGGTGAGGGAGAGGATCAGCTGAGTGTCGTCGCGTATGAAATGATGTTGAGGTCGTGCTGTCGGGCGACGTGGGCGAGGGGTGCTATGTAGATGTTAAACAGTGACGAGCTGAGGGAAGAGCCCTGGGGTACAGTGCAGATGATCTCGGTGGTGTTGGAGCGGAAGTGGGAGGCGGACACTCTGGGTTCTGCCGGAGAGGAAGGATGTGGTCCAGTCCAGTGCCTTCTTTTGTATTCCTGCGTCGTGTAGACGTGTTCACAGTGTGCAGTGACAGACCGTGTCGAAGGCGGCTGACCGGTTCAGGAGGATGTGGGCCGCTGTTTCTCCGTTGTCGAGCAGGGTTCTGATGTTGTCGGTGGCGGCAATGAGGGCTGTTTCGTTGCTGTGGTTGCTGCGGAACCCGGCCTGGAACTGGGCCAGGATGCGGTTCTCCTCGAGGTAGCGGGTCAGTTGTTTGCTGACGATTTTCTCGGTGACCTTCGCCGGGAACGGGAGCAGGGAGATGGGTCGGAAGTTCTTGAGGTCCTTGGGGTCCGCCTTGGGTTTCTTGAGTAAGGCGTTGATCTCTGCGTGCTTCCAGCTCTCCGGGAAGGTTGCTGTCACGAAGGAGGTGTTGATTACTTTCCGGAGATGAGGTGCGATGGCTGTGCAGGCTTTGTTGAAAATTTGGTGAGGGCATGGGTTCAACGGTGATCCGGAGTGGATGGTGTTCATTATCTCGCTGGTCTCCTCGTCGTTGACGCTGGTCCAGGAGAGCAGGCGGTTGGTGGTCGTGGGGGTGGTGGCTGTCCGGGTGGTCGTGGCGTTGAAGCTGTCGTGGATGTCGGCGATCTTACGGTGGAACAAGGTAGCCAGCGAGTCGCACAGGTCTTGCGAAGGCGGGATGTCATTGGTGTTGGAGCTGGGGTTGGAGAGTTCCTTCACGATGTTGAAGAGCTCTTTGCTGTTGTGTGCGTTGTTATCTAGGCAGTCTTTGAACGAGGCCCTCTTGACGACTCTGATGAGTTAATGGTGTCTGCGGGTGGCGTTCTTATGGGCTGCGTGGCTGTGCTGTGTTCGTTCGCGGAGCCAGTTCTTCTCTAGTTTTCGGCATGTTCGTTTGGAGGCCTGGAGGTCTTCGGTGAACCAGGTGGCTTTCTTGCTGGTGTTGCTTTTGGAGGGTGTCCTGAGTGGGGCGAGGGTATTGGCGCAGTTGTCGATCCAGTTTCTGAGGTTGATGGCGGCGGTGTCTGGGTCGGTGGAGTCGGCAGGTAGGCTCTGGGCGAGGGTGGTGTTTAGTTGGTCTGCGGTAACTTTGCTCCAGCAGCGTCGAGGCATCTTTTGGGTGCGGTGGTGCGTGGTGGGCTTCCTGAAGGTGAAGTGGATGCAGTGGTGGTTGGTCCAGTGGGTTTCGGTGGTGTGGTTGAAGGTGACGTGGGGGCTTGCGGTGAAGATGGGGTCAAGCGTGTGGCCGACTGCGTGGGTGGGTGTGGTCACGAGCTGTCTGAGTCCGAGGTTGGCGATCAGGGTGGTGGAGTTGGTGTTGTTGTTGTTCTCGAGGTGGAAGTTCAGGTCCCCGAGGAGGATGTAGTCCGTGGAGGCGAGGGCATGTGTGCTGATGAAGTCGGCGATGGAGTCGCTGCACTGTGGTCGGGGGCTGGGGGGGGTCTGTAGACGAGGGTTCCTCTGAGGGTGGTGTTGGGGTCGGTGTGGATCTGGAAGTGCATGTGTTCGGCGGTGCTGAGGGTGTCAACGGTGTTGGTTGAGACTGAGGGTGTTCCTGTGGACAATGGTGATTCCTCCTCCTACTCCGTTGGTACGGTCCCTGCGTGTGATCTTGTAGCCTTCCGGGATGGCTATGGCGATGTCGGGAGCTGAGGTCAGGTTCAGCCAGGTCTCCGTCAGGAAGGCGACGTCTGGGGAGGTAGAGTCGAGACGGTCTCAGAGTTCGACGGCGTGTTTACAGGTGGAGCGGGTGTTGAGTAGGATGCATCTGAGGTGGTTGGGTTCGTTGGTTTAGGCGGTTTGGCGGGCCGGGTGCTGGTGAAGCTGCAATTCCGGCAGGCGAAGGGTTCATGGGGTAGCAGGTGCATGATCGTCCGGTGTTGAGTGCGTGGAGAGTGCTGGAGTCATAGCAGAGGCGGGCGTCGTGGTCGTGGTCTTTGCAGAGTCCAGGGGTCCTGGCGCTGGGCGCAGTCCAGGCGCGGACAGGCGCAGACGGGCTTGCCTTTGGCGTGCCAGCGGCGCGACCGTGCACCAGTCTGCATTTGTAGGGGAGGGGAGGGATGCTCAGCTGGGAGGCGGGCGTAAACGTGCAGGAGAGCGGGTGCAAGGAGAGGGGAGGGGCCGGGTGAGCAGAGGCGAGGGATGTGGACGGCAAGAGGGGCCAGAGACCAGGGGACAGTGGGGTCAAAAAATAGCAGGAAGAGACCAAAGCAGGCGAGCGTGTATTTAAGAATTACCGGGCGCAAAACAATGGGGTCAAAGAATAGCCGGAAAGAGACAAAGCAGGCAGGCGTGTATTTAAGAATTACCGGGCACAAAACAATGGGGTGAAAAAATAACCGGAAAGCGACAAAAGCAGGCAGGCTTGTATTTAAGAATTACCGGGCACAAAACAGTAATAATACAATTATCAGAACAAAGGATTAGTAGTAGCTCACAGCAGCCTCGAACACCCGAGGCAGGGGACCAGAGGCAGCAACGAATGCAGGAGCTGTCAGGGAGATTGCAGGCCTGTGACCGCGGTCAAGGTCTCACAAGCGCTCCCCCGCAGCGGTCTGCATGTGTAGGGGAAGGGAGGGACGCTCAGCTGGGAGGCAGGAAAACGGGTGGTGAGAGAGCGGGCGCAAGGAGGGGGGAGTGGCTGGGTGAGCAGAAGCAGGAAGCGAGGGGTGTGGACGGCGAGAGGGGCCAGAGACTAGGGGACAGTGGGGTCAAAAAATAGCAGGAAGAAACCAAAGCAGGCGGGCATGCTTTTAAGAATTACCGGGCACAAAACAGTAATAATACAATGATTAGAACAAAGAATTAGTAGTAGCTCACAGCAGCCTCAAACACACAAGGCAGGAGACCAGAGGCAGCAACGGAACGCAGGAGCTGTCGGGGAGAGTGCGGACCTGTGACCGAGGTCCAGGTCTCACGAGTGCTCCCCCACAGCGGTCTGCATTTGTAATGGAGGGGCGCGACGCTTTGCTGGGTGGCGGGAAAACGGGCAGGAGAGCGGGTGCAAGGAGAGGGGAGGGGCCAGGTGAGAAGAGGTGGTAAGCGAGGGGTGTGGACGGCGAGAGGGGCCATAGACCAGGGGACATTGAGGTCAAAGAATAGCAGGAAGAGACAAAACAGATAGGCGTGTATTTAAGAATTAGCGGGCACAAAACAATGGGGTCAAAGAATAGCAGGAAAGCGACAAAAGCAGGCAGGCGTGTATTTAAGAATTACCAGGCACAAACCAGTAATAATACAATGATCAGAACAAAGAATTAGTAGTAGCTCACAGCAGCCTCGAACACCCGAGGCAGGGGACCAGAGGCAGCAACGGAACGCAGGAGCTGTCGGGGAGAGTGCGGGCCTGTGACCAAGGTCAAGGTCTCACGCCTCTGTGTGGAGGGTGTAACAGGACATTGTTGCAGCAAGTGACTAACTGGGAAATGGACACCACATATGGGATTCCCGTCCGCAGACTGCAACAGTCTTGATTATTAAGGACAAGATAACTTCCATTCGAAAGCAATGTGAGCATGGAAATAATTGTGGGAACAGGAGTTCCTTTTAAAAAAACAAGCCAAATCAGTGGCAGGCTCCTTACAGGCGTCATTAATCTTTACATGTTGACATATGAGGGATTGACCTGCAGTGGAGTCACGCTCCTCTCCTGTAAGAAAAACCTCTTTTAGCCCGTTGACAACAATACGTAAATGGCAGGGACCATAATTGATGTATGTAGCTGCTCCTAAGGGGTTCTTATGTACCTACTGGGAAGTGTTTCATGCAGGCAGTGAACTGAAGTCGAGATGGGCAACGAGATAACCCAGTGTATTAACCAGTCGGCTGAAGGTGTTTCCGCTATAGTGCAGGGAAGTTGCTAAAGTTACTGTATGTGTAACATGGTGTAACTAGCGTCTTTCATAGCCATTGATTGCTGTTTGTGTCAAATTTAAAGGTAAGAACAAAGCGGTGCTGTTGAGGTAATGCTAAGGAATGCGCCTATTCTTAAGTGTTTGGAGTGTCCAACAAAATTGCGTGATTGATCTAAGTTGATTTTAACCATGATCTAATGTAGACACATCGCTTTGAACAATATCAATGACGGATTATACAATATTGTTTAAGCTATAAATATGAGATGGCAATGAATTAATACTGTTGTCCACCACAGCAATCCCTTTATCCAAATTATCTTGATTAATTTGGCTTAAACGTACTGCAGCTTCCACTTGTGACAATTTCCAAATTTCATTATAAGAAGCATAAACAAATTGTTTAAAACGTGGGGATTTTGGACCCAAAAGGAAGTCCGATAAATTCATGTCTTCGAATAGGAGACCAAGATGTTGTTTCACTGCAGACAATGTGGAATGTTCTAACCATTGTTGGCATAATTTACCCACGGAATAAGTAGTAACAGTGTTTGGGTGCTTGGATTGTGAATATCAGGATCATTTCTATTTGATTTGAACCCAGATGTGGAGTTTAAATAACGTGCATGACAATATTTGTGTCTACTGGTCATGAGAACCACCCATCCGGAGCCTTGACTGAAGAATTAAATGTACCGTTTTGTATCATACTGTTTAGTTGGTCTTCGGTATAATTTGTATAAGATTGCCAATCATTAAAAGGGGCAAGGGATGTAATAATTGGAGTATTCAATTCTGTAAATTTAGCCAATCCCAGACAAGTAGTCTATTGGATCATTTTTTTTTTTTTAACATTTTTATTCATGACTGCACCAAGAATACATATTCAAGCACATATTACAGCAGTTTTCAGTCTTTTCTTATTTTCGTAACCAATACTGTCTGTGATGTAACAGGTATGTCCAATCCTCTTTCCGTAGGCGTTTCAGGGCGCCAAACATAATACATTGGGAAGTGTTTGCGGTCTCATTGCAATATCCTCTTTTCAAGAATCTTACACCTGTCATTCACATTACAGTAACAACTTTTTGTAACCCGATGTCCCAACCAAGTCTATCCCACCCTCCCGTCTCCTAGCGTATCTATCATATACACACTGTTTATCAAGGTCCCCTGATCAGGCTGATTTAGAGGAAATGTCAATCCGTAGCTGGCTATCCCGTACTTATGGCGTTCACAGTCTCATTCACCAGTTCTTGCGCTCCGCCCCTTTTGTGTTATGGTCATGGGGCATTTCCCTGTGAGGACCCTGTGTCCACATTCTCTAATTCTGTCAGCATCCGCTCCCAATCTTGCGCTATAGGGTGTTTGCGGGCCCCATTCACCTCCTCCCTTCGCAGGGTCACGCCTTCTGCTTTGCCCCATTTTAACAATTCAGATCGCCATACGTCAACACTCGGCGGTCTGGCCGATTTCCATCTCATAGTAATACCTCTGAGTGTCAACAGGAGTGCCAGGTCCAAGAATTTCAGTTGCGCCCTGTGGGTCTTGGGTCTCCTCCTTTTTCCTATCAGACAGGGCAATGCCCCCTCCGAGATCTGCTGGCCTGTGATATCGTGCAGTGTGTGCCTGACCCTCTCCCAGTAAAGGTGTGGTCTCGGGCATGTCCATAGCATATGAAGGATATCCGCTTCATCCTGCTGACATCTGGGACAGTTGTGGGGAGAAGTAGGGTACATTTTATGGAGCCTATGGGGAGTGAGATACGCTCTGTGCAGTATCATAGCCTGTATGAATTTAAATTTTACGTTTCTGGATACTCTCCTGTGGTGCTCTAGGACAATCTTCCATTCCCCATCTGTCATGGCTTCTCCTGTATCCTCAACCCAAGTGTCCCTGAGTGTGGTAAGGGGTAACGCAGCATGTTCCCTGATACCCCCATAGAGCCAGTGCACCAAGTGTCCTAACGTCCCCATATAATGGAGTAGGTGTACCAGTGCATGTTGTGTCGGTTTATTGCGTTGCGGGGCCCATGTACGTCTGACATACTGGCTTACTGAGGCGTGCAGCAGGTATAAACATAATGGGGCGCCTGTGGCCTGTGCAAAGGAGGCATGATCCATCACCGTGTCGTCCCCGAACAGGTCTCCCACTCTATCCACCCCTGCGTCCGTCCAGGGCCGTAACCTACGCTGCGTCAGAGTACCTTGTGGTGTAGGGAGCCCTAACAGGGGAATGTTATCCGCATAAGGGGCGATCCCGACCGTGTACGTCAGTGCCTTTCGCCAGCATCGCAAAGCAGTGCGCAGCAGGGGATGACAGTCCCGGGGAATATTGGCAGGAGGTAGCAAAAGGGAATGTAGTTCCCCGCGTGCCAATCGGTCCTGTGTAAACGCTATTTCGTGTAGGTCCCTACCCGCCACCCATCTAGTTAGCCACTGTAGTTGACTTGCGTAGTAATAACCTCGCAGGTCCGGTACACCCAGGCCACCCCGTCTGGTGCTCAGCTGTAGTTTTTTTAGGTTTATTCGACGTCTCCCCGTACCCCATATTAGAGTGATCAGCAGCGTATTCAGTGTGGCAAATACGTGTTGTGGAAGAAGAACTGGTAGATTCACGAAATAGTACAACATCCGGGGCAGTAGGACCATCTCCGAGATCGCCACCCTGCCCATGACAGAAAGAGGTAAGGATATCCAAAAATTCACACTACCCCGGAGACCGTTAATTGCCCTTCGTACATTGCCCTCAATCTGATGCTCCTGACTCCTATATATGTTAAGGCCCAGGTATTTAAATGTGGTCAGTGCCACTTGGATCCTATGGGCGCCGAATTGTATATGGGATGGTCGTTGTCCTTCTCGAAAGTAGAATAGTCTATTGGATCATGCCGTTAAGAAAAATAATTTGCGTAGGTATCAGACATGCACGGAATAGAGATTCTGTACCTCAGACTTGCCAGGTTTTAGTGCCCCAAATCGTCAGTGTTATCCTTCTAATAATCGTATCCTTTCAGGGCTTGGTTATCAATAAAGGAGGCTGTATATATTAGCTTAGTTTGAGTAAGCTTATATCTTGTCAAGGTAGTGGGAACCTATATTAAAATAGTATGATTTCGGGTCTGAAGCATTTTAACCTGTGAAATATGTGTCTTCATCTTTTGTGTGTTGGAGTTGCCCGAGGCGGAGTTGGGCAATGCTCCCATTGAGTGGAATTGTATTGGGGACCCTGTTTATTTGTTCTATGCAGAAAAGGATGTCCATAATGTTGATAACAGAACAACTCGGCATACTTAGCAGAATTTAAATATAAATCCTCAGATCCAAAGACAGTGTGATATTGCAGTTCAGAAATCATTGAATTTACAGTTTCAACATCCCAATTATCCGATTGCAACCCAGGCACTATTCCATCACCCATGGAAACCCCGAACACATATGGTATCTGCAGGGTCTCCGTAGGACTGAATATATCGAATGGTACTTTATCCAATACAATTCCACCAGTGACTGGGATCACTGAAATGTTAACAAGTGACTGGTTTCTTTTTATTTTATGCGAGTAAGAATGTGGGGCCAACTCCCCGTCCACTAGCCCTGTAGCGGAAGGTTCTGGGAGGTAATGGCGGTTGATGAAAAGAAAAAAAACGTCATGAATCCAATCCACATGAACAAACCTACCATGGAAAACATGATCTAGCTTTTTGGGTGGAGCAGAGATGGCGCTAGTGTGAGCACCGCCCTTTCCAATCGCCACGCCGTACGTCGCATGTTGGAGCATCGACAGTCGGCGGTCGATTAGCTGACCTACAACGCTGACCTCCAGCGTAGATGTCAGTGGGCGAAACACCCGGAGCCTCAGAACTGGTTCCATGCAGCGGATAGAAAAAATACGTGTCTCAGTCTCCACTACGGTCCGATTGACCTGCTGCTGCATAGTGGGCATTTCAGCTGCGGCCGGGGGTCGCACATCACTGACAGATTGGGTCCAAGCGGGATTCAGACTGATAACAGAATCGGGGAAAGTCTCAGGATTGCCGCCATGGAAGCAGAGACGAAGCGAGTGGAGCATGACCACCCGGGGCAGAAGAACCTAAAAACTAAAGCGGCTTTGATTAAAAGAGTCATGGAAAAACACATGGGGAAACCTGGAGGAGTTCCCACACTGAAAGAAGGTGCAGTGGGAGGCGGCGGTTTATCACCCTCTATCTGTAAACATTTCTCAGTAGTCCAGGGGCCCTTCATAACCACGGAATCAAACACACCACAGGGGGTGATTTTAATGACCTGTGTGTACCGCGTCAGGGGGCCCCAGAGCAGGGCGTTGCACACCAGAGTGATTGTATTACAGACAGCTTTGTGCAATACTGGGACTGATGGCATAACGCCTCCAGCGCTGGGCCCAGAGTCTCCCACTCGGTCACTCGGATTTAGCTGCCATTACTGATGGAATAGGAAAAGATCTCCAGGGCAGTAGAGATAAGGAGGCTAACAGTGATCTTGTAGAGAACCCTGGTCCCATATCTCCCCAGACTCCGGATCCTGCCGGTGCAAACTTTTTTTCTGTATCCGATGGGTCTATATCCAGCACGAAAAATGATATTATCAGCTCAAGTGAAAGCAGCATGTCCAACGATCATGAATCTGACCCCACGGCCACTACAAGAACTATCCAGCAGAAATAAAAACACGACGCAAAAGGCGCAACCAGCTTAAGTGGGACTACTCCGATTCCATTGAGGGATCCTCCATTCTTCGGCATGAGGAGAGCACGCAATTCACTACCGAACATCTGTCCGAACCCTCTTTGGCCTCTATACTGAACTCTATAAAACAGTTCCAAGAGGAAGCTCGATCAGACAACCTCGCCGCCAAGAGGGCCGCCAAAAAACTCCAAGGTGGCATCAGGAAGCTAAACAAGATCTGTTCGGACATCGGCGACTGGGTCTCAATGGTTGAAGCACGGACTGAGATCTTGGAGTCAGAAGTAGCTAATGTGAAAGACCAGGGAGCCTCTCATGCGGCTTGCCTAACAGATCTAATGGCTAAAATGGAAGAGCAAGAAAACAGGCAACGGAGGAATAACCTAAGGCTATTGGGGATTACTGAAGGCGTCGAAGGGGACGACCCCAGAGGGTTCATAGTTGGCCTTCCCCGCGCAGACCAATTGGAACTGGGACAAAGAGGTTTAAAGGGCACATCCCTTTCCCTTTAATATAAAGCAGAGGCGAGATGGCAGTAGCCTTAGCAGCGAGAAACCCAGGCTTTTTAAAGTTTTTTTTTTTTTTTGGGAACTTTCTTTTGAGGCAATTGGTGTATGATCAGGCCAGGCAGAACTCCCAAAAAGAAGCCGATGAATTTAAATTCTTTGTCAAGTCTGTTTTTAAATTCTTTGTCAAGTCTGATTTTTGCCACGCAACTGTAGAACGCAGGTGGAGAATTCGCCAACTGATGTCTCCTCTCCAACAGCAAGGCGCCCAAGTGTACCTAATGAATCCAGCTAGACTGAAAGTCCTATTTGACGGCTCGCCCCGGGTCTTCTTGTCGGAAATCGAGGCTGGAGAGCATTTAAAAGATATCACGGGGAGAAAAAGACTGAACTAACCTGAGACTTCTATCCTTGGCCAATAGATTAAGTCTTGCAGGAGCTGTGTTATTTCTTCTCTCCTTTTTTTTAGGTCTCGCCTGTCGATGCGCATGCGCATCGAGCAAGCGAGACTATAGGGGCTCATCGACTCTTTATCTAACTTGCAAGGAATCGTGGCGATTCCTTGCAGTGCCCGTGACTTTTAAGCTCAATGCGCATGTGCATTGAGCTTAAAAGCGCGTGCACAGCCGCCCGCATTCCTCCGACACCTTTGAAGTGAAGCTTAGCTTCACTTCAAAGGCCCGGCTTCTTCACACCCACATGCCGCTCTGCCCCGCTCCGCCCCCTCCCCTGAGTCATCCTGCCTGCCCCTTCCCGCCGTGTCGCATTTCTCCTCCCCCCTCCCCTCTCTTCCCTCCGTCTTGTTTATTTTACCCGCTCTGGCCCCTCGCATTTCTCCTCCCCCCTCCCCTCTCTTCCCTCCGTCTTGTTTCGCATGTACCCCCTCCTTTATCCCAATCCCTCTCAGCAGTTTCCCTTTTAGCAGCTCTCGTCTTTACTCGCACCCGCCTCCCACACCGCGGACGCTTCCATCTCGCGTGCACCTACTCCCTTCTTCCATTTCCTTTTAGCAGTTTTATTTCCACCAGCTCCCCTGTCTTTACTTGCACCCGCCTCCCACACAGCGGACGCTACCATCTCGCATGCACCTACTCCCTTCTTCCATTTCATTTTAGCAGTTTTATTTCCACCAGCTGCCCTGTCTTTACTTGCACCCGCCTCCCACACAGCGGACGCTTCCACCCGCCCACTGCCCCTGCGTCCATCCAGACAGAGGCCATTTACACCCGCTGCCACCGTTTTAGCACTGTCAAAGTTTAAATATTTTAAAGTCTTAAAATAAACATTTATTTAAAGACGCATTTTAGACGAGAGCGTGTGAGTGTATATGTGCGTGAGCATGCCTCAGTGCCTTTAGTTGCACCCACCTCCCACACATCTGACGCTTCCACCCGCCCACTGCCCCGTTTACTTTGTGTACTCCCCCACAGAGGACATGCCCACCCACTGCCACCGTCTTAGCAATGTAAAAGTTTGCATTTATTAAAGGGCTAAAATAAATTTTTAATTAAAGTCGCATGACAGACAAGAGAGTGTTTGTATATATGTGCGGGAGCATGTGTCCATGCCTTTATTTGAACCCGCCTCCCACACAACGTACGCTTCACATGCCCACTAACCACGTTTAGTATGTGTACTCCCACACAGAGGGCATTCCCACATGCTGCCACCGTATTAGCACTTTAAAATGTTGCATTTTTTGAAGGATTAAAATAAATGTTTCATTAAAGTCGCTTCACAGACAAGAGCGTGTGCGTGTATATGTGCGGGAGCATGCCTCCATGCATGTGTGTTTGAGTGTGAATATGTGTAGGTATGTAGGAGTGCCTGCATATGTGTGCTTGTTTATGTGTGTGTAAATTGCTAATGCCCTATATGTTTGTGCATGCTTTTTTTGTGTGTATATTTATGTGCGTGTGTAAGTTTGTATGTGCTGGTCGCTGCATGCATGTGTAGTTGCATACATCAGTGTATACGGCTGCAAGTGGATGGGTTTCCAAAGGTGTGCCTGGTCTGTGTTTGCACGTTTTTTTTTCATCTGTGCTTGCGCGTTTGTATGTCTCTGTGCATCGGTGAATTTAGAAGTTTTATTTAATTGCAATTAAGTCTCTGGGGTGGATGAAATTTTTTTTTTTTTTACTAAAACCGAGAGGTGTGACAATAACTAACGGCGCATAATGAAGAACCCAATGCAGGGAAATCTCTACAAGCTTTAAAAGTTTACACTAAATTAATACATCTAATTATTTTGCTACGTATTTTGAGACAAATATAACATCTATCCCTTCTTACATGCAAACCACCAACATTTCACTTGGTAGCGAAACAAACGTACCGAAACAAACGTACAAGATTGAAGGGATTCAACCTATAACCTGTAAAGATCGCTTTTCAGGATACAGCCTGGAATTATTTCGCACTACTCCTTTACATTTGTGTACAAGTACACAAGGGAAGCACAGTTCATTTTCATACATGCCCAATTATATTACATGTGGTTTGAAAACTCAACAGGGCCTAGTATGCTTGTTCCACAATATATAGAGCGCGTGCATTAAGGAATTCTGTTTGCGAGGTGCAAGGTAATTTTCAAAAAACAAGCGCTTTTATTACATTAAGTATTTACTGAAGGGAAAAACATTTGCGTGGTTGTGCATTTTGTTACAGAAATACCGGTTCTACACTCTGTTGGTACACATCTGTGTCGTTTTTTTTCATTTTCTCTGCTACAATTATTAATTAGCAAGTGTTACTTTGGAACCGACAACTGGCGCCACTGGGGACAAGGCAGACAGAGCCATTCTTATGGGGGTACCCCCTCCCTTCTCCCTTAGCAGCATGTGCATCCGCCTTCTCCAGCTCTTCTGCTTGAAACAGACAACAGGCGCCAGTGGGCAACAACATAGACAGAGGCATCCTGCTTGACGATGGGTTTGTCAATTACGTGTTAACACTAAACCGACCCGAGGAGCCAGGAGAGCACAAGCTCTCTCTCTACACATCGCTCTCTCTAACTCTCTCTCCACACACCTCTCTCTCTCTCTTTCTCTACACACCTCTCTCTCTCTCTATATGCATCTCTCTCTCTCTATATGCATATCTTTCTCTCTCTACACACCTCGCGTACTCTTACTATCTCTCTCTCTCTCTCTCTACACACCTCTCTCGCACTCTCTCTCTCTACACAACTTTTATTTAAGTATTATTATTATTATTTTAAAAAAAGCCATTGTTATTTGTAATATCAATATATCCAAGTCTCACATAAATACAACACATATTGCATTACAAATACTATAGGTGTCACATTTGCTATTGGCATTGTGAATGACAAAGCTATTAATTTTGCTATTATTTTTATAATTGTATGGCTAGTGTTGACTAGACTTTGAAGCGCTAGAAGGCCTGCTTTGCACTACTTGGGAACCCAAGGCTCGAGTAACCAGACTTTTGTTGTTTTTCTTCCCGGGGATTGGGTTGCAGCGTGTGAGGTGGGACGCCAAAGAATGAGGAGCTTTCTCGTGTTCAACCACTCCGCTCTGCGAGTTTTAACTGCATCAGTGACTGGAGAAGCCTCGCCCGCGGTCTGAGTCAAAATAAACATCGCCCTTTCACTTTCCTATATTATATTTTGTTAAAAAAGCGTCCATACACGGTTTGCAAACTTCTCACAATTTCCGGTCTCCTTCCCATGCCCCAAATAAAACACAGGGAAACTGTGCTGTTCGTCATTGCAGAACGTTTTATCAACAATAAGTTTTTATATGTATCCAACCAGAGACATTCATATAATACCACTGAGTGCCACATAACTACACCATATAATTACACTCTCCTCAATGCAACATACACTCCACACAATACCACTCAGTGCCACATCATTATTTACAACATAATTACACTGCACTCAATGCAACATACACTCCAAATACCACTCAGTGCTGATCTGCTGCTCTCTTCCATCCCACCTCCTCTTTAACTCCCTGTTCTCTTCTCCTGTGCTGATCTGCTGCTCTCTTTCACCCTGCATCCTTCTTTAACTCCCTGTTCTTTTCTCCCGTGCTGATCTGCTGATCTGCTGCTCTTTTACCCCGCCCCTTTTTCAAATCCCTGTTCTCTTCTCCTGTGGTGATCTGCTGTTATCTTCCACCCGCCTCCTTCTTTAACTCCCTGTTCTATTCTCCTGTGCTGATCTGCTGCTCTCTTCCACCCCACCGCCTTCTTTAACTCCCTTTTCTCTTCTCCTGTGCTGATCTGCTGCTCTCTTCCACCTGCCTCCTTCTTTAACTCCCAGTTCTCTTCTCCTGGGCCGATCTGCTGTTCTCTTCCACCCGCATCCTTATTTAACTCCCTGTTCTCTTGTCCTGTGCTGATCTGCTGCTCTCTTCCACCCTGCATCCATCTTTAACTCCCTGTTCTTTTCTCCCGGGGCTGATCTGCTGCTCTCTTCCACCCCGCCCCCTTCTCCAACTCCCTGTTCTTTTCTTCTGTGCAGATCTGCTGCTCTCTTCCACATGTATCCTTCTCCTACCGCACACACACATACATACAACCACGCACACACACACATACAACCACGCACACACACACATAACCACACAAACACACACAACCACACCACGCACACAACCACACAAAAAAAACAACCACACAAAAAACCAACCACACACACAACCGCACACCGCACACACACAACCGCACACAACCACACACACACACACACACACACCACACACCACACACATCAATCTGTCGCCCTCACTCTATCTATCTATATGTCGCACTCACTCTATCGATCGCACTCACTCTATCTATTGCCCACACTCTATCGCCCTCACTCTGTATCTATTTATCAATATATCGATCTATTTGCCTCACTCTATCGCCCTCACTCTAGTTATCTATCTCTCTCTCTATATCTATCTATATATTTCTATCTATCTATCTATCACCCTCACTCTATCTATTTATCTATCTATCTATTGCCCTCACTCTATCTATCGCACCACCACAGCATCACTCAGGGAAATGCAATAGGTCTCGCAGCATTAGAGTTTGTGCTTTTAGAATTGTTTATGGGTTTTTTTTTAAAATCTTTAGCATTTTTGTTTCCTGTAGGCAATGCTAAAGAATTACAAAGAAAAAAAAGCCATAAACAAATCTAAAAGCTCTAACTCAAATGCTCCGAGACCTATTGCACTGTGTGAGGGTGAGGGGTTGAGGGTGAATGCAATAGGTCTCGCATTAGGAAAGTTTGACCTATTGGTATTGTAAATGACACATTTTGTATTTATGTGGCATTGCCTACAGGAAACAAAAATGCTAAAGATTTAAAAAAAAAACCCATAAACAATTCTAAAAGCACAAACTGTAATGCTGCGAGACCTATTGCATTTCCAATGCTTGTTTTTCCGTGTTGTTACTCTACTTTTTCTCGCAAAACCATGAAAACAAGACTTTTTTTTCTTTTCCTATATTATTGTATACAGGCGGGTTAGACTTCTAGAAATATGCCGACTTACATCTAAGGTTCTAGTGGCCTGGTGACTGGAACTCACACATGCTTACCATCATTCAGGGATTCTCTGACTGCTCTTTTGTGGGGGGGGGGGGGCAGGGAGGGAAGGGTGCGCAAAAGGATTGCAGTTGGGGAAAAGGTGATGTTTTCTTTCGAATTTTTGGAGGGCTTTCCTTCTGGAATGGGACACAGGAAATCTAGTACAAATGATGTAAAAATAACAGGGAGTAAGGTGAAAACCAGGAATGTACGAGTGGGTGCAGAGGGAGAGAGAGGGGGCGGGGTGGGGAGGGGAGAGGGAAGGAGGGGGAAAAGAAAAGAGAAAACATTAATTGCTTAGTTGATTCTAGAAGCACGATCTCTACAATCTGTAAGTTTACTGCCGAAAAAGCTTGGGTTATTACACAGGGTCAAGTTATCCAGGCTAGAAAATGAGTATGTTGAACAAACTCAGAATTGTATCAGTGAACATCTGTAGTCTAAATGACTCCATAAAACGACAAAAAGTAGCACAGGTCACTGGGTGCCGACATTGTCTGCCTCCAGGAGACACATATCGAAGGAGCACAGAAATATTTGTTGAATTCACTGGGGTACAAAGTTGTTGGGGCAACCTCACAAGGGGCTACGGTCAAGGGAGCTGGGATTATAGCTTCGAAGAAACTACCTTTAAAAGTCAATAGAGTAAAATCTGATTCTCTTGGGAGATGGGTGATTGCAGGATGCTCTCTTCCCCCAAACTTTGCTTTTACTACATGCTCTATTTACTGAAGCAACCTAGACGACCCGGGGATAATCAATTGGTTAAATGAGGAATTAGTACATTGGCCACTCCCTATAATACTTTGTGGCGTTTTAAATCTAAACCTGCCTAGCACCTGGAAATCCGATGCATTTTGGAAGTATAAAGGCAGGAAACCAAAGGTCTTCCAGGCTGTGCTCAATTTAATAAATACCCATGGGTTAAAGGATGTATGGGCCAATTTAAAACACGAACAAGATGGTTTTACCTGTTTCTCAGCTCCTCATCTTTCTCTGGCAAGGCTTGATTACTTCTTGGTTTCTTCTTCTCTGTCCCAAGTCTGCTTCATTGATACGGCACCCCGATGCTTGTCAGATCACAACCCACTTATTTTAAAAAGGGATGGGGGTATAGAGGACCAAGCTTGGATTGGAGTTTTGAAAAAGCGCTCTTATATCACCGCAACTACCGGGAGCACATGCATGGTTGGATTCGAGTGTTCTTAAAGATAAACATCGGGTCAGCCCCGACAATGGTTATGTGGGATACATTAAAGGCAGGAATAAGGGGGGAGACGCTGCAGTTCTCCATTAGGAGGACAAAAGAGAGGAAGCGCAGGTTCAGGTTATCTGTTTGCAAGACACAATGATAAAAGCAGAAAAGAAACTAATACAGGCCGTTCAGTCAGGAGTAGAAATTGAAGCCGCACAAACGGCGGTAGCCGCTGCCTAAGCTGAGATCAGGACTATATTCGCGGACAGAGTAGAGGCGAAATGGGCCTCCGCTCGAGAAAAGCTATAGGAGTGCAGTGAGCTTATCGGCCATCAACTTGCCATCTCTACTAGACAACAGGCAACTACTAATGCAATTTCTTCAATCCAAATAATCTCAGAAGGGGTTACCAATGACCCAGATAAAATACAGGAGGCTTTTCGGGAATTTTATGAAACTTTATACAGAAGAGTATACTAGGACCCCAGAGATTAGAGGAATAGAAATTGCTGAATACTTTGAGACAATACCGCTGGTTGAACCTAACACCAAGAGTCGTGACCAAATGGAACTCCCTCCAACTTGGGAAGAAATCGCAACTGCACTTGCAAGCCTGCTGGATGACAAAGCCCCTGGCATTGATTGCATTCCAGTACAGTTCTATAAAATCTTCTCCCAGCAAATTAAAGATCTTTTTGCGGAAGTGGTAATTTCCATTTTTATATATCACTACTAGGGGAGAGTGCTAGGGGCTGTCTCTGGAGGCAGCTGGAATTTGGCTACTACAAGTGGGTCAGATTTAAGACTCTGAAGAACGCATACAGGGTTTTCTCCAATATACGCAGATTATTTGGACTGGGCAGACTAAACCACTATACCCCAATAACAATACTAATCTACCACTTATTTTTTTTAAAACATACCTCCGAAAGTGGTATAGAGCTGGTATCTCAAAATTGGGGGATCTGGTGACTCCAGATGTGTTCGGCCTTTTAGTGACCTCAAAGCCTGCTACAATTTGAATAATAATCAGACCTTCTTGTATCATGCCATTAAAGACTTTCTGACACATAAATCGGGAAGACTAGCAGGTTTTTCAAAGATAGATCTTATAGATAAACTGCAGGGGTTAAGACCACCCCGGATCGGATACATCTACACAATATTAAACAACCAAATGCCCGATGTTCTAGGAAAGATAGACAAAAAGTGACAGCAGAAACTGAATTTAATTTAATTTAATTTTGCCATTTATAAAGCGCGAACGAATACCCGTAGGCGTCTCGGCGCTAGACAATTCACATAACTTCAGCTAGATATTAATGGCTCGATTTTTAATAGGTATTACTGATTAAAAAAGCCAAGTGCCCCCCTAACGCCTTCTGTCTTACATTAAGCTTTACACAAAGCCATCTGCTGTCAGCCAAACTACAAGCGCAATTTTATAAGACCGGATTCTTCCTGCATATAACTCCCAGTAAAATCGCTACATGGGGAACTGGTAGTGGAATAATGTGTCCTAGATGCTCTAAGTTTTCTGCAGACTCGTTGCACATGTACGCTACATGCCCAAAATTAGAACCTTTATTGGACAAAGTGCAGCAGTTCCTGGGTCGAGTTTTATTATTAGACATCCAACTCACCACAACTAATATCCTGCTGGGGTTTTACGAAACGAATAATAGGAAGACTGGGGGAGCTTTAATGTTTGTTGCAATGACTATCCTCAGGATTTGTTTTGCCTCGCACTGGAAAGATCCGAGTCCTCCCTCATTTGCCAAATGGCGGGCCTGGTTGTTGGCCACTTGTAAATTGGAGAGTGCTATCTGTGCTAAACAAGCATTTGCAATGCAATAGGTCTCGCATTAATTAAGTTTGAGCTATTGGCATTGCTAAATCTTGCAACACCAATTGCAACAAAAGTCTATAAATTGGAGGCCAAAAAATGTGTATTTATTTTTGTAGCAATGGTGGCATGCTGCGCTTTAGATTAATATGTTTAAAAGTAAAGTGTGCCATACTGCGATTGCTACAATAGTTAATTGTGGATGCGTTAACAATTGATGTGTTCACTGATCGCTGGTGGTGTGTGTGCCTGGTGGAAGTGTGCACTGCCGGCTGGTGGTGTGTGTGCCTTGTGGAAGCGTGTACTGATGGCTGGTGGTGTGTGTGCCTGGTGAAAGCGTGCACTGACGGCTGGTGGTGTGTGTGCCTGGTGAAAGCGTGCACTGACAGCTGGTGGTGTGTGTGTGGCTGGTGAAAGCGTGCACTGACGTCTGGTGGTGTGTGCCTGGTGGAAGCGTGCACTGACGGCTGGTGGTGTGTGCCCGGTGAAAGGTGCACTGACGGTGTGGTTGTGTGTGCGGTTGTGTGTGTGTGTGGTTGTGTGTGTGTGTGGTTGTGTGTGTGTGTGGTTGTATGTGTGTGTGGTTGTATGTGTGTGTGGTTGTATGTGTGTGTGGTTGTATGTGTGGTTGTGCGTGTGCTTGTGCGTGTGCTTGTGCGTGTGGTTGTGTGTGTGTGGTTTTGTGTGTGTGGTTTTGTGTGTGTGGTTGTGCGTGAGGTTGTGGTTGTGTGTGTGCCTGTGGTTGTGTGTGTGTGTGTGTGTGTGTGTGGTTGGGTGTGGTTGTGTGTGTGGTTGTGTGTGGGTGTGTGTGTAGGACTGAGCAATAAAAATTATGTAATATTTGACACTGTGTGATTCCGGCTTGGGAGCCAGCTCGAGTGCCAAAGTGTCACGAGCACTTTTTCGCTTAGAGCGTGGACAACCGAAGAAAAGGTGAAAAAGCAAAAGGCGCTATATTCAAAATACACATAAACATCGTTACGAGGCGTGAACTTAGCGGTGCATTGTTGTTTACATGTAAAAACTGTATTCTAAAAATATACGTTTAACTATTGCAACACTTTCTTTTTTATGATTGGGATGAAAATGTGTTTTCTTACTGTTTTTTAACTGCGCAGTTTAGTGAAATGACACAAAAAAAGAGGTGCAATGCACGACAAAATGCAACAGGGTATCTGCGTCCCAGAGGGATTTCTTTCAATCTTAAATTCAGACGCACTTTTTAAACTGGGTTTATTAGCAAAGAATTATAAACAAATAAACAGTGATAGAAAACTTATGGAATGTGTGGAACTTCCAAGTATTACGTGATCGTCTGGTTATATTAAATCAACATTTTGTACGAAAATATATATATATATATATATATATATATATATATATTCAGGGGAACGAGTCGCTCAAGAAATGTATTTACCCTACTGTTTGCGGTCGTTTTTATTTATTTCATCTTTGCGAATTAAGAGACCATTAACGTGTGTGTGTGTGTGTGTGTGTGTGTGTGTGTATATATATATATATATATATATATATATATATATATATATATATATATATATATATGTATGTATGTGTGTGTATATATATATATATATATATATATATATATATATATTTGTTCTTACTTGCACAATAAATAAAGCCAATGCGCGCACAGAAGTCTCTCTTTTACATCGAGATAAGTGTACCATCGGTATCGGAGACCTGGCTGAGATGACTTAATAGCCCAAAGAGAAAATTACTGTTATTAAATTTTCAAAACATATAACTGTAGTGTAGTTCCTATATTCCCAATAGGCTCTGCGCATTGGAATAACATAAACAGCAGTTTAGATGTAGGACTGAGGTCATCGAGGTCTCTACTGACTATGTTAGACTTAATTAGGTTTGCCAGCTAGCTCAGAGGTCACTAGAAACTTTCTCGAATGAACAAGGAGGTTTTAACTTCCCTGAATAGACAAGAAGGGATTAGTTTCTGGCAACCGCATAAACATGACAACTTTGCTCCCTCAGAATAAAGAGTATATCTCTAGAGCCGTGTGAAAACAATAGGCAACTATTTCACTCAGTCAATCGTGTGTACTTAGTTGCACCAGAGTGCAGAGAAAATAGAGCGACGGGAGTTTTCAATAAAAGGTGTTATTTATTGAGCAGTCTTCTTTCTCATGCAAGAGAAATGAATTGCCACAGTTGCAATACTTATCATGAAGTAAAGTGCGTACAGTAAAAGGAGTATTATGAAATAATACTGTAAAAGCATTGATATGGTTTCTTAGCCATATGATACTTTAAAATGGATAAAATATATACATACATAAAAACATTGACTAACGTACTCAACTGGTGCTTCTAAGATACGCCTACCCCGGTGTACCTGACCTAAGCCTAATACATAGGAAGGAGTAAGTAAGTTGCAGTTTAAGTTAAGTTGGTTTTTTGCCAAGAATCTGAATCAAGAATTCTCTTTAAGGGTTTAGTCAGCTCCGTACCTTGGTTCTAGAATGTAGGAGGTCTTGTATCTCTCTCTCAGGACTCGATCTCCCAGCAACCCACAAGGGTGACTGGAAACACCGGAGCTGTATTTCTCGGCAAGAGAAAAGACAGCGTCTCTCTGTGCGTCAAGGGAGGGTCGGCTTCCTTCGGCTCTCGCATCAGCTGGGCGTCGGGCAAGTAGATAGCCGCTCTGCTCCAAACCACCGTGTGTTTGCTTAAGGCAACGTTGGTATATTTATACCTGAAAGGTGCCGTGTTTGACGTAAGGTTGGACATAAGACGTCACTAAGAACTAACAGTTCTTTCTGGACTCCAGGAGTTCTTGTGCAAATCAAAACAAAAGCAGGGGGAATTCCCGGGCTGCTGGAGGCTTGGTTTGTTTAAAGAACACGTTGTGCTTTCTAGGAGTCTATGGGAGTAGCCTTGCCGTATTTGGACTGCATGGGCTATGCCTGAATATGGACATGATTCTTATGCCTTTATAAGGGTATGTTTTGTTATAACCGCATGAATCGGGGATATCTAATTAGGGTCCTAGATAGATTCAAAACACCCACTCCACGTATTATGTCAATCATTACTAAATACAAAGCAATAGTAAACATATAACGATGCATGTGTTTTCCAACCCACCCCAAAATACATAAATTGCATTTGAAATGGTGTATGGCGTATACACGAAAATGAGTATTATACTGTACGTATTTCAAGCAGTTGTATCATTCAGATAATGCATATATAAATATTGGCTGAATGAATTGCGAAAATTACACATGAAATGGCTCTAAATACAGAAAAGAAGGTCGAGACCATTTCATCACATATTTATACAATACTGTACATGTGCTAGAGGCTGAGGTACAATATTGTCTCTAGTATCTCTAAAAATAGAAGCTCTGTTCTCTAAGAATAGTTCTACTTTAAGCAGATTACCGTGTGCCAAAAAAAAGTAAATATTTTGGAATTGTTATGTTATGTTATGTTAGGGTGATTTATTGTGCGCACAGATACTCCAGCCAAGGAGCGTCCCGGCGCAAGGACAAGGCAGAACATAACACAACAGAAAATAAAAACAGAACAACTAAAACAGGAAAGTTTTTATCGCCCTCCGAAAAGTCAAAAGGTCCTCCATCAGACGAATTTCAACAGGGAGGGAGTTCCAGGCTGATGCAGCCATGACCCTGAAAGAACGGCCTCCCATACGGCTGAGCCTGAATCTGGGGACCACTGCAAGGGCCAAACCCTGGGAACGGAGACTGCGGGTGGGGACATAAAAGGAAAGGCAGCTCGACAAAATTTCCGGGCCGATACCTCTCAGAATCTTAAAAGCAAGACACAAGATCTTAAAGAGAATGCGCTTCCTAACCGGAAGCCAATGTAAAGAGCGAAGGACACCTGCCACAGAACTGAATCTGGGCAGGCCAACAATCGCTCTCGCCGCGGCATTCTGAACCCGTTGCAAACGGGTTAGTTCGGCCTGGTTAGCCCCAGCCAGGAGAGAACTGGCATAATCCAGGCGAGAGATGACAGTAGCCTGGATCACCAGTTGCCTGGTTGGGGCATCAAAGAACTTGAGTACTGGTCTCAAGCCCCTTAGAAGTCCAAAACAACAGGCCGCAGTCTTTTGTGTGTGCCCTACAAAGGAGAGGCCGGCATCCAACCATACCCCGAGATTTTTCACCTCCGACACCGGAGTCGGAGTAGGTCCCAGCTCTGAAGGCCACCATTGGTCGCCCCACAGCTCCACTCCCTTACCGACGACCATCACCTCCGTCTTTGTGGCATTAAGCTGAAGGCAGTTGCCTGTCAGCCAGCTAGCCACCGCCTTCAGTCCAGACTGAAACCTGGGGGCCGCAGTTTCCGCGTCCCCGCTGAGAGTAACCGCCAGCTGTGTGTCGTCGGCATATGAGACCAAAGTTAGGCCCCACTGCCTAGCGACATCAGCCAGCGGTCTCACGTAGAGATTGAACAACGTGGGACTCAGCGAGGACCCTTGCGGAACCCCCATGGGGTTTCGCTCTCAGGGGAAAAAATAGTTCCAAATGTTTTTCAGTAGTTCTGTTTATCTAAACTGAAGGCCGAATTCAGAGTTCAGGGAACGCTGTGTGCTCGTTGTTTTAAAAGTTATTCTTTTTGTTCAGGGGAGAACATCATATCAGACAGGCTTGCGAAAAATTGGTCTACAACATCACGTGAAAGTTCGACCAAGTTCGAAAATGCTGAAATTGTGCATATGTGAGAATCATTGTCATCATCGATGTCTGGATCAGCAATGCTCACAGAAGGTTGTACCTGTTTGGTGCTGCTTTCCTCTCGTACTCCACCGTCACCTAATTGTAATGGTGAAGTCTCAACGAATGCCGTCATCAGAATAGGTAGCCGCTGGGGACAACACGTTGCATGAGTCGTTACTGGACCTAGCAAAGTATCGATATCAATTGGTACTGCTGATGGTAGTGTAAGACAGATGTCTAACACGCCTTCTTCTCCGCATAGCAGACATCGAAGCACAGGTAAGATGCAATCTTGCCAGATTAGTCTGAATGAAAGAAACCAGGTTGCACTAAGATCTTAGCCGGGCCAATCCGAGCACTTTAGTGATGCGGTCTCGGTAGCGTATTGCTAGGATCGTTTCTTCCATTGTAGCTGGAGTTCGGTCTGTGGCTTGGCTTGCCATATCGGAGCAGAAGGATCAAAAATAAAATTCCTGCTACGAGTCCCAAAAGAAGAGGCAGGCCGCCGAAAAAGGAATGGACAAAATTCGGGAAAATGCCCAGAACTGTTTCAAAGGGTGCTAACAGTCCCGAAAAAATTGTCTTAAATACATGTGCGATGCCACTGGTATCAGACATGTTTAAGATTTGACCTAACATTTCTACGAAATGCACGGGGCAATTTGTTGATAATAGGAATGTATCTCTGCCGCTGTCCTTGCAACTTGCAGATCATACGTCTCTTTGGACGAGGTTAAAGGCACAGTTGTCTGTAGAAGAATGGACTTTATTCTGCTTAAAGTATCAATTCGAATAGAAGAGATATTCAAAGAAGGCCATATTGCCGCCTCCATGTCTGGATTGCTGTTTGGATACAATACTTGCGTACAGCAAGTGACCATGGAAATAACGCTCACGAGATAGGCTTTTCCTGGTACCATGCCACAACAGCTGTGGTCACTTATTAGAACATAACTGCCGTTGGAAAGTTGTCTGAAAAATGGCTCTATCTGTGTTGCAGGAGTGCCGAGCAGGTGACATGAAAGGTTATTTGACGACCCTTTGCAGGCTCCATGCAAGTTAATGCCTTGACACAGGAGTGTACCGCTTAGTGATTTTTTTACAATTGTTACCACTAAGAAATACCTCTTTTTTCCCTTCACTATAACATTTGTGTGTATAAGGTAATTTCCATGTTGACTTGATGTATCCTTTACCCAACCTTTCATACAACCTGCTGGTATATATTTTTGGCAATACTTAAACTGGAAAGTTGTTATTGGGATTGTAATCGTTCCATGTATTATCCATTCAATGACAGGTCTCTCTGACATTGTCAATGGTAATCTCTCAAGTTTTTCAATGCTCAGAATCGTATAGTCTGCTCCTTTTTGTGCCAAACTGATTTGTTTATCAGTAAGCTTGAAGATAGAAAGTAATGACGTTATGTTGATTAGACGCCATGGCACTTAGCCTGAATGCAGGTTTTGTAATGTCCAGCCTAGCTGTACAATAGAACGTAATTGGGACTGACCATGTTGTAACATTAGTAAGTCCTGCTCTATTATATCAATAGGAGATGATACAATACTGTCCAGTGAATATATTCTGGAGGACAGAGTCGTTAACCCATTGTCCACTACAGAAAGTGATTTTTCCAAATTTATACGATCAATTTCTCGTATTTTTTCTGCTGTTTCAATTTGTGTTACTTTCCAAGCTTCGTTGTAAGCAGCGTATATACCAGCGTATATGAAACATTTTTTATGCTGTTTGCGTGGTCCCAGTATGAAATCACGCAAGTCAGCACCGTCTTTAAGTAAAGTCAAGTGTTGCTTAATTTCAGCCAGTGTGGATTTCTTTAGCCATTCGAGGCATAGTTTCCCTACACTGTATGTTGTAACTATCCCTGGATGTTGTCTCTGGGAATATCTTGGGTCTGGCCTGGTCTGTTTAAACCCCTGTGTTTTGTTCCGGAATCTATCTTGACAGTTATTTGTGTCTGTGGGCCAGATCAACCATTTTTTCCAATCAGGATTTGTTCTGTTTTGGTGTAAAATATGGGATACGTCTATCTCAGCATCTGTAGTGCTATTACTATCAAGTATGGGCTTTGGAATAGACGGTTTGTTTAAATCTTTTATCTTGGCTAAACCAAGACAGGTTGTCTGTTGAACGGTGTAATTCAGGAATATTATCTGTTCTGGGATCATGCAGGCTCTAAATAATGCTTCTAGACCTTGTACCTGCCAGTCTTTTGAACCCCAGATGGTTTTCTTTTCAATGTTGTTTTTCCAAAATTCAAAACCAAATGTAGACATTTTATCATAAAAATTTTCAGAATAAATCAATTTAGTATTTGTGAACATTGTTTTCATTCCTGTCTTATTTAACATTTTAAAATAAAACGTTTCTGCATCACTTGTGCTAAACCCTGAGAAGTATGTCAATTTCTCATAAAATGTTTTCGAACTGCCTTTTGGCAGTGTTGGACAATGTTCCCATTGATTATAATTTAAAACATTTCTAGGTTGGGCAGATTTATGCAAATAATGATGACCATAGTGGTTAAAACAGTACATTTCTTCATAGTTCGATGAACCCTGTAAATAATCATGTTCTGTAAATTTTGCTGACATTACTAAATCTGACATCATATTATTAATATTTTCAAAGTCCCAATCATCAGAGAAAGTACTTGGTGTCACAAAGTCACTTAAGGAAACCTTAAATTGATGTGGATATTTCAAGAGCTCAATCGGGCCATAGATTTCATAATCCGTTTTGTCCCATGCTACCCCACCGGGTATTGGATTGGCTGTGATGTTCACTGATGACAGTTCTCTTTTTTCGATGTGCGAGGATCTGTGAGGCTTTAGGACCAAGTTGATGTTCTGACTTGCTGTGTCCATTGTACTATATTTTCCTTCAATGAATTGTCCCAAACATAGAACCAAGATGAGCCAAAGTAGGAGGAAAAGTACACCTAACACAATCCAAAATTCAATCCATGGTGAAATCAGATAAGTTTCTTTTAGTTGATGAAAGAGTTCAGTTACTTTGTCTTTGAAAGTTTTTGTTGCTGGCGTTTCTTCATGCTCGCTTGGATCATCAGAAAAGTCATCGAAATTGATGAAGTAGCCAGATGCAGTTCTGTCAATTGTTGGAATTGCTTCCGGGTTCTCATTAGTCTTTGCATCTTTCTTTGTTTCATTTGCATAGTCTGAGGCTACATCGTTGTAGACAGGTGTTTCTTGACGAACTGTTGCAATTTGGGTTTCAAGAGGCACAAGTTCCATGGCTTTGTTGCATAGTCCTTTTTTATTCACTGCAGGTTTATCAAATGTGATTAGTCTCTCAGTTTGAACCTCTTGGATTGTAGCAAGATTTGGTCTTCTGCTATTTCTTGGGAGTCCACTGGGCCTACTACTTATTATTGGCCACATGATTGTGGTTTTACCAGGTCGATGGATACAACTCTGTTCTCCTTTTTACCAGCAAGGGGCGGTAGTACTACTGATCTCGTTCCGCTGACAGCTAAGACAGGTACTGCTTTTCTGTAAGAAGGCCCAAATTCCTTCTTCACCGCGATCTTTTCTCTGACTAGATCCCCAATTTGTGGAATCCAGACAGGTCTTGCTGGAACGGGTGGTTTCTCTTCAGTGGCTGTTGGCTTTAACTTTGTATTACTCAGACTTCTTCTTGTTTCATTTAAGTCCTGTAAAACAGCCAAACGATCTTTGATATCAAAGGCTTTTTCTTCTACCACTGAAGTCTGACAATCTAAGTCCTGGATGTGCATTCTAGTACCGAACAATAGTTCGTAAGGAGTGATACCTTTTAGAGAACTTCTAGGCAGATTGTTAAGACTACGTTGGACACTTGTTAAATGTTTGACCCACCCATCACCCGAACATAATACCCTCGCCATTATAGATTGCTTTATGTCACAGTTTTTTCTTTCCACTACCGCATCTCCCTCAGGATGGAAGGGAGAAGAGTACCGCAATGCAATGCCCATGCTGGTCATGGCCTCTTTGTAAGCTCGAGACCTAAACGCAGGACCCTGGTCAGAATGTAGCATGCCAATTGCGTATGTGCCGATAAAGACTCGCAAATCTTTTATAACAGTTCTGGCGTCAGCCGAGCGCTGGGGCCTGTATTTTAAGTGAATCTAGTCTTAATAATTATGGGAACGCATTTCTCCGGCTGGATTTCTGCGTATAGATAGCCTGATGCTTTCTAATAAAGGTGTCCTGGCAGTAGTCTGGTCCGGTTCACAACTGCAATCTCTGTTGCAGTCTGGACAATTTATTGCAAATTTGTAATTTTGCAGGCTCATCCCCGGCCACCAGTATTCTGATTGTAATTCTTTTAGAGATCTCACGATCTCTTGGTGCCTTAGACCCTGTCCCATGTGTGCTTCTTGAATCAAGTAAGCCCTCCGGTTCGTGTTTGGAATTACTCTTTCCCCCACTCCAGGGATTTGAGCAAAAGGAACGGAGTTTGCATCAATTATGTATGTATTATTGAGTGGATAGCCGAGAGGTAATGCTGCATAGTCGCCCTTTAATGAGGCTTTTACTGGCAGCATGGTTTCTCCGTCTGTGTTTTTTAGAATGCTTTTTTGTGGCTACGGAAGCCGGTTGAACCGCTGCCGCTGTGGCTCTGAGAGCCAATGAATTCCCTGCAACGTGAACGCCGTCACGTTGATGACTCAGTGTATGTATCACGTGAGTCTTTTGTAGTTCTTTCTGCAAAAGAACTACTTGTTCCCAAAGCTTTTTATGCTTTATTGTGGCACCTGTCCCATCTTTGTAACCATTTTTGACCCAAGTCTGCATATCATTATTGTAAGATTTGACGCAGTAATGCAAATTGCACACTATTAGTGTGGGGAATTCGCAATCGGCATTTTCGAGCGCCATCTTTAAAGATCTTATTTCAGCTCGCTGAGCTGTACAGTTTCTGAGTGATTCAGTTTTGGTGATTAACGGTCTGAATTTACCTAAGCGCCAGCGACCTTTAACAATCGCGCACGCTGCATTGTAAGTTTGTTTTCCCACAACGTAGTGTTGTGCAAATCTGTCTGTGTAAATCACGCAGGTGTATTGTTCTAGAGGCAGAATCTCGATTGGCAGAGGATATTCATGTTCGTATTCTAGATTTTCTAGTTTTTTCATTTTCGGATCAAAATAGTGTTTCACGTCTTCTGCAGCAAGAGAAGTTTCCCATTGTATCCATTTTGGATCTAATGCCACAGCATTTAGGTTGCGTGGGCTTGTTAATGCCTCAAGGGATGATTCTGCTGTTAAAACAGATATGTTTCTCCCTTGGACTAGGGCTCTTTCTTTTGCTACAGCAGTTTGAACCGCAGTTAGAATTTTTTCAGTAGAACTGAATTTCATTTCAGCTTGTGTGTACAAGTGTGATTTGTAAGCTATTGGTACCGTTTCTCCCTCATTAGAGGTCAGGTATGTGAATGCGCATCTTCCTGGGATGACTCGGATTACAAGGTTGCGTTCATTTGCGCGTGTTTGCAATTTTGTTTTGGTTAACATGTCTGTTTGTAATCTTAAAATTTCTGTGTGTTTCTGAGTCCAATTAATTGGTTTGAAATCAGGTTCTATTAATTCATAGAGAGGCTTAACCCTCTCTGCATAATTTAGAATGTATGTTCTTCCGAAATTCAGGAAACCTAGTATTGATTGTAAGTTCTTCAGCGTTTTTGGAGCTTGGAGTACTGCACATTTCTCTAAGAAATTGTCTGCTAGGCTTTTACCTTCACTTGATAATTCATATCCTAAACACAGGACAGTTAGATGGGCAATTCGTGACTTCTTAAAGTTGAATTTATACCCTTCAGATGCGAACCCAAGTATTATGGTGTTCACTCTTTTCAAGTGTGTCTCCAGGTCGTCGTCTGTAAGATAGTTGTCATCGACATAAGATAATGCCTCATCATCATCATACATTTGTAGTAACTCTGTTACCCTTGCTGAGAATAATCCTGGGCTATTCTTGAATCCCTGTGGGAGTCGACAGAATTGTTTTTGAGACCTCATTATTGAGAAAGCGGTCAAATACCTACTTTCAGGTGCAATATTTTGACAAAAGAAACCATTTGAGATATCTAATGCTGTTTTATATGTTTTGCGCACGATGTTATTCATTAGTGCTGCACTGTGCGAGTTTTGTACTGCAAATGTTTTGCAGCAGGAATTTAGGGGTCTGTAGTCCAAAACTAGACAATATGAATTGTCTGGCTTGGAGACAGGAAACAAAGGATTGTTCATTTGTGAGGTGCATGTTTCAATCACCCCCATATATTCAAGTTGATCTAAGATCTCCCTGACTTGCTTTTTAGCTTCTTGCTTAACTGGGTACTGCCTTTGTGCAGTGGGTTGATTTTTTTAACTGGATTTTATGGTGAGGAGAATCCTCATCCCATCCTACATGATTTTTATATAATGCAGGAGCTTGGGCCACTGCCCATTTTCTAGCAAATGTGTATTTTTTATGAATTGGAATATGATTTGAGAAGGCAGGCATAATCATTTCATGGTGGCCAGTCTTTCTCAGCTAACAGGATGTCATAGCCTTTCGAAAGGTTATCCCAAAAGATACCCCTTACTTTCCTAGTCTTGTCCCCCTCTATACGTAATGTTATTTCATATAATTTATGGGGTTTACTAACTCTGGTGTCTGCAGTTTCCACTTGAATGTATTCATTCGTGTCCACTGTCTCCAGAGGATTCATCAGGATCTTGCGAGCTATGGTTACTTCTGCTGCGCTGTCTAGCATTGTCTGGGCCCACTCTCCGTTTTTCAGTTGTGTCCTCAGAATCCTCGGCATGTTTTATTTTAATACTAGCTACCTTCTTCTTTGGAAATTATATTTTTTTACTTTGATGAGCAGGTTCCTTGTCTTTGGACTTGACCTGCTCTTCTTTGTGTTCTGACCGTCCTCTTCTTTCTGATTTCTGTGAGGAAGTCTGAAAAGATCGAGAGGGACGTGTATCAATATCTTGATATCTGTCAGGTTTCCTCAATTTATCCCCATCTCTAAGGTTGTATCTTTTCTCAGAGGGCTCCCTCTGGGGAGACTTGCCTCCTTGTTCTGGAGATCTATTTCTCCGTTGAGGAGACCTTCCTCTGGACTGGAATCGTTTTTACATGGGAGTGGATTATTTATTACCCTCCCATCTCTTTTTTGGAGTATTGAGATTATTTTTGATAAATGTTTTTTCAGGATTTTCAAGTAGTTGGGGTTTTACTGGTTTCCCACCCAAACTATCTCTACCTAGTTCTTCATAGGATTTTTCTATGATTCTGGCAAGTTCAAAAGGTTGTTCTGCTATATCTGTTTCCTTCAATTTCTGGCGGATCGTCACAGATGCTGCTTCTCCTTTTATGTTGGCTAATAATATAGCTGAGACCTGCTTAAAGTCTTTTAGTAATTTCATACCTAGAGTTAAAGCAGGTTCTGGACCGTATTCATTTTGAATCTGTCTTAGTACGTCTGGTATAACCGCCATAGACGGAACACCATGTGTTTTTGTGTAAATTGAAGCAAAGACTGTGCCCCAAGTGTCACAGTCCTCCACATGTGGTGCGATCCCCATTGGAAGGCAGATAGTCAGAATTCTGTGTTTCTCATTCGGAGTAGTATCAGGAAATACTGCCTCTATCTGAGTGATTTTTTGAGCTAACCAGAATGGAATCTGTTCCCGTTTTGTGGGAATTTTGCCAATGGCTGATTGTATATTCTGTGGTGTGATTTTATTTGTGTTCCCCTGGTGAGGGGTGGTCTCTGGAATTTTTATTGCCGGTTGGACTGTTGAAGTCCGCATGACATATTGGACCAATTGTCTGTGTATTTTAATGAACAGTTTTAGTTGAGCTAAGAGCTCTCGGTCTGACATCTTTTCAATGTCAGGATGTGGTGTGTAGCTGGCTAGAACCGGCCACGTGGCTCCTGGTCTACCTAGTGGACCGAGCCTGGTGATGTGATTTTGATGTTTTAGGGCGCCATTAAACCAGAGCAGGTGCTCTTGGTATGTTAGTGGGATTTCAACGTCCTCGAAAGGAGCGTACTCATCCGGAGGTTCCTCTATTTTGTAATAGTGGAAGTCTTGTGTCACAGCGTGTGCTGCTGGAAAATGTATCCATGAATAGAATACCTCTGTCTGCCGATATTCATGGGCCTCTACCACAAATATGACTGTACCACCTCTTGGTGATAGTAAATTTTCTGTAAGTTTAAGAGTTACAGTTCTTCTTACGTTTACCGGAATGATTATAACATTCGGGTCATTATTTTGGAGACTTGTGTCATCCGCTAGGAGTTGAGCTGCTATTGTAGCTCTCTCTCTTTCGTCCTCACTTTCCCCCATTTTACTGACAAAGTTTTTGTTGCAGATAAAGTTTCAAGGGAAACAAAGATTGGGTGCACAATATTTTGGAACACTGTATCCTTCAACGTTGACTAAACCAAAAACTAATACATAGGAATCTCTTCCTATTAAGTTCCGGCAGATATTAACCTTTTACCCACTCCAGACGTCTTTTGGAGTATTTACGGGAAAAACGGTCTGTGTGAAAAAGCACGACTGAGTTACTCTAGTATCTAGCGTTAGATTATCACCTTACCAAACGTTGGGCGCCATGTAGTGTAGTTCCTATATTCCCAAATGGCTCTTCGCATTGGAATAACATAAACAGCAGTTTAGACGTAGGACTGAGGTCATCTAGGTCTCTACTGACTATGTTAGACTTAATTAGGTTTGCCAGCTATCTCAGAGGTCACTAGAAACTTTCTCGAATGAACAAGGAGGTGTTAACATCCCTGAATAGACAAGAAGGGATTAGCTTCTGACAACCGCATAAACGTGACAACTTTGCTCCCTCAGAATAAAGAGTATATCTCTAGAGTCGTGTGAAAACAATAGACAACTATTTCACTCAGTCAATCGTGCATACTTAGTTTCACCAGAGTGCAGAGAAAATAGAGAGACGGGCGTTTTCAATAAAAGGTGTTATTTATTGAGCAGTCTTCTTTCTCATGCAAGAGAAATGAATTGCCACAGTTGCAATACCTATCATGAAGTAAAGTGCATACAGTAAAAGGAGTATTATGAAATAATACTGTAAAAGCATTGATATGGTTTCTTAGCCATATGATACTTTAAAATGGATAAAATATATACATACATAAAAACATTGACTCACGTACTCAACTGGTGCTTCTAAGATACGCCTACCCCGGTGTACCTGACCTAAGCCTAATACGTGGGATGGAGTAAGTAAGTTGCAGTTTAAGTTAAGTTGTTTTTTTGCCAAGTATCTGAATCAAGAATTCTCTTTAAGGGTTTAGTCAGCTCCGTACCTTGGTTCTAGAATGTAGGAGGTCTTGTATCTCTCTCTCAGGACTCGATCTCCCAGCAACCCGCAAGGGTGACTGGAAACACCGGAGCTGGATTTCTCGGCAAGAGAAAAGACAGCGTCACTCTCAGTGCGTCAAGGGAGGGTCGGCTTCCTTCGGCTCTCGCATCAGCTGGGCGTCGGGCAAGTAGATAGCCGCTCTGCTCCAAAACACTGTGTGTTTGCTTAAGGCAACGTTGGTATATTTATACCTGAAAGGTGCCGTGTTTGACGTAAGGCTGGACATAAGACGTCACTAAGAACTAACAGTTCTTTCTGGACTCCAGGAGTTCTTGTGCAAATCAAAACAAAAGCAGGGGGAATTCCCGGGCTGCTGGAGGCTTGGTTTGTTTAAAGAACACGTTGTGCTTTCTAGGAGTCTATGGGAGTAGCCTTGCCGTATTGCGACTGCATGGGCTATGCCTGAATATGGACATGATTCTTATGCCTTTATAAGGGTATGTTTTGTTATAACCGCATAAGGGCATGAATCGGGGATATCTAATTAGGGTCCTAGATAGATTCACAACATAACGACGCTGTTGAGTGTGGACTGACACAATTTGCACAAGCCCCTCTGTTCTTGCAGGAGACGGGGTGGGGGGTGGGGGAGGTTGATTCCTTTTAACTCCTTGTTTGTTCCAGGGGCGGCTGGAGGACAAAAACATCTTAAAATTGTGCTTCAGAGTGGATGGTCGCCATTTTGTTTAAAGCGGTTTATGTAAGTGGACGCGCCAGAGGCACAAAAGTTGCGGCCAAGCAGAAGGGGCAGAATGTGCACTGTGCTGCGAATATCCGAGGACCTTTATTTTAGAGTGCATCCCTTGCAGAACGCATACCTCATTTGGGTGGTCTAGGTAGGTCTAAAGATATGGGAACCTATAACCAGGTGGCTCAGCATTATGAATTCACAGGACATGAAATCTCTTGGTGAATCAAGTGCTGCATGTTAAAAAGAATATATGTAGGACGCTGGGTTTTTGTGGCAGCAGGCCCCCTCACACTTTGTTATTCAGTTCTGGTTTCCCTCTTCAGATGTACCTGTGATTTCCCTTCTCAAACTTCCCTGACGGTAGTGTCCGTCATAAAAGATGTGGGTAAACAGGCATACCATAAGAACGTACTATATTCCCTCACCTCTGCAGGATCACTGCCTTGTCCATTTTCTTCACTCCTTTCTTTCTCACACCACGTCATTCTCCTTCAACATATACCTATCAACCCTGCTATCCTACCTTATCACCTACCAACTATTCTACCAATCCTGAGTGCTCGTACTGCACTTGCCTCTCCCATCTCACCAAACCAAGTGAAGTCACTTTATTGCCTTCTGGACCAACTCTATAAACCTCCACCAAGACTTTGCTCATCACACCTGTGTCCTATACTGACCTGAGTAACAACCAGTGATGTCGCTATTTTACCATCTGGATTAACTTGACAAAGCGGTTTCAATAGCTCTGTTGCTGCACTAGCCAGCGCAATAACTAAAATAATTGCATGATCATTCATCAGGAAAAAAAAAGTAGAGCTTTGCCATACGATGCATAGGAAACCTGTACGTCCACTCATTCACTACCTTTTGATGTGTAGTCTGCAAAGCTGGACCTTCGTTTAGCATCACCCTGGCTGCCAAATGTCTTGGAAAAATCATTTCATCAACCAACACAAGGATCAGCTGACCCCCAGACAAACTAAATCAGCTGACCTGGGACACAAATACAAATATGAATTCATCGGACATCATCTAAAGCACATTCTCATTATGATTTTCCAATCGGAGAAGAGGATCAGAAGATTTGAGCCCAGCAGCAATATGAACTAGAAGAACCAGCAAAAGTCATACTTGTTGATAATGACAGATGTAAGTGGCCACAAAGTATCATAAGAGAAAAACTAATAATTCTATCTTGTCCTCCATTTCAAATGTTGGAAACCACAGAGCAGTCGCCAGTGTCTATAGATTGGCAGTTGACTGCGGCGTGTCCTAATGGCTGTATACTTCCTATGTGCCGATAGCAATCATTAATACCACTGATCAAACAAGATTACAGCCCTTGATGGGGGACACTACGGACACCATCTAACATGCTAATAAAGGCCAAATGACTGTATAAAGCCAAAAAACACATCCATTTCCTGCCTGTTGATCTCATCATGGTTATTCTCTTCATTTCTGAAACCCAGCTAATTGATGATTCTTTTCAATACTTCATAAGGCAATCTCGGATGGATAGCTGATCTACAGAAATCAGTTGAACCATAACAATGGCGGGCTAGCGAGGTCACACCAATATGCCCTACACACATCGACCGTTAAGACTACTCAGCCACAGTGTGAAAATCATTGCTTGTCTGCTGCTTAGCGTGATCCATCTTCTCCACCTACTTTCGATCAAAGTAGGGAGCTGCCAGGCCCTCACCATTATAGCAAACATTGGCAAAATGCAATAATATTGTTTTGGTCTCAAAATCCACACAATGCAACAGTTGTCTCTGTCACTGAAGAAAACAACTTTGTGTGCAGATATGCTCCTTGTGAAAGAGTAGAATGCGGTCACTCACAGTGAAGCCAGTCTATAGATAGGTAGAGAGACAGAATATTAATAAAAACTAAAAGTCTCCGGTAACTCCAGACCGAATTAGGGGCCAGAGGACATATGTATCAAGAAAGCGTTTCGCGAGTCCTTAATATCGAATTTTAGTGATTCGCTATTAAGGACTCGCAAAAGGCAATGTATGTAGGATTTGCAATATTAATTGCAATTCCTACGTATTCCTTATTTGCAATTCGTAAATTGTGTTTCGCAATTAAGGAATACCTTCTCATTCATTCCTATAGGCCTACAGGCCCATAGGATTGAATGGGAGAATATTCGCAATTTGCGAGTATCCATTAGGTACTTGCCAATTGCAAATGCAATTTCAAGGGTGCAGGGGGTCAAAATGACACCCTGTTGCACCCCTGAACTAAGTTTCCACATGTGATGCACGTACATGCCCTAAGGGCATTTATGTGCGCCACATGGCGCTTTGAAAAATGTAAAAAAGTGAATTTTTCCCAAAAATAGCAAATTACACCAACATGAAGTTGGTGGTAATTTGAGATTTCTAAAGGCAAAATCACACAACTTGGGTGCTTTCAGAATTGCATCTAAGGAATCGCAATTTGCGATTCCTTAAATGCATTTGCAGAATAGGGAATCGCACATTTTGTGATTCCCTATTGTGCGAGGGCCTTTTGGGATGATACACCCAAAAGGCATTTTCCCATTCGCAAACGGGCTGATTCTGAAACGGGCTGATTCCTGAGAATCGGCCCGTTTGTGAACGAGAAAAAGGCTTTATATATATGCCCCTAAATTCTTAAATAAAGTCACAAAAGTGCACCCATGACATATGCCATTGTAGTAGTGCAGATTTACAGCTTTATTGAATTCACAATAATTTTCAGAAGTAGGCCAGCAAATCGTACTCGTGAAAAATGTTTGTGAACTGCATTTTTAGCGCAAGCGGATATCCATCTTGATGTGTTCATGCGAAAATATGTTGCGCGTTTACAAGCTCACTTTTCTTCCAACAACTTTTTTCCCATCTGTGGAAGAAGATTTATTTCTGCCCTTGTTTGGAGTAAATTTCCAACCTTTCTCAGTATGGGAAAAGATTGGAGAAAAGCTGGTGAAAACCCCTAAAACATTCAAGCTAGTAGGTTTGCACAGACTTCAAAGCACATTCTAGCATTGGCTCTATTACTTCACGCTACCTCCAGCTCCAGTATGTAGGTTTGTAGAAAGGTGTCAAAATGCAAGATTTGCTATAATTCAAACCCTACTATAGTATGAGCCCTGATATAAACAGAGCAAGGTTGCTGCCATAACTTATCGCTGCACTACGTGCACCAAATGGACAAGTGGATTTTTTTACACAACAAGTGGATTTATGAAGCAACTTGTCCCATGTGCAAGTAGATATTTTTTTTACATTCCACACTCTGGACTCCCTCTCGGGCATTATAGTGGACCATCTGAATCTCTATATTCTTAGATCTCAACATCTGGTTGGAAACCAACACTACGTCTTACCCTCGCACCTACTCACTAAAAGTGAAGTGCTCAATTTCCATCTGATGGTCACTTGTTCCACCCATTTGGTTAGCAACATCCTAAATGCTATCTTCATTATAGGTCTTTCGCTGAAAAGCTGCTCAATACATGAAATAATGACCATATTATTTGTTTCAACCTATGCCTCGCCAGATCAGGTCAGCTATCAGCGTACATCCTCACAAACATATCTACTAGATCTCAAAGAGTCTAGTCTTAAACTCATGAACACCCTCCTCTTGGGCTCATAAGTGTTTATTAAATGGTCAGATCTATGGATGACACTGACTGCTGGTACTACCCCTCTAAAAAGCACTCCTTCAGTTGCACAGACAAAGGCAAGATGGTTTGTAAGGACATAAAGCGTTTGTAAAACGGAAGCCTGGTGTCTCAAAAGACCTTTTGAGTAAAAATGTCAATAATAAAAATCTGCTTTGAAGACCGCATAGTATATAAAAAGCTTCCATCAGGAAACCAAGATCTTAGTAATCCGAACACATCTCAGATGCTACATGCCCAACCAGAAGGCTATTCGAAATAGTTGCTAAATTCCTCAAACCAACCAGTAACTCAACATTTGTAAATCAATCTTAGGTGCTGGGTGATGCCTTAAAAAAGCACTTCATCATAAAAGCCATTAAACTTAAATCTCACTTCCTCTCAAAAATTACCAAAATAAAGGCTTCCATTGCCAGCCATACCAAAATGGGCTTCACCGCCGATCCGCTTAAACTGCTCCTTTAACCTATAAGATAAAAGAGCACTGTGATTTAATCAAAGGTATGAACATTGCAAGGTCTCTAGCAGATCCCTGACCCCCAAACCTTTTTAAAGCCTTCCTAGGATCTTCTGCTGCCATACCTGTGAAAGCAAGCATCAATTCCTCCCTAGCAACTGGGGAGCTCTCAGTTAACCTGAAAACATCCATGTCAAACCAGTTATTTTGAGACGATGACTGGACCAGGCTGACCCAGCAACCTACCGACAGGTAACAAATAGGCCCTTAGGTTAACTCATGGAAAAAGCAGTTTCTTCTAGATCTCCAGGTAACTATACTACAATATATTTAATTTGGACCTGGAAGAAGCACTGAATCTGCACTAAACTCCATCTGGGATGATACATAGACATCGTTTGATGCTATTGGAGCCACTTCTCATCAAAGTTGGACACTGTAGCACACTGAAGACTATATGACATAGGGATCCTTGTTACAGGCCAGAATTGGGTACAGCCGCTCTTAAGGATAGATTCCAGATTGTCACATTACCTTTGTTCAGCTTTTTACCTTTCTCCTGTGAGGTGGTTCTTCTAACAACACATAACAATTCAGCCCCTCCTTTTCATTGTGGACCTACCACCTCTTCCTAACCTGGTAAACTCTTTCAAACTTACTGGTCACATATAGAATGACAACACTTAGATCTTCCTAAAACAGGAAAGACCATCGGTAGTCAAGACTAAAGGAGTAGGTGATTGCCTACTGTAGTTAAGTCTTGGATGCTAAAGAGTAATCTTAAACTTAATAAACTTAACACATCCAATTTTATAAAATACTGGTAGATTCCCGCAATTCCTTGACTCTGCATCATCTCAAGATGGGACCAACACCGCCCTGAACTACAGAGTTGCAATAATGTATTCCAGCACCTCACTCCAACTCTAAGTTAACAGAGTGACAACAGACTCCTTCTACACCGCATTCTAGTTTTACGTATCTTTCTGTTCTTGGGCATCTGCCTACCGTCAATAGCATTAGTGATGTGACATCTTAATTATGCAACTGGCCTTTACTTTGGACTTTTGCAGGAAACCAGTCGGCAAGCTTCAACAAATCCATAACATTGTAGAAGGACAACAACTAAACATGTGTAGATAGGACCACATTACCCCTGCACTCAAGGCTCTGCATTGGCTACTATTTTCAAGAAGGATATCTTTCAAAGCCCTTTGCCTTGATCACCATGAGATGGGACCAACTTTCCTGCAATATAAACTCATATTGTACAGCTAAAAGAGAAACCTCAGATGGGCTTCATTCCTTACTTTCATAAAATCTGCATAGGTGAAAGTTCCTTCTCAGGACAATCGTGCAAGTTGTACTATACGTTCCTGAGGAGAATACGCACACCTATAATTTGAAAGCAAATCCACATAGCTTTTTCCATACTGGATCTAGGTGACACCACAGCTATAAATGACAGGTTTCTGTAAGCAGAATGCACAACTATATCCGCTGTTAACTTTGCTTGCAACTCCATATGTAAGATTTATTTATTTATTTATTTATTTATAAAGTTTAATGCCATTGCCTCAGTTCTTGAGCACAGGCTCTGGGCCCTACGCACGGCCCCTAACCTCAATCAGTAGAAGATGAAACTGCAACCTACACTGATCTCCTATTCTTACACCTCAGCCACCTACTCGACCAAATGTAAAATGACTTGTCATTGGTAAGAGGTAGGAAAGTGAAATAAAAAGGCTACCATACAGTAAAATGCAATACAGCTTGGTGCTGCTCTTAGTTTACATATTGATTATGCACCACCTTTTTTGTTTTGGAATTTAAAATGTGAGTCTTATTCAGAAAGTGCATGGCATGTTTTACACTTGGTTTTTTTCTTCTTCTGTTTCCTTTTGCATGGTCTCTCTGTGGTCACTTAGTGTCTCCTCTGCTTGCGGCTATCCTTGCAAAATTTTATACTGAAGCATGATGTGCTACAATTTGAAAACAATGACTATTCTAGCTTGTTTATACTGCATATAATCAACTGGTGGCGTTAGGGCTAAAATGCTATGAATGGACTGATGTATGTGTTTTTCAAAAAGTAATATATTTATTTAGCTGACTTTTTTGTGTACATTTTTATGTCTCGCTGGTGAGCGCATGAGCTCTCGCTTACGAGGGGTATTGTTTACAATAAAGAGCTTGGAACCCGCTTACCATTCGTTGGCTTCTTTGTCACTCTTATTGGCTGCCTCCTATTTGGCCAGCGCGGGCCTTGTGTCCCTTCCTTTTCTTTCTGTAGAACATGAACCAAGCACCGATTGATTCAACTTAATTAGTGTGCCTCCATTGATTGTGCTGTGACTTAGGTGGTACGCATATCAGGGCACTACCTCTGTTTCCAGTTCTCGTGCTGCTTTCTTAATTCGTTCTGTTTTTAGACATTGTTAATCTGCACCTGCAGTTTTTGGCTTACTTGTACATCTAAAAATAAAATAATTTTTTACTTGGAATAGATTACGCTGTTATAATGTATAGATGTCACCAAGAACACATTTACACCTTCATAATGCTTGCTGCCACATGCTTATTTTTGTTACCTTACAGCCATTCGTGCCACATACCTATGCACTGATTTTAAGTTTGATTCCTTGTTTAAGTTACTTAAACCCACAACTGTACTACTGTGCCTCTCTGCTCTGTCATTCTGCTCTGCGCCACTCCGTGCAACTGTATTCCACCCCACTCCGTTCTACTCAATGCCATGCCTCTCTATGCCATGCCACTCTATGCCATGCCACTCTATGCCACGCCACACATTTTTAGCTATGCTGAACAGCAACCACGCTGTTGTACAATATGGCTGAAAGACATTGGCAAAGTCAATAGCTCTCGCAAAGGTGCGACTTATTGGCTTTGCCAGTGCTCATTTTGTTTGTTACACCAATAGAAATGCATAGGCGGCAAACCCTGTATTATACCAGCGCTGCTTCAGAGTGAGAAATGCTTCAAGCTCTTCAGAGATGCATTAAAATGCTTTGGAGGGTTCTTTTTACGACCTCTCTGCCCTATACCTGTTCTTATAGTTTGCCATTTATAAATGGTGTGATTGGGCAGGGATCTGTTTCATCCCAGCAAGCTGTGGTTGCATTTCTCTTCTGTGCTAAAGAGTGACGTAGTCCCATTATGGCAGGAATCAACATGGGTAATGATCTCTGGCTTAGGCTGAGAAATGGGGTGGTTGATGGGGGTGGTATGTTTGATTCATGTTAAATATCAAATATGACGAGTGAGGTACAAAGCTGATAAATGGGCTACTTTTAATTAACACAAGATGGTTGATGGTAAAAGTGAATAGTAGTCCTTGGCTCAACCATGTTGGCGTAGGAGACATGAGTAATCCAAATTATCCTCATGGAGCGAATTTTTGTACCTAAAACTGGATGCACCACCTTGTATTGCAGCAAACATCATTCAGGGTGGGCAAGTTTGTGTTTCTGTGAACCCTGGAATTTTTCCTTTTAGCCACAGCTTCGAAATAATGGTAAAGTTAAGGTTTGCAATAAATATGTAATGTTTTAAATATCCTTAAAGTTAAAAATAAAAGCTTTTTTACATCTCCGCTGTGTTTTGTTATTCCTTCTTTCTCTTTGAATACCTTTACTCCCTCTTTCTCCCTCGTCACATTTCTATTTTTGCTACATTGACGCTTGATTTCTCTTCATTGCTTTCTTCATTCTTTACCTTCTACAGCCATCTTTTTTTTCCTCTCATACCCATGTCCATTTAACTATGCTCTCTCCTTCCACCTCACTCTCACGGCATCGTGTTCCTATTACGCCTCCTTTACACTTAATCCTGCATCGCTGACCTTTCCACTTTGCCCCCTCACTTTCCCTCCACAGCGATCTGCGAGATGTGTGGCATTGTGGGAACCAGAGATACCTTCTTCTCCAAAACTAAGCGTTTCTGCAGTGTATCCTGTTCCAGAAGCTATTCTTCAAACTCCAAGAAGGCCAGTATCCTCGCCCGCCTCAAGGTCAGTATCTACACTGCCCCCCCTGGGCCTTATTGTGCAGCCCCTTCTGGTCAGTATGAATATCTGCCTCAAGGCTGATGTCCAAACTCACCTTCTTGATCATGTCATCCTTGAGGTCTATGAACACCCCCAACTCAATGACCATGTATTCCTCTGGGTCGGCACTGCAGCCTTCCTAAACTGGCCCTTTGTCTCCTTGTTATTACCTTTTGTGCAGGTTGCCCACTGCGTTTGTAAATTCCACACTACTCCCATTAATATACCTGTCCACTCCATTACAGGGAGGAGAGTGCTCACTGCTATGCAATTATGACTCAGGAAATCTGAAACCAGCACAAATCGTTTGGGCAAGCTAATCTTTGGAGTTTAGTATTATGTTACTTGTGGTTGAAGCAATTACATTTTATTGAAGACCATTTAATGTAATGTAAAATGTAAAAAATTCTTGTAGAGCGCAACTAACACCGGACGGTTTCTTGGCGCTGGGGGGAGAGGCACAACAGGAAAGGACAAAATGCCTATGTGTAAATACAACGGAAGAGGTGGGTTTTGAGAAGAGACCTAAAGTGAGGGTAAGAGGGAGAGAGTCTGAGTTCGAATGGGAGTGAGTTCCAAAATGAGGAAGCCAGGAAGGAAAATCTGAGACCTCCATGTTTTTTGCGCTTAAACCTAGGAATCTGAAGAAGCGCATGGTTAGAGGATCGGAGGTGCCTGGAGGGGACATAAGGATATTAAAGAGAGGAGATAAAGGAAGGGCCGATGCCGGCCAGAGATTTATGGGTCAGGCAGCCTAGTTTGAACTTGCAGCGCTCCGATACAGGGAGCCAATGGAGGTCTTTAAGCAGGGGGCGGACGTGGTGATGTTTGGTGATGTTAGTGACACACATGTAACTAACTGCCGCAGTATTTCAAATACGATGTATGTCAGCCTGAAGCATAATTTAGATACTATCTGAAGAGAATATTCTATTGGGTTTCTCTAGTTCTATAGAAACCTGCTCAGTGACAGCCGATGAGCAACTGAGGACATGCCAGTTTGTCTCGTTCACTATGCACATTGAATGCATATTCTCAGGCTTTACCCCTGTCCCCTTTTGTCATTCCCCTTTCTTGTTGAGTTCATTTATTCCCTTGACTTTAAGTATGTCTGGCAGGCAGGTAGTTGGTCCCCAGTGGCTTGTGAATTGAGTGTTCTTTTGTTTTCATCCGTATGAGAATGCTGTCTTCACAAATATGTCCGTGAATGGCAGTGGGGGGAGCCATCCGATTGAAGGACCGTTGTGTAAATCCCTAGAGGAACATGATGGTGAAGTTGGATGGAAGATTCCCCATTCCTGGACAGGAGTTTGTCTGACCGATTTCATGACCAGTTTTCTTTGGTTTCAGGGCATCCCCCCTACGAAAAAAGCAACAGTGCTACAGAAGGCTTCCTGGTCATCAAAGATTGGTGCCTACCTGAACACCTCGAGCCCCGGACAGCAGACATGTGACACGCCTCCCCCGCCAAGTCAAGATAGTGAGAGCAGGATCCTGGGAGGTGAGTAGATCTGTGTTGGAGGAGCGCTGTAGCGGTTGAGTATGGATACATGGTGGGGCTGCAAATGGAGGCATATTTGTTTCTTTTCAGCAAGAGCCCACCCTAGCATTTGCAGTGGGAGGGCAGAGGGCTCACCACAATGATTCATTTGTTAATCGTGGAAGCCAGTCACACTGCAGTCTTCTACCTACGTTATAGACACCAAACACGCAAATCACCTTTCTTTCAACAGGGTGGTTCCATAGTGGCACGTAGGAAAATCAGACTTGGTTTCTCTTTGGAGAAGTTGGTTGCTCTCCCAAAGAGAAACTATAATTTCACGTCCTTGTATTTACTTGAGATCATCACACTAGCCTATATTGCTATGCTAGTACGGCTTGTTTAAAACTGGTGATGGCAAATAATTCCTTTTGTTGCGGCGTAAATTTAATCCTAAGCCCTGAAAAAGGACCTTTGAAAGGTGCAGTGTGTAAATGCCTTGCAATCCGGGACGTATGAGGTTTAATACAGGTTTTTAGTATCTGTGAAAGATAGTTCAGAGAGAGAAAATATTCAGGCCCAGGTCATAGGGAGCCCTGTCCAGTGAGGGTTATTTACAAACTGTAATTTTAGATACCTTTGTTGAAGAGAGACCTCTTGTTGACCTGGGAGTATCAATCACCGCAAGGATATCTTTCTTGTTGTTTGGGAGGTGCTTTCCGCATGTCTCTGAGAAATCTAGTAAGTTACACATTAGGCATTGAAGCCTTAATGTTTTTCAGAGCCATGAATGTAATATTCAGAATTGTCCAACAGAAGATGGCTCACCTCTAAACTACTTCTACACAGACCACATAATAATGATGCTGTTTCTGAAAGATGTTCATCTACATTTTACATTTGGGAGTGCTGTATGGACTCCAAGCTCTTTTAGGAGTCTAGAACGCGGAAGCTGATGGACTGTGCAGAATGTCCAATTTTCATTGGTCTCTAGCGTCCCCTTGTGGAAGATCAATAACTATGATCTAGCTTTGTTCAAAATCTTCATCACTGAAGACAACACCCTCATTTACTTCTTGGATGGATGGTAGAAATGGCTCCTTAATCTGCTGGCATTTTCTCCTTGTATGATGATTGATGAAAGTGTGTTGAAATTTATGAGCTGTTTCCACAGCCCTCAAATAATAACATCCCCAGCTTGTCCTGGCAGGTTCTTGATGCATTTCCTTTTGGAAAAGGGCACAACCCTTGACGTTTCAGAGGAGCAAGGTCTCCAAAAGATGATTGGGAAGGATTGACTGCCCTCTCCTTGTTATGCACCAAGTAGTCCGTAAAGAAAGTAACGTTTGTTTATATGATTCTGTTACAGGTCTGGCAGGAAAGGCCCCGCCAGTACAAAGGATTGTTTATGCAAGCTGCAGAATGGAAAAAGAAAGTTGGTATATACTAATTGTGAGAAGTTGGCCTGGCATATGCTGTCCACTATTCTAGTGGGCACCTTGCTCCTGTCCAAACGACACCTATTGATGGTATGTTTAAGACCATCTTTATAGAAAGTTATCCTAGTGGTAGCTGTGGAGAGCAGCCTTCAGGCTAAGTCTTGAAGGAATGTAAAGCAGCTTGTTTTAAAAGTCTATAATCTCATGAATGACCTAATGAAAAGAGAACCACACCAGGTGTATATATATAAAATATATGTATTTATTCTAAGCACATCCCTCTAGTCTCTTTTTGAGGCTAGAGGCAAAAGTACTTACAGAAAACTTAAGTAGCACACAGTAAATTAGCACAGTATACGTTTTGCCCTAGGGGCCTCACAAACCATATACTAAGAAAGTGGTATAAGTACAGCTGTGAATATAGAGATAAGACCTAGGGTCTGTAGAACCGCTGGGGCAACTAGGAACCACCGAAGGTAGGGACGCAGGAGACCCACGGGGGACGCGTGCAGTGTCTAAACACAGCCGCTAATCACCATTGACTTCTATGTAGAAAGTCACGATTAGATTTTTAAAGAATAAGGACACTTAGGAGTGGACTAGGACAACCCCCCTTCAGTACTGAACAGTTTGAGAGTCAAGACCTACGGGATCACCGAAGTACTCATGTTACCTCATCTTAAACCAAAGAGAGGGGCTCCTTATTACCCAAGGGGAAATAGAGCACCAATATACTGTCAAGTAAAAAATTTTTTTTTTACTTGACTCATGTTACCTCACCCAGGGAAGCTGGGTGCATATGTGTCTTTTCGTGCCTGGTTTCGTCGTCGTTTCCTGTGGAGAGCTGCAAAGAAGTGCTGCAGGCGACCAGATGAAAAGTGTCCGGATGGATCCAAGGGTGGATCGGAGATCTGAAGAACCTGAAAGCAGAGGGGACAGAGTCTGGGTCACTAGCCAGTGACCAGGAAGGCGACAAGAAGATGCCAGCAGATGTCGGGTGATTTCAGGTGATGTAGGTGAAGCTTGACTCTTCAGCTCCGAGGGACAGGAAGCGTCGACAACAACCAGGAGCTGGATTTGAGCTTTACCACGTCAGATGTCGAGTGCTGCAGCGTCGGTATCCGGATTGGACCCAACAAGCCTTGGCAACAGCAACCCACGCAAGATGCAAAGATTGGCTTCGGAGCAGACCAGCAAGGACTGAGGGACTCACCCTTTGGGGGGGAGTCGGGGCACGTCTGGAGCAACCAGGGAAGCCCACAAGAGATTCCTTTGTGGGGACCTACCAGTCGATGGACCAGGGATCGCGAAGGGGCCTCGAGCAGAAATGCAGGAAACGGGCCCATGGAACACTCGTGGAGTGTAGGCCCACAAATCAGTGCAAAAGGTGCTCAGGGCTTGGACTACAAGTAGCCCAATGTACAACTTCGGGAAAGCTCAGGAAATTGCTGCACTACCAAATTTGCTGGATGTCTATGAGATCCGGTCCCACGTCTCTCTTGATGGCTACAGGTCTCTGCTCTGCTGAGATCTCGTGTCGGCCTCAGAGAGGTCTTGTGTCACAGATTTTTCGGGATCCGGCAGGGAGCCTCGAAAATGCACACCGGCAAGATGCTTCTTTGGTGCCTGTTTGAAAAGGGGAGTCACTCCTTGACGCCAAGGGAGATTTCTTCTAGTCGATCTAGAATGTCGAAGGTCTAAGATATATGTTGCAGAGTTTCGTCCAGGGTAATCTAAAGTCCTAGGGGCTGGGGTCCTATACTTATTCTAAGTTTAGGGGATGGACTAACTCTAAGGTCCCACCTATGGGAGGTCCTGGGGAGTGGGTGGTTACACCCTTACACCTTTGTCCAGTTTCGTGCCAGAGCTGGGGCTGAGTGCCCAAGCAACCGGTTTGAACTGGGGTATGCACAGGGACACCTTGTGTGCCCCAGGCACTGTCTGAAAAGCATGCTCTGAATGCATCCACCCTGCCCCAATACACTAAAACCTGTCTGGGCAGGTGGTTACACCTCCCTGGGCAGGAAACCTATTGTCCAGGCCTCCCCTCCCAGAGTTTCGTCCAGCAGCCGGAAGTCAGACTCGTGTCTGTGGCAGCAGCATCCATTTTGTGATGTTGTGGCTCTGTTTAACTTTTACCGGTTAGACCAGTGTGTACATGTCTTCTCCCTCTAGAAGAGTGGAATGCTACCCCCCGCCAGAACTGGCGGCTTGTTTGACACCAAACATGACATGTTTTGATGCAGCCATTCCAAAGCTGGCATTAACCGCGAGGTTATAATGCACTTAAGAGTATATGGTATGGCTGTATCACAGAACAGCTATAAGGAAGGGATTCCGAAAGCTGCAGAGGGGCTCAGCTCATGCTTTAGCACCCTCTCACACAAAACCAAGCACTTTGCCATCAAGATTGTCAAGGCCTGCCATAGGAGTCACTTATAGGTTTATATGTGTTTGTATATATAGGTAGATAAAGGTATACTATATCTCCGTAAGGGGTACAAGTACCACCTTACCCAGGCTGCAGTAGCAGACCTGTGGTGCCATTTTGGAAGGCTTCTCAGGGGTGGCATAATACATGCTTCAGCCACTGGTAGGCCTCTTGGGTACCTACGCCCTTGGTACCTAAGGTACCATATACTAGGGACTCCCAAGGGTAACCCAGTAACCAATCTGGGGTGTACCTAATGTACATGCAATCAGTTTAGAGAGGAACACCTAGGCTGGGGTCCTTGTTAGAAGGCGAGAGAAGGCAAAAGAGAGAGAAGGCAAAAGAAGGCAAAAGAGAGAGAGAAGGCAAAAGAGAGAGAGAAGGAGAGAGAAGGCAAAAGAGAGAGAGAAAAGGCAAGAGAAGGCAAAAGAGAGAGAGAAGGCAAAAGAGAGAGAGAAAAGGCAAGAGAAGGCAAAAGAGAGAGAGAAGGCAAAAGAGAGAGAAGGCGAAAGAGAGAGAGAAGGCAAAAGAGAGAGAAGGCAAAAGAGAGAGAGAAGGAGAGAGAAGGCAAAAGAGAGAGAGAAGGAGAGAGAAGGCAAAAGAGAGAGAGAAGGAGAGAGAAGGCAAAAGAGAGAGAGAAGGAGAGAGAAGGCAAAAGAGAGAGAGAAGGAGAGAGAAGGCAAAAGAGAGAGAGAAGGAGAGAGAAGGCAAAAGAGAGAGAGAAGGAGAGAGAAGGCAAAAGAGAGAGAGAAGGAGAGAGAAGGCAAAAGAGAGAGAGAAGGAGAGAGAAGGCAAAAGAGAGAGAGAAGGAGAGAGAAGGCAAAAGAGAGAGAGAAGGAGAGAGAGAGAAGGAGAGAGAAGGCAAAAGAGAGAGAAGGCAAAAGAGAGAGAAGGCGAGAGAAGGCAAAAGAGAGAGAAGGCGAGAGAAGGCAAAAGAGAGAGAGAAGGCAAAAGAGAGAGAGAAGGAGAGAGAAGGCAAAAGAGAGAGAAAAGGCAAGAGAAGGCAAAAGAGAGAGAGAAGGCAAAAGAGAGAGAGAAGGAGAGAGAAGGCAAAAGAGAGAGAGAAAAGGCAAGAGAAGGCAAAAGAGAGAGAGAAGGCGAGAGAGAGAGAAAGCAAAAGAGAGAGAAGGCGAGATAGAGAGAAAGCAAAAGAGAGAGAGAAGGCGAGAGAAGGCGAGAGAAGGCGAGAGAGAGAGAAAGCAAAAGAGAGAGAGAAGGAGAGAGAAGGCGAGAGAGAGAGAAAGCAAAAGAGAGAGGAGAGAGAAAGAGAAGGCGAGAGAGAGAGAAAGCAAAAGAGGAGAGAGAGAGAGAAGGCGAGAGAGAGAGAGAAGGCGAGAGAGAGAGAGAAGGCGAGAGAGAGAGAGAAGGCGAGAGAGAGAGAGAAGGCGAGAGAAAGAGAGAAGGCGAGAGAAAGAGAGAAGGCGAGAGAAAGAGAGAAGGCGAGAGAGAGAGAGAAGGCGAGAGAGAGACAAAGAGAAGGCGAGAGAGAGAGAGAAAGAGAGAAAATAGGAAATATTAATGTGATTTATCTCAGGGCTCGATCCCTCAGTACTTTAGCAGTAGGTCAGGTTGTAACTGGATAATATATGGCTGGGATCGATAGTGGCAGATGTAACAAGACCGGCTTCATTTTTACAGAGATCTTAGCGGTCAAAGTAAATAAGCGCAAACAGGGAATACGTAATTGGCCCTGTCTCAATAATATATACAAACGAGTTAAAAACATTGCATGCACATGGAACGAAACCAGAATGATAGCCTTTTTTGCGAAAGTAGATATTGCAAGATGCTGGAATGCGTCGGACTACGTTTCCTAAATAGGGCGTAAACCTCAATCGCCACAGGCAACCAGGCCTTTCAATTACACATATAGCAAACAAAATAAAGAACCAGCATTACAACAGCTAAGTTATTTGAAGCATGTATCCTTATGCTTTGAAACGCATCCATGAAAACTGCCGGTGTTTTAGAAGATGTGCTGCTCTGCACACTACACAGCTTGGGGAACGTGACCAGGATTCAACAATAGAGCACACATTCATTTAGTAATGAAGGCTCACTACAAGTTGCAAGGACACAAGTAATGATCAACAATATTCACATAAATAAATGTGTTTAGCCTTCTTTGATTGACAACTTTTCAGTAGATCGAAAACTGTTCCATTTGGTCGAGAATCGAATACACGCAGGTGCACTTGGAACCAACATGGGACCTACAATATCCGGGCAGTAATTTATCTTTCCTTACGGCGAAGAACTTGCTGTAAAACACATTTTTTAGGCTTTTTGCAATTTTCCACAACTTACACAGGCACGCACTACGTCACACATACACAAAAATACACATGCTCAAACACAAAAGGTGCATATTAAACAAGCAGGCAGGCTGATACAGACAAACATCAAACACACATAATACACACACATTGCAACGCAGGTATTCATTATAACACGTACGAAGCACACACATGCAGGGAGCTGCGTCTGAATTTGCCCCCTTAATGAAAACTCGTGCTTTCCGAAAAATGAGGAAGCTGGTCTGGGACGGAAATTGAGCAGCTGGGACCGAGAGCGGATGATCGATGCTGCTCTTTTATAACAGCTGCAGCACTTACCTGAGTATACGCTGGAATCGACGAAGGAAGTGGAGTTGGAAAAATAAAGAGACCGATGCCAATCCACCTCTCCCTTTAATGGCCATTGCACTCACGGCTATGTTCGTTCTTGCCGCAGAACAATGACGTCACTTCCGGCGCTCCCGGATGTGCGTAGGCTTTTGCTAGAGGAAGAAAAGGTGAGAGAGTTGCTCTGCATTGAGGATCTGCGGTTCGAGTCCCAGCCAGCCGGCAGACTGGTGGTTTACAGTAGGTGATTTTGGCATTGTGTTCGAGGCAGCTGCTTTTTAAAAATGTATTTTAGTATTGTGATGGAGTGAATTCGGCAGTCACCATGACGACAACGCTTGTTTTCCTTTGCAAGACCTATTCCTCGGGCCATGAGCAGGTCTGTCCGCAGTTGTTTAAAGAATCTAACAATCGGATTCCACTAAACTATGTGTTTATGGAAATACTCTATGAAGGAAGTGCAGTCTGGGGGTACAGAAAGTATCATATCACAGCAGCGCCTCCCGGCATTCCGCATTCATTGGGGTTTGTAGGGCTTTTGGATTTTAGGGCGTACATGGTCATTTTACGGTTGAGGGTGGGTTTGTGTTTTGGGGGGCCAGGTGTAATTTAAGGGTTTAGAGCATGTTTGGGATGCGAGGGTTAATTTTAGAATTTAGGGTGTGTTTGGGTTTTAGGGTACAAGGGTTAATATTAGGGTTTAGGGTGTGTTTGTGTTTGGTGTGCAAGGGTTAATTTGGGGGTTCAGGGTGTGTTTGGGTTTTGGGGTGCAAGGGTTAATTTGGGGGTTCAGGTTGTGTTTGGGTTTTGGGATGCCAGGGTTAGTGTTAGGGTTTAGGGTGTGTTTGGGTTTTAGAGTACAAGGGTTAATATTAGGGTTTAGGGTGTTTTTGGGTTTGGTGTGCAAGGGTTAATTTGGGGGTTCAGGGTGTGTTTGGGTTTTGGGGTGCCAGGGTTAATTTTAGGCTTTAGGGTGTGTTTGGGTTTGGGGTGCAAGGATTAATTTGGGGGTTCAGGGTGTGTTTGGGTTTTGGGGTGCCGGGGTTAATTTTAGGGTTTAGGGTGTGTTTGGGTTTGTGGTGCAAGGGTTAATTTGGGGGTTCAGGGTGTGTTTGGGTTTTGGGGTGCCAGGGTCAATTTGAGGGTTTAGGGTGTGTTTGGGTTTTGGGGTGCAAGGGTTAATATTGGGGTTCAGGGTGTGTTTGGGTTTTGGGGTGCAAGGGTTAATTTGGGGGTTCAGGGTGTGTTTGGGTTTTGGGGTGCCAGGGTTAATTTTAGGGTTTAGGGTGTGTTTGGGTTTGGGGTGCAAGGGTTAATTTGGGGGTTCAGGGTGTGTTTGGGTTTTGGGGTGTGTTTGGGTTTTGGGGTGCCAGGGTTAATTTTAGGGTTTAGGGTGTGTTTGGGTTTTGGGGTGCACGGGTTAATTTGGGGGTTCAGGGTGTGTTTGGGTTTTGGGGTGCCAGGGTTAATATTGGGGTTCAGGGTGTGTTTGGGGTTTGGGGTGCAAGGGTTAATATTGGGGTTCAGGGTGTGTTTGAGTTTTGGGGTGCAAGGGTTAATTTGGGGGTTCAGGGTGTGTTTGGGTTTTGGGGCTCCCAGCTGCAGGAGGTCAGACGTTTATCTGCAATTCATTGTGCAATCATCCAACAGTTTGCATTTTTCTGGAAAACTGAAACCAAAGTGGTGGACGTGCTCTTTAAGTAGACAAACAATTCTTGTTAAAATCACCAGACGCAAAAACATCTTATTGAAAACACAATAGTACCTTTGAAGTATTCAGATGCTTATTTTCAAATCACCCCAAAGTCATCAGGAACAATGTCCTCTTGTAAAGTTATCGGAGAGTCATTTACAAGTCATCCTCAGATCATCAGGAATAATGACACCTTCTGAAGTCAGCAGATACTAATTTTCAAGTCCTCCTTAAATCATCATGAATAATGACACCTACTATAGTCATCAGGTACTCCTTTTCAAGTCATCCTTTAATCATCACCAATAATGGCACCTACTAGAGTCATCAGATACTCATTTTCAAGTCATCCTCAAATCCTCAGGCTGAGCTTCTGCAGCTTGCTGATGACTTCAAGAGCTTGATGATGTATGATGACGTGTAAATGACTTCTAAGGTAGTTGGATGATCATCCAATGACTCTGGGATGGCTTCTAAAGTAATCCTGTTTGACGTGGGATTCCATTATACAGTTAGGACTACAAGAGTCACAATGCAAATCAGGAGGGCCAATAGCACCCCAGAGTGGTTCCAAGAAGGGCATCCTGGGTCGCTGGAGGAGCATAAACACATACAATGGATGATGTGGAGCCATCTCAAATTGAATGCTTCCAAAACAGAAATACTTTTGTGTGACGATTGGAAACGCTATGACCGGCTCACGCGTGGCTGCTTGATCTGGGAACACCGCCTAAAGTATTGAAGGAAGTAAGAAACCTTGGAATGACCATGGACGCCAACCTATCGATGAATGCCCAAGTGAACAAACAGCAAGATCAAGCTTTGTTACTATTAAAACTTTGCAACCCCATTTGGGATTTCCACTCAAGGTCAAGGCTACCATCTCCCTTGTTCTGTCCAAACTCGATTATGCCAATAGCCTCTACCACAGATTACCTTTACAGACCATGAAAAGACTATACATCAGATTCCGAACTCTTCTGCCAGATTACTCTTGCATATAAAACTGCAAGACTACATCTCTGCTGCCTTGAAAGCCCTGCATTGGTAACCAGTTGCTAGAAGATCCATGTTCAAGCTGCTTTGTATCACCCACAAAGCAATACATGAAACAGGACCGCCCTTCATCAGGAATAAAATCACCAAACCCATTCAATAAGGGAATCTCCACTCTAGAGTGGCACCTTGCCTCAAAATCCCAACGTACAAGAAAAAACCATGGGTGGCACATCCTTCTCTTTTCAAGCAGCCAAACTATGGAACTCTTTACCCCCCAACATAAGATCCACAGATAACCACCGTAACTTCAGAAAACGACTTAAGAATTGGCTCTGCCCCACATAACCAAACAGAAATATACAGCATATCTCTCTGTATATGAAAATGTATTTGTACTAGAGCTATGTACCTATATGTGTATTGCTTTGTATAAACTAGTAGAATAATTATGTTTAAAAAAAAATAGATATTCATTAGTTCTGATTAACATTATTCTGTTTTTTTTTTATGACAAATTTTACTGATTTTTAAAACTCACAATAGGCCCGACGGCATGAGGCAATACATCTTAGGCAAAGCATGTCGTAGTACAGACATTTACTGATTTTTAAAACTCACAATAGGCCCGACGGCATGAGGCAATACATCTTAGGCAAAGCATGTCGTAGTACAGACATTGCTCTACATTCCTCCATAAACAATCTGTTACAACTCCCATTACAATAGAAAAACATTATGATTATTCTAACATTGTCGTGCCTCTGCTAATAATAATGAGTCACACACATCGCTAAGTGTGTTTATGGGTAAAGTTGCGTATTCACTCGTTTCTATAGGCCCACCTAGCCCATATTTTGGTGCGTTTCTGTGGACATCCTCAGGCGATAAAGATTGTGAGCTCCAACTCCATAATGAAGTCTAAGCCTATCTTACATTGTGAAACCCTGGGAGGTCCCTCAGCCTTCCACTGCCTGGCAATATCCCGCTTTGTTACTGTGAGACCTAGGAATAACAGGTGCCTTTTGTACCTGTTACCCCCTATGCCCTTTGTACTACGTAGTAGTGTTAACTTTGAAGATCTCCCATGCCAATACTTCTGTCAGACAGGTGAGTACCTCGTGCCAAAACCTATCTAGGGTCGGTCAAGACCCTAGATAGGTTGTGTGTATATGTTGTGTGTTTGTGTACAGGTTGTGTGTATGAAGGTGCCTTCTTCTGATTGGCATCGGAGGCAGAGTGGGAATGCAATCAATTCCTCTGTCCATAATCTGTGTCAGGTGTAGTACGCTCTGTGTAAGTATTTAAATAGAATTAGGCGGAGTTAAGAGATAATTGTGGCCTTACGTCATGATTGCAGAGCTTCAGCCCAGTCGTCCCCGTCGATTGGTCCTACATCTGCGTCCGATGCAGCTCTTAGAGTATCCAAGGTTGTTGGGCTATTAGTAACTAAGGTTTGGTAGATCTTGGATCTCTTGTGTTCCTCGAGATCCCCCATGAGTATCTTGTCCTCCAAGGGGCTGAATTCGGGGAGATTGGTCAAATTTGAAATATATGAGAGAAGATTATGTTGCAGTTGCAGGAATTGATAGAATTGAGTATGAGGCATGAGAAAGTCTTTTTGAAGGTCACCAAAGGATTTGAGGACTGTTCCTTTCATGACATCTCCCAGTGTTGAGATTCCTATACGGTCCCTGTTACTGAAGCCGTGCTGATCAGCTAATTGCGGGAGCAGACTATTCCGCCACAATGGGGTTCCCTGCGGTAGGTGTCCTCACCAGCAAATTCTACGGAGGCTCTGTCACCATGCCAGGATCACCACATGTGTTGCAGGAGGAAGATCCTTGAGGTCGGCCCTGCTATATAAGAACAAGTGAACGGTGGGCTCCCCCATTATGCACTGTTCAAGTTGATAGGAGCGGCCATCTCTAGGTCCATACCACTATTCATTCAGAACTTGCAGTTCTGCAGCGGCGTGGTATGCTTGTTTGTCTGTGGCAGCAATGCCCCTGCAGTAGGTAGATTGTATAGATGAGCGTAGGGCCACTCTGTCGGTGCCGCCCCCCACCACCCACCCCCCCGGAGTGTCCCTGTGTGGCATTTATTTGACAGAACCATGACAAGGGGATATGATATGGGTGGGATTGTAAATAGTATAATAGTTTGGGCAGGGAGACCATCTTGAAAATGGCTGATCGTCCATATAGGGACAAGGGAAGTGCCAACCAATTTTTAACCTCTGCTATGACCCTTTCTGTTGTTTCTTCTAAGATACGTTTCCAGGAAACACTTTGAGTGTCCAATTATGTAGCCTCCCAGATATGTGATTCCCTGTGACCCTATTGTAAGGTCCTCCGCTCATTGGCCACTCCCCAATGACCCTCGTAACGGCCATATCAGCGATTTAGAGGTATTCATGTAGAGATCCGAGGTCTTGCCAAAGATGCTCATGATCTGCATTATTCTGGGGTCGGATCGGTGAGGATTAGTTAGAAAGAATAATACGTCATCCACATAAAGCGCGATACTATCAGAGATTTCCGTGGCCCACTCAAAACCACAGTATAGTGCGTATATGCGTACCCAAGCCGTGAGAGGCTCTGTGACAAGGGCGAAAAGCGGAGGGGGCATCCCTGTCGATTTGCCTGCTGTATCAGAAAATTAGTTGATGTGGCTCCTGGCACCTGGATTGAGGCCGTTAGGGCAGTGTACTTTAGTCTAATCAATGCTCTATTTCGGGGACCAATATTCATGTGTTGCAGTAATATGAACATATAGGTCATGCTGACCTAATCAAATGCTTTGTCCATATCTACAAGTATTATTGCAGTTGGCCTTTCTAGTTTATCTATGGCCGCTATCGCATTATGCGCTCTTCGTATATTGTCGGGTCGCGGGATGGAGTTCTGGACTAAATTACGGTCCAGAGGTGTCAGGGATAACACCCGAAGACCCCTGAGTTCTACCTGTCTTGGTGCACAAATAAAACAGAAACACGGGCTTCTCGATGGTGGCGTCAAAGACCAAAGGTTTATTACTGCAGGGATACAGAAGTCACAGAAACTACACACGGGCAGATTCTAGGAGCCTGTTCGATTTGTACGAGGTGGGTTGTTCCTTAAATACACAATTTCTAGCTGTAGGCAACATTCTTCACATACTCGTACATATCTTAAACTTTGTATCCTAAACAATAAATATTTGGCGTTAAACAGGAACCGTCCACGAATTTCAGATGTCAAACATTACGAATGAGGGGTTCCCACTGTTCGATCAAAATCTCATGTCATCTTCTCATTCAGGAGCCGGACCGCCTCATCGTAAATTTCGTTACCTCCCCCTAATAAAGGCCCAGAAGGAAAGGAGCAGAGCCAGGTGTAGAAGATAGAAAAACAGGATAAGAGATGTTTGTGGGTCGTAAATGGGCACGGCTGCCGTTTTCGGCCGCCTAATCATGATCAGTCCAACGAGCACGAGAACCAGTATAGCAGGACTGGCCTCAGGCAGAGGGGGCAGCTTCTGCCGAGTCATGCGGCCACAGCGTTTCTGAACTAGGGTGCACGTGTCATTCACAAGGTGAATCGCCGGCTAAAGCCTACGTGTCCTTTAGCGAAATGAATTGATCGGAGGTCACTGTTCGCTCATTGACTATGTGAGGGCAAGAATACAAGATGGATGCTGTATTCTAAAATGGATGCCGTGATGTATCGGAAATGTGCTTGTAACATGAGTGTTCTTTCTCATAGCATGGCGAAAACACCAGGGTATACTATATGGATCATTTACGGTTCACTGGTACCGAAATTATAGGTTTACGACAACGTCGAAAACACGGGTTTCGAATTGTCACGGAACCTCAGGGATGGGGCATAAAACCTGCCTGATCTTGGTGGATCAGGGCCTAAAGATGAGGGAGCAATCTATTTGCCAGTATCTTGGTGAGTATCTTAGCTTCAATGTTGGGAAGAGATATTGGCTGATACGATGCGCAGAGTTCGAGTGGGCGTCCCGGCTTGGGAAAGACCACTATCTCTGCATGCCTCCAACCTGGAGGCAGGCATTTGTTCTCAAGGGCTTCATTAAGGGTTGCGAGGTACTGCGGTCCCAGTAGCGTCCTATTCAATTTGAAGAATTCACTCGGGAACCCTTTGGGGCCTAGTGATTTGCCTGATGCTATTCTGAGGCCGATGAGGTCAACCCCTCCAGTGAGACGGGAGCCTCCAGGGAGTCTCGTGCTGTGGCGCTAAATGTCCTAGTAGGCAGATCTCCCCAAAAAACTTCGATCTGTTCTTCTGACGGGATTTTGTGTTTATTATATAATGCTTGGTGGTAGCCTGCACACGATCGTGCCACGTGCCTGTGATTGGTGATCATTTCACCTGTATGAGACTTAATGATCAGGAGTTGTAACGGTTTAAGGGAGTATTGGCATAGCCTTTGTAAGAGTTTCCTGATTTGTCCCCCCCACTGATAGATCCTGCTTTGTATGGCCCACCAGATGTGTTTGGCTTCATCTAGCTGAATGCTTTGATATCTCTTTTGCAGTATGCCTAATTGTCGGCGAGCACTATTTCAGTTTTTGTCAAGTGATAGCAATTCCGTTTGTATAATCTGTGCTTCTAGCTGTATCAGGGCCTGCCTCTTCAGACGCTTGGCAGCGGTACAGTGACTAATGTCAAAGCCTCAAATGGTGGGTTTCATGGCTTCCCACAATGTGGTGGCAGAGTCCACCGTCTTCTCGTTCAACGGGAAGTGTTCTTTCAGGGCTCTATGTAAGTGAGTTCGATAGCTCAGGCTGTGCAGAAGCCATTGCAACATCCGCCAGTGAAACGATGTCCGTCTGGGACCTAGCTCTAACCGCAGTTGGATGGGGGATTGGTCTGATAGGCCTCTGGGTAATATATCCGCCTTGATCAGGCGTCGCCTGTGCTCCCTGGTAATAAATATGTGATCAAGTCTAGAAAATGACCCATGCACTGTTGAAAACTACGTAAAGCCAACCTCCAGTGGGTGAAGCCTCCTCCAGGTGTCTGACCATCCCAACGCCTCTACCAACGGCCCCAAGCAGGACTCTTTTTGCTTACGTTGTGTAGCTGTAGGGCGGCACCTATCTTAAATGAGGTGTATGACATCATTCCAATCAGTGCCAGGCCGTCCGGTAAGGAACCCCAGGTGTTGATTATGCGTTCAGTGAATGTGTAGCTGAGCAGCAGTGGGGCATATACATTCCCCAGCATTGATAACTTGAACCCTCTCCCCTCTCCAATACTTCAAAGAACGATAAAGTATCTGTCCCAGAGTGTATATAGTCTTCACCCTAACAGAGGGTAAAGGCTGAAACAGTCCAATGATTTCCCATAGATGCCATCCCTAATGAATGTCTCTGGCATTTGAGATGAGCAGTTCAGTAGAGTAGCCCTGTCCAGGGCCGGTAAGTGGTATCTTGTTACAGGATCATTTCCCCTGCCCTTCCTGTGTAGGCCATATAGTTTAGATAGGCGACCCATTTAGGGTTAATGTATTACTTATCTTGTTTTCCAGCTTGCTTGTCGCCCCGCGATCCGGAGCACCAGGAGGACCTCGATTGGTGTCATTTATCTGGAGGGTTATTGTCTCTGTGATGGCGTGGGTCTCCAGATGAGGAATCTGAGTCGAGAGGTGGTGGAGTATACAGCTTGACCGGGCAACGTTTTTCCACCCATTGCAAGACTTCCTCGGGAGTATTGAAGAACAGGGTACTGCTTTTATACCTGACACGATGGTGGGCTGGAAAGAGCAACATATATGGAATCTGTAGTTCCTGAAGACGTGACTTCGCAACTATGAAGGATTGTCTTTGCTGCTGTATCAGTATTGTGTAGTCGGGAAAAATCATTATTGGTTGGCATGCATAAGTAAGGGATTTTTGCACTCATGCTTGTTTTAGGCTGGTGTCCCCGGTCGTGGTAGTTTAGGATCCTTCCGATTACGGCTCGGGCTGGACGTCCGGAGGAGGCCTCATGGCGAAGGCACGATGGGTGTGCTCCAACATAAAGCAGGGAGACAGCCTGCCTTCGGAGATCCAGGTTTTGAACCACTACTCTAGGAAAGCGCACATTCAGAGCCCTTGCATCCTCTGGAAGTCCTATAAAGCGTAAGTTGTTGCATAGGGCCCTCCCCTCGACATCCTCTACCCGCGTGACAAGACCCTTAGTGAGCGTCTCGAGGGCAGCAACCTTTACTTTTAAGATGGTTGTGAGAAGTTGGCCTGGTATATGCCGACCACTAATTATAGTGGGCACCTTGTACCAGTCCAAACAACCCTTATTGATGATTAGGTTAAAGTGGTAGCTATGGAGAGAAGCCTTTAGGCTAAGTCTCGAAGGAATGTAAAGCAGCTTGTTTTACCAGATCAGAACCTCCTGAATGACCAAATGAAAGGAGAACCACACAAGGAATATATAAAATATATGTATTTACTGCTAAACACTCTCTACTAACCTCTTTTTGAGATTAGAGAACAAAGCACACCATATTAAATCACTAGAACAACAGTAAATAGCACAATACACAGTGGGCTTCAGGGGAGACCAAACCATATACTAAGAAAGTGGTATAACAACCACGACTTGACAAAACACAGTGCCTAGAGCACGTAGAATCGTTGGGACCCCAAGAAACCACCCAAGTTAGTGACACAGGGGACCCACGGAGGACGGGTGCAGAGTGAGAACACAGGCGCGAGCTCTGTACAACTCTATGGGAAAGTCGCTATTGGAATTTTAAAGACTAAGGACACTTCAGAGAGGGCTTTGAGCAAACCCTTTCAAACATAAAAGGTACTAAGCCAGCACCCTTGTGAGCACCGGAGTACTCTTGTTACCTAACTCAAGGGAGCCGGGGCCATAAGTGATGTCGGAAATCTTCATTGTTTTCAATGGCGTGATGCGGAAAACTGCAGCTGCCGTGAAGAGGAACAGTGTCCGGTGGAATCCAAGCCTGGATTCAAGGTGAGAAGAACCTGAAAGCAGAGGGGACAGAGTCTGGGTTACTTCAGGGTTACCAGAGGCTCGGTAGACTAATGCCCACAGATGTCAGGTGAGTTGACACAATGCTTGACTCTGCAGCCATGGGGACCAGGAGACGTCGACCAAAGTCTGGAGGTGAGCTGGCTCACGAAGGATGTTGAGTGCTGGGGGGGAGGGAGGGGGGCAGTGTTCGAATGGAACACCAACAAGCCTTGGCAACTGCAACCCACGCAGTCAGAGGAAATCTGCTTCAGTGAGAACCAGCAAGGTCCTGGGGACTCTCCAAGCAATGGAGAGTCAGGGCACGTCTGGAGCAACCAGGAAAGCTCACGGAAAGTTAGTTACTTTCATGGTGACCCACAGGCCAACGGGCCAGGCATTGAGAAGGGACCTCGAGATGAATCACGAAATACCAGCCAACGGAACACTCATGGAGTGTAGGCCGGAAATCTTCGGTGGAAACACTGCTTGGGGTTAGGACTACAAGTTGCCCAAAACACAGCCTCAGGGATCGATGAAAAGCATATGCTGCTGCAAAAGTATACAGTGCACAGGGGTTTGGGTTGCACGGTCTCCACGAGGGATACTGTCCTCAGAATTGCTGAAAGTGCAGATCAACCTCAGAGACCTTGGGAACCCACCTCCTGTGTTGCAGAAATCTTCGGAGTCCTCAGGAGCTTAGGAGATGCAAACCGGTCAGATGTGTTTTGGTGCCTGCTTACCAGGGGAGTAACTCCTTTACTCCAAGGGAGATTCTTCAGTCGTCCAGCGTCGTGCAGATCGTTGAAGTACTTGATTTCTTTAGCAGAGTTTAGTCCAGATAAAATCTAAAGTCCTGTAGTCAGGGGTTCCTTCTTTATACCCAAGGAAAGGGTGGGACAAATTCTGGGGACCCACCTATGGGAGGGTCAAGACAGAGCGGTGGCTACGCCCATGTCCTTTGTCCAGTTTCGCACCAGAGCAGGAGCAAATGGCTCCTGCAAGCGGTTTGAGCTGGACTATGCACAGGGACGCCAAATGTGCCCCCAGTGCAGACATCAAAGTACTCTGAGAGTGCACCCACCCAGCCCAATACACTACAGCCTGTCTGGGAGTTGGTTACACCTCCCTGTGACAGGAAGCCTATTGTCAAGCCTTCCCCTGCTCGAGCTTGGCTCAGCAGCAGGAGGGCAGACTCGTGTCTGTGGCTGGCAGCATCCATTTTGTGATGACCGAGTCGAGAAAGCTGGTTCCGGGTGTGTCGTATATGTCCCTTTAGGAGGATGGAATCATACCTCCGGCGGGGAGGTATGATTCCAAGGTGTTTGACACCAACCACAACATGTTTCTAAGTAGCCGTTTTAGTTCGCATTTACCGTGAGGTTATAATGCACTTAAGAATATATGGTTGGCTATCACAGAACAACCCTGGAGAATACGTTCCAATAGCTGTAGAGGGGCTCTACTCATGCATGGGCACCCTCTTGCATAAAACCCAGCACCCTGCTTTCAGGATTTTTAAGGCCTGCCATATGGCTGACTGATAGGTTTATATGTGCAGTGATATAAGGTCGATATAGTGAACCTATATATAAGTAAGGGGTGCATGCACCACCTTACACAGGTTGCAGTAGCAGACCTGTGGTGTTAGTTTGAGTGGTCTCTCGGGTGGCACAATACATGCTGCAGCACCTGGGAGGCCTCTGGGGTACCTATGCCCTGGGTACATAGTATACCATATACAATATACTAGGGACTTATAAGGGTATCCCAGAATCCCATCCGGAATGTACCTAAAGTACATGCAATCAATTTAGAAGGGAAAGCAGCTTGATGGGGTCCTGAATAGCAGGATCTCAGTCAGTCTAAGTCGAAAATAGTGAAACATCAGCAAAAAGTGGGGTTAACTATAAGAAGCAGACCCTAATCTCCTACAATGATGATACCATCTTCCAACCCCTGAAATTATGGTTTCTGTCTGTTTGATACGTTCCACGGCGCTGTGAAGGTCCTGGCGCAACAATATGCCATCTGCGCCTATTTTAGCATCGAGCATGTCACACGATTGTGTTATCGCAGCCAGGATCGTGGCATTGTCGTTTGCCGTTGTGGCAGCATCGTCGGAGGTAATGGAGCTGGTGCCTCCACTTGTATATTTGTCCATGGTGCTCTGTTTCGCAGTGGAGCCGGCTGAGTGGCCCTTAGACATGATGATGGTGATGAACTTGTAATCTGAGGGCCTGGTAGGGTAACTGTATATGTGATAAAGCACGTGAACTCTATGCCTCCAGAGGTAGGTAGATATCTCAACACTGGCGCTTGGGTGAGGGGGGGTCCAGCGCAATAGGGGGGTCATCCACATCCACAAGCTGCACCGGTACCAGGCCCGGCCGCCTACGCAGACGTGGTGACCCCGCCCCCCTCCCCCCCCACCCGAGCTGCTAATGAGAGCACCCCTTAGTCTCTTATGGTTTGCTGTGCACCTCCTCTGGGGGGGTTAGCAGGTGTCTGCTGCAAGTTTATCCAGCAGCATAGTTGTTCTTTACTGGCAAGACATCCGCAGCTTTCCACACCCTGTGTGTAAATTGGGCCTGCAGGCAGGTTGTACAGGGCTCTCTGAGTTGTACGCAATGGCACCTATTCAGTGTATCTTTCCAGGGCTGCCTCGAGTCTTACAGTCCCCAGGGGAGTCAGATAGGCCATTGCACGTTGATTACTGCTGCTGCACTGGTCAATCGTCCAGCTGGGGTCGGCGTCGGTGTTCGTAGGCTCCCTACTCCACCCCAAGTCCATATTACTTGTTGATTCCCAAACCACCTGCCCCTGATGTGTCTTAGGCAGTACCTGGAGGGGGTCTGTGGATCTCGCTGTTTCTTCCCCAGGCACCAGATGCCGCGATACAGACCGGGCCGCGACCCGGAGCACACCCCCTCAGGAATCCTTTTGGGTGTTTCAGGCTGTCTGCGATCGGATCCAGGAACCGGTGCGGATGATCGCCTCTCAGTCATTGCAAGACAGTGGGCAACAAAGCCTCACCTGACCAGAGGGCCGCCAGGCACGGTTGCACCGAGTCCCCGGCGATGCAAATCCGTGGCTCATGCCTGCTCCGGGCAAAGCCTCCAGAGGCCGCCCGCACTGCCCAGGCCCCTCCGCTGCCGGATCTCCGATCCGACATTTCTGCTGTCCCCAGACCACGACTGCCACAGACACAGGTACCTGGGAGTCCGGGCAGCCCAGTCTTGATCAGCTAGGGTGTAAAAGTGCCACTTATCGGCAGGATGATGAAGGATAATATGGGTCTACAGGAGCCGGGCTAATGTGCGTCCGCCATGTTGGACCGATTGGCCACACCCCTCATTCTATATTTTTAACATGTATATAAGTGACTGCATAAATAAGTAAATCTTTTATCATAACTTTATCTGCAATTGCTTCATTATTGAATTACAAACATATATATATATAATAAATAAAATTAATTTAAATTACAACAACACTTGAAAGCCAGAGTTTATTTAATGCATCTTTAATCTACATATACTACCTTCCTTTATGCATCTATACACCTTCCATGTACTTATGGATCTATATAGGGGTAGAGGTCCCTGTTGTGGATGAGAGGGTGGTTGTGGCAGACATTGGATAAGACGGTAGGGGTGTTAACCATGGAATGAAGTGGCAGCCTTGGACTCAGGGTGGTAGAGATGGCAGCGTTGGGATGGGGTGGTTGTGGCAGCTGTAGAATGATGTGGTGGATGTGCAAGCCATGTATTGAAGACATGGGATGAGGCAGGTAGTGGTGGTTGCTTAGGAATGAGGTGGTAGAGGTGGCAGACACCAGGTGATTGAGTTAGAGGTGGCATCCTTGGGTTGGGTAGCAGGAAGTAGTCCGCCACTGGATGAAGGCGATAAAGGTGGCAGCTGTGGTATGAGTGGGTAGAGGTGTCGGCTGTGGTATGAGTGGGTAGAGGTGGCAACTGTGGTTGAGGGGAGTAGAGGGCAGTAGTGGTTGAGGTGTTAACCATGGAATGAGGTGGAAGTCATGGAATGAAGATAGAGGCGACAGCAATGTGGTGATGGTAGCCATGGTATGAGTGAGTACATGTGGGAGCCATGGGATGAGGCATGTATAAGTGGCAGCCATGGGATGAGAGTGGTAGAGATGAGAGCCATGGAATATGGGTTAGAAGGGGCAACCCAGGTATGAGGGGACTAGCGATGGCAGCAATGGAATGTGTATATTAGAGGTGGCTAGCATGGATAGAAGGTTTAGAAGTGACTGCTGTGAAATAAGTAGTTGGAGGTGGCTGCTACGAAATGAGGAGGATAGCGGGGGCGGGTGAAGGGGACCATGTGACAGCTGTTGCTTATAGGTTTCATCCAAGGTCAAGGGAGGGTGAAGATGGCCACCATGAGGTGATGGGGTAGAGGTGGCAGCCTTGGGCTAATAGGGTGTTAGATGTAATCTCCAGAAGTAGTAGTCATGGTTGTTGTGGGGCTCGGGTGGCAAACATGGGGTAAGCAGGAGTGAAATTGGCAACCTTGAGTCAAGAAGGGCACTCTTACTAACCATAAGGCGAAGGGGAAGCAGTGAAAGCCATATGGGGCACAAGAAAAGCCATTGAGACATTAATGCATGAGGTGAGAGCACTGCTTAAAGCTACATTGGAGAATGCAATTTTGAATGCAAGGTGCCTGGTGGACGCTTTTAGGTGACAACAATGGAAACTTAAGAGAGCAGGGGTAAGTAGGTGCATGTTGTGAGGTGGCAGCCATGGGTGATTTGGGATTAGACGAGGCATTTGCGATGGAGAAAAAAGTGACATCTATTAGGTGATATGACTAAGATGGAAGCCACAGGGTTGGGGTGGCGGGAAAAGGTGGAATCTATTGAAAGGGACATGTTAGCAGACTGCATTATATAGGTCAACATTTTGAGGCGCAGCTCTGATAAAAAGGGGGAGTTATGTAAGAGGTCAATGACATTTCAGTTGTACTGATTTGCATTAGACAGTAGATCTAACCTTAAGCACCAGACAGTTGGCCCTCTTGGGGGAAATGCCATGGAGTCATTGGCGTGTGCAGATTACTAGGGGCACCTATGGTATGGAGGGAGCTTGAGCCAAGCAAGATATGACACTGGCCACTGTGTTGTGAGGGTTGCCCAGGCGGTGATGGGCATGTACGTGTTTTTTAAGTTATGAACTGGCACGGAGATGGAATCAGGAGAGTGAGGAATAGAAGGGATCTGTGAGCCTGTGTTTTCACACTGGTGGTTCTTTTTCCCCCAGGTTGCTCTAGGAATGGTGTTTTTTCTAATTTTCAGTGTTATCGTTTGGCAGTTTTTGAGCTCCATTTGCCCAAATACAAGATGGGATTCTGACTGTCCTCTCTTGGTATTTCATTATGGATGTACCTTGGTTCTTGTTCTTAAAGTTTTACTTTCTTGGTTGGCAGTTTTGCTTCCAAAGTGCTGAAGAATATGCCTTGATTGTCACTCTTATCTTCCTCTTGACAGTTCTCACCCTCTCCCATTATGGACAGCATGTCTGATCAGATGGAGGTGGACGAGGATGACATGGATCTCTTGGGAGGTTACGACAGCTTCCGTGATTATGGTAGTAGTCTGGTCAGTGACAGCAGCTCCTACTTGATGGAATCCAGTGATGAGGACTTGATGCCAGGGCAGGAAGCTGGGGATAATGTCTTAAACCCTCTTTCAAAAACCTCCTCTACCACAACTTCCCGGAAATCTCGGGCCTGCGGTTCAGATCCAGGTTAGTGTAAATGGTCTGCATGGGAGAATTCCTCACTGTCTGTCTGTCACTCCCTGATGCACCTCATTAGACCTCTTAACGTGTTACTATGAATCCAAGTCATCTATTGCATAAAAATAGTCAAACGATATTTCGTTATTTTTATTTATTTATTCTTGTAAGGAGTGCTTGTTCACCTTTAAGGCCTCTTTGCACTGAATTGAGAATAAGTAAACCAACGTGTGACAGGACCCACCGTTTCGCTCTCACACTCTTACTTGTCCACAATAAGATCTGATGGAGACACAAGAAAAGTTTAAAATATTCATTTTAACTATCAGGATCTAGTATGCAGTATACCTGCCACAGAAAGTAAGAAAAAGCCTAACACAAATACGGTTAGCATAGTACGAAATCCATAAATCATAAAAGAAGCTGTCATGAGATTAGGGTAGACTAACCCCTCCCACCCTCCCCCCTCCCCATCCCCCCCAACCTGCTACAAAAGCAAAGTGATTTCTTATATCAGAAGATTTCTGGGTGTTTGCAGCAGACTCAGTACCTTAGCATGCACAGATGAAAGTTCCTCATTCTCGGGAATACTAGTGTACCGTCCCCCCAGGCAATAGCAACACCTTTCTGGACACACTAGGGGGCTCTCTTAGTCAAGCCCTCCTTAGATAGGTTAATATCTCCTAACAAGGTACAATTAGCATATCTATTGAATGTAATAATTACCCAGGTGCAATTACCTTCCTGGAATCAACTACTTCATTGGGCATGAAGCAATTAATTCAAGGGCCGACACATAGAGCAGGGCACACGATAGATGTAGTGTGTTCCAATCTTACCTCGATTCAGGTAGAGGACCCCATCCCGCAGGCCTGGTCAGATCATTATTATATCCAACTGACCATCCCAACGCCTAAGTCAGAACGGGTAGCCAGAAGTAAGACCACCGAGCCACCAGGACGTAAATGGCATCTGCTTTCTGAGGTACTGGGTTTTTAAGAACCGGCACAGAACCGGCAACCCAGCGGTGCCAGGGAATCAACACCCAGAGACCTCGGGTTCTCCTGATCCAGACCTACAGAAACTCGGAGTCTTCTAGGTGAAGTCAAAGATTTAGTTTATTGGCTGCAACCAAGGTAACAGGTGTCCTAGAAGTACAATACGGGTATGTTCTCAGGAGACTGCACACTTTCATGAAATCAGGCTTCTCTTCTTATACACAGTTTTGGGCCTTGGGCAAAACGTTCTTGGTTGTAAAGTAAATAGTTAACATATTTTGGTTCAAAGAAAAAGCAGAGTCATGATGGCATGTCCATATTTCACTTCGTGCTGCCGACAACAAATCATTTGGCAAGGCCCAACATTTCATCAGATAACACTGGACCCCTAATAAAAACGGGCACCTCCCCACCATAAAGTAAGTGAAGCAAAGGAGTGGAGAAAGATGTGAGCGAGATAGGGCAGGTGTGCGCGCTGAAATGGTTTTATGGCTGGTTGAGCCTAGATGCTATCTTGCTCGGCCACTGGGAGGGAACTGACCTAACGAGTCCGGCCTGGGGCAATGGTTCTAACTTGTACTGAGGTCAGGGAAAAGTCGATTAAGGAGTACGTGTCCTTGTGGAATCAAATTCAACTGGATTAAGGCCTATGTAAAGGGCAACATATAAATGGGAGCAAGGGTTCAGAATGTAAGTGACGATTTCGATGTGAAATCGTCACTCGAACACGCCGAAAATACATGTACATGATGTACTCGTCATTCTCGGTCTTTTGATACCAAATTCGTCATATTTCGACGAAGTTTTATTTCTCGAGTCCCGAACTATTATATGAATCCAGATTTTCAGAACCACAAACCCTCCTTTTGCCCTTACATAGGTAATTAATCTATCCTCATGTTAGTCTGAGTCCAGATCTATATTCCTAAAGTCATTGAGATGTTGCTGTAACATCATTCTAGTACTTAGTTCATCTCTTGACACAGGCTTCCTTACACATGATGTAACACAGAGGCCACATATTGCAGGAGCACACTGTATGCATAGACAGAACAGAAAAAGAATGGCTAAGACCATCCCAATGACTATCAGAATTTTCCATCCCCAGGCAGATATCAGTTCCCAGAACCATCCCATTAACGACCAATCTCCTTTTTCCACAAGAATAGATTCGGAAATCTTATGCAGTTTGGAGATGGCCCTGTACACTGTTGGAGCATTATCTGGGATGAAAATGCAACAACTAGACTGGATCAATTTGCATACTCCACCTCTGTCCGCAAGTATTACATCCAAAGCGACCCGGTTCTGAAGGGTCATAAGTCGATCCGACTGGAGCTCAGCAGTCCGGTTACTAAGGGCACCAGCAGTTTCAATCACGGTGGATTCAACTACCCTTGTTAATTGTCTTATGTTTCTGCTGTTAGCCATGGATCCCCAGAACGGCAGAAAACCCTTTGCAAAGTCCCCAAATTCTTGACCTGCAGTGTCTTCTTTACTCAAAACTCCTCTAACTACCCTTGTCCGGTGGTAATCCGCCGTTGCTGTGTAGGTGGGAGGTAACAGGAATGAAACAAAACATGAGCCCGAGAAGTCGGGGGCAACCATGTATAGGCTCTATCATGGCAGATGAAATAAGTACCCTTAGCAGCTAAAAACGCAGGGGAAGTCTGAGATCCAAAAACATACGTTTCTGTACAGATACTCTTCCCTAGCTGAGCTCTGGGATTCTTGCCAATACCTTGCAGACACAGGTGACCTTGATGGGGTACGATCCAGATAGGGGACGATCTTTTGGCTTGCTGTTTCTCACTTAATGTAGTGCCATATCCGGTCACGTTCCAACCTACATATGCAAGTATCTCATCATCCGGAGTATCTTCATAAGAAGTTACTTCCTTGATCATGTCAACTATACCTTTGACTAGGGCGCTAGTCTTGAGGTTGTCTTTTACAGAACGTAGGGGTTGGATTTCTCGTGCATATATGAACATTGTCCTATATGCCCATACTGAACCATTGTAACTAAATGGCAGGACCAAATAGGGGATACCTTTATCCGTTGTGTGAGGCATGAGACCACACACCCAACAGTTAGTCGTGTTCATCACAAGTTGGTGTTGGTGTAATAACTGAACGAAGGAGTTATTAATGAATTCTAACCTTCTATTGGATTCGTGGTCAGGCAGAGGGTGGAAAGAATGAGAGGGAACAGTAGGAGGAGGTATGGGGGATGCAGTAGGCGCAAATGTTACATGGAAAGAAAATAAAACATAATTTATCAAAAAGATCATTACGCTTGATAGCATAAAAATACACAATATTATAAAACTTTTCTTTGTCATCGTGTTACATAGTCTCTGCTTAAAGTTCATTTGTTTGGCAGGTCTCTCCACATCAGGAAACTCCATCCTCTCTAAAGTGCTGCCCGCGATGAGGAGGTTGTTTCTGCTAAGGAGTGCTTCTGTCAGTCTAGGGCAACTCCCTTGGACCAACCAGAACCACCGACCTAACGTCGTTGGCTGCACTTTCAGAAGACTTGAACCAATCGCGGCCCTAGCAGCGGAACCCGGATGGCGGTTCGAAAAACAAAAATAAGCAAGTTACCTAGATGGGAGATCTGCACTTTCAAAAATAGTACTTGGGAGGAAAAAAATACTTTCGCTTGTCCATAGGTCTTGGTCTCAAATCATAAAAGGAATCACTTTATTAGTCTGTTTTTCTCGGTCTTCGATTGTAGCGTCTTTTTCCTGGTACTGTCTGGTCCTGAAACAGCAATTCAGGCTCCAAAAAGTTCAATTGTTCTGGTGGAGGTACAGTTTCTTGAAAAATGTTCTCGCTTTCATAATCGGGGTTAGTTTCTTTTACAAGGTCATCAGTTGAGAGCTCTGAGTTAGTGCCACCTTTCTGGACCCATTGGTCATAGGGCAGAGGGAAGGGTACTTTTTTACAATGGATCCCGTGGACCCAGTTGGCCTTCCCCTCCACCCGGACGGCTGACCTCGTGGACAGAAGGACGAGGTGAGGCCCCGTCCACCTGGGCTGGTCGTTTCTTGTTCTTTGAAAGTTGCGGACGAGGACCCACAAACCGGGGTCAATGGCGTGACCCGGAGTCTCAGAGACCGGAGGCAGGGTGTTGTGGACCTGTTGATGTAAAACACGCAATTTAGCCGTCAATTCATACAAGTAATCAAGCAAAATAGGGTGTTGCAGCTCGCTGAACTTCGTGGGCCTAGGCACTCCCCATATGTTGGCTGGCCGGCCAAAGACGATTTCGTAGGGGCTGAGTTTCACTCGCGAATGCACAGTTATTCTGGTGGATAGGAGTGCTAAGGGTAGAGCGTCAGGCCATTTAAGACCTGTGCTCGCTTGGATTTTGGCCAATTTAAGTTTTAGCGTGCCATTGTAACATTCTACTAATCCAGCTGATTGGGGGTGATTTGCAGCGTCGAACTTCTGCCTAATGCCTAGCCCTTCACACACTCTTTTCATCACACGACCCTCAAATTCACTTCCGTTGTCAGACCAGACCATTCTAGGCATTCCGAACCTGGGGAAGTACTCTTTTACAAGGGCTTTTGCTGTGGACAAGGCAGTATTGTCTTTTAAGGGATAGGCTTCTACCCATCTTGAGAAGGCACAAACAACAACGAGCACGTATTTTAAGTTGTTGCACCTCTCCATGTGTATAAAATCTAGCTGCAAAACCTCGAACGGGTACGTAGGAGGTGCAAAATGACCAGCTGGAGTTGGGGTTCCCCTACCAGGATTGTGCTTCAGACATACCATGCAATTCTTGACAACATTCTCTGCACACTTGGGAATCCCTGAATTCTTCCACACTGGGGCCAACAACTCGCAAATCCCTTTCACGCCGATATGAGCCATTCCATGAGCCATTGTAACCACTGCAAGCACATATGCATCGGGTAACAACCATCTCTGATGTTCTGTCAATTCAACCCAACAACCATTTGCATCCATTCTTCCTGTACTCTCTCTCCACGTGCTTAACTCCTTCTCTGTGGCCTCAGCTTGGATGGACTTCACACTTTCTATCGTGTCCTCACATACTCCAACCTCACCAGTCCATCTTTCAGGGCTTGCAACATACATTCGGCTCATCACATTCTTTGCCGTTTCTTTAGCGGTCTCATCAGCGAATGCATTTCCACGACCAACATCATCAGTCACCTTCTTGTGAGCACTACATTTCACAATCGCCATTTGCAGGGGCAAGGTCAGTGATTCAAGAAGCTCATTCACCAACTGACCATGCTGAATCTTAGTTCCATGCGAAGTCAGGAACCCACGTTCTCTCCACAATCGTCCAAAACTGTGAGCCACTCCAAACGCATACTGACTATCAGTGTAGACCGTCACTCTCATTCCTTTAGACAACACACATGCTCTCGTAAGTGCGACTAGTTCTGCGGCTTGAGCTGAACCATGTGGTATTCGCGCAGTTTCAACGACTGTGTGTAAAGTTGTGACAGCATATGCTGCAGTCACATTCCCATTTGGGAGCTTAAAGCATGAACCATCTACCCATAATGTACCATCACATTCAGCAAGAGGAGTGTCAAATAAATCCACTCTCCCTTTTGTCTCTTCCTCTGTTGTGAGGAAACAGTCGTGCTTTTCTAAAGCATCCGACTCTTCTGCAATTGGTAACAACGTGGCTAAATTCAAAGTACTGCACCTTTTTATATGCACATGGCTCGCTAGCAGCGTTAATTCATAACTGGACAGTCGAGCACTAGTTAAGTGCTGTGTCTTGGTCCTATTTAACAATGTGTCTACTGCATGCGGGACCATCACGATTAGTGTATTATTCATTACTAGACCTGCAGACTGTCGAATAGAAACAGCTGCTGCTGCTGTGGCCCTTAAACAACTTGGTAATGCTCGTGCTACCGGGTCCAAAATTGACGAAAAATAGGCGCATGGCCGCTGTCTATCTCCGAATAACTGAGTCAGCACAGACAATGCACAGCCCTCCTTCTCGTGGACATACAATGTGAAAGGCTTACTGTAGTTGGGGTACCTAACACAGGAGCCGAACATAATGCTGTGCGTAATTCGAGAGAACTTTTCTGACAATCCTCAGACCAAGGAATGGGATTGGGTGTATTTTTACACGTTAATGCCACCAAGGGTTTGGCCAATAGCGAAAAATTTGGAATCCACTGTCTACAGTACGATGTAATGCCCAAGAAAGCACACACTTCTCTCTGTGTTCTTGGCACATTCAATTTCGCTATTGCCTGAATTCTTTCTGGGGTCAGTTTCCTTCCCTCCTTCGATAAGAGGTGACCTAAGTAGGTTACTTCTTGTCGGCAATACTGAGTTTGGAAAGTGACACTTTGTGATGCAGATCACACAGATGACGCAATAATGTCAATGTGGCCTTTTTACAAATTTTCTCAGTGTCTGCAGCAATGAGCAAATCGTCCACATACTGTACAAGAGTGGCACCTTTTGGCAAAACGATCGTGTCAAGCTGAGTTTTCAGAGCTTGACTGTATATTGAGGGGCTTTCACAGTAGCCTTGAGGAGCGCGCTTAAAGCGGAAGCTTCGACCTCCTAAACTAAAGGAAAAAATGTCCCTGCTCTCCTCAGCAATTGGAATGCTGAAGAAAGCATTCTTTAGGTCAATCACTGAAAACCATGAAGCAGAAGCTGGAATCATAGTCAATAATGTGGTAATGTCGGGGACAACTGGGAATTGTGGCACAACTATCTTATTTACTTCTCGAAGATCAATCACGAATCTGTACACAGGTGGCTGAGAAGGGTCAGTTCGTTTTAAAACAGGCAGAACAGGACTATTGCAAACATTGCCTCGTGTTTCCTCAATCACATCCTTTTCAATCAATTCGTAAACAATCGCTAGCAAAGCTTTTTCACTCTCATTAGATATTCTGTATTGGGGAATTCGTGGCATTTTGACATTCGACTTCAATGTTACAACATATGTTGGAATTTCTAAAAGACCTGCATCATTAGGACCAGTAGCCCAAAGAATATCTGGGAGGAGTGCTAATTCTGCTGGAAGTGCATCTCTCTACAAATACATGGGAGAAACCACTTTCTTACCTAAAGTGAGTTGCACTCCTGAAGGAGAACAATACAAAGTCGCATACAATCTTTTTAGCAAATCTAATCCTAGCAAATTTTCACCACAACCTGTTGTCAGAATAAGGGGTGCTTCGAATTCACAAGGACCAACAGAAAGAGATAACGGGTCAGAAATCGGATTTCTAACTGGGGCGCCAGAAAAACCTACAGAAACGTTCATTTCGCCAGACAAAGGTGCGCCAGGGAGTTTGGAGTGCATAATAGAATTCTTTGTAGCACCAGTATCCAACAGAAAAGGTTCTGACACACCTGATGTAATCACCTCAATGTAAGGTCCACTCTGATCTACTGGAACTGAAACAACTCCCTCTCTTTGTCTATGGCTGTCCTAGCAATCATCATTCTCCCACTGCTCATTTTCTGTGTAATATTCATCAACATAGTATTGAGCTGTCCTGTCGGATACGTTATTTTGCTGATCAAACCTGTTCATAGAGTTTTGTGGTGGAAGGGGACGTGTGTCCTGTGGGGCGTTTCCGCGCCCTCTACCTCTAGATGCTTGCTGACTGCCACGACCTCTAACACCAGAAACTCCATTTGCACGTTGTGATAGGGCAGGACAATTATACTTGTAATGACCCTCTTGTTTGCAATATAAACACTGGTTGGGGCCTACACGGGGTTGAGCGTAATCAAATCTTTGCGAGTTTCTCTGATACTGTTGAGGCTGCTGAAAAGTATTCTGGTAGTGATTCTGACCATTATTATTTTGATTACCACCACCACGTGGCGGATAGGCTTGCTGTAGCAAAACCTTCGTTTTGAGTTCTCTAGTTTTCTTTTCTACTTTACCTTTCTCATCTTTGTCTATATTCTCGTAATATTGCGCAGTAGCTAATATCTGGGCTGAAGATGAGACTGCCCAAGAACTTTCTGAATCTTTTAATTTTCTACACCATTCTGGAAGCAGATTGTGCACGAATTTGTCGACAAACAATCTCTGACCACCTTCTGTGGTCATATCTTGACCGCTGTGGTCAACAAATGTTTCTTCAAATCTGGTGAAGAAATCTGAAACAGTTTCTTCTTTCTTCTGCTTGCATGCAGACAACTTATCCCAATTTATGCGTATTGCAGGCATTATCGTTTTCATGTAATCTACTATTTTACCAGGGAGTTCTGCTATCAAAGGCTCAGGCTTGGCACCACCAACTTGTCGGGCATCTGTAGCAGTAATATTAGCCCATGTATCACCTAATTCCTGGTCATGATCTACATGACAAATTTTACCCCATAAAGGCTGTGGAACAACATTCCCAAATAACATGTCGATATCGGCTAAATTCATTATACATGACCCAGCAGTTTGTGACCATTCTTTATAGTACCCTGCAGGATTTTTACGCGGATCTGGTAATGTTTGTTTGAGTGCTAAAACTTCAGCTCGCTTCCATGGGACATGTACCCATACACGCTGGAAATGTGTTTGAATAGGTGGGTTAGCGTTCGTGTCACCCTCTCTCCACTGTGGGGGAACTTCTCTCATAGGGTATTGTCGTGCCTTTTTCCTACTGGATGTATTAGATTCAGATGGTGACCCAGAACTGTTTCCCTTACTCCGATATGATAACAACATTTCAACTGCTTTTCCCACATCGGGACCGACAATCATACCCTCTCCGAACTTAAACCGTACACGACACATCTCTTGTGGGATGCATTCTTGATCATTATCTTCTAAATCCTCACCAAGAAAAACACACATCTGTTCGAAAACATATCTCTGTGTCGCTGCTTCCCATTGATGGAAGACTTCCATGACAGACTGTACATCATATTTTGCAGTGTCCATGACCCATTTCCGAGCTAAACTATTCAGGGAATCTCTCTCTTGATAATCAGGCAGTTGACTTCGCATCTGTCTTCTTCCTATGTTAGGGGTCGTAGCAGGCGACCCGAAAAGAGGTAAAAGAAGATTAGTAACAGTGCTGGCCATTTTCTGCCGAATGGAAGGTGAAACTGATGGACAAACAGATGGAAAAACGGGGTGAGATAAGGCAGGGGTAGAGATAGCAGAAAAGGTATCAGGGAAAATAGAGGGGGCACTAGGCAAAATCGTAGAGGGAGCACTAGGAGACGTAAAAAGTACAGTAGGCAAAACCGTAGAAAACACAGGTGAAACAGAAGTGGTCGGTGGGCCTAGAGGAGGCTGCACCAAAGAAGTAGTAGCCAGCTGAAGAACAGCTGGTGGGTGCTGTTGAGGAGCAGGAGGCGCAGCTTGTGCAACTAAAGGTTGCGGGGGTGCTGTGGCATTCTGCGCATAGGGGGGTGGTGAATTTAGCAAATGTGACATTAATGGGTCTTTTTCACGCTCTTTTGCTGCCTCTTGCTGAAGAGACGGCAAAACTGGATAACACTTATCTATTGCCATTTTACGTTGCCTGTGCAACTGCTCATTCATCTGCTCTTCTTCATTATCTTTAAACTGCACAGCAGCTTGCATTACTGAAAGTCCCCCTTCTCTCTTATTTTTCTTAGCTAATTTAATTTCTTTTTGTTTGGCTTCTTTGCGCCATAAGCGGAAAGAGTCAAACATCGCCGGCCGGGCTTTCTTTTTGAAGAGTTTAACTTCAAGGTTGTCTAAGATTTCAGAATCAAAGCTACCATATTGGGGCCATTTTAAAACACCATCTTTCCTGGAGTATTTAAACCATACTTCGTTGTAGGTGATGGGGCCTACCCCATGTTTTACATACAGTTCGTAAGTCGGAGTTCCAACTGGAGGAACCGGACATGAGTCCTCCAATCGGGAGTCCCTATTATTACCAAGACAAAACAAATTCCCAAGTCTAAGACTAGGCATCCTCGCTCTCTAGTCTAGTTCCAAACTTCAAAGGATTATCGATTACGATATTTCTCGTGAATACACGAGTCCTTCGGTTATGGTGCTTGCAAGTACCAATACAAAACCTTTTGTATCCCAAAGATACCACAAAGTAAGTCCAACTAAGGACTGGGAGACGCTCCACTTATACTTAACTGAAATATCGATGACGTCACCAGAAGACTCGTCTCAGTGTTTCGCTCTACCAAAAACTTCAAGGGTCCAAATCAGGGCGATAGCCAGGGCAGCAGTCCTTGTAGCCGTCGGGAAGCGGGGAACCTCGCAGCAAAGACCTTCGGACCACGTCGACATGCTGGGGTCGATGAGGTGGTTGGCCGTCCTCCGGAATTTCCACACGAAGCTCCTCACGATCTTCAGGCTGACTGGTACCACTGGAATCGCCCCAAACGTTGGGCCCCAACTGAGGTACTGGGTTTTTAAGAACCGGCACAGAACCGGCAACCCAGCGGTGCCAGGGAATCAACACCCAGAGACCTCTGGTTCTCCTGATCCAGACCTACAGAAACTCGGAGTCTTCTAGGTGAAGTCAAAGATTTAGTTTATTGGCTGCAACCAAGGTAACAGGTGTCCTAGAAGTACAATACGGGTATGTTCTCAGGAGACTGCACACTTTCATGAAATCAGGCTTCTCTTCTTATACACAGTTTTGGGCCTTGGGCAAAACATTCTTGGTTGTAAAGTAAATAGTTAACATATTTTGGTTCAAAGAAAAAGCAGAGTCATGATGGCATGTCCATATTTCACTTCGTGCTGCCGACAACAAATCATTTGGCAAGGCCCAACATTTCATCAGATAACACTGGACCCCTAATAAAAACGGGCACCTCCCCACCATAAAGTAAGTGAAGCAAAGGAGTGGAGAAAGATGTGAGCGAGATAGGGCAGGTGTGCGCGCTGAAATGGTTTTATGGCTGGTTGAGCCTAGATGCTATCTTGCTCGGCCACTGGGAGGGAACTGACCTAATGAGTCCGGCCTGGGGCAATGGTTCTAACTTGTACTGAGGTCAGGGAAAAGTCGATTAAGGAGTACGTGTCCTTGTGGAATCAAATTCAACTGGATTAAGGCCTATGTAAAGGGCAACATATAAATGGGAGCAAGGGTTCAGAATGTAAGTGACGATTTCGAGGTGAAATCGTCACTCGAACACGCCGAAAATACATGTACATGATGTACTCGTCATTCTCGGTCTTTTGATACCAAATTCGTCATATTTCGACGAAGTTTTATTTCTCGAGTCCCGAACTATTATATGAATCCAGATTTTCAGAACCACATTTCCGACAATCCCAGTTTATCAACAATTGCACAAAATAAGACACCTATTCTAACAGGTGATCCATTAGAAGACTCTCACCGCTTCCATAACTGGATGACGACCGTAAGTGAGGAATTAAGTCCCTTAAAGCCTCCCAACAGAAAGGGCCATAGGAAAGTACATAATGACCCTTGGTTTACGAATGAGCTAGCGCAGCAACATCTGTTCTGCAAACAACTAGAACGGAAATGGAGAAGGGGTTATGAGACGGCAAATTTACAAATCTTCAAAACATATAGGAAACTATATCATCTGGCTATTAAAACAGCTAAAAAGAGTACTTCGGAAGCAGAATAGCCATGCTAAACAAAATCAAAAAGATTTTTGAAATTGTAAAATTGTTTTTTGATACTAAAGCACTACATACAGAAATCCCGCCCTCGCAGATGCTCTGCGACGACATTGCAACCTTTTTGAAGAAAAAATCAAAAACATACAAATGGATTTTGAACTTTCAAATGTTCCTGAACTTACCAGTGAACATGAGCAACATCACAGACAGGATAAGCCGGTCTTTCAAATCTTTCAAACTGTCACCCTAGCTCAGACACATGATGCCATCCTGGCCTGCCAGTTAGGCTCTTCACTGGATGCTTGCCCTCCAACTATATTACACCAGATCATTAATGTAGTGAACCCTATGGTTAATGACATTGTGAACTCCTCCCTATCCTCTGGGATAGTGCCGGATGAATGGAAATTTGCCATTGTAAAGCCTTTGAAGAAAAAACAAAATATCGACTCCACTAATCTTTCCAATTATAGACCCATATCCCTTTTGCCAGTCCTAGGGAAGATTACCGAGCGAATGGTTCACAAGGAACTTTCCAGTTTTGCTGAAACAGCACAGATTTTGCATCCCCGTCAATCTGGCTTCCGCTCAAAGCATTCAACTGAATCTGCACTGTTGGAAACATTGGACACCTTGAATTTTATCATAGACAGTGGCAAGAAGGCAGTACTGATCCTTCTGGATCTATCTGCCGCGTTTGATACGATCTCACATAACATCTTGCTAACCAGACTCAAATCTTGCGGCATATCCAATATGGCTTTAGCATGGATTGCATCGCTCGTGTCCAATCGTAGACACGTTATCTCCCTGGGCACTTTTCTCTCCTCGGAGCGGACCATCACAGCAGGTATTCCTCAGGGTGCATCACTTAGCCCCCTTCTCTTCAATATTTATATGACGCCGCTTATTGATCTTATTTCATCGTATGGGATCGAACCAACCTCTTATGCTGACGACACTCAGCTGATCCTGTCTCTTGAAAAATACTCTACGGAGGCGGAGTAAAATTTCAAATCCTGTCTCACTGCGGTCATCAAATGGATGATAAACGACCATCTCCGTGGTAATACGGATAAAACAGAAATTCTATTAATTGGGAAAAATAACCCCTTCCAACCTACAAATTGGTGGCCCACAGAAGCAGCATCCCCTCCACCTTCCGTGGAAGTGGCAAAAAACCTGGCGGTATGGTTTGGCGCCTCTCTCTCTCTCGTTCAAACCCCACTCATTAAAGGTGGCGGGTACTTGTTTCGGCCTAATCAGGCCCTTGAGAAAATTCTTTGCCTTTCTGCCGCTTGACGCCAGGAAAATGGTGGCAGTGGCCTTTTATACTTTCTCGTTTAGACTACTGCAATAGCCTCCTAGTAGGGGTCAATAAATCTACCCTGAATAAACTGTTGGTGGTTCAACATGCAGCAGCCAGACTGGTATTGAAACTCCCTCGGAGGGCGTCAGCATCTGCTGCTCTGAAAAGTCTTCATTGGCTCCCGCTTCACAAAAGATTCTTACTCAAACTTCTCCTTACAGTCTTCAGAGCTGTGCGCCGATTAGGCCCAGTTTACCTTTCTGCAAGATTTAGGCCTTGCATGACAAGGAGGACACTTAGATCTACCTCCTCTAACCTCCCTTAAAATACCTGACATCAAACTTAAAACAAGGGAAGGGAAGTCGGCGACTGTGTTCGGGGCAAAGGCCTGGAATCTCATGCCTTGTATGTTAAAATCAGTAGAATTAGAAGAACAGTTCAGAGAGGCACTAAAAACATGGTTGTATGGAACAGCTGATGAATCATGTCTTGCACTTATTTAGTACCGAATTAATATCTGCTGTAGCACTTTATCTGGTAGTGCCAGGAGGCTCCCTTGGGAGCGACAGTTTGCGCTCTATAAAAGTTTCATTTCATTTAATCTCCGGCGTAGTCGTGATCTCCTCTCTGAAAATCTCTCTCTCCAAATGTGTGTTTGCATGTCTGTGCATACCCTTATGACAAAGCGCACATGTTACCAAACTGCTACATTTGTTTGTTTTGCCTAGGTGCTAGTGCCTGACCAGAACAGCATAACTATGGACATTGTTGTTTGACCTTGTCTACAGTGTTCAGACTTAAACCCAGGAAAGAACAGAACATGAAAACAACGGCAGGTTCTTTGTGAAAGTACAGCATGGCACAAAGCAAATTAAGTTTGTGTAGGAACGTGTGCAAAGCAGAGTGCAGCCTGCACAGTGCTCAGGCTAACATAGGGAAAACAACCATGGGCATGCACAGGAAATATAACCCGGTTGGGTGAAGCTTTGCCTTGTAGTCATGGATGTTTTTTTTTCTCTAACATCTAATACCAGACTGATAGATATAAGTTCAAGTTCAAAAATTTGTATAGCGCACTACTCACCCAGAGGGTCTCAAGGTGCTTGGGGGAGGGGGGGTACTTTACTTATCGAATAACCAAGTTTTTAGTTGTTTTCTGAAGGAGAGGTGGTTCTATGTAAGGCGGAGGTGGGTGGGGAGAGAATTCCAGGTCCTGGCCGCTAAGTAGGAGAAGGATCTTCCCCCCATGGTGGATCTATGGATGCGCGGAATTGCGGCGAGGGCTTGATTGGACGATCGTAGTTGGCGGGTGGGGGTGTAGAAGGACAGTCGCGTGTTGAGGCATTCGGGTCCTAGGTCGTAGAGGGCTTTGTGTGCGTGGGTGAGGAGACGGAACGTTATTCTCTTGTTGACGGGGAGCCAGTGGAGGTCTTTCAGGTGACCGGAAATATGAGCTTGACGGGGGATGTCTAGTATGAGTCTGGCTGAGGCGTTTTGGATGCATTGGAGTTTTTTCTGTAGTTTGGCTGTGGTTCCGGCATAAAGGGTGTTTCCGTAGTCCAGTCGGCTTGTGACCAGTGCGTGGGTGACCGTCTTTCTTGTTTCGATGGGGATCCACAGGAAGATTTTTTTGAGCATGCGCAGGATGTTGAAGCATGATGATGAGACGGCGTTGACTTGTCTGGTCATCGAGAGGGAGGAGTCCAGGATGAAGCCCAGGTTACGTGCGTGGTCCGTAGGTATGGGTGCGGTTCCCAGGGCCGGTGGCCACCATGAGTCGTCCCAGGCAGCGGGGGATGAACCTAAGATGAGGACTTCCGTTTTGTCCGAGTTCAGTTTTAAATGGCTGTTCTTCATCCACTCGGCTACTTCTTTCATTCCTTCATGTAAGTTGGTTTTGGCAGTGTTTGGGTCTTTGGTGAGGGAGAGGATCAGCTGGGTGTCGTCTGCGTAGGAGATGATGTTGAGGTTGTGTTGGCGTGCGATGGATGCGAGGGGACTCATGTATATGTTGAAGAGGGTGGGACTGAGTGATGATCCTTGTGGTACGCCGCAGATGACTTCGGTGGCCTCTGATCTAAAAGGGGGGAGGCAGACTCTCTGGGTTCTTCTGGCGAGGAAGGAGATGATCCAGTCCAATGCTTTTCCTTGTATTCCGACGTTGCTGAGGCGTTGTATGAGGGTGCTATGACAGACTGTGTCGAAGGCTGCGGAGAGGTCAAGTAGGATGAGGGCAGCTGTTTCTCCGTTGTCCAGTAGAGTTCGGATGTCGTCTGTTGCTGCGATGAGGGCGGTTTCGGTGCTGTGTTTGGCTTGGAAGCCGGACTGTGAGGGGTCGAGGGATTTGTTGGATTCGAGGAAGGCGGCGAGCTGACTGTTGACGGCTTTCTCAATGACTTTGGCAGGGAAAGGGAGGAGCAAGATGGGGCGGTAGTTCTTAAGTTCAGTGGGGTCTGCTGTGGGTTTCTTCAGAAGGGCGCTGAGTTCGGCATGTTTCCAGCTTTCCGGGAAGGTAGCGGAGTTGAAGGAGCAGTTGATGACGTCACGGAGATGGGGTGCGATAATGGAGTCTGCTTTGTTGAAAATGTGGTGGGGACATGGGTCGGTTGGCGATCCCGAGTGGATGGAGTTCATCAGGCGGATGGTGTCTTCAGTGGTGATTGGTTTCCAGGCGCAAAGGTTGTTAGAGGGCGGTTTTGGTTCGGAGGTGGGTAGAGTGGACTGGTCTTCGGACTGGTTTCCAAAGCTGTTATTTATGTCGGCGATTTTGTTGTGGAAGAATGAGGCTAGGGAGTCGCAGAGGTCTTGGGAGGGAGTGATGTTGTTGGTGCCGGCGGTGGGGTTGGTAAATTCTTTGACGATGTTGAATAGTTCCTTGCTGTTTTGGGCGTTGTTGTCAAGGCGATCCTTGAATGCTGATTTCTTGGTGGATCGGATCAGTTGGTGGTGTTTGCGGGTGGCGTTCTTGAAGGTGGCCAGGTTGTCAGTGGTTGGGTTTTTTCTCCAGGCTTTCTCGAGGGTACGACAGAGCTTCTTGGATTTCTTAAGGTCATCGTTGAACCAGGGGGCTTTTTTGCTACCTTGTTTGATTTGATGGTTTTTGAAGGGTGCTTGTTCGTCAGCGCTGTGGGGGATCCATTGTGTGAGGTTGGTGGCTGCTTGATTTGGGTCCGATGATTTGGCAGGAGGGTTTTGGTGAAGCGATGTGAAGAGCTGGTCGGTAGTAATTTTGTTCCAGTTTCTTCGGGGAATAGGTTGTGGGTCGTGGTCTTTTTGTAGTTGAAGTGAACGCAGCTGTGGTCCGTTCAGTGGAGAGCTGTGGTATGATTGAAGGAGATGTGCTTGCTGGAGGTGAAGATTGGGTCGAGTGTGTGTCCGGCATAGTGGGTGGGGGTATTGACAAGTTGTTCAAGTCCGAGGTTGGCCAGGTTGTCCAGAAGGGTGCGCGTGAACGCTGCGCGCAAATGCGTCTGTCATATGTGGATAGTGGAGGGGGGCGGAGCGAGGGAGGGTCAGCTGGGAGGCGGGAGCGGGGTGGAGATACGGGCTGGGAGGCACAATCACAAAATGGCAGCAAAGCAAAAGTGAAACAGGGCGAGTTTGTTTGTGCAAGCAGGGATATCGGCAAAATGTGGGCAGAGGCACCGGCACAATCAGGCAAAGATCTTAACAGTCAATGCGGACTATCAGAAAAGCGCTACAGTATTACGCAAGCACAAGCAAGCACAAATATTAATCAGGCACAAATTACAATGCGCGCACAATATGCAATAAGCGCTACGCTGATATTCAGGCACTGAGAGCAAATCAATTCAAGGTAATTGGCAGAGAGCAGATCAAATCAAGGTAATTGGCAGCAAAGCGCTACGATACCAGCTGGCCAAGGGAGCGTGGGGAGCGACCGCTACTGCCAGAGACAGGACGGTCACAGCGTTGGGGCAGGCGGGTCCTTCCTGTACTATCAGTGGGAGGGAGGGTCAGCTGGGAGGCGGGAGCGGGGTGGAGATACGGGCTGGGAGGCACAATCACAAAATGGCAGCAAAGCAAAAGTGAAACAGGGCGAGTTTGTTTGTGCAAGCAGGGATATCTGCAAAATGTGGGCAGAGGGAGTTGTGTTTGTCTCTCCAATTCCAAGAGCAATTATACAATGTTCTTGCGTTGTTTTTTCACAAAGGTAGGAGAGTGGGGATGGAGAATAATTCCACTGCTTTGAATAGAAAAGGAGAGCAATCTTAGAATGGGAAAATGTTACACGCGTCTAGGGAAGATGGGAAAGCTTTCCGGTGCTTCAGAGGCAAGGATTACTGTCCTAGTTTGCTTGCACCTTAAAAGTAAGATTGGTGGCCTCTTTGGACCGACCCTTGATGTGATAGACAGGAGAGTAATGTCCTTATTGGTGGAACTTTAAATGACCATATCACATGAGCTCATCTATAGTCTGTTGGCCTCACGGTCAAATGTACTGTATGATAATGGCTCGCCTCAAAAGACAAGTTAATCCAGAGATCTTCAAGCTTAATCTCCTTTTAATGATTTCCATTTGACTCAGTCTGACTTTGGTGTGATTCCCCTTATCGTCTTTGAGAACAGAGAGGTTCTGATAGATTGGAACCACTCTACGAAACACCCCTTTCTCTTACCATAATCTAGTGATGCTAATTAAGAATTGGGGAGGTATAGTTACCAGTGGCTCAACACTAGTTTTAATTTGAATATGTTTTTTTGATATATAAATGCAAAAGTGCAGGAAAAATTCACTGCTGCTATGAGAGTATAAAACCTTCCCCGTTGTGCCCCTCCACCGCCTCCCACACAACCCGAAAGTCTATCTATTTCTCATTGTAATTGCTTTGCTACATTCGCAGAGTAGGATGAAGATACCGAACACCCCTAGTCGGTCATGAACGCTTCAGTATCAATAAATTGAACGACCTTTAGTTTCCTGGGACATGTTATGCTAGTGCATTCTCTAGCCAGGAACCAAAGCACTGCCACTCCCCCCTCCTGAATTTCTGAAACTGATTTATTTTGTCTGCCAGTTTGTAAGCCAGCTTCTCCGTGGTAAGTGCCATGCCTGTTGTAGCCACATGCGGTACGCTGGAACCTTCTACTAAGTGTGAGGATGGCATCTTTTGAAGCTAGTACCGTAAAGGAGATTCAGAGTCATCCTACCACCTTAGTACCCAGAGCCTGGGACTGACTAGCTATTGTGTCTCACTTGCCCTCCAACTCACTCACAGAGGAAAACGTGATTAGAAATTCCAGAACATAACACTCCTACCCTCTCAGAAGTCGCGGTGACGGGACACACCATTTCGCACACGCACTCCATATCGTCTGACAGAGACAGAGAAAAGTTTAAAATATTGATTTTTGATTTTAACTATCATGCTCTAGTATGCAGTACATGTGCCTCAATAAGTAAGAAAATGCCTAACACCAATACGGTCAGCATAGCATGTAATCCATTCATCATAAAAAGAGCTGTCATGATATTAGACGGGGTAGACTAACCCCCCCTTCTCTTCTACAGAAGCAAAGTGATTATTTATCAGAAGATCTTTGGGTGTTTGCATCGTACCCGTACCTTAGCATGCACAAATGAAAGTTCTACATATCTGGTGTAGTTGCGATCTCCTCTCTGAAAATCTCTCTCCAAGTGTGTGTTTGCATGTCTGTGCATACCTATATGACAAAGCGCACGTGTTCCCTAGCAACAGCTGCATTCGTTTGTTTTGTCTAGGTGCTAGGGCCTGACCAGAACAGAATATCAAGGGACATTGTTGTTCGACCTATCTACGGTGTTCAGACTAAATCCCAGGAAAGAACATAAAGCAAAACCAACGGCAGGCTCTGTGTGAAAGTACAGCAAAAAGAACAATTGATGGACAGAATGCAGAACAATGTCATAAATTCACCCCAGTACAGAGATCTGGGACTAAATCCATAGTTTTTTTGCTCACCATGCATTCCAGTTTGGACCCAGCCATATGCAAATCAGTCTTGATCCTGCGCCCATTGGGAACAGTCCAGCCTGAAATGCCAGGCCAGGTCCTCCCTGGACTGGAAACAAGCATCCTAGGACCGGTTTCAGGCTTTCAGCCCTCATCAGCCAGGATAGCTTGACTCCAGAGGCATGGAGAGCACAGGACCCACGTCTGGGCATACCTGTCCCACTCGGGGTGACAAATGCAAAAAGAACAATTGATGGACAGAAATCAGAACAATGTCATACATTCACCCCAGACCAGAGATCTGGGCCTAAATCCATCGTTTTTTTTTTGCTCACAGTGCCATTACAGTTTGGACCCAGCCATATGCAAATCAGTCTTGACCCTGCGCCCATTGCGCATGGCACTAACCGAAATACGTTTGTGTATGAACATGTGCAAAGCAGGGTGCAGCCTGCAACGTGCTCAGGCTAACATAGGGAAAACCACCATGTGCCTGCATGGGACATATGACACCCTCCTCTTGGTCAGGATGGTAGCACCAAAGTGATGAAAGAAATCTGGAAGCGTTTAAAAAATGTGTTCAGACATTGTCTCAGACAATGGGGATGCCAAGTGAAAAGCAAATGATTCCAGTAAGAAATCTGAGCCTTCCGAGGTAAAAATATCAGCCGTCCAATTGAGCATGTCAAAGAAACGTACATGCTCTTCAGTGCCGGTTGTTGACAAGACCATCAAGGGACAACCTGTGTTGATTTCAATGAAACTAAGATCCAGAAGACGCTGTGCTGTTGCACAGGGATCATCTCCAGCTACTGCCCATAACACTTTATGGGCAAGTCGCATGCCCAAGGAACAGAGCTAGATCACAACGATGGGCCCTTATTTTACTATCCGCACCTGCTGTCCTATCCCCCCTAATTCAATATGTTTTACCCTCAAAGTACAATCGAGGTTTGTGTGCACACTGTATGGCACCCACCATTACTGTGCCTGTTCCCTAAGGAACTGATTTCAAGTTAACAAATGCAAAGGTGCACCCCAAATTTCTGGGCTGCGGGAACCTCGTATTTTCGGAGAAGGTGACAGGCGCTGTGGAAGAGGACAGGTCGATTTACTACGATCGACTTGCTGGCACGCCAGTGCCCACACATAAGCCCTAGTGATTCACCTATTGAACTCCCGGACAAATATTGAAACCGACACAGATTGTTTTTATGGACTGAAAAATCTTCTTTACTACAAGGTGGAGAAGAATAAGACAACATATGAAGCCCGCATCATCTATATCACCTTACTCCAATTCTTAACATAGAAAAAGATACAGCACAAGCCCTGCTTATTCATTCTTATGAAGATATATGAATGGGAAAGGCGCCAAACAGATTTCCAACCGTGAGGATTCAGATTGGAAGTATTACCTTCAATTTAAAAGCCCTGAAGAAGTCCCACTGGGACGAAACGCATCGGCTGTATGGTGTTAACATTGAATAATAAAGAATTTTGAAAAGACAAGAAAAGACATCATCTTTGTATAAATTCAGTAACAGAATTGTTATTTGAAGAAATTTGTGGTGCACCTTTGCATTTGTTAACTTGCCCAAGGAACAGACCTGGTAATTGGCCACTAAGGGACTCATCAACAGTTCAAAATCCAGAGTAGCTTGTGGTGAGGTAGCCAGGCAGACATCCAGGGCCCATTGGCAGGGTCACCGAATGAAATGAGACGCAGGTTGCACATAGGTGAAGTAAGCATAGCGGAAGGTTAAACAAAACTCTGCATCCAGAGCGTCTAGGGGCACCAATACAAAGAGCTTTAGCTTGTGCTCACAGTACAGCTGCAGTGATGCCTGCCTTCGGAGGACCACATAGGAATCATCCATTGCGGAATAGCCGGTACAGCAATATAATACCGCAAATTAAGATGAGCAGCAGCAGGAACCCACCGAACACGCTGGAACAAATAGAATGTATAAAAGCTGGGACTACTCCAAAAATAGTTTGAAAAGTTTTTTTTTAAGTTTCAAAAATTTCGTATATAGTACGGTACATCAGTGCAATAACTTCGAGCAACATTCTAACAAATATTCTTGCAGTTCTTTAGCACCTTCCCGTGTCTTATAGTGTACATTTTATCCATTAGAACAGATAAAGCGAAAGTTAAAAAAGGGAAAGAAACATTAACTCCCTCCCCACCCACCCACTGTGCTTCTCCCATAAAGCGCCGAAATAGGTACTAGATCTTAAATTATCAACAATAGTAGTCCATGTGATAAAGTCTTGTGCAACATCCAGATCAGTTCAATGTAACATGTGTAATGGTCTGCCCCCATGCAATGGATCACCTTCGCATTTCTCCTCGGGGCCACAATCTCTGTCCAACTCCACCTGTACATGTCGGTGGAAGCGGCATCCTCAATATAGAGCGCGGAATTCAAGCATTTCAGATGAGGGCAGCGTATTTTCCATCCTATAGTTGCGCTGTTAGGCAGCAAGTTGAGGGTTACCACTGCCCTCGCCCCCCACCTCGTCTCCCTCCTCTCCCTCACTCACCCGCTGCCGCAGGAGGTAAGATGTTAAAGGGTCCCAGATGTCAATAGTTTGAAAAGTTGTCATGAAGCCAGAGTCCACAAGTTTAAAAAAGTTTGCCAGACCCGTGGTATCAGACGCAATAAATATTTGATGTATCAGTTTACCGAAATGTAGGGTGAGATTTGTGTTTAACAATGACTGTATTTCACTGGAAGTTCTCGCCACCTGCAATTCGAAGGTATCGTGAGTTGAAGTGAGAGCCGCCACTTGTTGTTCAAATATGCTTTGTCTGCTTAGCTTATTAAAATCGGTTTTCAAAGTTGCAATGGAAGGCCAAAATTAATCAATCAATCAATCAATCAAGGCACGCACACTGCATACCCGTGAGGGTCTCAAGGCGCTGGGGGGGGGAGGGGGCGGGCCTGGTGCTACTACTGATCGAAGAGCCAGGCCTTGAGGAGTCCTCTTAAGGCCAGTAAGTCTTGGGTCTGCCGTAGGTTGGTGGGGAGGGTGTTCCAGGTCCTGGCGGCGAGGTGGGAGAAGGATCTGCTGCCGGGAGTCGTTCTTCGGATGTGGGGGACTGTGGCGAGGGCGAGGCTGGCGGAGCGTTGCTGGCGGGTGGGGGTGTAGCAGCTGAGTCGTCTGTTGAGGTATGCTTGGCCGGTGTTGTGGAGAGCTTTGTGTGCGTGGATGAGGAGCTTGAAGGTAACCCTCTTGTTGATGGGGAGCCAGTGCAGGTCTACGAGGTGGGGTGTGATGTTGCAGCCGCGGGGGATGTCGAGAATCAGACGTGCCGAGGCGTTCTCGATCCGTTGCAGTCGTCTTAGGAGTTTGGCCGATATTCCTGCGTAGAGGGCGTTTCCTTAATCCAGCCTGCTGGTGACGAGGGCCTGGGTGACTGCTTTTCTCGTTTCGGTGAGATCCACTTGAAGATCCTGCGGAGCATTCGGAGGGTGTTGAAGCAGGATGAGGAGGCGGTGTTGCCCTGCTTAGTCATGGAGAGGGTGGAGTCAAGGACGACCCCTAGGTTGTGTGCGTGGTCGGTGGGTGTAGGGGCTGTTCCTAGTGTTGTCGGCCACCAGGAGTCATCCCAGGCTGAAGGAGTGGAGCCGAGGATGAGGACCTCCACCTTGTCCGAGTTCAGTTTCAGTCGGCTGTTCCTCATCCATTTGACGACAGCCTTCATTCCGTCGTGGAGGTTGGCTTTGGCGGTGTGAGGGTCTTTGGTGAGGGAGAGGATCAGCTGAGTGTCGTCGCGTATGAAATGATGTTGAGGTCGTGCTGTCGGGCGACGTGGGCGAGGGGTGCTATGTAGATGTTAAACAGTGACGAGCTGAGGGAAGAGCCCTGGGGTACAGTGCAGATGATCTCGGTGGTGTTGGAGCGGAAGTGGGAGGCGGACACTCTGGGTTCTGCCGGAGAGGAAGGATGTGGTCCAGTCCAGTGCCTTCTTTTGTATTCCTGCGTCGTGTAGACGTGTTCACAGTGTGCAGTGACAGACCGTGTCGAAGGCGGCTGACCGGTTCAGGAGGATGTGGGCCGCTGTTTCTCCGTTGTCGAGCAGGGTTCTGATGTTGTCGGTGGCGGCAATGAGGGCTGTTTCGTTGCTGTGGTTGCTGCGGAACCCGGCCTGGAACTGGGCCAGGATGCGGTTCTCCTCGAGGTAGCGGGTCAGTTGTTTGCTGACGATTTTCTCGGTGACCTTCGCCGGGAACGGGAGCAGGGAGATGGGTCGGAAGTTCTTGAGGTCCTTGGGGTCCGCCTTGGGTTTCTTGAGTAAGGCGTTGATCTCTGCGTGCTTCCAGCTCTCCGGGAAGGTTGCTGTCACGAAGGAGGTGTTGATTACTTTCCGGAGATGAGGTGCGATGGCTGTGCAGGCTTTGTTGAAAATTTGGTGAGGGCATGGGTTCAACGGTGATCCGGAGTGGATGGTGTTCATTATCTCGCTGGTCTCCTCGTCGTTGACGCTGGTCCAGGAGAGCAGGCGGTTGGTGGTCGTGGGGGTGGTGGCTGTCCGGGTGGTCGTGGCGTTGAAGCTGTCGTGGATGTCGGCGATCTTACGGTGGAACAAGGTAGCCAGCGAGTCGCACAGGTCTTGCGAAGGCGGGATGTCATTGGTGTTGGAGCTGGGGTTGGAGAGTTCCTTCACGATGTTGAAGAGCTCTTTGCTGTTGTGTGCGTTGTTATCTAGGCAGTCTTTGAACGAGGCCCTCTTGACGACTCTGATGAGTTAATGGTGTCTGCGGGTGGCGTTCTTATGGGCTGCGTGGCTGTGCTGTGTTCGTTCGCGGAGCCAGTTCTTCTCTAGTTTTCGGCATGTTCGTTTGGAGGCCTGGAGGTCTTCGGTGAACCAGGTGGCTTTCTTGCTGGTGTTGCTTTTGGAGGGTGTCCTGAGTGGGGCGAGGGTATTGGCGCAGTTGTCGATCCAGTTTCTGAGGTTGATGGCGGCGGTGTCTGGGTCGGTGGAGTCGGCAGGTAGGCTCTGGGCGAGGGTGGTGTTTAGTTGGTCTGCGGTAACTTTGCTCCAGCAGCGTCGAGGCATCTTTTGGGTGCGGTGGTGCGTGGTGGGCTTCCTGAAGGTGAAGTGGATGCAGTGGTGGTTGGTCCAGTGGGTTTCGGTGGTGTGGTTGAAGGTGACGTGGGGGCTTGCGGTGAAGATGGGGTCAAGCGTGTGGCCGACTGCGTGGGTGGGTGTGGTCACGAGCTGTCTGAGTCCGAGGTTGGCGATCAGGGTGGTGGAGTTGGTGTTGTTGTTGTTCTCGAGGTGGAAGTTCAGGTCCCCGAGGAGGATGTAGTCCGTGGAGGCGAGGGCATGTGTGCTGATGAAGTCGGCGATGGAGTCGCTGCACTGTGGTCGGGGGCTGGGGGGGGTCTGTAGACGAGGGTTCCTCTGAGGGTGGTGTTGGGGTCGGTGTGGATCTGGAAGTGCATGTGTTCGGCGGTGCTGAGGGTGTCAACGGTGTTGGTTGAGACTGAGGGTGTTCCTGTGGACAATGGTGATTCCTCCTCCTACTCCGTTGGTACGGTCCCTGCGTGTGATCTTGTAGCCTTCCGGGATGGCTATGGCGATGTCGGGAGCTGAGGTCAGGTTCAGCCAGGTCTCCGTCAGGAAGGCGACGTCTGGGGAGGTAGAGTCGAGACGGTCTCAGAGTTCGACGGCGTGTTTACAGGTGGAGCGGGTGTTGAGTAGGATGCATCTGAGGTGGTTGGGTTCGTTGGTTTAGGCGGTTTGGCGGGCCGGGTGCTGGTGAAGCTGCAATTCCGGCAGGCGAAGGGTTCATGGGGTAGCAGGTGCATGATCGTCCGGTGTTGAGTGCGTGGAGAGTGCTGGAGTCATAGCAGAGGCGGGCGTCGTGGTCGTGGTCTTTGCAGAGTCCAGGGGTCCTGGCGCTGGGCGCAGTCCAGGCGCGGACAGGCGCAGACGGGCTTGCCTTTGGCGTGCCAGCGGCGCGACCGTGCACCAGTCTGCATTTGTAGGGGAGGGGAGGGATGCTCAGCTGGGAGGCGGGCGTAAACGTGCAGGAGAGCGGGTGCAAGGAGAGGGGAGGGGCCGGGTGAGCAGAGGCGAGGGATGTGGACGGCAAGAGGGGCCAGAGACCAGGGGACAGTGGGGTCAAAAAATAGCAGGAAGAGACCAAAGCAGGCGAGCGTGTATTTAAGAATTACCGGGCGCAAAACAATGGGGTCAAAGAATAGCCGGAAAGAGACAAAGCAGGCAGGCGTGTATTTAAGAATTACCGGGCACAAAACAATGGGGTGAAAAAATAACCGGAAAGCGACAAAAGCAGGCAGGCTTGTATTTAAGAATTACCGGGCACAAAACAGTAATAATACAATTATCAGAACAAAGGATTAGTAGTAGCTCACAGCAGCCTCGAACACCCGAGGCAGGGGACCAGAGGCAGCAACGAATGCAGGAGCTGTCAGGGAGATTGCAGGCCTGTGACCGCGGTCAAGGTCTCACAAGCGCTCCCCCGCAGCGGTCTGCATGTGTAGGGGAAGGGAGGGACGCTCAGCTGGGAGGCAGGAAAACGGGTGGTGAGAGAGCGGGCGCAAGGAGGGGGGAGTGGCTGGGTGAGCAGAAGCAGGAAGCGAGGGGTGTGGACGGCGAGAGGGGCCAGAGACTAGGGGACAGTGGGGTCAAAAAATAGCAGGAAGAAACCAAAGCAGGCGGGCATGCTTTTAAGAATTACCGGGCACAAAACAGTAATAATACAATGATTAGAACAAAGAATTAGTAGTAGCTCACAGCAGCCTCAAACACACAAGGCAGGAGACCAGAGGCAGCAACGGAACGCAGGAGCTGTCGGGGAGAGTGCGGACCTGTGACCGAGGTCCAGGTCTCACGAGTGCTCCCCCACAGCGGTCTGCATTTGTAATGGAGGGGCGCGACGCTTTGCTGGGTGGCGGGAAAACGGGCAGGAGAGCGGGTGCAAGGAGAGGGGAGGGGCCAGGTGAGAAGAGGTGGTAAGCGAGGGGTGTGGACGGCGAGAGGGGCCATAGACCAGGGGACATTGAGGTCAAAGAATAGCAGGAAGAGACAAAACAGATAGGCGTGTATTTAAGAATTAGCGGGCACAAAACAATGGGGTCAAAGAATAGCAGGAAAGCGACAAAAGCAGGCAGGCGTGTATTTAAGAATTACCAGGCACAAACCAGTAATAATACAATGATCAGAACAAAGAATTAGTAGTAGCTCACAGCAGCCTCGAACACCCGAGGCAGGGGACCAGAGGCAGCAACGGAACGCAGGAGCTGTCGGGGAGAGTGCGGGCCTGTGACCAAGGTCAAGGTCTCACGCCTCTGTGTGGAGGGTGTAACAGGACATTGTTGCAGCAAGTGACTAACTGGGAAATGGACACCACATATGGGATTCCCGTCCGCAGACTGCAACAGTCTTGATTATTAAGGACAAGATAACTTCCATTCGAAAGCAATGTGAGCATGGAAATAATTGTGGGAACAGGAGTTCCTTTTAAAAAAACAAGCCAAATCAGTGGCAGGCTCCTTACAGGCGTCATTAATCTTTACATGTTGACATATGAGGGATTGACCTGCAGTGGAGTCACGCTCCTCTCCTGTAAGAAAAACCTCTTTTAGCCCGTTGACAACAATACGTAAATGGCAGGGACCATAATTGATGTATGTAGCTGCTCCTAAGGGGTTCTTATGTACCTACTGGGAAGTGTTTCATGCAGGCAGTGAACTGAAGTCGAGATGGGCAACGAGATAACCCAGTGTATTAACCAGTCGGCTGAAGGTGTTTCCGCTATAGTGCAGGGAAGTTGCTAAAGTTACTGTATGTGTAACATGGTGTAACTAGCGTCTTTCATAGCCATTGATTGCTGTTTGTGTCAAATTTAAAGGTAAGAACAAAGCGGTGCTGTTGAGGTAATGCTAAGGAATGCGCCTATTCTTAAGTGTTTGGAGTGTCCAACAAAATTGCGTGATTGATCTAAGTTGATTTTAACCATGATCTAATGTAGACACATCGCTTTGAACAATATCAATGACGGATTATACAATATTGTTTAAGCTATAAATATGAGATGGCAATGAATTAATACTGTTGTCCACCACAGCAATCCCTTTATCCAAATTATCTTGATTAATTTGGCTTAAACGTACTGCAGCTTCCACTTGTGACAATTTCCAAATTTCATTATAAGAAGCATAAACAAATTGTTTAAAACGTGGGGATTTTGGACCCAAAAGGAAGTCCGATAGATTCATGTCTTCGAATAGGAGACCAAGATGTTGTTTCACTGCAGACAATGTGGAATGTTCTAACCATTGTTGGCATAATTTACCCACGGAATAAGTAGTAACAGTGTTTGGGTGCTTGGATTGTGAATATCAGGATCATTTCTATTTGATTTGAACCCAGATGTGGAGTTTAAATAACGTGCATGACAATATTTGTGTCTACTGGTCATGAGAACCACCCATCCGGAGCCTTGACTGAAGAATTAAATGTACCGTTTTGTATCATACTGTTTAGTTGGTCTTCGGTATAATTTGTATAAGATTGCCAATCATTAAAAGGGGCAAGGGATGTAATAATTGGAGTATTCAATTCTGTAAATTTAGCCAATCCCAGACAAGTAGTCTATTGGATCATTTTTTTTTTTTTAACATTTTTATTCATGACTGCACCAAGAATACATATTCAAGCACATATTACAGCAGTTTTCAGTCTTTTCTTATTTTCGTAACCAATACTGTCTGTGATGTAACAGGTATGTCCAATCCTCTTTCCGTAGGCGTTTCAGGGCGCCAAACATAATACATTGGGAAGTGTTTGCGGTCTCATTGCAATATCCTCTTTTCAAGAATCTTACACCTGTCATTCACATTACAGTAACAACTTTTTGTAACCCGATGTCCCAACCAAGTCTATCCCACCCTCCCGTCTCCTAGCGTATCTATCATATACACACTGTTTATCAAGGTCCCCTGATCAGGCTGATTTAGAGGAAATGTCAATCCGTAGCTGGCTATCCCGTACTTATGGCGTTCACAGTCTCATTCACCAGTTCTTGCGCTCCGCCCCTTTTGTGTTATGGTCATGGGGCATTTCCCTGTGAGGACCCTGTGTCCACATTCTCTAATTCTGTCAGCATCCGCTCCCAATCTTGCGCTATAGGGTGTTTGCGGGCCCCATTCACCTCCTCCCTTCGCAGGGTCACGCCTTCTGCTTTGCCCCATTTTAACAATTCAGATCGCCATACGTCAACACTCGGCGGTCTGGCCGATTTCCATCTCATAGTAATACCTCTGAGTGTCAACAGGAGTGCCAGGTCCAAGAATTTCAGTTGCGCCCTGTGGGTCTTGGGTCTCCTCCTTTTTCCTATCAGACAGGGCAATGCCCCCTCCGAGATCTGCTGGCCTGTGATATCGTGCAGTGTGTGCCTGACCCTCTCCCAGTAAAGGTGTGGTCTCGGGCATGTCCATAGCATATGAAGGATATCCGCTTCATCCTGCTGACATCTGGGACAGTTGTGGGGAGAAGTAGGGTACATTTTATGGAGCCTATGGGGAGTGAGATACGCTCTGTGCAGTATCATAGCCTGTATGAATTTAAATTTTACGTTTCTGGATACTCTCCTGTGGTGCTCTAGGACAATCTTCCATTCCCCATCTGTCATGGCTTCTCCTGTATCCTCAACCCAAGTGTCCCTGAGTGTGGTAAGGGGTAACGCAGCATGTTCCCTGATACCCCCATAGAGCCAGTGCACCAAGTGTCCTAACGTCCCCATATAATGGAGTAGGTGTACCAGTGCATGTTGTGTCGGTTTATTGCGTTGCGGGGCCCATGTACGTCTGACATACTGGCTTACTGAGGCGTGCAGCAGGTATAAACATAATGGGGCGCCTGTGGCCTGTGCAAAGGAGGCATGATCCATCACCGTGTCGTCCCCGAACAGGTCTCCCACTCTATCCACCCCTGCGTCCGTCCAGGGCCGTAACCTACGCTGCGTCAGAGTACCTTGTGGTGTAGGGAGCCCTAACAGGGGAATGTTATCCGCATAAGGGGCGATCCCGACCGTGTACGTCAGTGCCTTTCGCCAGCATCGCAAAGCAGTGCGCAGCAGGGGATGACAGTCCCGGGGAATATTGGCAGGAGGTAGCAAAAGGGAATGTAGTTCCCCGCGTGCCAATCGGTCCTGTGTAAACGCTATTTCGTGTAGGTCCCTACCCGCCACCCATCTAGTTAGCCACTGTAGTTGACTTGCGTAGTAATAACCTCGCAGGTCCGGTACACCCAGGCCACCCCGTCTGGTGCTCAGCTGTAGTTTTTTTAGGTTTATTCGACGTCTCCCCGTACCCCATATTAGAGTGATCAGCAGCGTATTCAGTGTGGCAAATACGTGTTGTGGAAGAAGAACTGGTAGATTCACGAAATAGTACAACATCCGGGGCAGTAGGACCATCTCCGAGATCGCCACCCTGCCCATGACAGAAAGAGGTAAGGATATCCAAAAATTCACACTACCCCGGAGACCGTTAATTGCCCTTCGTACATTGCCCTCAATCTGATGCTCCTGACTCCTATATATGTTAAGGCCCAGGTATTTAAATGTGGTCAGTGCCACTTGGATCCTATGGGCGCCGAATTGTATATGGGATGGTCGTTGTCCTTCTCGAAAGTAGAATAGTCTATTGGATCATGCCGTTAAGAAAAATAATTTGCGTAGGTATCAGACATGCACGGAATAGAGATTCTGTACCTCAGACTTGCCAGGTTTTAGTGCCCCAAATCGTCAGTGTTATCCTTCTAATAATCGTATCCTTTCAGGGCTTGGTTATCAATAAAGGAGGCTGTATATATTAGCTTAGTTTGAGTAAGCTTATATCTTGTCAAGGTAGTGGGAACCTATATTAAAATAGTATGATTTCGGGTCTGAAGCATTTTAACCTGTGAAATATGTGTCTTCATCTTTTGTGTGTTGGAGTTGCCCGAGGCGGAGTTGGGCAATGCTCCCATTGAGTGGAATTGTATTGGGGACCCTGTTTATTTGTTCTATGCAGAAAAGGATGTCCATAATGTTGATAACAGAACAACTCGGCATACTTAGCAGAATTTAAATATAAATCCTCAGATCCAAAGACAGTGTGATATTGCAGTTCAGAAATCATTGAATTTACAGTTTCAACATCCCAATTATCCGATTGCAACCCAGGCACTATTCCATCACCCATGGAAACCCCGAACACATATGGTATCTGCAGGGTCTCCGTAGGACTGAATATATCGAATGGTACTTTATCCAATACAATTCCACCAGTGACTGGGATCACTGAAATGTTAACAAGTGACTGGTTTCTTTTTATTTTATGCGAGTAAGAATGTGGGGCCAACTCCCCGTCCACTAGCCCTGTAGCGGAAGGTTCTGGGAGGTAATGGCGGTTGATGAAAAGAAAAAAAACGTCATGAATCCAATCCACATGAACAAACCTACCATGGAAAACATGATCTAGCTTTTTGGGTGGAGCAGAGATGGCGCTAGTGTGAGCACCGCCCTTTCCAATCGCCACGCCGTACGTCGCATGTTGGAGCATCGACAGTCGGCGGTCGATTAGCTGACCTACAACGCTGACCTCCAGCGTAGATGTCAGTGGGCGAAACACCCGGAGCCTCAGAACTGGTTCCATGCAGCGGATAGAAAAAATACGTGTCTCAGTCTCCACTACGGTCCGATTGACCTGCTGCTGCATAGTGGGCATTTCAGCTGCGGCCGGGGGTCGCACATCACTGACAGATTGGGTCCAAGCGGGATTCAGACTGATAACAGAATCGGGGAAAGTCTCAGGATTGCCGCCATGGAAGCAGAGACGAAGCGAGTGGAGCATGACCACCCGGGGCAGAAGAACCTAAAAACTAAAGCGGCTTTGATTAAAAGAGTCATGGAAAAACACATGGGGAAACCTGGAGGAGTTCCCACACTGAAAGAAGGTGCAGTGGGAGGCGGCGGTTTATCACCCTCTATCTGTAAACATTTCTCAGTAGTCCAGGGGCCCTTCATAACCACGGAATCAAACACACCACAGGGGGTGATTTTAATGACCTGTGTGTACCGCGTCAGGGGGCCCCAGAGCAGGGCGTTGCACACCAGAGTGATTGTATTACAGACAGCTTTGTGCAATACTGGGACTGATGGCATAACGCCTCCAGCGCTGGGCCCAGAGTCTCCCACTCGGTCACTCGGATTTAGCTGCCATTACTGATGGAATAGGAAAAGATCTCCAGGGCAGTAGAGATAAGGAGGCTAACAGTGATCTTGTAGAGAACCCTGGTCCCATATCTCCCCAGACTCCGGATCCTGCCGGTGCAAACTTTTTTTCTGTATCCGATGGGTCTATATCCAGCACGAAAAATGATATTATCAGCTCAAGTGAAAGCAGCATGTCCAACGATCATGAATCTGACCCCACGGCCACTACAAGAACTATCCAGCAGAAATAAAAACACGACGCAAAAGGCGCAACCAGCTTAAGTGGGACTACTCCGATTCCATTGAGGGATCCTCCATTCTTCGGCATGAGGAGAGCACGCAATTCACTACCGAACATCTGTCCGAACCCTCTTTGGCCTCTATACTGAACTCTATAAAACAGTTCCAAGAGGAAGCTCGATCAGACAACCTCGCCGCCAAGAGGGCCGCCAAAAAACTCCAAGGTGGCATCAGGAAGCTAAACAAGATCTGTTCGGACATCGGCGACTGGGTCTCAATGGTTGAAGCACGGACTGAGATCTTGGAGTCAGAAGTAGCTAATGTGAAAGACCAGGGAGCCTCTCATGCGGCTTGCCTAACAGATCTAATGGCTAAAATGGAAGAGCAAGAAAACAGGCAACGGAGGAATAACCTAAGGCTATTGGGGATTACTGAAGGCGTCGAAGGGGACGACCCCAGAGGGTTCATAGTTGGCCTTCCCCGCGCAGACCAATTGGAACTGGGACAAAGAGGTTTAAAGGGCACATCCCTTTCCCTTTAATATAAAGCAGAGGCGAGATGGCAGTAGCCTTAGCAGCGAGAAACCCAGGCTTTTTAAAGTTTTTTTTTTTTTTTGGGAACTTTCTTTTGAGGCAATTGGTGTATGATCAGGCCAGGCAGAACTCCCAAAAAGAAGCCGATGAATTTAAATTCTTTGTCAAGTCTGTTTTTAAATTCTTTGTCAAGTCTGATTTTTGCCACGCAACTGTAGAACGCAGGTGGAGAATTCGCCAACTGATGTCTCCTCTCCAACAGCAAGGCGCCCAAGTGTACCTAATGAATCCAGCTAGACTGAAAGTCCTATTTGACGGCTCGCCCCGGGTCTTCTTGTCGGAAATCGAGGCTGGAGAGCATTTAAAAGATATCACGGGGAGAAAAAGACTGAACTAACCTGAGACTTCTATCCTTGGCCAATAGATTAAGTCTTGCAGGAGCTGTGTTATTTCTTCTCTCCTTTTTTTTAGGTCTCGCCTGTCGATGCGCATGCGCATCGAGCAAGCGAGACTATAGGGGCTCATCGACTCTTTATCTAACTTGCAAGGAATCGTGGCGATTCCTTGCAGTGCCCGTGACTTTTAAGCTCAATGCGCATGTGCATTGAGCTTAAAAGCGCGTGCACAGCCGCCCGCATTCCTCCGACACCTTTGAAGTGAAGCTTAGCTTCACTTCAAAGGCCCGGCTTCTTCACACCCACATGCCGCTCTGCCCCGCTCCGCCCCCTCCCCTGAGTCATCCTGCCTGCCCCTTCCCGCCGTGTCGCATTTCTCCTCCCCCCTCCCCTCTCTTCCCTCCGTCTTGTTTATTTTACCCGCTCTGGCCCCTCGCATTTCTCCTCCCCCCTCCCCTCTCTTCCCTCCGTCTTGTTTCGCATGTACCCCCTCCTTTATCCCAATCCCTCTCAGCAGTTTCCCTTTTAGCAGCTCTCGTCTTTACTCGCACCCGCCTCCCACACCGCGGACGCTTCCATCTCGCGTGCACCTACTCCCTTCTTCCATTTCCTTTTAGCAGTTTTATTTCCACCAGCTCCCCTGTCTTTACTTGCACCCGCCTCCCACACAGCGGACGCTACCATCTCGCATGCACCTACTCCCTTCTTCCATTTCATTTTAGCAGTTTTATTTCCACCAGCTGCCCTGTCTTTACTTGCACCCGCCTCCCACACAGCGGACGCTTCCACCCGCCCACTGCCCCTGCGTCCATCCAGACAGAGGCCATTTACACCCGCTGCCACCGTTTTAGCACTGTCAAAGTTTAAATATTTTAAAGTCTTAAAATAAACATTTATTTAAAGACGCATTTTAGACGAGAGCGTGTGAGTGTATATGTGCGTGAGCATGCCTCAGTGCCTTTAGTTGCACCCACCTCCCACACATCTGACGCTTCCACCCGCCCACTGCCCCGTTTACTTTGTGTACTCCCCCACAGAGGACATGCCCACCCACTGCCACCGTCTTAGCAATGTAAAAGTTTGCATTTATTAAAGGGCTAAAATAAATTTTTAATTAAAGTCGCATGACAGACAAGAGAGTGTTTGTATATATGTGCGGGAGCATGTGTCCATGCCTTTATTTGAACCCGCCTCCCACACAACGTACGCTTCACATGCCCACTAACCACGTTTAGTATGTGTACTCCCACACAGAGGGCATTCCCACATGCTGCCACCGTATTAGCACTTTAAAATGTTGCATTTTTTGAAGGATTAAAATAAATGTTTCATTAAAGTCGCTTCACAGACAAGAGCGTGTGCGTGTATATGTGCGGGAGCATGCCTCCATGCATGTGTGTTTGAGTGTGAATATGTGTAGGTATGTAGGAGTGCCTGCATATGTGTGCTTGTTTATGTGTGTGTAAATTGCTAATGCCCTATATGTTTGTGCATGCTTTTTTTGTGTGTATATTTATGTGCGTGTGTAAGTTTGTATGTGCTGGTCGCTGCATGCATGTGTAGTTGCATACATCAGTGTATACGGCTGCAAGTGGATGGGTTTCCAAAGGTGTGCCTGGTCTGTGTTTGCACGTTTTTTTTTCATCTGTGCTTGCGCGTTTGTATGTCTCTGTGCATCGGTGAATTTAGAAGTTTTATTTAATTGCAATTAAGTCTCTGGGGTGGATGAAATTTTTTTTTTTTTTACTAAAACCGAGAGGTGTGACAATAACTAACGGCGCATAATGAAGAACCCAATGCAGGGAAATCTCTACAAGCTTTAAAAGTTTACACTAAATTAATACATCTAATTATTTTGCTACGTATTTTGAGACAAATATAACATCTATCCCTTCTTACATGCAAACCACCAACATTTCACTTGGTAGCGAAACAAACGTACCGAAACAAACGTACAAGATTGAAGGGATTCAACCTATAACCTGTAAAGATCGCTTTTCAGGATACAGCCTGGAATTATTTCGCACTACTCCTTTACATTTGTGTACAAGTACACAAGGGAAGCACAGTTCATTTTCATACATGCCCAATTATATTACATGTGGTTTGAAAACTCAACAGGGCCTAGTATGCTTGTTCCACAATATATAGAGCGCGTGCATTAAGGAATTCTGTTTGCGAGGTGCAAGGTAATTTTCAAAAAACAAGCGCTTTTATTACATTAAGTATTTACTGAAGGGAAAAACATTTGCGTGGTTGTGCATTTTGTTACAGAAATACCGGTTCTACACTCTGTTGGTACACATCTGTGTCGTTTTTTTTCATTTTCTCTGCTACAATTATTAATTAGCAAGTGTTACTTTGGAACCGACAACTGGCGCCACTGGGGACAAGGCAGACAGAGCCATTCTTATGGGGGTACCCCCTCCCTTCTCCCTTAGCAGCATGTGCATCCGCCTTCTCCAGCTCTTCTGCTTGAAACAGACAACAGGCGCCAGTGGGCAACAACATAGACAGAGGCATCCTGCTTGACGATGGGTTTGTCAATTACGTGTTAACACTAAACCGACCCGAGGAGCCAGGAGAGCACAAGCTCTCTCTCTACACATCGCTCTCTCTAACTCTCTCTCCACACACCTCTCTCTCTCTCTCTTTCTCTACACACCTCTCTCTCTCTCTATATGCATCTCTCTCTCTCTATATGCATATCTTTCTCTCTCTACACACCTCGCGTACTCTTACTATCTCTCTCTCTCTCTACACACCTCTCTCGCACTCTCTCTCTCTACACAACTTTTATTTAAGTATTATTATTATTATTTTAAAAAAAGCCATTGTTATTTGTAATATCAATATATCCAAGTCTCACATAAATACAACACATATTGCATTACAAATACTATAGGTGTCACATTTGCTATTGGCATTGTGAATGACAAAGCTATTAATTTTGCTATTATTTTTATAATTGTATGGCTAGTGTTGACTAGACTTTGAAGCGCTAGAAGGCCTGCTTTGCACTACTTGGGAACCCAAGGCTCGAGTAACCAGACTTTTGTTGTTTTTCTTCCCGGGGATTGGGTTGCAGCGTGTGAGGTGGGACGCCAAAGAATGAGGAGCTTTCTCGTGTTCAACCACTCCGCTCTGCGAGTTTTAACTGCATCAGTGACTGGAGAAGCCTCGCCCGCGGTCTGAGTCAAAATAAACATCGCCCTTTCACTTTCCTATATTATATTTTGTTAAAAAAGCGTCCATACACGGTTTGCAAACTTCTCACAATTTCCGGTCTCCTTCCCATGCCCCAAATAAAACACAGGGAAACTGTGCTGTTCGTCATTGCAGAACGTTTTATCAACAATAAGTTTTTATATGTATCCAACCAGAGACATTCATATAATACCACTGAGTGCCACATAACTACACCATATAATTACACTCTCCTCAATGCAACATACACTCCACACAATACCACTCAGTGCCACATCATTATTTACAACATAATTACACTGCACTCAATGCAACATACACTCCAAATACCACTCAGTGCTGATCTGCTGCTCTCTTCCATCCCACCTCCTCTTTAACTCCCTGTTCTCTTCTCCTGTGCTGATCTGCTGCTCTCTTTCACCCTGCATCCTTCTTTAACTCCCTGTTCTTTTCTCCCGTGCTGATCTGCTGATCTGCTGCTCTTTTACCCCGCCCCTTTTTCAAATCCCTGTTCTCTTCTCCTGTGGTGATCTGCTGTTATCTTCCACCCGCCTCCTTCTTTAACTCCCTGTTCTATTCTCCTGTGCTGATCTGCTGCTCTCTTCCACCCCACCGCCTTCTTTAACTCCCTTTTCTCTTCTCCTGTGCTGATCTGCTGCTCTCTTCCACCTGCCTCCTTCTTTAACTCCCAGTTCTCTTCTCCTGGGCCGATCTGCTGTTCTCTTCCACCCGCATCCTTATTTAACTCCCTGTTCTCTTGTCCTGTGCTGATCTGCTGCTCTCTTCCACCCTGCATCCATCTTTAACTCCCTGTTCTTTTCTCCCGGGGCTGATCTGCTGCTCTCTTCCACCCCGCCCCCTTCTCCAACTCCCTGTTCTTTTCTTCTGTGCAGATCTGCTGCTCTCTTCCACATGTATCCTTCTCCTACCGCACACACACATACATACAACCACGCACACACACACATACAACCACGCACACACACACATAACCACACAAACACACACAACCACACCACGCACACAACCACACAAAAAAAACAACCACACAAAAAACCAACCACACACACAACCGCACACCGCACACACACAACCGCACACAACCACACACACACACACACACACACACACACACACCACACACCACACACATCAATCTGTCGCCCTCACTCTATCTATCTATATGTCGCACTCACTCTATCGATCGCACTCACTCTATCTATTGCCCACACTCTATCGCCCTCACTCTGTATCTATTTATCAATATATCGATCTATTTGCCTCACTCTATCTATCGCCCTCACTCTAGTTATCTATCTCTCTCTCTATATCTATCTATATATTTCTATCTATCTATCTATCACCCTCACTCTATCTATTTATCTATCTATCTATTGCCCTCACTCTATCTATCGCACCACCACAGCATCACTCAGGGAAATGCAATAGGTCTCGCAGCATTAGAGTTTGTGCTTTTAGAATTGTTTATGGGTTTTTTTTTAAAATCTTTAGCATTTTTGTTTCCTGTAGGCAATGCTAAAGAATTACAAAGAAAAAAAAGCCATAAACAAATCTAAAAGCTCTAACTCAAATGCTCCGAGACCTATTGCACTGTGTGAGGGTGAGGGGTTGAGGGTGAATGCAATAGGTCTCGCATTAGGAAAGTTTGACCTATTGGTATTGTAAATGACACATTTTGTATTTATGTGGCATTGCCTACAGGAAACAAAAATGCTAAAGATTTAAAAAAAAACCCCATAAACAATTCTAAAAGCACAAACTGTAATGCTGCGAGACCTATTGCATTTCCAATGCTTGTTTTTCCGTGTTGTTACTCTACTTTTTCTCGCAAAACCATGAAAACAAGACTTTTTTTTCTTTTCCTATATTATTGTATACAGGCGGGTTAGACTTCTAGAAATATGCCGACTTACATCTAAGGTTCTAGTGGCCTGGTGACTGGAACTCACACATGCTTACCATCATTCAGGGATTCTCTGACTGCTCTTTTGTGGGGGGGGGGGGGGGCAGGGAGGGAAGGGTGCGCAAAAGGATTGCAGTTGGGGAAAAGGTGATGTTTTCTTTCGAATTTTTGGAGGGCTTTCCTTCTGGAATGGGACACAGGAAATCTAGTACAAATGATGTAAAAATAACAGGGAGTAAGGTGAAAACCAGGAATGTACGAGTGGGTGCAGAGGGAGAGAGAGGGGGCGGGGTGGGGAGGGGAGAGGGAAGGAGGGGGAAAAGAAAAGAGAAAACATTAATTGCTTAGTTGATTCTAGAAGCACGATCTCTACAATCTGTAAGTTTACTGCCGAAAAAGCTTGGGTTATTACACAGGGTCAAGTTATCCAGGCTAGAAAATGAGTATGTTGAACAAACTCAGAATTGTATCAGTGAACATCTGTAGTCTAAATGACTCCATAAAACGACAAAAAGTAGCACAGGTCACTGGGTGCCGACATTGTCTGCCTCCAGGAGACACATATCGAAGGAGCACAGAAATATTTGTTGAATTCACTGGGGTACAAAGTTGTTGGGGCAACCTCACAAGGGGCTACGGTCAAGGGAGCTGGGATTATAGCTTCGAAGAAACTACCTTTAAAAGTCAATAGAGTAAAATCTGATTCTCTTGGGAGATGGGTGATTGCAGGATGCTCTCTTCCCCCAAACTTTGCTTTTACTACATGCTCTATTTACTGAAGCAACCTAGACGACCCGGGGATAATCAATTGGTTAAATGAGGAATTAGTACATTGGCCACTCCCTATAATACTTTGTGGCGTTTTAAATCTAAACCTGCCTAGCACCTGGAAATCCGATGCATTTTGGAAGTATAAAGGCAGGAAACCAAAGGTCTTCCAGGCTGTGCTCAATTTAATAAATACCCATGGGTTAAAGGATGTATGGGCCAATTTAAAACACGAACAAGATGGTTTTACCTGTTTCTCAGCTCCTCATCTTTCTCTGGCAAGGCTTGATTACTTCTTGGTTTCTTCTTCTCTGTCCCAAGTCTGCTTCATTGATACGGCACCCCGATGCTTGTCAGATCACAACCCACTTATTTTAAAAAGGGATGGGGGTATAGAGGACCAAGCTTGGATTGGAGTTTTGAAAAAGCGCTCTTATATCACCGCAACTACCGGGAGCACATGCATGGTTGGATTCGAGTGTTCTTAAAGATAAACATCGGGTCAGCCCCGACAATGGTTATGTGGGATACATTAAAGGCAGGAATAAGGGGGGAGACGCTGCAGTTCTCCATTAGGAGGACAAAAGAGAGGAAGCGCAGGTTCAGGTTATCTGTTTGCAAGACACAATGATAAAAGCAGAAAAGAAACTAATACAGGCCGTTCAGTCAGGAGTAGAAATTGAAGCCGCACAAACGGCGGTAGCCGCTGCCTAAGCTGAGATCAGGACTATATTCGCGGACAGAGTAGAGGCGAAATGGGCCTCCGCTCGAGAAAAGCTATAGGAGTGCAGTGAGCTTATCGGCCATCAACTTGCCATCTCTACTAGACAACAGGCAACTACTAATGCAATTTCTTCAATCCAAATAATCTCAGAAGGGGTTACCAATGACCCAGATAAAATACAGGAGGCTTTTCGGGAATTTTATGAAACTTTATACAGAAGAGTATACTAGGACCCCAGAGATTAGAGGAATAGAAATTGCTGAATACTTTGAGACAATACCGCTGGTTGAACCTAACACCAAGAGTCGTGACCAAATGGAACTCCCTCCAACTTGGGAAGAAATCGCAACTGCACTTGCAAGCCTGCTGGATGACAAAGCCCCTGGCATTGATTGCATTCCAGTACAGTTCTATAAAATCTTCTCCCAGCAAATTAAAGATCTTTTTGCGGAAGTGGTAATTTCCATTTTTATATATCACTACTAGGGGAGAGTGCTAGGGGCTGTCTCTGGAGGCAGCTGGAATTTGGCTACTACAAGTGGGTCAGATTTAAGACTCTGAAGAACGCATACAGGGTTTTCTCCAATATACGCAGATTATTTGGACTGGGCAGACTAAACCACTATACCCCAATAACAATACTAATCTACCACTTATTTTTTTTAAAACATACCTCCGAAAGTGGTATAGAGCTGGTATCTCAAAATTGGGGGATCTGGTGACTCCAGATGTGTTCGGCCTTTTAGTGACCTCAAAGCCTGCTACAATTTGAATAATAATCAGACCTTCTTGTATCATGCCATTAAAGACTTTCTGACACATAAATCGGGAAGACTAGCAGGTTTTTCAAAGATAGATCTTATAGATAAACTGCAGGGGTTAAGACCACCCCGGATCGGATACATCTACACAATATTAAACAACCAAATGCCCGATGTTCTAGGAAAGATAGACAAAAAGTGACAGCAGAAACTGAATTTAATTTAATTTAATTTTGCCATTTATAAAGCGCGAACGAATACCCGTAGGCGTCTCGGCGCTAGACAATTCACATAACTTCAGCTAGATATTAATGGCTCGATTTTTAATAGGTATTACTGATTAAAAAAGCCAAGTGCCCCCCTAACGCCTTCTGTCTTACATTAAGCTTTACACAAAGCCATCTGCTGTCAGCCAAACTACAAGCGCAATTTTATAAGACCGGATTCTTCCTGCATATAACTCCCAGTAAAATCGCTACATGGGGAACTGGTAGTGGAATAATGTGTCCTAGATGCTCTAAGTTTTCTGCAGACTCGTTGCACATGTACGCTACATGCCCAAAATTAGAACCTTTATTGGACAAAGTGCAGCAGTTCCTGGGTCGAGTTTTATTATTAGACATCCAACTCACCACAACTAATATCCTGCTGGGGTTTTACGAAACGAATAATAGGAAGACTGGGGGAGCTTTAATGTTTGTTGCAATGACTATCCTCAGGATTTGTTTTGCCTCGCACTGGAAAGATCCGAGTCCTCCCTCATTTGCCAAATGGCGGGCCTGGTTGTTGGCCACTTGTAAATTGGAGAGTGCTATCTGTGCTAAACAAGCATTTGCAATGCAATAGGTCTCGCATTAATTAAGTTTGAGCTATTGGCATTGCTAAATCTTGCAACACCAATTGCAACAAAAGTCTATAAATTGGAGGCCAAAAAATGTGTATTTATTTTTGTAGCAATGGTGGCATGCTGCGCTTTAGATTAATATGTTTAAAAGTAAAGTGTGCCATACTGCGATTGCTACAATAGTTAATTGTGGATGCGTTAACAATTGATGTGTTCACTGATCGCTGGTGGTGTGTGTGCCTGGTGGAAGTGTGCACTGCCGGCTGGTGGTGTGTGTGCCTTGTGGAAGCGTGTACTGATGGCTGGTGGTGTGTGTGCCTGGTGAAAGCGTGCACTGACGGCTGGTGGTGTGTGTGCCTGGTGAAAGCGTGCACTGACAGCTGGTGGTGTGTGTGTGGCTGGTGAAAGCGTGCACTGACGTCTGGTGGTGTGTGCCTGGTGGAAGCGTGCACTGACGGCTGGTGGTGTGTGCCCGGTGAAAGGTGCACTGACGGTGTGGTTGTGTGTGCGGTTGTGTGTGTGTGTGGTTGTGTGTGTGTGTGGTTGTGTGTGTGTGTGGTTGTATGTGTGTGTGGTTGTATGTGTGTGTGGTTGTATGTGTGTGTGGTTGTATGTGTGGTTGTGCGTGTGCTTGTGCGTGTGCTTGTGCGTGTGGTTGTGTGTGTGTGGTTTTGTGTGTGTGGTTTTGTGTGTGTGGTTGTGCGTGAGGTTGTGGTTGTGTGTGTGCCTGTGGTTGTGTGTGTGTGTGTGTGTGTGTGTGGTTGGGTGTGGTTGTGTGTGTGGTTGTGTGTGGGTGTGTGTGTAGGACTGAGCAATAAAAATTATGTAATATTTGACACTGTGTGATTCCGGCTTGGGAGCCAGCTCGAGTGCCAAAGTGTCACGAGCACTTTTTCGCTTAGAGCGTGGACAACCGAAGAAAAGGTGAAAAAGCAAAAGGCGCTATATTCAAAATACACATAAACATCGTTACGAGGCGTGAACTTAGCGGTGCATTGTTGTTTACATGTAAAAACTGTATTCTAAAAATATACGTTTAACTATTGCAACACTTTCTTTTTTATGATTGGGATGAAAATGTGTTTTCTTACTGTTTTTTAACTGCGCAGTTTAGTGAAATGACACAAAAAAAGAGGTGCAATGCACGACAAAATGCAACAGGGTATCTGCGTCCCAGAGGGATTTCTTTCAATCTTAAATTCAGACGCACTTTTTAAACTGGGTTTATTAGCAAAGAATTATAAACAAATAAACAGTGATAGAAAACTTATGGAATGTGTGGAACTTCCAAGTATTACGTGATCGTCTGGTTATATTAAATCAACATTTTGTACGAAAATATATATATATATATATATATATATATATATATATATATATATATATATATATATATATATATATATTCAGGGGAACGAGTCGCTCAAGAAATGTATTTACCCTACTGTTTGCGGTCGTTTTTATTTATTTCATCTTTGCGAATTAAGAGACCATTAACGTGTGTGTGTGTGTGTGTGTGTGTGTGTGTGTGTGTATATATATATATATATATATATATATGTATGTATGTGTGTGTATATATATATATATATATATATATATATATATATATATATATATATTTGTTCTTACTTGCACAATAAATAAAGCCAATGCGCGCACAGAAGTCTCTCTTTTACATCGAGATAAGTGTACCATCGGTATCGGAGACCTGGCTGAGATGACTTAATAGCCCAAAGAGAAAATTACTGTTATTAAATTTTCAAAACATATAACTGTAGTGTAGTTCCTATATTCCCAATAGGCTCTGCGCATTGGAATAACATAAACAGCAGTTTAGATGTAGGACTGAGGTCATCGAGGTCTCTACTGACTATGTTAGACTTAATTAGGTTTGCCAGCTAGCTCAGAGGTCACTAGAAACTTTCTCGAATGAACAAGGAGGTTTTAACTTCCCTGAATAGACAAGAAGGGATTAGTTTCTGGCAACCGCATAAACATGACAACTTTGCTCCCTCAGAATAAAGAGTATATCTCTAGAGCCGTGTGAAAACAATAGGCAACTATTTCACTCAGTCAATCGTGTGTACTTAGTTGCACCAGAGTGCAGAGAAAATAGAGCGACGGGAGTTTTCAATAAAAGGTGTTATTTATTGAGCAGTCTTCTTTCTCATGCAAGAGAAATGAATTGCCACAGTTGCAATACTTATCATGAAGTAAAGTGCGTACAGTAAAAGGAGTATTATGAAATAATACTGTAAAAGCATTGATATGGTTTCTTAGCCATATGATACTTTAAAATGGATAAAATATATACATACATAAAAACATTGACTAACGTACTCAACTGGTGCTTCTAAGATACGCCTACCCCGGTGTACCTGACCTAAGCCTAATACATAGGAAGGAGTAAGTAAGTTGCAGTTTAAGTTAAGTTGGTTTTTTGCCAAGAATCTGAATCAAGAATTCTCTTTAAGGGTTTAGTCAGCTCCGTACCTTGGTTCTAGAATGTAGGAGGTCTTGTATCTCTCTCTCAGGACTCGATCTCCCAGCAACCCACAAGGGTGACTGGAAACACCGGAGCTGTATTTCTCGGCAAGAGAAAAGACAGCGTCTCTCTGTGCGTCAAGGGAGGGTCGGCTTCCTTCGGCTCTCGCATCAGCTGGGCGTCGGGCAAGTAGATAGCCGCTCTGCTCCAAACCACCGTGTGTTTGCTTAAGGCAACGTTGGTATATTTATACCTGAAAGGTGCCGTGTTTGACGTAAGGTTGGACATAAGACGTCACTAAGAACTAACAGTTCTTTCTGGACTCCAGGAGTTCTTGTGCAAATCAAAACAAAAGCAGGGGGAATTCCCGGGCTGCTGGAGGCTTGGTTTGTTTAAAGAACACGTTGTGCTTTCTAGGAGTCTATGGGAGTAGCCTTGCCGTATTTGGACTGCATGGGCTATGCCTGAATATGGACATGATTCTTATGCCTTTATAAGGGTATGTTTTGTTATAACCGCATGAATCGGGGATATCTAATTAGGGTCCTAGATAGATTCAAAACACCCACTCCACGTATTATGTCAATCATTACTAAATACAAAGCAATAGTAAACATATAACGATGCATGTGTTTTCCAACCCACCCCAAAATACATAAATTGCATTTGAAATGGTGTATGGCGTATACACGAAAATGAGTATTATACTGTACGTATTTCAAGCAGTTGTATCATTCAGATAATGCATATATAAATATTGGCTGAATGAATTGCGAAAATTACACATGAAATGGCTCTAAATACAGAAAAGAAGGTCGAGACCATTTCATCACATATTTATACAATACTGTACATGTGCTAGAGGCTGAGGTACAATATTGTCTCTAGTATCTCTAAAAATAGAAGCTCTGTTCTCTAAGAATAGTTCTACTTTAAGCAGATTACCGTGTGCCAAAAAAAAGTAAATATTTTGGAATTGTTATGTTATGTTATGTTAGGGTGATTTATTGTGCGCACAGATACTCCAGCCAAGGAGCGTCCCGGCGCAAGGACAAGGCAGAACATAACACAACAGAAAATAAAAACAGAACAACTAAAACAGGAAAGTTTTTATCGCCCTCCGAAAAGTCAAAAGGTCCTCCATCAGACGAATTTCAACAGGGAGGGAGTTCCAGGCTGATGCAGCCATGACCCTGAAAGAACGGCCTCCCATACGGCTGAGCCTGAATCTGGGGACCACTGCAAGGGCCAAACCCTGGGAACGGAGACTGCGGGTGGGGACATAAAAGGAAAGGCAGCTCGACAAAATTTCCGGGCCGATACCTCTCAGAATCTTAAAAGCAAGACACAAGATCTTAAAGAGAATGCGCTTCCTAACCGGAAGCCAATGTAAAGAGCGAAGGACACCTGCCACAGAACTGAATCTGGGCAGGCCAACAATCGCTCTCGCCGCGGCATTCTGAACCCGTTGCAAACGGGTTAGTTCGGCCTGGTTAGCCCCAGCCAGGAGAGAACTGGCATAATCCAGGCGAGAGATGACAGTAGCCTGGATCACCAGTTGCCTGGTTGGGGCATCAAAGAACTTGAGTACTGGTCTCAAGCCCCTTAGAAGTCCAAAACAACAGGCCGCAGTCTTTTGTGTGTGCCCTACAAAGGAGAGGCCGGCATCCAACCATACCCCGAGATTTTTCACCTCCGACACCGGAGTCGGAGTAGGTCCCAGCTCTGAAGGCCACCATTGGTCGCCCCACAGCTCCACTCCCTTACCGACGACCATCACCTCCGTCTTTGTGGCATTAAGCTGAAGGCAGTTGCCTGTCAGCCAGCTAGCCACCGCCTTCAGTCCAGACTGAAACCTGGGGGCCGCAGTTTCCGCGTCCCCGCTGAGAGTAACCGCCAGCTGTGTGTCGTCGGCATATGAGACCAAAGTTAGGCCCCACTGCCTAGCGACATCAGCCAGCGGTCTCACGTAGAGATTGAACAACGTGGGACTCAGCGAGGACCCTTGCGGAACCCCCATGGGGTTTCGCTCTCAGGGGAAAAAATAGTTCCAAATGTTTTTCAGTAGTTCTGTTTATCTAAACTGAAGGCCGAATTCAGAGTTCAGGGAACGCTGTGTGCTCGTTGTTTTAAAAGTTATTCTTTTTGTTCAGGGGAGAACATCATATCAGACAGGCTTGCGAAAAATTGGTCTACAACATCACGTGAAAGTTCGACCAAGTTCGAAAATGCTGAAATTGTGCATATGTGAGAATCATTGTCATCATCGATGTCTGGATCAGCAATGCTCACAGAAGGTTGTACCTGTTTGGTGCTGCTTTCCTCTCGTACTCCACCGTCACCTAATTGTAATGGTGAAGTCTCAACGAATGCCGTCATCAGAATAGGTAGCCGCTGGGGACAACACGTTGCATGAGTCGTTACTGGACCTAGCAAAGTATCGATATCAATTGGTACTGCTGATGGTAGTGTAAGACAGATGTCTAACACGCCTTCTTCTCCGCATAGCAGACATCGAAGCACAGGTAAGATGCAATCTTGCCAGATTAGTCTGAATGAAAGAAACCAGGTTGCACTAAGATCTTAGCCGGGCCAATCCGAGCACTTTAGTGATGCGGTCTCGGTAGCGTATTGCTAGGATCGTTTCTTCCATTGTAGCTGGAGTTCGGTCTGTGGCTTGGCTTGCCATATCGGAGCAGAAGGATCAAAAATAAAATTCCTGCTACGAGTCCCAAAAGAAGAGGCAGGCCGCCGAAAAAGGAATGGACAAAATTCGGGAAAATGCCCAGAACTGTTTCAAAGGGTGCTAACAGTCCCGAAAAAATTGTCTTAAATACATGTGCGATGCCACTGGTATCAGACATGTTTAAGATTTGACCTAACATTTCTACGAAATGCACGGGGCAATTTGTTGATAATAGGAATGTATCTCTGCCGCTGTCCTTGCAACTTGCAGATCATACGTCTCTTTGGACGAGGTTAAAGGCACAGTTGTCTGTAGAAGAATGGACTTTATTCTGCTTAAAGTATCAATTCGAATAGAAGAGATATTCAAAGAAGGCCATATTGCCGCCTCCATGTCTGGATTGCTGTTTGGATACAATACTTGCGTACAGCAAGTGACCATGGAAATAACGCTCACGAGATAGGCTTTTCCTGGTACCATGCCACAACAGCTGTGGTCACTTATTAGAACATAACTGCCGTTGGAAAGTTGTCTGAAAAATGGCTCTATCTGTGTTGCAGGAGTGCCGAGCAGGTGACATGAAAGGTTATTTGACGACCCTTTGCAGGCTCCATGCAAGTTAATGCCTTGACACAGGAGTGTACCGCTTAGTGATTTTTTTACAATTGTTACCACTAAGAAATACCTCTTTTTTCCCTTCACTATAACATTTGTGTGTATAAGGTAATTTCCATGTTGACTTGATGTATCCTTTACCCAACCTTTCATACAACCTGCTGGTATATATTTTTGGCAATACTTAAACTGGAAAGTTGTTATTGGGATTGTAATCGTTCCATGTATTATCCATTCAATGACAGGTCTCTCTGACATTGTCAATGGTAATCTCTCAAGTTTTTCAATGCTCAGAATCGTATAGTCTGCTCCTTTTTGTGCCAAACTGATTTGTTTATCAGTAAGCTTGAAGATAGAAAGTAATGACGTTATGTTGATTAGACGCCATGGCACTTAGCCTGAATGCAGGTTTTGTAATGTCCAGCCTAGCTGTACAATAGAACGTAATTGGGACTGACCATGTTGTAACATTAGTAAGTCCTGCTCTATTATATCAATAGGAGATGATACAATACTGTCCAGTGAATATATTCTGGAGGACAGAGTCGTTAACCCATTGTCCACTACAGAAAGTGATTTTTCCAAATTTATACGATCAATTTCTCGTATTTTTTCTGCTGTTTCAATTTGTGTTACTTTCCAAGCTTCGTTGTAAGCAGCGTATATACCAGCGTATATGAAACATTTTTTATGCTGTTTGCGTGGTCCCAGTATGAAATCACGCAAGTCAGCACCGTCTTTAAGTAAAGTCAAGTGTTGCTTAATTTCAGCCAGTGTGGATTTCTTTAGCCATTCGAGGCATAGTTTCCCTACACTGTATGTTGTAACTATCCCTGGATGTTGTCTCTGGGAATATCTTGGGTCTGGCCTGGTCTGTTTAAACCCCTGTGTTTTGTTCCGGAATCTATCTTGACAGTTATTTGTGTCTGTGGGCCAGATCAACCATTTTTTCCAATCAGGATTTGTTCTGTTTTGGTGTAAAATATGGGATACGTCTATCTCAGCATCTGTAGTGCTATTACTATCAAGTATGGGCTTTGGAATAGACGGTTTGTTTAAATCTTTTATCTTGGCTAAACCAAGACAGGTTGTCTGTTGAACGGTGTAATTCAGGAATATTATCTGTTCTGGGATCATGCAGGCTCTAAATAATGCTTCTAGACCTTGTACCTGCCAGTCTTTTGAACCCCAGATGGTTTTCTTTTCAATGTTGTTTTTCCAAAATTCAAAACCAAATGTAGACATTTTATCATAAAAATTTTCAGAATAAATCAATTTAGTATTTGTGAACATTGTTTTCATTCCTGTCTTATTTAACATTTTAAAATAAAACGTTTCTGCATCACTTGTGCTAAACCCTGAGAAGTATGTCAATTTCTCATAAAATGTTTTCGAACTGCCTTTTGGCAGTGTTGGACAATGTTCCCATTGATTATAATTTAAAACATTTCTAGGTTGGGCAGATTTATGCAAATAATGATGACCATAGTGGTTAAAACAGTACATTTCTTCATAGTTCGATGAACCCTGTAAATAATCATGTTCTGTAAATTTTGCTGACATTACTAAATCTGACATCATATTATTAATATTTTCAAAGTCCCAATCATCAGAGAAAGTACTTGGTGTCACAAAGTCACTTAAGGAAACCTTAAATTGATGTGGATATTTCAAGAGCTCAATCGGGCCATAGATTTCATAATCCGTTTTGTCCCATGCTACCCCACCGGGTATTGGATTGGCTGTGATGTTCACTGATGACAGTTCTCTTTTTTCGATGTGCGAGGATCTGTGAGGCTTTAGGACCAAGTTGATGTTCTGACTTGCTGTGTCCATTGTACTATATTTTCCTTCAATGAATTGTCCCAAACATAGAACCAAGATGAGCCAAAGTAGGAGGAAAAGTACACCTAACACAATCCAAAATTCAATCCATGGTGAAATCAGATAAGTTTCTTTTAGTTGATGAAAGAGTTCAGTTACTTTGTCTTTGAAAGTTTTTGTTGCTGGCGTTTCTTCATGCTCGCTTGGATCATCAGAAAAGTCATCGAAATTGATGAAGTAGCCAGATGCAGTTCTGTCAATTGTTGGAATTGCTTCCGGGTTCTCATTAGTCTTTGCATCTTTCTTTGTTTCATTTGCATAGTCTGAGGCTACATCGTTGTAGACAGGTGTTTCTTGACGAACTGTTGCAATTTGGGTTTCAAGAGGCACAAGTTCCATGGCTTTGTTGCATAGTCCTTTTTTATTCACTGCAGGTTTATCAAATGTGATTAGTCTCTCAGTTTGAACCTCTTGGATTGTAGCAAGATTTGGTCTTCTGCTATTTCTTGGGAGTCCACTGGGCCTACTACTTATTATTGGCCACATGATTGTGGTTTTACCAGGTCGATGGATACAACTCTGTTCTCCTTTTTACCAGCAAGGGGCGGTAGTACTACTGATCTCGTTCCGCTGACAGCTAAGACAGGTACTGCTTTTCTGTAAGAAGGCCCAAATTCCTTCTTCACCGCGATCTTTTCTCTGACTAGATCCCCAATTTGTGGAATCCAGACAGGTCTTGCTGGAACGGGTGGTTTCTCTTCAGTGGCTGTTGGCTTTAACTTTGTATTACTCAGACTTCTTCTTGTTTCATTTAAGTCCTGTAAAACAGCCAAACGATCTTTGATATCAAAGGCTTTTTCTTCTACCACTGAAGTCTGACAATCTAAGTCCTGGATGTGCATTCTAGTACCGAACAATAGTTCGTAAGGAGTGATACCTTTTAGAGAACTTCTAGGCAGATTGTTAAGACTACGTTGGACACTTGTTAAATGTTTGACCCACCCATCACCCGAACATAATACCCTCGCCATTATAGATTGCTTTATGTCACAGTTTTTTCTTTCCACTACCGCATCTCCCTCAGGATGGAAGGGAGAAGAGTACCGCAATGCAATGCCCATGCTGGTCATGGCCTCTTTGTAAGCTCGAGACCTAAACGCAGGACCCTGGTCAGAATGTAGCATGCCAATTGCGTATGTGCCGATAAAGACTCGCAAATCTTTTATAACAGTTCTGGCGTCAGCCGAGCGCTGGGGCCTGTATTTTAAGTGAATCTAGTCTTAATAATTATGGGAACGCATTTCTCCGGCTGGATTTCTGCGTATAGATAGCCTGATGCTTTCTAATAAAGGTGTCCTGGCAGTAGTCTGGTCCGGTTCACAACTGCGATCTCTGTTGCAGTCTGGACAATTTATTGCAAATTTGTAATTTTGCAGGCTCATCCCCGGCCACCAGTATTCTGATTGTAATTCTTTTAGAGATCTCACGATCTCTTGGTGCCTTAGACCCTGTCCCATGTGTGCTTCTTGAATCAAGTAAGCCCTCCGGTTCGTGTTTGGAATTACTCTTTCCCCCACTCCAGGGATTTGAGCAAAAGGAACGGAGTTTGCATCAATTATGTATGTATTATTGAGTGGATAGCCGAGAGGTAATGCTGCATAGTCGCCCTTTAATGAGGCTTTTACTGGCAGCATGGTTTCTCCGTCTGTGTTTTTTAGAATGCTTTTTTGTGGCTACGGAAGCCGGTTGAACCGCTGCCGCTGTGGCTCTGAGAGCCAATGAATTCCCTGCAACGTGAACGCCGTCACGTTGATGACTCAGTGTATGTATCACGTGAGTCTTTTGTAGTTCTTTCTGCAAAAGAACTACTTGTTCCCAAAGCTTTTTATGCTTTATTGTGGCACCTGTCCCATCTTTGTAACCATTTTTGACCCAAGTCTGCATATCATTATTGTAAGATTTGACGCAGTAATGCAAATTGCACACTATTAGTGTGGGGAATTCGCAATCGGCATTTTCGAGCGCCATCTTTAAAGATCTTATTTCAGCTCGCTGAGCTGTACAGTTTCTGAGTGATTCAGTTTTGGTGATTAACGGTCTGAATTTACCTAAGCGCCAGCGACCTTTAACAATCGCGCACGCTGCATTGTAAGTTTGTTTTCCCACAACGTAGTGTTGTGCAAATCTGTCTGTGTAAATCACGCAGGTGTATTGTTCTAGAGGCAGAATCTCGATTGGCAGAGGATATTCATGTTCGTATTCTAGATTTTCTAGTTTTTTCATTTTCGGATCAAAATAGTGTTTCACGTCTTCTGCAGCAAGAGAAGTTTCCCATTGTATCCATTTTGGATCTAATGCCACAGCATTTAGGTTGCGTGGGCTTGTTAATGCCTCAAGGGATGATTCTGCTGTTAAAACAGATATGTTTCTCCCTTGGACTAGGGCTCTTTCTTTTGCTACAGCAGTTTGAACCGCAGTTAGAATTTTTTCAGTAGAACTGAATTTCATTTCAGCTTGTGTGTACAAGTGTGATTTGTAAGCTATTGGTACCGTTTCTCCCTCATTAGAGGTCAGGTATGTGAATGCGCATCTTCCTGGGATGACTCGGATTACAAGGTTGCGTTCATTTGCGCGTGTTTGCAATTTTGTTTTGGTTAACATGTCTGTTTGTAATCTTAAAATTTCTGTGTGTTTCTGAGTCCAATTAATTGGTTTGAAATCAGGTTCTATTAATTCATAGAGAGGCTTAACCCTCTCTGCATAATTTAGAATGTATGTTCTTCCGAAATTCAGGAAACCTAGTATTGATTGTAAGTTCTTCAGCGTTTTTGGAGCTTGGAGTACTGCACATTTCTCTAAGAAATTGTCTGCTAGGCTTTTACCTTCACTTGATAATTCATATCCTAAACACAGGACAGTTAGATGGGCAATTCGTGACTTCTTAAAGTTGAATTTATACCCTTCAGATGCGAACCCAAGTATTATGGTGTTCACTCTTTTCAAGTGTGTCTCCAGGTCGTCGTCTGTAAGATAGTTGTCATCGACATAAGATAATGCCTCATCATCATCATACATTTGTAGTAACTCTGTTACCCTTGCTGAGAATAATCCTGGGCTATTCTTGAATCCCTGTGGGAGTCGACAGAATTGTTTTTGAGACCTCATTATTGAGAAAGCGGTCAAATACCTACTTTCAGGTGCAATATTTTGACAAAAGAAACCATTTGAGATATCTAATGCTGTTTTATATGTTTTGCGCACGATGTTATTCATTAGTGCTGCACTGTGCGAGTTTTGTACTGCAAATGTTTTGCAGCAGGAATTTAGGGGTCTGTAGTCCAAAACTAGACAATATGAATTGTCTGGCTTGAAGACAGGAAACAAAGGATTGTTCATTTGTGAGGTGCATGTTTCAATCACCCCCATATATTCAAGTTGATCTAAGATCTCCCTGACTTGCTTTTTAGCTTCTTGCTTAACTGGGTACTGCCTTTGTGCAGTGGGTTGATTTTTTTAACTGGATTTTATGGTGAGGAGAATCCTCATCCCATCCTACATGATTTTTATATAATGCAGGAGCTTGGGCCACTGCCCATTTTCTAGCAAATGTGTATTTTTTATGAATTGGAATATGATTTGAGAAGGCAGGCATAATCATTTCATGGTGGCCAGTCTTTCTCAGCTAACAGGATGTCATAGCCTTTCGAAAGGTTATCCCAAAAGATACCCCTTACTTTCCTAGTCTTGTCCCCCTCTATACGTAATGTTATTTCATATAATTTATGGGGTTTACTAACTCTGGTGTCTGCAGTTTCCACTTGAATGTATTCATTCGTGTCCACTGTCTCCAGAGGATTCATCAGGATCTTGCGAGCTATGGTTACTTCTGCTGCGCTGTCTAGCATTGTCTGGGCCCACTCTCCGTTTTTCAGTTGTGTCCTCAGAATCCTCGGCATGTTTTATTTTAATACTAGCTACCTTCTTCTTTGGAAATTATATTTTTTTACTTTGATGAGCAGGTTCCTTGTCTTTGGACTTGACCTGCTCTTCTTTGTGTTCTGACCGTCCTCTTCTTTCTGATTTCTGTGAGGAAGTCTGAAAAGATCGAGAGGGACGTGTATCAATATCTTGATATCTGTCAGGTTTCCTCAATTTATCCCCATCTCTAAGGTTGTATCTTTTCTCAGAGGGCTCCCTCTGGGGAGACTTGCCTCCTTGTTCTGGAGATCTATTTCTCCGTTGAGGAGACCTTCCTCTGGACTGGAATCGTTTTTACATGGGAGTGGATTATTTATTACCCTCCCATCTCTTTTTTGGAGTATTGAGATTATTTTTGATAAATGTTTTTTCAGGATTTTCAAGTAGTTGGGGTTTTACTGGTTTCCCACCCAAACTATCTCTACCTAGTTCTTCATAGGATTTTTCTATGATTCTGGCAAGTTCAAAAGGTTGTTCTGCTATATCTGTTTCCTTCAATTTCTGGCGGATCGTCACAGATGCTGCTTCTCCTTTTATGTTGGCTAATAATATAGCTGAGACCTGCTTAAAGTCTTTTAGTAATTTCATACCTAGAGTTAAAGCAGGTTCTGGACCGTATTCATTTTGAATCTGTCTTAGTACGTCTGGTATAACCGCCATAGACGGAACACCATGTGTTTTTGTGTAAATTGAAGCAAAGACTGTGCCCCAAGTGTCACAGTCCTCCACATGTGGTGCGATCCCCATTGGAAGGCAGATAGTCAGAATTCTGTGTTTCTCATTCGGAGTAGTATCAGGAAATACTGCCTCTATCTGAGTGATTTTTTGAGCTAACCAGAATGGAATCTGTTCCCGTTTTGTGGGAATTTTGCCAATGGCTGATTGTATATTCTGTGGTGTGATTTTATTTGTGTTCCCCTGGTGAGGGGTGGTCTCTGGAATTTTTATTGCCGGTTGGACTGTTGAAGTCCGCATGACATATTGGACCAATTGTCTGTGTATTTTAATGAACAGTTTTAGTTGAGCTAAGAGCTCTCGGTCTGACATCTTTTCAATGTCAGGATGTGGTGTGTAGCTGGCTAGAACCGGCCACGTGGCTCCTGGTCTACCTAGTGGACCGAGCCTGGTGATGTGATTTTGATGTTTTAGGGCGCCATTAAACCAGAGCAGGTGCTCTTGGTATGTTAGTGGGATTTCAACGTCCTCGAAAGGAGCGTACTCATCCGGAGGTTCCTCTATTTTGTAATAGTGGAAGTCTTGTGTCACAGCGTGTGCTGCTGGAAAATGTATCCATGAATAGAATACCTCTGTCTGCCGATATTCATGGGCCTCTACCACAAATATGACTGTACCACCTCTTGGTGATAGTAAATTTTCTGTAAGTTTAAGAGTTACAGTTCTTCTTACGTTTACCGGAATGATTATAACATTCGGGTCATTATTTTGGAGACTTGTGTCATCCGCTAGGAGTTGAGCTGCTATTGTAGCTCTCTCTCTTTCGTCCTCACTTTCCCCCATTTTACTGACAAAGTTTTTGTTGCAGATAAAGTTTCAAGGGAAACAAAGATTGGGTGCACAATATTTTGGAACACTGTATCCTTCAACGTTGACTAAACCAAAAACTAATACATAGGAATCTCTTCCTATTAAGTTCCGGCAGATATTAACCTTTTACCCACTCCAGACGTCTTTTGGAGTATTTACGGGAAAAACGGTCTGTGTGAAAAAGCACGACTGAGTTACTCTAGTATCTAGCGTTAGATTATCACCTTACCAAACGTTGGGCGCCATGTAGTGTAGTTCCTATATTCCCAAATGGCTCTTCGCATTGGAATAACATAAACAGCAGTTTAGACGTAGGACTGAGGTCATCTAGGTCTCTACTGACTATGTTAGACTTAATTAGGTTTGCCAGCTATCTCAGAGGTCACTAGAAACTTTCTCGAATGAACAAGGAGGTGTTAACATCCCTGAATAGACAAGAAGGGATTAGCTTCTGACAACCGCATAAACGTGACAACTTTGCTCCCTCAGAATAAAGAGTATATCTCTAGAGTCGTGTGAAAACAATAGACAACTATTTCACTCAGTCAATCGTGCATACTTAGTTTCACCAGAGTGCAGAGAAAATAGAGAGACGGGCGTTTTCAATAAAAGGTGTTATTTATTGAGCAGTCTTCTTTCTCATGCAAGAGAAATGAATTGCCACAGTTGCAATACCTATCATGAAGTAAAGTGCATACAGTAAAAGGAGTATTATGAAATAATACTGTAAAAGCATTGATATGGTTTCTTAGCCATATGATACTTTAAAATGGATAAAATATATACATACATAAAAACATTGACTCACGTACTCAACTGGTGCTTCTAAGATACGCCTACCCCGGTGTACCTGACCTAAGCCTAATACGTGGGATGGAGTAAGTAAGTTGCAGTTTAAGTTAAGTTGTTTTTTTGCCAAGTATCTGAATCAAGAATTCTCTTTAAGGGTTTAGTCAGCTCCGTACCTTGGTTCTAGAATGTAGGAGGTCTTGTATCTCTCTCTCAGGACTCGATCTCCCAGCAACCCGCAAGGGTGACTGGAAACACCGGAGCTGGATTTCTCGGCAAGAGAAAAGACAGCGTCACTCTCAGTGCGTCAAGGGAGGGTCGGCTTCCTTCGGCTCTCGCATCAGCTGGGCGTCGGGCAAGTAGATAGCCGCTCTGCTCCAAAACACTGTGTGTTTGCTTAAGGCAACGTTGGTATATTTATACCTGAAAGGTGCCGTGTTTGACGTAAGGCTGGACATAAGACGTCACTAAGAACTAACAGTTCTTTCTGGACTCCAGGAGTTCTTGTGCAAATCAAAACAAAAGCAGGGGGAATTCCCGGGCTGCTGGAGGCTTGGTTTGTTTAAAGAACACGTTGTGCTTTCTAGGAGTCTATGGGAGTAGCCTTGCCGTATTGCGACTGCATGGGCTATGCCTGAATATGGACATGATTCTTATGCCTTTATAAGGGTATGTTTTGTTATAACCGCATAAGGGCATGAATCGGGGATATCTAATTAGGGTCCTAGATAGATTCACAACATAACGACGCTGTTGAGTGTGGACTGACACAATTTGCACAAGCCCCTCTGTTCTTGCAGGAGACGGGGTGGGGGGTGGGGGAGGTTGATTCCTTTTAACTCCTTGTTTGTTCCAGGGGCGGCTGGAGGACAAAAACATCTTAAAATTGTGCTTCAGAGTGGATGGTCGCCATTTTGTTTAAAGCGGTTTATGTAAGTGGACGCGCCAGAGGCACAAAAGTTGCGGCCAAGCAGAAGGGGCAGAATGTGCACTGTGCTGCGAATATCCGAGGACCTTTATTTTAGAGTGCATCCCTTGCAGAACGCATACCTCATTTGGGTGGTCTAGGTAGGTCTAAAGATATGGGAACCTATAACCAGGTGGCTCAGCATTATGAATTCACAGGACATGTTGAAGGTTTTTTGATGTTTCTCCTCTACTCCCTCTGCTTTTCCTTCTCCTCTTCCTTCTTTCTTCTTCTCTGTTTTTCTTTCTTTGTTTTTTTTCTCTTTTTTTTTTGTCCTCTCTCTTCTTCTTCTCTCTTTCTTGTATTTGTGCTTTTGGATTTGCCAGGTTAAGATTTGTTTAATCAGATAAGCATTAAATCCTACATTGAGAAAAAGTACATGTATTGCTAAATCATTTTCCTTCCTGTTTTACGCTGGAACTTTCACTGCCTGTAATATTCACTGGTAGCATCGAGGGGTTTGGGGAGGGGGGAGGGGGGATGTTGTAATGAATTACTCTGATTTTGTATTCTAACGTACTGCATATATAAAATACATTTTTTTTTAAAAACATGATCCCGACATATATCCAAGGTGGAACCTGATAAGAGTGTTCCAACCAAGAGATGAAAACACAAATCTGCGATGGTGGTGGATGCAAATCCGAAGACAACAAAGAACTGTCTGCAGAAAAGTTATCTTGATCAATATAGTAACCAGAAGAACTCCGCTGTAATGGAGGAGGCTGTGATTCTGGATGGAGATTTGAGGCTTCTCAGAAGGGGCCTCGAGTGGTGGATCAGAATAAACAAGTTCCATTGTGGAATGCAAAGAAGGTGCAACAGGTAACAGGTCAACTGAAGACTCGACTTCCCCCTACGGCAGCCTGGGAGAATCCGAAAAGATGGTGCCCACTGGCTATAAAGGAAAATTCTTCAATGGGAGTCCTCAAGGCATACTATTGAGAAGTGGCCATATGGCATAACTTGACATGTTTAATGTAAACAAAGCGATTTTCTTTGTATCCTGGAAGTGGATGTAAAATCACAATTTGGGTACCCTGAAGACCAAGTACTGGAGCAGGAGCGCGGTAGGAGGGACCAATTTCTTTCTTGATCACCACCTTTTCAGGACCCAGATCATCAACTTTAGGAAGCCAGCCGGAAACAGAAATCTGAACAGTTGCATCCGGAGGTAGAGTTGAAGCAAACAGGTGTTAGCCAAAGCATCACAACGGTTTTGTAGATCCTGTAAGACAGCACAGTGGTTATCTGTGTCAAAGGTTGCAGCTGCCGCCACAATGTCTAGACCTTCAAGGTCTGGAACACACATCTTGATGCCAAAGAGCATTTCATACGAGGTCCGCTCACCCAGAGATCTTTTAGTGAGGTCATTGAGAGCTTGTTGAACCCCATAAAGATGAGTTAACCAGCCATGTCCTGTACCTAAAACTCTTGCTGTTAAAGACTGCTTTAAGTCACGGTTAATCTTCTCCAAAACAGAATTGCCCTCTGGCCTTTATGGAGATGAAAAATGCCCTGCACCCTCATGGACGTTATTGAATCAAGGTATGACTTGGAGGCGAAAGTCCTGACAAAGACCTGCAAATCTTTGATAACAGTTTGAGCATCAGCCGAGCGCTGTGGCCAGACCCAGAGGAACCTAGAGCAAGAATCCACTACAACCAAAATATATTTGAATGCATTATCTGACACAATGGGACCCCCATTGATCAAGATAAATATAACCAAATGGCTGATGTGAATTATAAAGGTGTGTTTGAGGTGGACGAGACACAGGAGAACACTTAATTTGTTGACAAACATCACAATAAAGGACATAACAGTGAGTCTGCTGGTACAAACCCTGCCAGCAATAATGTTGCTGTAAGAGTGAAACAGTGGCAGCCACCCCTGCATGTGCAGAAGCTATACCCACATGAGAGGCCACTATTGAAGAGTTTCTGTGGTCAATGTTGTGTATCGAACGATCACCAACCCGAGGAATTGTTACCGAAGGAACTTTGTCAGTAGTTAACTGATACGTATATTTAGAAGGACATCTTGAAGAAAATCAGTACTATCCCGAGATTTGACGATGGCAGCTAGAATGTCCTCATCCATTTTAGTTAAAGAACATGTAACTGCGGCTACTTTCGTTTTGGCTACTGCAGATTAGGCTGCTTCAGTCATTGAATTCCCAACAGTGTGCGCATCCGCACGTTAATTGCCCGATGTATGTACAACATGTGGAAATGGCAGTCGATCTTTAAAACCAGCCACCTTAGCCCAGAGGATTTTATGCTTTAGTGTGCTACCCTTAAAATCCCGAAAGTCCTTTGTTTCCCAAAAATGCAAATGGTCATTAAAGGATCGCACACAATAAAAAGAATCATACACTGCAAGGGTGAGTAACTCTGGATCAGAATGCTTGAGAACCAAAAGCAAAGCTCTCAACTTGGCCAACTGTGCCGTACAGTCACCAAGGGACTGGGTATGAATCAAAGTAGAGTGGAACACTCCATTGGTCATAGTGCCTACAATGATAGCGCAAGCCGCAGAATAAGTCTGCTTTGAATCAATGACCGGTTAAACCAAACCATCAGTGTAAATGATGCATTTATACCGACCAAGAGGAAGAAGTGAAGAAGGCGGAGGAAGAACATGTTCTTATTGAAGAAACTCCTGCATTTGCAAGGAAGGGTCAAAAACAAAGATGACATCAACAGCCCATTGGATCCAATGGGGGTGGAGCGTTTTAGAGTTCGGAACAGGCTTTGTGACTGCCTCCAAGGCAGGCACAGGTGAAACAACAAAGATACGTTTACCTTGAGGGGGAGGCCGTGCTCTAAGGATGGTCATCTGCACTGCAGTTACAATTTTCTCAGTAGCTATATGAACCCAATTCCATTAAGAGGATTTATCGCGAAAAGGCCCGGGGACAGAGATGTAGATCCCACTACAGTAGATTGTACTACTGCAGCATGGAGGGGAATTTCTAAGTAGCTGGCTATGCCGATGCTGTACTCACTTCTGTTGTACCTGCCCCATCATCTGGCACTTGAGGTGGGAATCAGGCTGTTGAAGAATGTTACAAAAAGTTAACTTAAAGACCTGGGGGGACCTGTACACTAACAGAGCCTTTCATGATCGAGAACACTTTTTCCAGGGAATTGAACCCACGCCCATAGAGCATTTTTTATACGTAAGACTGAGACAGAGTGTCCAAGCAGTTCACCTACGTTTCCCCAGACACCTCCCACTTTAAGTCAATTACATGCCCTCCTTCAATGCACTTCTCCGGTACACGTAGTTTCCTTTCTCTATCGTAAAACGCAGGCATCGCTGGCGAACACCCCTACAGGATCACGCGCACATTGGGAGGCGGAGCTGGGCACATCCCTATCAGACGAACAATGGAAATATTGCTGTTAGCAGACTGGAAGCATCTCCACTAGCAGCTGCTTGCGAAGAATACATTATACGTACCTCCACTGCTTATGTTACTCACCAGTTAAGAAGTACAGGTTTCATATAAGGGAGGATGACAAATGTGACCGATGCGGGAGAGAGGGCGTGGATTTTTTACACATAGCCTGTGAATGTGCACCCATTAGACAATATTGGCAACAGGCATTTGAAGCTATTGGGAAGATGCTAGGAACTCCCTACCTGCATCTCCGATTACGGTGCAGCTGGGGTACATTGAGGAGATTTAATTAGCCTATAGGAAATATGCAGAGCTGGGGTTATTATTGGCTAAACGGAAAGTGGCCTACAGGTGGGGTGTAGGGGAAAGACTCCCAAAAATTATGGACTGGTTCCAGGACCTCATATTTTGGCAAGAACAGTCACCGGCCTATGCAGAATTACTCCAGCTCACTTCTAGACCGAAGGATATATGGGACCCCCTACAAATGTACCTGATGGCCAATCCACCATTAGCTGCGGCAGCGGGAAACACAGGACCCACGTGAAGGAATAGGGCACTTTGCTAGTAGCAGATGGGAGTCTACCTGAGGTCTAGAATGAGCACAACTTTTGAGTCGGTAGAAGATGGATTCAAAGCTGTTTATGATTATTACAATTATAAGAATTGTAATGCACGAGTGTTGGACGACATGCCGTAATGAAGATGTGTACTTTTGTGTTATTGTACCAGAGATTAATAAAAAAAAAATTCTAAATTTTTCTCAGTAGAAGAAAAACGCATTTCCGCAGGAGTATACAGATGTGATTTATAAACAACGGGAACAGTGTTGCCCTCATTGAATATTAAATCCGTAAAACCAATTGCACCCGGCAAATTCTGGGTGACCAAATTTGTGGTATTCAGCCTAGTCTGCAAGTACTGCATAACAAATAAATTAGACTGCAAAGCGTGTAAAACAGCAGTAAGTTTTGGAAGCCATGAGGAAGCGGAAAATGATGAGTGTATCAAGACATAAAGAGGTTTGATATGCTGAGCATAATCAAGAATGTAAGCTCTGCTGAAATTTTAAAAGCCAAGCAGAGACTGCAACTTTTTTTTTTAGAGTAGACCGAGATTGTAATTGAGCACATTTCTCAAAAAAAAAATAAGGAACCAAACCCCTACCCTCATTGGTTAATTCATAACTAAGGAAAAGGACAGCATGAAACGCAATGTGAAACTTTGCAAAATTGAACTTGTAGCCAAGTTCAGTGAGCCATGTGATGATGAAATCCACTCTTGTGAGATGGGGCTTTAATTCATCATCTGTAAGGTATATGTCCTAGACATCAGACAAAGCTTCAGTATCAATATACTGTAAAAGGGGCACAATACGTGCTTCCAAAACCCCAGGGCTATTCTTATACCCCATGGGTAAATGTGCGTATTGCTTCTGGGAACCGAGGGAGGGGAACGCGGACCAGCCACAGTTCTCAGGAGCCAGTTTGTGACTGAAAAAAACGTTAGACATATCCAGAGTCGTTGAGAATTTTTTTCCGGACGATATTATTAATCTTGGCCGTACTATGTGTGTTTTTGCACAGCAAAAGTGCTTGTATGACTATTCAAATGTCTGGAATTTAAGACTATACGACTAGAACTGTCAGGTTTCAAAATTGGAGAAAGAGGATTATTCTTAGGAGAGACGCAGGGCTCAATCACACTCTGATACTTCAGTTGAGTAAGGATATCTGTAACAGGTGATTTTGTGTCGCTTTTAATTGGAGATGGAGGTTGAGGCTGAGGGGTGGAACGTATCAGGATAACAAGTAGCAGAGAATCCTTATCCCAACCAGCTTGGTTGCGGTATAAGGCAGGGGCCAAAGCATAGGCCCATTCAGACTCATGAACCTGTTTCATTTCATCAGGGGCGAAATGCGATTAAGAAGGGAGGATCACATCTTTGCCATGAGTACAAGGTAGAACAAAGGTGGGAATCCAATCGACCTCGGCCAGTAAAATCTCATAAGAAGAAGTCCAATTATCCCAGAAAATAGCATTAATGTTGGGTTTAATATCACCTTCAATTTGAATGTCTATTGGAGGGTGCCACGCGGGTGTCCTCGGTCTCATCTTTTGCAACAGTGTCATCTGCTTTCGGCTCCAGAAACTGGCAGAGTGTCTAGAGCACTCCTGTGAGTTCTGCCACGTTGACGAGGAGAGACTCCACCCAGGAGAAGGATTCTCACCGTCTGGGGCATATTTAGCTGTTAAAGTAGCAACTTTCTTCATTTGGAAGGGGGCTCTATAAGGAGGTGGTTCATCCCCCTTGGCTTTTGCGTCAAAAGAGCTTTGCGTGTCCCTTTTGGGCTGCACGGACTTTCCTTGTCTGCGATCTTGTTGCTTGCCTCCGTCGTACTGCTGATCAGACGATTCCTGAAAGGAACGAGGATCCGGAACCTGAAAACGCTTGAGTCTTAATTTTAGAGCATCACGCAAATCATATCGCCGCTCAGAAGCATCTGGTGGCGGTGACCCACCACGAGACATAGGCTTCTGTTGTTGTTGTTTAGGCTTATCCTATGAGTTTTTAGGAAAGACAGGACGATCATCCTTTTCAGGGGGAGCTTGCCCATAGATGGCACAGATGGTCTGGAACCCAAATAATTACTACCTAAGGATGTATAAACATCAGAAATATTAACAGACTACTCACACTCGTGGTCAACAGCGGCCACGGTGGAAAGTCGCTGTGTATAATTAAGGACGCTGCTTCACCTTTAACATTAGAAAGAATAATTTCGGAGACTACAGGAAAATTACCTCTTAGCTTTATCCCCAAATCTAGGGCAGGACCTGCCACTTGTTCGTTCTGTACATGTTTGAGAACGTTCAGAAGAACGCTCATCGAGGGGGTGCCATAACAAATTTTAACACTGTGGCAAACATTGTCACCCAGGTGTTGCAGTTTGCCTTGTGGTCTGGTTGCCCCTTTGGCCAACACAAGGTAAGGATCCTATGTTTTTCCAGAAGACATGTCAGGGGAAAAAGAGCATCAAGCTGATCGATATTGTTAGCAATCCAAAAAAGAAATTATTTACAATTAGGAGGACATTTGCCCAAAAATGAGTTGATAACTGGGCTAATAACAAGCACCCCACCCTGTGGAGCATGCACAACAGGCGCAGACCCAAGTAAGGCACGGTCAATAAATTGAATCACACAGCTATAAAGCGTACAACAAAGTACCTCCGTCACAGTGGCATTGGAATAATGTGGGTACGGAGTAAAACACCCCACAACAGGCCACGTGGCCCCATCAGTACTTAAGGGGCACATTGAACTGTACCAGTAGGATGGGGAAGGGTGCCATTAATCCAAATTTGGTCCTCCCAGGCCATAAGAGGAAGCTCCATAACCGCATATGGGTGATAAGCCGCAGGAACACCAGCTACTGTATAAGAATGAAAAGTATTGTAATTTGCATCCACTGCGGGGAACGTAACTCTGGAGTAAAAAACCTTGAAGCGGTACGCAGGATCCGCCTCGACCATAAAAACAACGGCAGATCCCGCATTGGGGACTCCATGCTGTAACAAGTGTTGAGTAACCGCTGTGCAGCAATGAGCCGGAATCACACTGGATTAGCCATGAACCACCAGTAAGGGATTCAAATGGTAGCACAGAAGTGGGTAAAAACCTTTTAAAATTCAAGCTTGAAAAACATAAAGCAGTAGTCCCTACAAACTGCAAGGGTACTGTGGACAAGCACAAGTGCTACTCGGGGGTCCTGCAAATAACAACCAGACCAAACGTTGGAGGCGCCATGTTGCAGGGATTCTGTGGAGTCACAGAACTATGCTTGAACCATAGAACCTTAGTAGGCAGGGACTGAGTCATCCTACCACCTTAGTGCCCATGAGCCCAGGACCGACTAGCTATAGTGTCTCATTTGCTCTCCTAGTCACTCACAGAGGTCATGGTGACAGGACACACCCTTTCGCTCTCACACTCTTACTTGTCCACAATAAGGTCTGACGGAGACACAAGAAAAGTTTAAAATATTTATTTTAACTTTCAGGCTCTAGTATGCAGTATACGTGCTGCAGTAAGTAAGCCAATTCCAAACACAAATACGGTCAGCGTAGTATGTAATAATCCATAAATCCTAAAAGGAGCTGTTATGATATTAGGGTAAACTAACCCCCCCTCCCCCGCCACCCCTCTACAGAAGCAAAGTGATTTATGTATCAGAAGATCTCTGGGTGTTTGCAGTGACCCTGTACCTTAGCATGCACAGATGAAAGTTCTACATCTCAGTTGTAGTCGCAATCTCCTCTCTGAAAATCTCTCTCCAAGTGTGTGTTTGCATGTCTATGCATACCTATATGACAAAGCGCACATGTTCCCAAACAACAGCTGCATTTGTTTGTTTTGCCTAGGTGCTATGGCCTGACCAGAACAGAATAACAAGGGACATTGTTGTTTGACCTTGTCTACGGTGTTCAGACTAAATCCCAGGAAAGAACAGAACTAACAAGCATTGGAAATGCAATAGGTCTCGCAATAACGCGAGTCTGAACTATTAGCATTGTAAATGATAATGCCCTTTATTTTTGCGTTCTGGTTTTTGGAACATAAATAAAAGGCTTTGTCATTTACAAGGCCTATAGCTTAAATTTGCATTAAAACGAGACCTATTACATTGCAATGGTGGTGGTGCTGCTGAGTTTTCTCTGAATCTGCACCCACAATCTGCACCCACAATCTGCACCCTGATTCTGCACCCACAATCTGCACCCACAATCTGCACCCACAATCTGCACCCACAATCTGCACCCTGAATCTGCACCCTGAATCTGCACCCTGAATCTGCACCCTGAATCTGCACCCACAATCTGCACCCACAATCTGCACCCACAATCTGCACCCACAATCTGCACCCACAATCTGCACCCACAATCTGCACCCTGAATCTGCACTCACAATCTGCACCCACAATCTGCACCCACAATCTGCACCCACAATCTGCACCCACAATGTGTGAGTGGCGTTGCGTGTGTGAGTGGCGTTGCGTGTGTGAGTGGCGTTGCGTGTGTGAGTGGCGTTGCGTGGATGATAGTGGGCTTGCGTGGGTGTGAGTGGCGTTGCGTGTCTGTAAGTGTTGCTGTGTGGGTGAAAGTGGCACAGAGCCTTTGATGTGGCCTGGCGCAGGAGAAATGCTGCTGCTGCTAATTAAATACAAGAGTGGCCGGGAAGCGGCCGGGAAACACAAGTACGGCCGGCCACATAATTAGGGGAGGAGAAGCCGCACAGCACACGCTGGGAGAAGCCCTTTGATGTGCTGTGCGGCCGCGATGCGCGCTCTGTGCTGGGGGAGGGCCATTAGCCTGAACTCGCGGCAAGATCAAACGAAGGGTGGGAGGGACATTGAGGAACAGATGGCCATGAAAGTGTATGGGCCAAAAGCGCGTGCCTGTGGCCACGTGCACTCGAAGAAAACGCCACGAAAAAAAGCGGTGGTTTCACAATCAGTTCGAGCACTTGAATTCTCGCCATTTCCCATTCCTTCGGAATGGTAAAGGCGAGACCTAAAAAACAACGGCATGTTCTGTGTGAAAGTACGGTACAAAAGGGGGTGGTGATGGACGGTGCATCTGAACCAATCAAACACTCACACCCAGTCAAAAGATCTAGGTTTGATCCATTACCGTTCTTTAGCCCACTCTGCCACCCCAGTTCAGACATGGCTATATGCAAATCAGTCTGACCCTGTGCCTCATGGGAACAGTCCAGCCCGAACTGCCAAGCCATGCCTTTCCTGGACCGGAAACAAGCTTCCGGGGACCGGTTTCTGGCATTACAGCCGTCTTCAGCCCGGCTTGCTTGAAACCAGTGGCAAAGTGAGCAAGGGACTCCCGTCTGAGCATACCCTGCCACACTTGTGGCGGCCAAAGCGGTACAAAAGGGGGTGGTGATGGACGGTGCATCTGAACCAATCAAACACTCACACCCAGTCAAAAGATCTGGGTTTGATCCATCACCGTTCTTTAGCCCACTCTGCCACCCCAGTTCAGACATGGCTATATGCAAATCAGTCGGACCCTGTGCCTCATGGGAACAGTCCAGCCCGAACTGCCAAGTGAAAGTACAGCATGGCACAAAACAAATTACGTTTGTGTAGGAACGTGCGCAAAGTAGAGTGCAGCCTGCAAAGTGCTCAGGCTAACATTGGGAAAACAACCATGGGCCTGCACGGGACATATGACCGGTTGAGTGGAGCATTCCCTTGTAGTCAATGGCGTTTTTTTTTTCTGTAACGTCTAATACCAGATTGATAGGTATAGAGGGAGTTGTGTTTGTATAATTGCTCCTGAAATTGGAGAGACAATGCACTTGTGTTGTTTTTTCACAAAGGTAGGCAAGTGGGGATGGAGAATAATTCCACTGCTTTGCATAGAAATAGTGAGCAATTTTAGAATAAGAAGACTTTTTCCACCGTCTAGGGAGATGGGAAAGCTTTCCTGTGCCTCAGAGGCAAGGATTAATGTCCTAGTTTGCTTGCACCTTAAAAGTAAGATTGATGGCCTCTTTGGACAGACCCTTGATGTGATGGACAGGAGAATACTGTCCTTATTGGTGGAACTTTAAATGACCATAACACATGAGCTCATCTATTGTCTGTTGGCCTCACGGTCAAATGTACTGTATGATAATGGCTCGCCTCAAAAGATAAGTTAATCCAGAGATCTTCTAGCTTAATCTCAATTTAATGATTTCCATTAGACTCCGTCTGACTTTGGTGTGATTCCCCTTATCGTCTTTGAGAACAGAGAGGTTCTAATATATTGGAACCACTCTACGAAACACCCCTTTCTCCTACCATAATCTAGTGATGCTAATTAAGAATTGGGGAGGTATAGTTACCAGTGGCTTAACACTAGTTTTAGTTTGAATATGTGCTTCACTTGTAGGTAGCCAAACATTTCTCCTTTCCCTAGGTTCTACATTGAACCACTTTAACAGATGGTGTAGATGGGATGCCCGGTAGTATTTGAAATTACTGATTTCCCAGTGTCCTCTTTTTTCGTTTGCAGGTTTCTTGTTGCCATCCTACACGAGTCTTCCTCACTTGCAAATAATACTTGTGAGGATTAGCATTTATAATTGTGAATACAAGTGGGGGAAAAGAAGGCCCAGCGGATTTTAATTCCGCGAGCGCAGTTGGATAATTTTGACGACTCCACAATACTCTTGTAACATGGGTTTTCCACCAGTTTCAGTGTGACAGATTTTTTTCCCCCCGTTTTTGTTTTTTCTTTTTTCCAGAGTTTGAGCAACACAATGACAACAGGAACAATGTGAGGCTTCAGAATGCAAGCCCGTGAGTGAGATTTGGCATCTACTAGCGCAATTTTCGGTTCCTATAAGAACTTCTGATGAGATTTTCAAATCCTAGGGTTGCGGTCAGAGAGCTATTTTCCTTGTAGATTTTCTACTCGAGCGCAGTAAAATCAACTTGAACATATCAAGGTGCAACTTATGCTGATGCTTCTGCGCAGAATGCACTACCAGCGCTAAATCACAGTACAGGCAAAACTCAGTGGAATCTTGGGGTGTTTGTATGCAACTCCGCGAATTCTGCGAGGTCCACTAAGGCATAGGGAAAAGGATATGCTATTTCGGACAACAGTCTTTAACACCACAGGTATCTGCCAGAGTCAAAAGATTTGATAGTTACACTGATTGAATACCTCAGTCTTAATTGTGCAACTGACTCTCCTTACATTTCTAAATGGCATCTTCTGTAACGTTTTGGTAACCAGTAACCTCTGATATTTTGACCCCCTCTCGACCCTTTGGAATGGTGTGGTGGACGTGAGATTCGACACACTACTTCGCACAGCATTGATATTCAAGTCCTCCGAGTACCCTTAAAACCTGAGACAACCTAGAATGAAAGTTATTCTGTTGTAAATGCTGGCAGCAATATTTCTGGGATTGTTAGGGTCAGCAGTTTTTCATGAGCAAATGCTGTGATGATTTTAAAGATGTCTATTCCTAATTCCCCCCCATGGATACTTTGGTTGTCCCTTATTCACTCTGTTAATGGTTTGCAGATCAATACACCTTGTCTAATCCCCTTCAATATGTTAACTCTGTCTGCATGACTTCCATTTGCCCGGTTTCCCGCCCCCAGGTTCTGGTAGTTTGTGATGATTTTGTGTATGAGATAGGGTCCAGGGCCTGTTAGTGCTCTGGATAGCTACATTTCCCACGTCCATGTGTAATGCCTTCTTTGTCTTCTCTCCCGCTACTCTACCTTTAATAAAGCAATTTGATTGGGCTGTATCTGATTTTATCGAGGTTTGTCTATTATGGATGCTAGTATTTTAGGTAATAGTTTAACATGTGTAAGATATTGGGTATTTAGTTGCGAAGGATGCGAGTCCTTTACAAGTAATACATATGGAATTTTCTTTTTACAGGGAACCAAGTACCCCATTGTAGCACTTGACTCTCTTGGGGTAGCGGAGCTGAGCAGTCCATGGTCTATTCAGGGGAGGTGGTGTGGGCTAGTAACCTCAGCACGCTGGTACGCAGCAACAATATCTCAAATTATTTTCCATTCAGTTCTTTTTCTTTTGAAAAGGAAAAATACTTTAATTGCACACATACTAATAAATTGCAAATATATACATTGAGGCAGATGGAAATACCTTTTGTTGACACAATTAAATCATGTTACACTCCTAGTGAGTCCCGAGCTCTATAGTCACAGTTTTACCCCCTCCTGTGATGGAACATCACAATATAAGGAGGTTTCCTTTGTAAGAAAATCATTGAAGGTAGCCACATGTTGCAGTTCACCAGTGTAACACCACTGAAGGTAGTGGGGACCGGTCCAATCTGCAGTACATGTTATGACTCACAATGGAAGTCAATGGGGCTAGAACCAACAGTAAAACGTAGAATTGTCAACATCAACATTTTCAATAAACCATTGTTTAAAATCATTGGTCCAAGAGTTTTTATTTTTCTTGTAGTGTACTGCTTTTCCAGTTACAGGACCAGCCAGTAGGGGTAGTGGTACTCCAAAGCCTCTGTGCAAAGTACAGTCTCCATGAGTGCTATTAATACAGGGAAAACCTCCCCTCTGGGAAAGCTAGGGTGAATTCTTTCTAAAACCATTTCAGGGGGACTGCTGCATTGCATGCAACTTCCCACAAATTTCGAAGTAGCCTGTGGAGCCCCTGCCCAGTCTTGAGCCACCACAAGAAAATATACACATTTTAAGTGTATAACAGGCAAACCCCTCCCCTACGGCATTCATATCAGATGAGCAGCAAAGCCACTCTACTGCGGGCTTGCGCATTTGTAGCATTTTTATTTTATTTTGTGGTGCCCCGTTGCAACCGGAACACCCACGAACTGCTAGGTGTCATTAGGGGCCACAGGGGTAGCCCCAAGGCCCTAAAAGTTCGGGCCAGCTACCTGTTTGCTTTTCCAGAAAAATGCAGGAACTGGAAACAGTCTTCTGCTTTTGCCAGCATTGCTAGTTTTGGCTCCCGCTCACAGGTGGGAGGTACTCTCTTCTCCCCTGCACTAGGCTGAGGGTGTGTGCTGGCCTGTTCCGCCACTCCCCAACACTAGCACTTAGGGGGCGAGGTACCCGGCAGTAGTGGTTCTATCCCAGGGGTCTCCTGGGACTCTATAACTTTTCGGCCCCAGAGGATGGGGCCCATGGGGCCAAATGTTGGGCAAGACAGCGGGCCCATGCGCGTCCCTCGAAATCAAAAATAAAGATCCATCGATACCCTTGGACTTGCCCCTCCTCCGAGAAATTTCAAGATCTTGACACGAAGGGCTGCAGATGCAGATTTTTCTCCCTACATCTCCCTTTCCCAAGAACTGGGTCAAGCACTATTAATGGCTGTGTTGTATGTTAAGGTCTTTGTTCAGTCTGCTGGGGAGCAGAGTGAATAACTTTGCCCAGTATGGTGGACAAAGACTTGGAATCTTATGAGCGAAGTTGGCGTAATATGACAATTCTTAAAGTACCATAAGAGTATATGTATGATGTTGGGGACTGTAAAGCTACACTCTGAGTGCATGTGTACCCCTAGATTGATACCTCGCTGAAAATTATTGTAATTGCTTTTATATAGCACTTACTACCCCCTGACGAGGTGTCTAATTGCTTTTTCGGCAAGTAGCACGCTACTCCGGAACACATAAAGGATTAGTGGTGAATTATTTTAGTGTAGTGAAAAATGCAAGTAATTTGAGTGGTGGCTATGTTAGTCAGTTATTTGGATTGAGAAGGCTAGTGGAGGGATAGAAGAAGAAAAAGGTTTGTGTTCACATAGAGCTTTCTAACCCCTGATGAGGTGTTGAAGCGCTTTTTTGGCAAGTAGCATGTATGTGTAAGTGAAGTAAAACTGTACTTTAAGCTGATTAGGCTATAATGTGTAATCCAGTTTATGCACCACTGACCTACAGTAAGGACTACAGAGCTACACTATAAATGCCCACTTAAATTATAAGGCCTACCAGAGATCAAAACCAATCCTTAAAGAGTCCCATCTTCGACAGGCAACTTGTACACCGATACCGGGCTGCGCAGGATGGGAGCTTCACACATGCAGCCAGAACAAACATGTCTTCATTTGTACCCAGCACTGAGCTTCTTCCCCTAGCTGTACAGCAACCTCCTCTTAAAAGACAGACACTGGTGGTTAGCATTCTCAGTCCATTTACCCTGAATTTATTGTGAGGTGAGATTCTGATATTGAAGATCACTCATAGTAAAAGTTAAAAAAACGTGTAAGCAATAGCAAAAAATCTTTGGGAATTAAGTGGGCAGAACCCGCAATGGAACCACTTCCAAGTAGAGTTGGGAAATAGGTTCAGAGGACTGGATAAGGGAAGGATTTTTTCCTGGTGTGTGGATAAAGCTGATGAATACTCTGGGCCAGATTTGACTTCACAACAATAGAATTGTTTTACTAGAATCAGTTTTACTAGAATGTCTAATAGCAGGGGCCCAAACTTTTGGTAGTAGCCTCCAGAAAAGCCTGCCGAACCCAGGGTCTTTGACTTTGGGCTTTTCATTGCCCACAATATGTTGTTAGAAATTGTGCTTCCAGAACTTCCCCATCTTTAACTTATATTGTCAGTAGAGGATTATCTAGCAAGATATTCTTCTGTAGTTCTTTCTCAGTGAGCTCCCAGGAGTATATGTTGGTGAAAAATCTGTCAAGGCTATTTACTTTGTCCTTCTCAGTTGTGGCACTGACCAGTGACTCACTCTGTGTTTCTTCTGTGACTGTCCTAGCTTGTTTAGACATTTTAGTTTGCCTCCTAATAGACACCAAACTCTATTGCCTTCCACATACTATTTAGTCTTAACAATTAGTGAGTAAGTAGTATGATGTATGTTTTTGTTGTCCTAATTTGCCCCATTAAAGCGAAGTCCTTCCTCCAGGCTTACATTGCAAGAGTTAATTTATCTTTTGCCTAAGCATTTAGCAGCTTCTGGCACAAGTCCTTTGCGGTGGTGTATCGAAGACCCTTGAGTCTCACTGGCCTCCTGATGAAGTGGCCCAACACCTCACCTTAATGGGGTCCAAAGCATTGTGATATTAACCTCCATGCCAGCATTTTTCTTTGCTTTGTTAGAAGTGGCTATGTTGTTTCAAACCACCAAGTACGGTTTCATTTAATATCCATTGACTTCACGAGAGTAGGAAACCTCCTTGTATACATCTGAGAGATTGTGTGAGTGGCCTGATATAGTTATGGGTCCTTTTTCAACTTCCTGTAGAGTAGGTGCTGATCCACTAGGAGGTAATCTAACATAACTCAAGTGCAGTGTGCTGCCAAATAATTGAAGTAGTCCTTTTTAGGTCGAGCTGACGTTAGCATTCATGCGAAGCATGAATGCTGTCAGCTCGACAACTAATGTGATCCGTTTTTAGGAGAGTGGACACCAAAGTGTTACGAGCGTTTTCAGTGCCGGATTTCACCTCGGGAGCGCGCAGCATTGTCTGCAGTGGCAGTGTCAGTTTCGCTTTTTTATTACTTTCGTTTTTCCCGAGGCTGGCTGAGGCTGGCTTGGAATGAACAGGCTTGCCCCCGCGCATGCGCAGAGTAACTCACAGCCCTTGTTTATATTTGTTTTAGTTCCGTGATGCTCCGATCTTTGCCCCTTCCGAGTGGAGCTTCCGAGTGGAGCTTCAGAGTGGAGCTTCAGAGTGGAGCTTCAGAGTGGAGCTTCAGAGTGGAGCTTCAGAGTGCAGAGTGGAGCTTCAGAGTGGAGCTTCAGAGTGCAGAGTGGAGCTTCAGAGTGGAGCTTCAGAGTGGAGCTTCAGAGTGGAGCTTCAGAGTGGAGCTTCAGAGTGCAGAGTGGAGCTTCAGAGTGGAGCTTCAGAGTGGAGCTTCAGAGTGGAGCTTCAGAGTGGAGCTGAGTGGAGCTTCAGAGTGGAGCTTCAGAGTGGAGCTTCAGAGTGGAGCTTCAGAGTGGAGCTTCAGAGTGGAGCTTCAGAGTGGAGCTTCAGAGTGGAGCTTCAGAGTGCAGAGTGGAGCTTCAGAGTGCAGAGTGGAGCTTCAGAGTGCAGAGTGGAGCTTCAGAGTGGAGCTTCAGAGTGGAGCTTCAGAGTGGAGCTTCAGAGTGGAGCTTCAGAGTGGAGCTTCAGAGTGGAGCTTCAGAGTGGAGCTTCAGAGTGGAGCTTCAGAGTGGAGCTTCAGAGTGGAGCTTCAGAGTGGAGCTTCAGAGTGGAGCTTCAGAGTGGAGCTTCAGAGTGGAGCTTCAGAGTGCAGAGTGGAGCTTCAGAGTGCAGAGTGGAGCTTCAGAGTGGAGCTTCAGAGTGGAGCTTCAGAGTGCAGAGTGGAGCTTCAGAGTGGAGCTTCAGAGTGGAGCTTCAGAGTGGAGCTTCAGAGTGGAGCTTCAGAGTGGAGCTTCAGAGTGGAGCTTCAGAGTGGAGCTTCAGAGTGGAGCTTCAGAGTGGAGTGGAGCTTCAGAGTGGAGCTTCAGAGTGCAGAGTGGAGCTTCAGAGTGGAGCTTCAGAGTGCAGAGTGGAGCTTCAGAGTGGAGCTTCAGAGTGCAGAGTGGAGCTTCAGAGTGGAGCTTCAGAGTGGAGCTTCAGAGTGGAGCTTCAGAGTGGAGCTTCAGAGTGGAGCTTCAGAGTGGAGTGGAGCTTCAGAGTGGAGCTTCAGAGTGGAGTGGAGCTTCAGAGTGGAGTGGAGCTTCAGAGTGGAGCTTCAGAGTGGAGTGGAGCTTCAGAGTGGAGCTTCAGAGTGGAGCTTCAGAGTGGAGCTTCAGAGTGGAGCTTCAGAGTGGAGCTTCAGAGTGGAGCTTCAGAGTGGAGTGGAGCTTCAGAGTGGAGCTTCAGAGTGGAGCTTCAGAGTGGAGCTTCAGAGTGGAGCTTCAGAGTGGAGCTTCAGAGTGGAGCTTCAGAGTGGAGCTTCAGAGTGGAGCTTCAGAGTGGAGCTTCAGAGCGGAGCTTCAGAGCGGAGCTTCAGAGCGGAGCTTCAGAGCGGAGCTTCAGAGCGGAGCTTCAGAGTGGAGCTTCAGAGTGGAGCTTCAGAGCGGAGCTTCAGAGCGGAGCTTCAGAGCGGAGCTTCAGAGTGCAGATTCAGAGTGCAGATTCAGAGTGCAGATTCGGAGTGGAGCTTCGGAGTGGAGCTTCGGAGTGGAGCTTCAGAGTGGAGTGGAGCTTCAGAGTGGAGCTTCAGAGTGCAGAGTGGAGCTTCAGAGTGGAGCTTCAGAGTGCAGAGTGGAGCTTCAGAGTGGAGCTTCAGAGTGGAGCTTCAGAGTGGAGCTTCAGAGTGGAGCTTCAGAGTGGAGCTTCAGAGCGGAGCTTCAGAGCGGAGCTTCAGAGCGGAGCTTCAGAGCGGAGCTTCAGAGTGGAGCTTCAGAGTGGAGCTTCAGAGTGGAGCTTCAGAGTGGAGCTTCAGAGTGGAGCTTCAGAGTGGAGCTTCAGAGTGGAGCTTCAGAGTGGAGCTTCAGAGTGGAGCTTCAGAGTGGAGCTTCAGAGCGGAGCTTCAGAGCGGAGCTTCAGAGCGGAGCTTCAGAGTGGAGCTTCAGAGTGGAGCTTCAGAGTGGAGCTTCAGAGTGGAGCTTCAGAGCGGAGCTTCAGAGTGGAGCTTCAGAGTGGAGCTTCAGAGTGCAGATTCAGAGTGCAGATTCAGAGTGGAGCTTCAGAGTGGAGCTTCAGAGTGCAGAGTGGAGCTTCAGAGTGGAGCTTCAGAGTGGAGCTTCAGAGTGGAGCTTCAGAGTGGAGCTTCAGAGTGGAGCTTCAGAGTGGAGCTTCAGAGTGCAGAGTGGAGCTTCAGAGTGGAGCTTCAGAGTGGAGCTTCAGAGTGCAGAGTGGAGCTTCAGAGTGGAGCTTCAGAGTGGAGCTTCAGAGTGGAGCTTCAGAGTGGAGCTTCAGAGTGGAGCTTCAGAGTGGAGCTTCAGAGTGCAGAGTGGAGCTTCAGAGTGCAGAGTGGAGCTTCAGAGTGGAGCTTCAGAGTGGAGTGGAGCTTCAGAGTGGAGCTTCAGAGTGCAGAGTGGAGCTTCAGAGTGGAGCTTCAGAGTGCAGAGTGGAGCTTCAGAGTGGAGCTTCAGAGTGCAGAGTGGAGCTTCAGAGTGGAGCTTCAGAGTGGAGCTTCAGAGTGGAGCTTCAGAGTGGAGCTTCAGAGTGGAGCTTCAGAGTGGAGCTTCAGAGTGGAGCTTCAGAGTGCAGAGTGGAGCTTCAGAGTGGAGCTTCAGAGTGGAGCTTCAGAGTGGAGCTTCAGAGTGGAGCTTCAGAGTGGAGCTTCAGAGTGGAGCTTCAGAGTGGAGCTTCAGAGTGGAGCTTCAGAGTGCAGAGTGGAGCTTCAGAGTGGAGTGGAGCTTCAGAGTGGAGCTTCAGAGTGGAGTGGAGCTTCAGAGTGGAGCTTCAGAGTGGAGTGGAGCTTCAGAGTGGAGAGTGGAGCTTCAGAGTGGAGCTTCAGAGTGGAGCTTCAGAGTGGAGCTTCAGAGTGGAGATTCAGAGTGGAGCTTCAGAGTGGAGCTTCAGAGTGGAGCTTCAGAGTGGAGCTTCAGAGTGGAGCTTCAGAGTGGAGCTTCAGAGTGGAGATTCAGAGTGGAGATTCAGAGTGGAGCTTCAGAGTGCAGATTCAGAGTGGAGATTCAGAGTGCAGATTCAGAGTGCAGATTCAGAGTGCAGATTCAGAGTGCAGATTCGGAGTGGAGCTTCGGAGTGGAGCTGAGCTTCAGAGTGGAGCTTCAGAGTGCAGAGTGGAGCACTCTACAGCACCCCGCACTCTACAGCGCCCCGCGCTCTACAGCGCCCCACGCACTACAGCGCCCCGCAGCGCCCTGCACTCTACAGCGCCCCGGGCTCGACAGCGCCCCGCGCTCTACAACGCCCCGTGCTCTACAGCGCCCCACACTCTACAGCGCCCCGCACTCTACAGCGCCCCGCACTCTACAGCGCCCCGCACTCTACAGCGCCCCGCATTCTACAGCGCCCCGCATTCTACAGCGCCCCGCACTCGACAGCGCTCTACAGCGCCCCGCACTCTACAGCGCCCCGCACTCTACAGCGCCCCGCACTCTACAGCGCCCCGCACTCTACAGCGCTCCGCACTCTACACCGCGCTCTACAGCGCACTGCACTCTACAGCGCCCGCACCGCAGCCTACAGCGCACCACAGCGCCCCATACTCTACAGCGCCCCGCACTCTACAGGGCAACGCGCTCTACAGCGCAACACACTCTACAGCGCAACGCACTCTACAGCACTCTACAGCGCCCCGCACTCTACATCGCCCTGCACTCTACAGCGCCCCGCAGCGCCCCGCATTCTACAGCGCCCCGCACTCTACAGCGCCCCGCACTCTACAGCGCACCGCACTCTACAGCGCCCCGCACTCTACAGCGCCCCGCACTCTACAGCGCCCCGCAGCGCCCTGCACTCTACAGCGCCCCGGGCTCGACAGCGCCCCGCACTCTACAGCGCCCCGCAGCGCCCCGCAGCGCCCCGCACTCTACAGCGCCCCGCACTCTACAGCGCCCCGCACTCTACAGCGCCCCGCACTCTACAGCGCCTCGCACTCGACAGCGCCCCGCATTCTACAGCGCCCCGCACTCGACAGCGCTCTACAGCGCCCCGCACTCTACAGCGCCCCGCACTCTACAGCGCCCCGCACTCTACAGCACCCCGCACTCTACAGCGCTCCACACTCTACAGCGCTCCGCACTCTACACCGTGCTCTACAGCGCACTGCACTCTACAGCGCCCGCAGCGCACCGCAGCGCACTCTACAGCGCACCGCAGCGCCCCATACTCTACAGCGCCCCGCACTCTACAGCGCAACGCGCTCTACAGCGCAACGCGCTCTACAGCGCAATGCACTCTACAGCACTCTACAGCGCCCCGCACTCTACAGCGCCCCACGCTCTGCAGCGCCCTGCACTCTACAGCGCCCCACAGCGCCCGCACTCTACAGCGCCCCGCACTCTACAGCGCACCGCACTCTACAGCGCACTCTACAGCGCACCGCACTCTACAGCGCACTCTACAGCGCCCCGCACTCTACAGCGCCCCGCACTCTACAGCGCCCCGCACTCTACAGCGCCCCACACTCTACAGCGCCCCACACTCTACAGCGCCCCACACTCTACAGCGCCCCACACTCTACAGCGCCCCGCACTCTACAGCGCCCCGCACTCTACAGCGCCCCGCACTCTACAGCGCCCCGCACTCTACAGCGCCCGCACTCTACAGCGCCCCGCACTCTACAGCGCCACGCACTCTACAGCGCCCCGCACTCTACAGCGCCACGCACTCCACAGCGCCACGCACTGCGCCCCGCACTCTACAGCGCCCCGCACTCTACAGCGCCCGCACTCTACAGCGCCCCGCATTCTACAGCGCCACGCACTCCACAGCGCCACGCAGCGCCCTGCACTCTACAGCGCCCCGCAGCGCCCTGCACTCTACAGCGCCCCGCAGCGCCCTGCACTCTACAGCGCCCCGCACTCTACAGCGCCCCGCACTCTACAGCGCCCCGCACTCTACAGCGCCCCGCAGCTCACCGCACTCTACAGCGCACCGCAGCGCCCCATACTCTACAGCGCCCCGCACTCTACAGCGCCCTGCGCTCTACAGCGCACGCACTCTACAGCGCACCACGCTCTCAGCGCCCCGCAGCGCCATGCACTCTACAGCGCCCCGCGCTCTACAGCGCCCCGCAGCGCCCCGCACTCTACAGCGCCACGCACTCTACAGCGCCCCGCACTCTACAGCGCCCCGCACTCTACAGCGCCCCGCACTCTACAGCGCACTCTACAGCGCCCTGCACTCTACAGCGCCCCGCACTCTACAGCGCCCCGCAGTGCCCCGCACTCTACAGCGCCCCGCACTCTACAGCGCACCGCAGCGTCCCGCACTCTACAGTGCAACGCAGCGCCCCGCACTCTACAGCGCCCCGCACTCTACAGCGCCCCGCGCGCAGAAACTTTTACAAATAATAGAAATCCCACCATCGACAGTAGTCAATTTATCCACGAAAGTATTGACAAGGGATGAGGAATCTGTCCTCAATCTAGGTTTAAAATGTGTTCCCAGTCAGCAAACATACAAGGCAGCTCCAATAATATCCTATTGGCGAGCTAGTCCTGACAATAGTGAAGAACGAAATTAGCAGTATTTCACTATCATGACATGTAATACATACCTACACATGTCCCACCTTTAACATACACTGCACCCTGCCCCTGGGAGTGTCTTGGGCCTACCTTAGGGGTGTCCAACATGTAGTAAAAGGGAGGCTTAGGGCCTGGCAAGAGACTGCACTTGCCAGGTCGACTTGGCAGTTTAAAACTGTACTCAAAGGCACTGCAATGGTAGGCTGGAGACACGTTTACAGGGGTGCTTATATGGTTGGCACAATCACTGCTGCAGGCGCACTAGATGCATTTGATTTACAGGCCTTGGGCACACACAGTGCACTTTACTAGGGACTTACCAGTAAATCAAATATGCAAATTATGGAGAACCCAGCAGAATTAAAAATGACAGAGGTAGCATTTGCACTTGAGCACTGATTAGCAGTGGTAAAGTGTACGGAGTACATAAAACAGCAAAAAAGAAGTCCAGCATAACATCAAAAATACAGGTGGTAGAGCAAAAAGACAGAGGAAAACACGTCAAGGATGCCAGGTCTTGCAACTGCTTAGAGATCTTTGAGTGATGACAGGTCACATTGCCTCTCTCTCATCGTCTCATGACCCCAAAAGACAGAGGTCAGTCGCAGGTGTCTAGGGATAATTGGTGCACCTGAGCCCACTACAAGAGAGCGCTTCGATCCACGAGAATCCACTGCAATAATCAATCTAAATTACACCGCGCTGTGTTTGTTTACACTTCCTCTCTCGGGTGGGTTCTTTTCAGATGTGATCCCATTTGTAGCTCAGCAGACAGCAGCTTACCCTGACAGAGCAAGAGAAGGATGATCCGCACTCTGCTGCTTTTGGTCCAGCTCTCTCATTTATGTGTATTTTGTTGCCTGCGAGTGTTGTTTTTGTTATCACAGGAGAGGGGCTTGGCCTGATTCTACTCCCCACTACGAGCAAGGAGCCACGTGAATATCACCTGTGTATGTCCATTACGAAGTGATGCTAGAACACGTTTTATTTTAAAAATGGATTAGGCCCCAGAAGGTGTTCAAACAATTTCGAGGCATGGTGCTCATCTTCTCAGCATGAGAAGGATGAAATGCTGAGCCGAACTTGCTTTGATTCCAAACTAGTGGCCATTAGGGTGCAGTTGCATCATTGTAACAGGTGCATCAACCAACTGAGCTAGCTTGAAAAATTCCGGAGTGCAAACATACTAGATTAATAATGTAAGGTTCCTTTTGTAACACCTGCTTAGGACAGCTGCTAATCACCAAACATCTGATGCAGAGACACGCATTTTTTCCTTGACTGAAGCAACTATAACGATGATGCATATGTCATAAGTACATAGAAAGCTCACGAAAGTAAGCATGTGATGCTGAACATTTAAAAACATGATGGAATAACAATCTAGTATTTTAGCTATTCATCTTAACAAGACCAATGCATTGAACACCGTTACGTTGGCTGATAAAAGCGCATTTTATTTACAGTAGTCTAAAAGAGCAAAACTGCAGGAAAATGACCACTATACAAAATAAAAATAGCACTACTCTGCGCGCCGCCACTCCCGTGCACCATTTTAATTATGAAGACCCGGCCCGGCTCCAGTGCGTACCACTACCAACTATTTAATTAATTTTAAAAAGGCTCAGGCCAGGCCGGTAGGGCGTGCGCACCACGGCACCATAATTAATGTTTATAGGCCGGGGCCCGTTACCATCCGTCCCTGGCGTGCGTTGCGCACTGTAACTATTATAATATAGGCTTGCCTGCTTGCTTGCTTCAGCAGCAGCCGAGGGCAAATGGAGCAGGCGAGGAAGCAACAGGGGTTGGGGGGCTGGTTGAGTGCAAGGGCGAACCCAATATGGAGGGAAGCGGCACACAGGCAAGAACAGAGAGCAACACTGAGTGCGGCCCCGGGAGCAAAGAAGTACAGAAGCGAGAAGGCATGTTCTATAGGAGGGACAAACACGAGTGACAAGTTGGGACATAAATAAGAAGCAGGCAAATGCGCGATAGGAAAGCAACTAATTAGTGCACGCAGCAGGCCTGGAGGCAGGCAGCCAGCAGCAGCCCTGCCCCGTCGGTCGGTGATGGAGACGGAGTGACAGACTCTGAGTGACTTACTTTGGTCTTCGGACTCGGATTCGGAAATCGGACAGGGCAGCTCAGCGTGGGCGGGCCTGGCCGCCTGGCTGCTTTGTCTTGGACTTGGAAGGCAGTTAAGTTCGTAGTTTTCGTTGTTCTTCTCTTGTCTTCTTCTTTGGCTATGCGCGCCGCCTGCCGCGCCCCATATGCCACGCACAGGGGCTTACTGCTTATTGGCCCGCATGATGTTGTGCGTGCCCTGGGGCTGCCTGGCATTGCTCACCACCACTCAGCAGCAGCCAGCCCTGCTGCCCACGCCCCCCACGCACGTGGCACGCGCATACGCGGCGGCGGAAGTGCGGAACGGAAAGTGAAAGAAAAGGATAAAGGCCTGTCCCGCGTCCCGCCGCCATTTCATAGAATCAGGCGGGCTTAGACTAAGATAACAAAAAGTGCCTTACACACTGTGTAAGGCACGGTTTGTTATCATTGTCACTTTTGCCTCATGTAATGTAACGTTTGCCTTTGTATTTTGTTCACTAGTAATGTTCTCATGTATCAGTTCTGTTTCTATTGTGAATTCGCTCTGACACCTTCGGGTGAAGTCCGCACATCCCTTCTTACTCGGCTTGCTTAGCTGGCAGAATGGTGTTGCAGCGTTGGCTAGGAGTTTATTATAGTTGAGCTTTTTTCTTTCAGTCAAACAATAAAGTAACATTCATACAACCTAAATTCAGGATGCTGCCTCCCTGCCAATGTTTTAGTCATCTCTCTTTTTAAAGTCGGGAACATTCTGTTAAAACAGCTGTTTAGGATGTAAGGTATTACTTCTCACGAAACAGACTGATTTTTGATAATGTCCTGAATGCAGCAAGGACCGTCTGAATCAATGTAAAGAATTGCAGTGTTCCTAATGTTCTATATGCGATTTGCCTTCAACTAGTAATTACCATTGGATCATTGTGTGCTGTCTCACTCTTAATGCCTGTTTAAAAAGAGTGCTCTATATGCTGGACCCAAGTATGTTGCTATTTAAACAACACCAGCGATCAATGCACGCTTCCACCACACGCACACAGAACCAGACGTCGGTGCACGCTTTCACCAGGCGCACACACACACCACCAACCGTCAGTGCACACTTTCACCAGGCACACCCCATCAGCCGTCAATGCACGCTTTCACCGGGCACACACGCCACTAGCTGGCAGTGCACACTTCCACCAGGCACACACACCATTAGCCATCAGTGCACATTTTCTACAAGCACACACACACCACCAGCCATCAGTGCACGCATCAATGGTTAGCACATCCACAATTAACTATTGTAGCAATCGCAGTATGGCGCACTTTACTTCTAAACATGTCAGTGCACGCTTTTCCACCATGCACACACACCATCAGCCATCAGTGCACACTTTCAACAGGCACACACACACCACTAGCCATCAGTACATGGTTTCATCAGGCATACCCACCACCGGCCGTCAGTACACACTTTCAACAGGCACAGACACCATAAGTCATCAGTGCACGCTTTCACCAGGCACAAACACCACCAGCCGTCAGTGCACGCTTTCACCGGGCACAAACACCAACAGCCGCCAGTGCACCCTTTCACCAGGCACAAACACCAACAGCCGTCAGTGCACGCTTTCACCGGGCACAAACACCACCAGCCACCAGTGCACCCTTTCACCAGGCACAAACACCACCAGCCGTCAGTGCACACTTTCACCAGGCACAGACGCCATAAGTTGTTCGTGCACGCTTTCACCGGGCACAAACACCACCATCCGTCAGTGCACGCTTTCACCGGGCACAAACACCACCAGCCAATACAGAGTTTGGAAAAGAATTCATGCAACACATTGTCATATACAATGCCAATAACTCAAACTTGAATGCTGCGAGACCTATTGCATTGCAAATGCTTGTTATGTTGTTGTCAGACCCAGCAGATATCCATCAACCTTCATATAGCGACTGAGCTTTGCTATTTAGGCTTTGTTTTTCTATCTAAGCCAACATTACTTGGTTTTGACGTTCCCTCCCATTATGAAAAACCCCATGGAGTCCCTGCACTGATCTGCTTGTAAGAGATTGTTTCCTGGAGGAACATTATGTCCTATGGCATGCTCTTCAGTTAAATTAGGGCATTTATCTGTTAAGTAAGGCTGTTAAGGCCCAGATATTGTAAGTGGTGAGATAAATCAATAGTATTTAGGTATGAGTCTGCCTGTCAGTTGTGAAGTTTATAGAGTACCTTTGTTTCCTGTTGCATGGTTTGTGTAAGAAAGCAATATTTTCATAGGATGTGTGGCTTTAGATACACATGCCTTGCATACCCCTGTCATCTAGTGTTGAGTGCAGGTGTTTGCATCTTGTTTTTTCTTCAAACTTGCTTTTAAATTACAATACCTGTTCTGACTATACACCCAGTCCACAGTGAACCAGGACAAAGACAACACCTCAGATTGTTTTTTTTTTTCTGTCATCACACTTGGACATTAGAGTGGCAGCTCTGGGACCGATGGTACTTATTTGCCAAGAAGTTTAGTGGCAGCCCTCCGGTTGTACCTAGAGAAGGACTTTTGGGGGTGATGTTAGATAGAGAACACTTCCTGTTCTGTCCTGGGCGCCACACAGAATTTCCCTGGTCAGATCAATACAGGGTGTGTAACTAATGCTTATCACCCGAGCACAAAAGTCATCTGCATCACCTGTAAAGCATATTGGTGCCAGAAGACCAATAGGTACCGAAGGGAGAGGCGGTGGGCACACTACAACATACAGAGCCATGATTCACTCCAGATCCCCCTCCCACGACCTCTTCGGTCAGGAAGATATCTACGGTGCAGAGGGAGAAGTGACAGGCCCATAGAGTGTTTTGACAAACTAGGGGCAGGAGTGCCCAGAAGTGCTGTCCTACGATGCCGGAGTCAGAACACAAGGAGGAGGAATGCCATTCCTCTGGGCCCGCACATCCAAAAACCAAGACCACACCCAGGTCTGCTATTCTGCCTCAGATGCACAAGGGTCCACCCCAATGGTTTGACCTCAAAAGTGCCTGCAGGCCTAGGCACAGCAATGGTCCCATTGGAGCCTAGCATGCAGCGCCGAACCTCAAGCAGCACTAAAACCGCTTGACCTCAGGACTGCTTGCAACTCCAAGTAAGCCATCCATTGGCAAAGGGTGTTGAGCCTGCCAGCCATCACCACCTATTCAAGCCCGAGGCACTGAGAAACCATCTTTGAAGCTGAGGCCACTAGCTAGATTGGCGCATTGGTCCGTGCCAAAGGACCCTTGACTCCGAGGTCCAACACAAGCGAGGACTCAATTATGATCTCGCTCCAAGAAGTTTTGAGTACAAGATAAAAGAAAACCTTTGAATATCATTCCACTGAGGGGAATTCCTGACCAGTTCCCGTTCACAGGTGCACCCACAGATGACCTCACAATCCCAGAGAGTAGGAGGCTTACTTTTGAGGAAGATCTTTCTAGACTCCTTCTATTCCCAATAGAGTTAAGGACATGGCTACCAGTACTTCACCACCACCTCCTGCACCTCACCACCTCTTACTCGGTCGCCCTCACCCCTGTCCACTTTCAGTGTCTCTTCAGTCCTCTCCACAGCCAGTCCACACAGACCATGGTCAGGAAGGCCTGTGCTAACCCAGGGATCTTTCTTATGAGGCTTTAGCACCTGCTAAGTGAGATGATCCCTGGAAATACTACAATACTGGCCCTCCAGATGACCCAAAACTGGACCCATTACCAGACGAGGTTTTCCCACTGGATGGTACAACCACATATCATGTGGTAATGTAAAAGGCTTCTCAGCACCGTAATGTTAAAATGCATGTGGTGCAGGATGAGTATGACTTACTCATTGAGACCTTCTCTAAGACCAAGAGGTTTGTGCAGTACCTCCCAATGCACCCAGGCATGCTCAAGACCAACCCAGGGAATTTAAGGACCTGATGAAGGCTGGCTTTAACACGCCCAAGTAGAGAAAAAGTTTAGACCGTCTGTAGATGACTCTGTATAAATTAGCAGCCACGTCCCACCTTACTCGCTGGTAGTCGACACAGAGACCAATTAAGCCTCAACCAAAGCAACAGTAGAAGCTGCTACCCCAGGCAAAAAATAGATGCAGCGGGGAAGCATTTGGCATTGGGGGCCACCACACAATGAGTAATTATAAACTATTGGCTCGCTCTTTTGTTATGTCTGCCACTATTGGGAAGAAAATGAGAAACTAATGAAAAACCTCTTAAGGGCCCATCAGAAAAGAAGCCAAGAACTGCTAGTAGAGTGTAAGGTAATCTCCAGTGCCAACATTTGGCATGCGTCGTTTTATGCTGCAGACTCTGCCTTCATAGAGATGAACACCAGTATCCTTCTGTGATGCCATATGTGGCTACGACTCTCTGGCATTTTGCCAATAGTTAAGCAACATCTGTTGATTGTGCTGTTCGATATGTAGCATCTTTTTTCAGCCCGCAGGTCAACGACATGCTAGTAAAGCAAGACCTAGAAATGGCCAAAGCCATGAGGGCCCTGCAGACCTCTGCTCCTACTTCTGCCTTTTGTAAATTCCAGGCAAGACATGGTTCAAAGACAGCTTTCCCCCCTCCCCCACAAGCTTTAAAATCCCCTTGGCAAAGGTGTTTACGGGCAATAGAAAAGCAGGGAGAGAGGTGGTTTCAATCCTCAGTCTCAACACAGTGACTATTCACAGGTTTCCGCCCTGATCCTGCAACATCTGAATGTTTTTTCTTCCCCAGCGGGAGGGGATAACTTCTGAAAAGTAGGGACTCTCTGTAATGCAGCAGGGGTATGACCTAGTGCTCCCCAGCATGCCACCAGGCATTCCACTTTGATGCCGTGCCCTCAGCCGCAACCATCTGCAACTGCTGGAAGAAGGGCTGGTGCTTTTTGCCAAAGGTGCTATCGAGTTGTAGTCCCTACACCAGCAGCCAGGGGAGTTAATCCCCTGTACTTCCTAGTTCACAAAAAAAGACTGTGTGGGAGAAGTGTGGCTCAATGGTTAGAGCGGCAGACCCTGATGCAGAGGTCTAGCCCGGGACCAGGGTTCAATTCCCCGCCTCTGAGGGGCTTGGGCTCAAAAATTCCACGGACCTGATAATTCTCGCCTCGGTGCCTATTCCAATCATGGAGTCCCACTCTGCAACTCTGGGCAATAGCTTGCTTAATCTCCACAACGGCCCCCACAACGCTAAGGATGCCTGGCCTCCACCTTGGGGGTGCCCAGGAGTGGACACCTCACAGGGAAAGCCAGGATGGGTTCCACAGCGGTATTCGTACAAGCGCCTTGAGACCCTTGCGGGTGAGTAGTGCGCTATACAAGTATCAATTTACAATTTTTACAATTTACGTTATGACCAACCCTAGACCTCCAGTCTTTAAATCACTACATTTTGTTGAAACACTTCTACATAACCACCCTGTAGGATGTTATCCTGTTGCTCCAAAGAGGGGACCTAAAAGAAACCTACTTTCACATCACCATACATCCAGCCCACCACTGGCATATCAGATTTGTGATAAGTGAACAACACTGCAAATTCAAAGTGCTACACTAAGGCTCTCTACAAGTCCAAGGGTGTTTAAACAGTGCCTAGTGGTGGTGGCACTGCATCTGCGCAGAGACACCAGTCATACCTTTCCTTATCTAGACAGCTGGCTAATCAAGAGCAGCAGCAGAGAGCAATGCATAGCCCACATTCAAACACCGTTGTCTTTGGTCCACAAGTTGGGGTTCACCATCAGTACCAAAAAGTCCCACCTTCACCTCCAGCAATTCAGCCCTTCTTGGAGTTGGTCTTAAATGCTGTGCTGAGAAAAGCCACTCATCTAAGAGCGAGTAATGCAGTTCCATAAGCTACTTTCTGTTTTTTCAGACTAGACATCCCCTCACTTGATGAGATTGTTTGGCAAGATGGCTTGATTTATTTAAATAGTACAGCACACCAAACTCCATGCACACCCTCTGCTAGAGTGTCTAACGAGGCAGTGGTAATACGCAGAGGGTGATTTAGAAGATCTAGTGTTGGTAAAGGCCGAATTGCATTGCTCTATCCTGCTGGGTGGCCAGGCCTTACATTCAATAATCCATTGCCGATCTCTGCCATCCCTTCATTATCTGGCTGGTGGCGAGGTCGGCTGTTGTTTCTGGCTAGTTTTGAGGTGGATCTAGTCTCTCGAGCTCTAGGGGCAGACCAGACGTGATGTTCTTCACTTACGGTGGATGCGGAGACCCTGCCTTGTGCGTCCACTGCTCTTTTATACACAATTTGTTTGTTTCTTTTTATCCCTTTCACGCCTTATGCGGTTCAAATAGCACAGCTCTCCTGCTGTAGTTCCAACTCACTCCATGAAATTATTGTGCTTTAATTCTAAAGAAGACCTCATTCTTTTTAGGTTTATTGAGGTTGAAACACTTTGGCATGATCTATACTGTGCTGTACATCTGCTACAGGTTAGTGTTATTTATAGAAGTACATCCTGTTTCATTGTTGATCACTTTTCACAACAACTTGTGCTTCTCCCTGCCTGGGCAGGGAGGAGTGAATGGAGAAAGAAACACAGGGAGTCTGTTCTGCAACATTGTACTTTGACTTGAGTGGAGACGCAACTCTGAAATTGTATAACTAAAGAAAAGCCATTCAATTTCATGGTCTGTTTGCTCATTAATCTGATTTAAAGGCAGTGCTGTCTGCAAAAGTATATTTGCTGGTCATGGCTACTCCCGCCTTTGTCTCCCATCTCTCCTTTTAGTGTAATTGTCCCTGTTTGTCTTTTTTGCGTAGGCTTCTAGCTTTAAATGGGATTAAGGGTCTTGTATTTGCTTTGGCCTGAAGCATGCCACCAGTTGCGTGCACCATTAGCCCCATTACCTTCAACTTTGTAATTCAGTTATCGTCAGAGACATACCCGTTTGTATGTTAAAGAACTACGGACCTGTGGCCATGAAATCTCTTGGTGAATCAAGTGCTGCATGTTAAAAAGAATATATGTAGGACGCTGGGTTTTTGTGGCAGCAGGCCCCCTCACACTTTGTTATTCAGTTCTGGTTTCCCTCTTCAGATGTACCTGTGATTTCCCTTCTCAAACTTCCCTGACGGTAGTGTCCGTCATAAAAGATGTGGGTAAACAGGCATACCATAAGAACGTACTATATTCCCTCACCTCTGCAGGATCACTGCCTTGTCCATTTTCTTCACTCCTTTCTTTCTCACACCACGTCATTCTCCTTCAACATATACCTATCAACCCTGCTATCCTACCTTATCACCTACCAACTATTCTACCAATCCTGAGTGCTCGTACTGCACTTGCCTCTCCCATCTCACCAAACCAAGTGAAGTCACTTTATTGCCTTCTGGACCAACTCTATAAACCTCCACCAAGACTTTGCTCATCACACCTGTGTCCTATACTGACCTGAGTAACAACCAGTGATGTCGCTATTTTACCATCTGGATTAACTTGACAAAGCGGTTTCAATAGCTCTGTTGCTGCACTAGCCAGCGCAATAACTAAAATAATTGCATGATCATTCATCAGGAAAAAAAAAGTAGAGCTTTGCCATACGATGCATAGGAAACCTGTACGTCCACTCATTCACTACCTTTTGATGTGTAGTCTGCAAAGCTGGACCTTCGTTTAGCATCACCCTGGCTGCCAAATGTCTTGGAAAAATCATTTCATCAACCAACACAAGGATCAGCTGACCCCCAGACAAACTAAATCAGCTGACCTGGGACACAAATACAAATATGAATTCATCGGACATCATCTAAAGCACATTCTCATTATGATTTTCCAATCGGAGAAGAGGATCAGAAGATTTGAGCCCAGCAGCAATATGAACTAGAAGAACCAGCAAAAGTCATACTTGTTGATAATGACAGATGTAAGTGGCCACAAAGTATCATAAGAGAAAAACTAATAATTCTATCTTGTCCTCCATTTCAAATGTTGGAAACCACAGAGCAGTCGCCAGTGTCTATAGATTGGCAGTTGACTGCGGCGTGTCCTAATGGCTGTATACTTCCTATGTGCCGATAGCAATCATTAATACCACTGATCAAACAAGATTACAGCCCTTGATGGGGGACACTACGGACACCATCTAACATGCTAATAAAGGCCAAATGACTGTATAAAGCCAAAAAACACATCCATTTCCTGCCTGTTGATCTCATCATGGTTATTCTCTTCATTTCTGAAACCCAGCTAATTGATGATTCTTTTCAATACTTCATAAGGCAATCTCGGATGGATAGCTGATCTACAGAAATCAGTTGAACCATAACAATGGCGGGCTAGCGAGGTCACACCAATATGCCCTACACACATCGACCGTTAAGACTACTCAGCCACAGTGTGAAAATCATTGCTTGTCTGCTGCTTAGCGTGATCCATCTTCTCCACCTACTTTCGATCAAAGTAGGGAGCTGCCAGGCCCTCACCATTATAGCAAACATTGGCAAAATGCAATAATATTGTTTTGGTCTCAAAATCCACACAATGCAACAGTTGTCTCTGTCACTGAAGAAAACAACTTTGTGTGCAGATATGCTCCTTGTGAAAGAGTAGAATGCGGTCACTCACAGTGAAGCCAGTCTATAGATAGGTAGAGAGACAGAATATTAATAAAAACTAAAAGTCTCCGGTAACTCCAGACCGAATTAGGGGCCAGAGGACATATGTATCAAGAAAGCGTTTCGCGAGTCCTTAATATCGAATTTTAGTGATTCGCTATTAAGGACTCGCAAAAGGCAATGTATGTAGGATTTGCAATATTAATTGCAATTCCTACGTATTCCTTATTTGCAATTCGTAAATTGTGTTTCGCAATTAAGGAATACCTTCTCATTCATTCCTATAGGCCTACAGGCCCATAGGATTGAATGGGAGAATATTCGCAATTTGCGAGTATCCATTAGGTACTTGCCAATTGCAAATGCAATTTCAAGGGTGCAGGGGGTCAAAATGACACCCTGTTGCACCCCTGAACTAAGTTTCCACATGTGATGCACGTACATGCCCTAAGGGCATTTATGTGCGCCACATGGCGCTTTGAAAAATGTAAAAAAGTGAATTTTTCCCAAAAATAGCAAATTACACCAACATGAAGTTGGTGGTAATTTGAGATTTCTAAAGGCAAAATCACACAACTTGGGTGCTTTCAGAATTGCATCTAAGGAATCGCAATTTGCGATTCCTTAAATGCATTTGCAGAATAGGGAATCGCACATTTTGTGATTCCCTATTGTGCGAGGGCCTTTTGGGATGATACACCCAAAAGGCATTTTCCCATTCGCAAACGGGCTGATTCTGAAACGGGCTGATTCCTGAGAATCGGCCCGTTTGTGAACGAGAAAAAGGCTTTATATATATGCCCCTAAATTCTTAAATAAAGTCACAAAAGTGCACCCATGACATATGCCATTGTAGTAGTGCAGATTTACAGCTTTATTGAATTCACAATAATTTTCAGAAGTAGGCCAGCAAATCGTACTCGTGAAAAATGTTTGTGAACTGCATTTTTAGCGCAAGCGGATATCCATCTTGATGTGTTCATGCGAAAATATGTTGCGCGTTTACAAGCTCACTTTTCTTCCAACAACTTTTTTCCCATCTGTGGAAGAAGATTTATTTCTGCCCTTGTTTGGAGTAAATTTCCAACCTTTCTCAGTATGGGAAAAGATTGGAGAAAAGCTGGTGAAAACCCCTAAAACATTCAAGCTAGTAGGTTTGCACAGACTTCAAAGCACATTCTAGCATTGGCTCTATTACTTCACGCTACCTCCAGCTCCAGTATGTAGGTTTGTAGAAAGGTGTCAAAATGCAAGATTTGCTATAATTCAAACCCTACTATAGTATGAGCCCTGATATAAACAGAGCAAGGTTGCTGCCATAACTTATCGCTGCACTACGTGCACCAAATGGACAAGTGGATTTTTTTACACAACAAGTGGATTTATGAAGCAACTTGTCCCATGTGCAAGTAGATATTTTTTTTACATTCCACACTCTGGACTCCCTCTCGGGCATTATAGTGGACCATCTGAATCTCTATATTCTTAGATCTCAACATCTGGTTGGAAACCAACACTACGTCTTACCCTCGCACCTACTCACTAAAAGTGAAGTGCTCAATTTCCATCTGATGGTCACTTGTTCCACCCATTTGGTTAGCAACATCCTAAATGCTATCTTCATTATAGGTCTTTCGCTGAAAAGCTGCTCAATACATGAAATAATGACCATATTATTTGTTTCAACCTATGCCTCGCCAGATCAGGTCAGCTATCAGCGTACATCCTCACAAACATATCTACTAGATCTCAAAGAGTCTAGTCTTAAACTCATGAACACCCTCCTCTTGGGCTCATAAGTGTTTATTAAATGGTCAGATCTATGGATGACACTGACTGCTGGTACTACCCCTCTAAAAAGCACTCCTTCAGTTGCACAGACAAAGGCAAGATGGTTTGTAAGGACATAAAGCGTTTGTAAAACGGAAGCCTGGTGTCTCAAAAGACCTTTTGAGTAAAAATGTCAATAATAAAAATCTGCTTTGAAGACCGCATAGTATATAAAAAGCTTCCATCAGGAAACCAAGATCTTAGTAATCCGAACACATCTCAGATGCTACATGCCCAACCAGAAGGCTATTCGAAATAGTTGCTAAATTCCTCAAACCAACCAGTAACTCAACATTTGTAAATCAATCTTAGGTGCTGGGTGATGCCTTAAAAAAGCACTTCATCATAAAAGCCATTAAACTTAAATCTCACTTCCTCTCAAAAATTACCAAAATAAAGGCTTCCATTGCCAGCCATACCAAAATGGGCTTCACCGCCGATCCGCTTAAACTGCTCCTTTAACCTATAAGATAAAAGAGCACTGTGATTTAATCAAAGGTATGAACATTGCAAGGTCTCTAGCAGATCCCTGACCCCCAAACCTTTTTAAAGCCTTCCTAGGATCTTCTGCTGCCATACCTGTGAAAGCAAGCATCAATTCCTCCCTAGCAACTGGGGAGCTCTCAGTTAACCTGAAAACATCCATGTCAAACCAGTTATTTTGAGACGATGACTGGACCAGGCTGACCCAGCAACCTACCGACAGGTAACAAATAGGCCCTTAGGTTAACTCATGGAAAAAGCAGTTTCTTCTAGATCTCCAGGTAACTATACTACAATATATTTAATTTGGACCTGGAAGAAGCACTGAATCTGCACTAAACTCCATCTGGGATGATACATAGACATCGTTTGATGCTATTGGAGCCACTTCTCATCAAAGTTGGACACTGTAGCACACTGAAGACTATATGACATAGGGATCCTTGTTACAGGCCAGAATTGGGTACAGCCGCTCTTAAGGATAGATTCCAGATTGTCACATTACCTTTGTTCAGCTTTTTACCTTTCTCCTGTGAGGTGGTTCTTCTAACAACACATAACAATTCAGCCCCTCCTTTTCATTGTGGACCTACCACCTCTTCCTAACCTGGTAAACTCTTTCAAACTTACTGGTCACATATAGAATGACAACACTTAGATCTTCCTAAAACAGGAAAGACCATCGGTAGTCAAGACTAAAGGAGTAGGTGATTGCCTACTGTAGTTAAGTCTTGGATGCTAAAGAGTAATCTTAAACTTAATAAACTTAACACATCCAATTTTATAAAATACTGGTAGATTCCCGCAATTCCTTGACTCTGCATCATCTCAAGATGGGACCAACACCGCCCTGAACTACAGAGTTGCAATAATGTATTCCAGCACCTCACTCCAACTCTAAGTTAACAGAGTGACAACAGACTCCTTCTACACCGCATTCTAGTTTTACGTATCTTTCTGTTCTTGGGCATCTGCCTACCGTCAATAGCATTAGTGATGTGACATCTTAATTATGCAACTGGCCTTTACTTTGGACTTTTGCAGGAAACCAGTCGGCAAGCTTCAACAAATCCATAACATTGTAGAAGGACAACAACTAAACATGTGTAGATAGGACCACATTACCCCTGCACTCAAGGCTCTGCATTGGCTACTATTTTCAAGAAGGATATCTTTCAAAGCCCTTTGCCTTGATCACCATGAGATGGGACCAACTTTCCTGCAATATAAACTCATATTGTACAGCTAAAAGAGAAACCTCAGATGGGCTTCATTCCTTACTTTCATAAAATCTGCATAGGTGAAAGTTCCTTCTCAGGACAATCGTGCAAGTTGTACTATACGTTCCTGAGGAGAATACGCACACCTATAATTTGAAAGCAAATCCACATAGCTTTTTCCATACTGGATCTAGGTGACACCACAGCTATAAATGACAGGTTTCTGTAAGCAGAATGCACAACTATATCCGCTGTTAACTTTGCTTGCAACTCCATATGTAAGATTTATTTATTTATTTATTTATTTATAAAGTTTAATGCCATTGCCTCAGTTCTTGAGCACAGGCTCTGGGCCCTACGCACGGCCCCTAACCTCAATCAGTAGAAGATGAAACTGCAACCTACACTGATCTCCTATTCTTACACCTCAGCCACCTACTCGACCAAATGTAAAATGACTTGTCATTGGTAAGAGGTAGGAAAGTGAAATAAAAAGGCTACCATACAGTAAAATGCAATACAGCTTGGTGCTGCTCTTAGTTTACATATTGATTATGCACCACCTTTTTTGTTTTGGAATTTAAAATGTGAGTCTTATTCAGAAAGTGCATGGCATGTTTTACACTTGGTTTTTTTCTTCTTCTGTTTCCTTTTGCATGGTCTCTCTGTGGTCACTTAGTGTCTCCTCTGCTTGCGGCTATCCTTGCAAAATTTTATACTGAAGCATGATGTGCTACAATTTGAAAACAATGACTATTCTAGCTTGTTTATACTGCATATAATCAACTGGTGGCGTTAGGGCTAAAATGCTATGAATGGACTGATGTATGTGTTTTTCAAAAAGTAATATATTTATTTAGCTGACTTTTTTGTGTACATTTTTATGTCTCGCTGGTGAGCGCATGAGCTCTCGCTTACGAGGGGTATTGTTTACAATAAAGAGCTTGGAACCCGCTTACCATTCGTTGGCTTCTTTGTCACTCTTATTGGCTGCCTCCTATTTGGCCAGCGCGGGCCTTGTGTCCCTTCCTTTTCTTTCTGTAGAACATGAACCAAGCACCGATTGATTCAACTTAATTAGTGTGCCTCCATTGATTGTGCTGTGACTTAGGTGGTACGCATATCAGGGCACTACCTCTGTTTCCAGTTCTCGTGCTGCTTTCTTAATTCGTTCTGTTTTTAGACATTGTTAATCTGCACCTGCAGTTTTTGGCTTACTTGTACATCTAAAAATAAAATAATTTTTTACTTGGAATAGATTACGCTGTTATAATGTATAGATGTCACCAAGAACACATTTACACCTTCATAATGCTTGCTGCCACATGCTTATTTTTGTTACCTTACAGCCATTCGTGCCACATACCTATGCACTGATTTTAAGTTTGATTCCTTGTTTAAGTTACTTAAACCCACAACTGTACTACTGTGCCTCTCTGCTCTGTCATTCTGCTCTGCGCCACTCCGTGCAACTGTATTCCACCCCACTCCGTTCTACTCAATGCCATGCCTCTCTATGCCATGCCACTCTATGCCATGCCACTCTATGCCACGCCACACATTTTTAGCTATGCTGAACAGCAACCACGCTGTTGTACAATATGGCTGAAAGACATTGGCAAAGTCAATAGCTCTCGCAAAGGTGCGACTTATTGGCTTTGCCAGTGCTCATTTTGTTTGTTACACCAATAGAAATGCATAGGCGGCAAACCCTGTATTATACCAGCGCTGCTTCAGAGTGAGAAATGCTTCAAGCTCTTCAGAGATGCATTAAAATGCTTTGGAGGGTTCTTTTTACGACCTCTCTGCCCTATACCTGTTCTTATAGTTTGCCATTTATAAATGGTGTGATTGGGCAGGGATCTGTTTCATCCCAGCAAGCTGTGGTTGCATTTCTCTTCTGTGCTAAAGAGTGACGTAGTCCCATTATGGCAGGAATCAACATGGGTAATGATCTCTGGCTTAGGCTGAGAAATGGGGTGGTTGATGGGGGTGGTATGTTTGATTCATGTTAAATATCAAATATGACGAGTGAGGTACAAAGCTGATAAATGGGCTACTTTTAATTAACACAAGATGGTTGATGGTAAAAGTGAATAGTAGTCCTTGGCTCAACCATGTTGGCGTAGGAGACATGAGTAATCCAAATTATCCTCATGGAGCGAATTTTTGTACCTAAAACTGGATGCACCACCTTGTATTGCAGCAAACATCATTCAGGGTGGGCAAGTTTGTGTTTCTGTGAACCCTGGAATTTTTCCTTTTAGCCACAGCTTCGAAATAATGGTAAAGTTAAGGTTTGCAATAAATATGTAATGTTTTAAATATCCTTAAAGTTAAAAATAAAAGCTTTTTTACATCTCCGCTGTGTTTTGTTATTCCTTCTTTCTCTTTGAATACCTTTACTCCCTCTTTCTCCCTCGTCACATTTCTATTTTTGCTACATTGACGCTTGATTTCTCTTCATTGCTTTCTTCATTCTTTACCTTCTACAGCCATCTTTTTTTTCCTCTCATACCCATGTCCATTTAACTATGCTCTCTCCTTCCACCTCACTCTCACGGCATCGTGTTCCTATTACGCCTCCTTTACACTTAATCCTGCATCGCTGACCTTTCCACTTTGCCCCCTCACTTTCCCTCCACAGCGATCTGCGAGATGTGTGGCATTGTGGGAACCAGAGATACCTTCTTCTCCAAAACTAAGCGTTTCTGCAGTGTATCCTGTTCCAGAAGCTATTCTTCAAACTCCAAGAAGGCCAGTATCCTCGCCCGCCTCAAGGTCAGTATCTACACTGCCCCCCCTGGGCCTTATTGTGCAGCCCCTTCTGGTCAGTATGAATATCTGCCTCAAGGCTGATGTCCAAACTCACCTTCTTGATCATGTCATCCTTGAGGTCTATGAACACCCCCAACTCAATGACCATGTATTCCTCTGGGTCGGCACTGCAGCCTTCCTAAACTGGCCCTTTGTCTCCTTGTTATTACCTTTTGTGCAGGTTGCCCACTGCGTTTGTAAATTCCACACTACTCCCATTAATATACCTGTCCACTCCATTACAGGGAGGAGAGTGCTCACTGCTATGCAATTATGACTCAGGAAATCTGAAACCAGCACAAATCGTTTGGGCAAGCTAATCTTTGGAGTTTAGTATTATGTTACTTGTGGTTGAAGCAATTACATTTTATTGAAGACCATTTAATGTAATGTAAAATGTAAAAAATTCTTGTAGAGCGCAACTAACACCGGACGGTTTCTTGGCGCTGGGGGGAGAGGCACAACAGGAAAGGACAAAATGCCTATGTGTAAATACAACGGAAGAGGTGGGTTTTGAGAAGAGACCTAAAGTGAGGGTAAGAGGGAGAGAGTCTGAGTTCGAATGGGAGTGAGTTCCAAAATGAGGAAGCCAGGAAGGAAAATCTGAGACCTCCATGTTTTTTGCGCTTAAACCTAGGAATCTGAAGAAGCGCATGGTTAGAGGATCGGAGGTGCCTGGAGGGGACATAAGGATATTAAAGAGAGGAGATAAAGGAAGGGCCGATGCCGGCCAGAGATTTATGGGTCAGGCAGCCTAGTTTGAACTTGCAGCGCTCCGATACAGGGAGCCAATGGAGGTCTTTAAGCAGGGGGCGGACGTGGTGATGTTTGGTGATGTTAGTGACACACATGTAACTAACTGCCGCAGTATTTCAAATACGATGTATGTCAGCCTGAAGCATAATTTAGATACTATCTGAAGAGAATATTCTATTGGGTTTCTCTAGTTCTATAGAAACCTGCTCAGTGACAGCCGATGAGCAACTGAGGACATGCCAGTTTGTCTCGTTCACTATGCACATTGAATGCATATTCTCAGGCTTTACCCCTGTCCCCTTTTGTCATTCCCCTTTCTTGTTGAGTTCATTTATTCCCTTGACTTTAAGTATGTCTGGCAGGCAGGTAGTTGGTCCCCAGTGGCTTGTGAATTGAGTGTTCTTTTGTTTTCATCCGTATGAGAATGCTGTCTTCACAAATATGTCCGTGAATGGCAGTGGGGGGAGCCATCCGATTGAAGGACCGTTGTGTAAATCCCTAGAGGAACATGATGGTGAAGTTGGATGGAAGATTCCCCATTCCTGGACAGGAGTTTGTCTGACCGATTTCATGACCAGTTTTCTTTGGTTTCAGGGCATCCCCCCTACGAAAAAAGCAACAGTGCTACAGAAGGCTTCCTGGTCATCAAAGATTGGTGCCTACCTGAACACCTCGAGCCCCGGACAGCAGACATGTGACACGCCTCCCCCGCCAAGTCAAGATAGTGAGAGCAGGATCCTGGGAGGTGAGTAGATCTGTGTTGGAGGAGCGCTGTAGCGGTTGAGTATGGATACATGGTGGGGCTGCAAATGGAGGCATATTTGTTTCTTTTCAGCAAGAGCCCACCCTAGCATTTGCAGTGGGAGGGCAGAGGGCTCACCACAATGATTCATTTGTTAATCGTGGAAGCCAGTCACACTGCAGTCTTCTACCTACGTTATAGACACCAAACACGCAAATCACCTTTCTTTCAACAGGGTGGTTCCATAGTGGCACGTAGGAAAATCAGACTTGGTTTCTCTTTGGAGAAGTTGGTTGCTCTCCCAAAGAGAAACTATAATTTCACGTCCTTGTATTTACTTGAGATCATCACACTAGCCTATATTGCTATGCTAGTACGGCTTGTTTAAAACTGGTGATGGCAAATAATTCCTTTTGTTGCGGCGTAAATTTAATCCTAAGCCCTGAAAAAGGACCTTTGAAAGGTGCAGTGTGTAAATGCCTTGCAATCCGGGACGTATGAGGTTTAATACAGGTTTTTAGTATCTGTGAAAGATAGTTCAGAGAGAGAAAATATTCAGGCCCAGGTCATAGGGAGCCCTGTCCAGTGAGGGTTATTTACAAACTGTAATTTTAGATACCTTTGTTGAAGAGAGACCTCTTGTTGACCTGGGAGTATCAATCACCGCAAGGATATCTTTCTTGTTGTTTGGGAGGTGCTTTCCGCATGTCTCTGAGAAATCTAGTAAGTTACACATTAGGCATTGAAGCCTTAATGTTTTTCAGAGCCATGAATGTAATATTCAGAATTGTCCAACAGAAGATGGCTCACCTCTAAACTACTTCTACACAGACCACATAATAATGATGCTGTTTCTGAAAGATGTTCATCTACATTTTACATTTGGGAGTGCTGTATGGACTCCAAGCTCTTTTAGGAGTCTAGAACGCGGAAGCTGATGGACTGTGCAGAATGTCCAATTTTCATTGGTCTCTAGCGTCCCCTTGTGGAAGATCAATAACTATGATCTAGCTTTGTTCAAAATCTTCATCACTGAAGACAACACCCTCATTTACTTCTTGGATGGATGGTAGAAATGGCTCCTTAATCTGCTGGCATTTTCTCCTTGTATGATGATTGATGAAAGTGTGTTGAAATTTATGAGCTGTTTCCACAGCCCTCAAATAATAACATCCCCAGCTTGTCCTGGCAGGTTCTTGATGCATTTCCTTTTGGAAAAGGGCACAACCCTTGACGTTTCAGAGGAGCAAGGTCTCCAAAAGATGATTGGGAAGGATTGACTGCCCTCTCCTTGTTATGCACCAAGTAGTCCGTAAAGAAAGTAACGTTTGTTTATATGATTCTGTTACAGGTCTGGCAGGAAAGGCCCCGCCAGTACAAAGGATTGTTTATGCAAGCTGCAGAATGGAAAAAGAAAGTTGGTATATACTAATTGTGAGAAGTTGGCCTGGCATATGCTGTCCACTATTCTAGTGGGCACCTTGCTCCTGTCCAAACGACACCTATTGATGGTATGTTTAAGACCATCTTTATAGAAAGTTATCCTAGTGGTAGCTGTGGAGAGCAGCCTTCAGGCTAAGTCTTGAAGGAATGTAAAGCAGCTTGTTTTAAAAGTCTATAATCTCATGAATGACCTAATGAAAAGAGAACCACACCAGGTGTATATATATAAAATATATGTATTTATTCTAAGCACATCCCTCTAGTCTCTTTTTGAGGCTAGAGGCAAAAGTACTTACAGAAAACTTAAGTAGCACACAGTAAATTAGCACAGTATACGTTTTGCCCTAGGGGCCTCACAAACCATATACTAAGAAAGTGGTATAAGTACAGCTGTGAATATAGAGATAAGACCTAGGGTCTGTAGAACCGCTGGGGCAACTAGGAACCACCGAAGGTAGGGACGCAGGAGACCCACGGGGGACGCGTGCAGTGTCTAAACACAGCCGCTAATCACCATTGACTTCTATGTAGAAAGTCACGATTAGATTTTTAAAGAATAAGGACACTTAGGAGTGGACTAGGACAACCCCCCTTCAGTACTGAACAGTTTGAGAGTCAAGACCTACGGGATCACCGAAGTACTCATGTTACCTCATCTTAAACCAAAGAGAGGGGCTCCTTATTACCCAAGGGGAAATAGAGCACCAATATACTGTCAAGTAAAAAATTTTTTTTTTACTTGACTCATGTTACCTCACCCAGGGAAGCTGGGTGCATATGTGTCTTTTCGTGCCTGGTTTCGTCGTCGTTTCCTGTGGAGAGCTGCAAAGAAGTGCTGCAGGCGACCAGATGAAAAGTGTCCGGATGGATCCAAGGGTGGATCGGAGATCTGAAGAACCTGAAAGCAGAGGGGACAGAGTCTGGGTCACTAGCCAGTGACCAGGAAGGCGACAAGAAGATGCCAGCAGATGTCGGGTGATTTCAGGTGATGTAGGTGAAGCTTGACTCTTCAGCTCCGAGGGACAGGAAGCGTCGACAACAACCAGGAGCTGGATTTGAGCTTTACCACGTCAGATGTCGAGTGCTGCAGCGTCGGTATCCGGATTGGACCCAACAAGCCTTGGCAACAGCAACCCACGCAAGATGCAAAGATTGGCTTCGGAGCAGACCAGCAAGGACTGAGGGACTCACCCTTTGGGGGGGAGTCGGGGCACGTCTGGAGCAACCAGGGAAGCCCACAAGAGATTCCTTTGTGGGGACCTACCAGTCGATGGACCAGGGATCGCGAAGGGGCCTCGAGCAGAAATGCAGGAAACGGGCCCATGGAACACTCGTGGAGTGTAGGCCCACAAATCAGTGCAAAAGGTGCTCAGGGCTTGGACTACAAGTAGCCCAATGTACAACTTCGGGAAAGCTCAGGAAATTGCTGCACTACCAAATTTGCTGGATGTCTATGAGATCCGGTCCCACGTCTCTCTTGATGGCTACAGGTCTCTGCTCTGCTGAGATCTCGTGTCGGCCTCAGAGAGGTCTTGTGTCACAGATTTTTCGGGATCCGGCAGGGAGCCTCGAAAATGCACACCGGCAAGATGCTTCTTTGGTGCCTGTTTGAAAAGGGGAGTCACTCCTTGACGCCAAGGGAGATTTCTTCTAGTCGATCTAGAATGTCGAAGGTCTAAGATATATGTTGCAGAGTTTCGTCCAGGGTAATCTAAAGTCCTAGGGGCTGGGGTCCTATACTTATTCTAAGTTTAGGGGATGGACTAACTCTAAGGTCCCACCTATGGGAGGTCCTGGGGAGTGGGTGGTTACACCCTTACACCTTTGTCCAGTTTCGTGCCAGAGCTGGGGCTGAGTGCCCAAGCAACCGGTTTGAACTGGGGTATGCACAGGGACACCTTGTGTGCCCCAGGCACTGTCTGAAAAGCATGCTCTGAATGCATCCACCCTGCCCCAATACACTAAAACCTGTCTGGGCAGGTGGTTACACCTCCCTGGGCAGGAAACCTATTGTCCAGGCCTCCCCTCCCAGAGTTTCGTCCAGCAGCCGGAAGTCAGACTCGTGTCTGTGGCAGCAGCATCCATTTTGTGATGTTGTGGCTCTGTTTAACTTTTACCGGTTAGACCAGTGTGTACATGTCTTCTCCCTCTAGAAGAGTGGAATGCTACCCCCCGCCAGAACTGGCGGCTTGTTTGACACCAAACATGACATGTTTTGATGCAGCCATTCCAAAGCTGGCATTAACCGCGAGGTTATAATGCACTTAAGAGTATATGGTATGGCTGTATCACAGAACAGCTATAAGGAAGGGATTCCGAAAGCTGCAGAGGGGCTCAGCTCATGCTTTAGCACCCTCTCACACAAAACCAAGCACTTTGCCATCAAGATTGTCAAGGCCTGCCATAGGAGTCACTTATAGGTTTATATGTGTTTGTATATATAGGTAGATAAAGGTATACTATATCTCCGTAAGGGGTACAAGTACCACCTTACCCAGGCTGCAGTAGCAGACCTGTGGTGCCATTTTGGAAGGCTTCTCAGGGGTGGCATAATACATGCTTCAGCCACTGGTAGGCCTCTTGGGTACCTACGCCCTTGGTACCTAAGGTACCATATACTAGGGACTCCCAAGGGTAACCCAGTAACCAATCTGGGGTGTACCTAATGTACATGCAATCAGTTTAGAGAGGAACACCTAGGCTGGGGTCCTTGTTAGCAGGGCCCCAGCCAGACTAAAGTCGATAAATCTGTGAAACACAGCAAAAAAGTGGGGGTAACCATAGGAAGCAGATCCTACTCTCCTACACTAATTGAACAACACACTTTTCACTTAGAACAACATATTAGCTAGCACCCTGACTGGTTGTATTCTACTGTGCAACGGAACTTGATCCGGAAACAATATTTACTTGTTTGTTTACCTCCCGAAGACATGGCTTCATGTTGATCATTGTAAAAACTATCTGTCTATCAGTACTCTGTTGGTACCATTCGGACAAGTCACTTGGGCCTTTATGAGACGATCAAAACAACACACACACACACTCACTCACTCACTCACCCACCCACCCACCCACCCACCCACCCACCAATGACAGTAGGAGCAGGGTGACCTTGCACATAAGCTATGAAGGTTACAGTCGCCTTGTTAACGTGTCTATTCTGATTGTGGAGAGCCAAACTAAATGGAACCAGATGGAGCTGAGGAATAAATGGGTGGGGGAGGGCAGTTAAAATAAAGGTCCTCTTTGATGCTTTATAAAGCTGTTGTCTTGCCATTCTATATTCATGGACAGCTCTATGTATTTTTCCATCCGTAGACTTGACAATCCTGAAAGCCCACTGTAAAGTCTGATTTTACATTTTATTTTGACACGTGATGGAATCTGATATCGGGGTACATCCAAATTTGAACCCATTTTGTGACCGCGTCTACTGTACTTTCGAGTAGGCTAAATCAAATGTACTGTAATGCAGCATATATTCCATTTAGAGGCACAACCCTAGGTATGGTGTGTGTGTTTGTTGTTTTGTATGTGTGTGTATATGGGCAATTCAGTGCCATATCCCATAGGTCTACATGCATGCTGCACTACATGGTGGTCTTGATTTAGGTATGGCTTATGCCCTTTTTTGGCATACCACCTCGCGCGCACACACACACTTGGTATCTCCCTCCCTGAAGTGAGATGTCTTTTGTGTAGGATGAGGTTGCCAGGCCCTAATCTTTGAAGTTTCAGAGCTCCTCCTGCCAAAAGGAAACCCACTTTACGCATGTCCTGTATTTTTGTTCCTCTCACATGACAATGACTCTCCAGAAAAAAAGGGCAATCAAAATTATATCTGAGCAAACTCACACTGCTATAAGTGTGGACAGTAGCCCTGAAAAACTGACTAGCAACAGCAGGCACTTACCCCCACAGAACTGGAGGAATATTTTCAATCCTTAAGAGCTTGAAAACATGCTGCCTTCGACACAAGAAGTGTATAAGCATTGGCCCCTTCAGTCAGTTCTTTATTTAGTGAACATGTCATGACTGCCTTCCTGAGCACCAGCACCAGGAGAGGATATTCAAGAGCCAGGAGAAGCAGGCAGCACCTGTCTTGAGGATGATGTGATCAGCAGAAGTCAGCTATGGGATTGGTGAAGAACATTTTGATGGACTGAAGCTGCCCACCCCAGTCCCAAGGAGCAAGCACAACAATACCAGTGTTAAGGATACTGCCCCATCACCTTCACAACTGAGACAAGTGACACTATACCATTCCTGCCCCTCCCTTCACCACTTGGGTGCCTATACCTGCATCCTCTCCTACTTCTGGATGTGTTTGAACTCTCTTCTTCACACTCCTCTCTGGGTTGGAGGTTGTCATCCTGATTCCAGAACCACTGAACTCAGTTAAGTAGCTACCCTGGTTACCGATTGTTAGTTAAAGCCATGGACAAGATGAGGGCGTGGTTTGGGACCCTACAATTCTTGCTGACTTCAAACATGAATACAATGTATTTGTGAGTAAACAAGCCCATTTAGGGGTTGAAGCCCAGAAAAGCAAAATATTCTTAAACTCTTATCCTATTAGGGCCTGGAGGTCCTTGGGAATCTAGCTAAAATTCAAACACAAAAACAGTTTACTTAAATCCATTAAAGATCACCACAGGTATATTACATTCAAAACAGCTGAGATCTTAGAGGTTTTTAAATCATTTTGTCCTTCTCTTTACACTCCTAACATAACGTTACCAAAGAGGCATGCCTAGAAGTTTTACAAAATGTCTGCATGAAATCGCTCTGCAAAGATGACGTTTCTCTAAACAAGACAATTGACAAAAGCAAAATCCTTGTACAACCACTCTGCTGGCAAGGCGCCAGGCCCTGACGGGTTGCCTACTAGCCTTTACAAAACATTTGCTCACACATTATTCCACATAGGGAAATGCTACTTATTCACTTCGCCGCCACTGGTAAAGTCACTGGTATGGTGGCTGAAGCAATCATTGTTGCCATCTCTAAAGAAGGTAAAGATCACTCCAATCCTAAAAGCTTCTGGCCGACTTTATTGACAAACGCATGGGAGCTGAACCCTAATATTCACGTGCACCCCAATATTCTGAACACCCCAATTTTTACCTAATCAATTTGGCTCCAAAATTTCCAGTTGATCTAGCAGTTTGAAGCTACACTCATCAGAAACATGCACAATTTAGTAGAATAAAACGGAATAAATATGAAGGCATTAATAACGGAGTTCTAGATCGAAAATAAGGCTAAAATAATAAATGTATTTCAAAATTATTGCTAAACGCGGTACAGAGAAAAATGCATGAATAGTCTTGAAGGCCCCAATGCAGAGTCATAAATCTTTGATAAAATCCCTAATTATACAAGTCTAGGCAAAAAAACGAGGGTCAGACTTATAAAGAGTACTGACAACATCCCAGTAGAGAATAAAGGAACAATTGGATAGTCTTGCGAAGAAAATGGAAAATAGCCCCAAAAGTGAGGAACAAAGAGCTGAGGGCTGAGCCATGATGAGCAAAGCCAAGCAAAAACGAACAGATTCCAAGACCCAGGAGTTTTTATACCCAATTCATGCAGACTAGTAATTGATTTTGCAAATTCAACATGGCATGATCATGGTTAGGGTTGCATTGGCAAACCAGAAACAGCAACTTAATGTTTTACATTTTTAGTACTAACCCATTTCTTAAGTTGAGCGAAATCTTTCATCTGCTCTCTCAGCAAATGCACTCCGGAGATTAACAACACAAAATTAATCTTTTCATAAACAATAGCTCATAGAAATAGTGTGGCTACAAAGGAACTTCCAGCAGAAGTCCTTGAACACGGTACTTTGGGTACACGATGGACGTTTCATTCGCAATACACACTTCCTAACATAGGTGTCCATCTTTGAATGTTTGACGTCATTCACTTGGTTCTAAGTACTAGGGGAGAGATGACTTGCAGCAGAATACTGATTGGGAGGGGGAATGAGTGGGAGCAAGATTAGCAGAACACCAGAAACTGCACCCATTTAAAAAAATATGTTTACTACGAAAATGTGGCATAACTCCTTCACAATATTAATTACACTTCCAAGTAACATAGCAAATGTGTTTCAAGTGCAACATCATCAATTCATTGGTACAGCTTTATGCATCATTAAAACCATTCATTTTAAAAGATAATTTTCACCGGATATTTGGACATTTTTGGAAAAGCTACCACACAGAATAATAATAGTACTGGGATTTGTAGAACGCGCTCATCACCCGTGAGGATATCCAGGCACTGTCCATAGCCGCAAGGAGATTAAGTGATTTGCCTAGAATCATAGAATGACTCGAATCTGGATCCCCCAGCTCTAAAGTCGGCAGCTCTGGTCGTTACACCACATCCTCTCCCTCTTCCCGGAAGCAAAAAAAATGCAAAAATATTAGCCAAATGCCTTGAATCTCTTCTAACCATGTTACTCCACATCTCTCAATCAGGATTTGTCAAGGGCAGATTAGCAAGCAATTATAATCCACTTTTGTGCCATATAATTGAGAAAGCCTTTTCCTAATTGCCAGCTGCGATTGATATATTGTTGACCTTACTTAGTAGTAACGTTCCACAAGTATAATCTGGTTCATTCGTACCCTTAAATGATCATGGCATGATATGCATCTCCCACAGTGAGGGAAAAATTAATGGTTCGAACTCTGACCCTTTTACGTCCTAAGCAAGGTGCTCGTTAAGGTTGCTCACTATCTCTTTTTTTATAGCTTTTAGAGATAGATGCCCTACTTATGATAATTAATGTTTCTGCTGATATCTAAAAGGTCCGTTTCAGCTCGCATGTGCTCAAAACTACTGCATACGGAGATGACATTTAGATTTTTCTTAGAAGACCCTGATTCCACCATACTTGTTGTCATAAATTATATGCTCACTTTCTAATTTCTCGAGTTACTTTTTGAATAAAAACAAAACAAAGGTACTACTTAACATTCCTTGTCACCCCTCCTGCATTGATTCTTCGAGCTTTCAACGGCAATCCAAATGTATCAACTGTTTGGGTAGCTGATTCTCTAGTGACCTAACTGAATCGACTGCACAACGAACAAAAAACCATCTACAAAAATCAAAGACTTACTTCTGATCACCCAAACCCATTTCATGATTGGGTAGAATGGAGATCTTAAAAATCATGGTGAGCCCCTTTGTTACTTTTCTTTCTAGTATGCTCCTTATTAGACTCTCTTTAATTTGTTCTTCTTGACCTTGGATAGAATCTTCTCAGAATTACTTTGGTTAAATAAATTAAAAGGGAATTGCTCCTAAAACCTTTGACTACCTTATATGAAGGGTAGTTGTAACCTTGCACACTGGTTTGAATAATAGACTGCTTTCCTTTCTGCTCACAAATCATGCTGGTTAATTGATGACCCTAGTGAAAGGTCTTTGGTCTTTCAGATAGAAGTAACTGAGATGTGAGATGGGTGCAAGGGCCGCAATTAATGATAACACATGAGCAGACTCCAACTGACCTCATTTAACAACAAGCATTGGCATAGCCAATAGGTCTCGCTTGTGGGACCTTATAATTATTTTGTTTTGCAGCACAATATCCTTGTAACTAAATACTTTTAAGGTCCCACAAGCGAGACCTATTGGCTATGCCAATGCTTGTTCTGCTGTAGCTTCTGTGTGAGAGTGAAGCGTGCTCTGCTTCTGGGTGTGCTGTAGCTTCTGTGTGTGAGAGAAGCATGCACTGCTTTTGGATGTGCTGTAGCTTCTGTTTGCGAGAGAAGCGTGCACTGCTCCTGACTTGTACCTGCTTTGTGAGAGAAGACTCCACTATCTGTGTCTGCTGTAGGTGCTGTGTAAGCGTTAAGCTTGCACGTCTTCTTTCTATGGTGTATTTGCTGCTGCTTTCTGTGTTGTACCAGTTCTGTGAGAGAAGCATGCACAGTTTTTGTATGTGTTGTACTTGCTCTGTGAGAAGCCTCTGCTGTTTGTCTCCTGTAGCTGCTGTTTGAGAGAAGCTTGCACTGCTTCTTTCTATGGTGTACCTTCTCTGTGAGATCGAGTCGTGCACTTCTGCTCTCTGCGTTGTACCTGTTCTTCGAGAGAGGGAGGCTTGCATTGCCTCTGTTGTACCCGCTCTGTAGAGGGGCAAGCCCCCACGTGTCTGTTGTATCTGCTCTAGGAGAGCTTCTGTATATGTGCACCTCCTCTGCGAGAGGGATGTGGCTCTGATATATCCGTACTCTACACCTTACTTGATAAACCGTATCCCACTTTGCGGCGGCCGGATGGATTGGCGCTGGGTTTCACTAGTGTCGGAGGTCAGGCCGGTCACCTGTGCGGGCGAACTTGAAAGCACTGTGTCCCCGCTTGCACTAAAGGAGCCTAGTCTGCGTTGGGCGAGAGTCCGGCCCCCCCCTCCACTCGCTGCCTTCTTTTCCCATGTATGGATGTCTGTACATAGGCAAGATGTGAGCGCGCCTCCATGGCCCAAAGCGGCCTGCCAAGCTCTCGTAATTCCGGACGTCTTTTCGAGATAAGATAGTGTAGCTCTGCAGTCGGGGGGCTTGTGAGCCTTCGAGCATTACAACGCGTCCCTCCAAAAATTACAAGTGAGCATGTTACAAAAGCAAACGTTACGTTACATGAGACAATAGTGACAGTTGTGCAAGTATCAAGAGCAAACAAAATACAAGAGGTAGCAAACGATATGTTCTTAGAGGAAACAAGCTTCTCGGCATTGCTGGTTAAGGGAGTGGGGGGGTGGGCGGGGGAGCAGCAGGCAGATGCGAGTGGAGCGCGCGCTGGAGAGGGAGGGGGTGGGAGGACTAGGCAGCGGGAGAGAGGGAGAAAGGAGCGCGAGGGAGGCGTTTTTAGATGCATGAAGCCAAAATTACAAGTGAGCATGTTTCAAAAGCAAATGTTACGTTACATGAGACAATAGTGACAGTTGTGCAAGTATCAAGAGCAAACAAAATACAAGAGGTAGCAAACGATATGTTCTTAGAGGAAACAAGCTTCTCTGCATTGCTGGTTGGGGGAGTGGGGGGTGGGCGGGGGAGCAGCAGGCAGATGCGAGTGGAGCGCGCGCTGGAGAGGGAGGGGGTGGGAGGACTAGGCAGCGGGAGAGAGGAGAAAGGAGCGCGAGGGAGGCGTTTTTAGATACATGAAGCCAAAATTACAAGTGAGCATGTTACAAAAGCAAACGTTACGTTACATGAGACAATAGTGACAGTTGTGCAAGTATCAAGAGCAAACAAAATACAAGAGGTAGCAAACGATATGTTCTTAGAGGAAACAAGCTTCTCTGCATTGCTGGTTGGGGGAGTGGGGGGGTGGGCGGGGGAGCAGCAGGCAGATGCGAGTGGAGCGCGCGCTGGAGAGGGAGGGGGTGGGAGGACTAGGCAGCGGGAGAGAGGGAGAAAGGAGCGCGAGGGAGGCGTTTTTAGATACATGAAGCCAAAATTACAAGTGAGCATGTTACAAAAGCAAACGTTACGTTACATGAGACAATAGTGACAGTTGTGCAAGTATCAAGAGCAACAAAATACAAGAGGTAGCAAACGATATGCAATAGCATGCCTGGGGGAAGCTGGCTGGGGAGGGGGAGGAGAAATGAAAGGAAGGCTGTGTTTGCGGGGAGAGAGAGGGGAGGTGCTGGTGTGGGAGAGGGGAGGTGCTGGTGTGGGAGGAGTGCTGCTACGGCAAGGCTGTGTTTGCGGGGAGAGAGAGGGGATGTGCTGGTGTGGGAGGGGGGAGTTGCTGGTGTGGGAGGAGTGCTGCTAGGGGAGGAGAAGCCCTGGCCGTGAATGCTCGTTCACGTGAACTGCAAGAAAACGCCAGGCTGAAACCCCTTAGTTTGAAGAGGATTTTGCCGACATGAATTCGATCCTATCCATTCCTGCGGAATGGGACAGGCTCGACCTAAAAAGCATGTGAAACGGGCACCTTGATAACTTTTTTTAAATCTGCAACATTTTCACCAATTGCTTTGTAGAAAATGAGTATATCGTAGGCCAATCTGATGTAGGCATAATATGTCTTGAGCTAAAAATACGAAGAAAGCAAAAAAATTAGCACAAAGTTGAAGAAAACGAAGCAAGAAAAAGTGCTTATTTCAGTGTAGAGATAAGGACAGGCTTTTTGCATTCCAATCTGGGGTTATGTACATTTTAAATCTTGAACAAGTATCAATATTGTTCTGGTTACAGCTGGCATTATCCAAGTGTTTAAGATTTAAAATGCACTGCTTTTTAGGGCTCGTGAAGCGAGAGCCCTTTTGTGTGGGGTTCCAAAACGGAGCCTGGAATCGCGCACGAGCTTTTCCTTTTGGCTTCCGTGATTGGCCTTTGCGTGTGTGTGTTTCTGAAAGACGGCACGCAATAGGCCAAAGGCCTATCTGTGTCCTTTACGCGCACCAAAGGCCATGCGGTTTCAATTATCGTGCCCAGACACGGGCGCTATAATTGAAAACACATGTTGCTGTGTCGCGTGTTCGCGTACCACTCGCGGTGTTTTGCTCCCATAAGATACGGGCGCTATAATTGAAAACACATGTTCGCTGTGTCGCGCGTTCGCGCACCACTCGCCATGTTTTGCTCCCATAAGATTTTTCATGGCAAAACATTAAAATTCCAAAACTTGGTTGAACCTTGTTTCAGTTCAGAGGTTTAGACCAGGCCAGCCTGTAGGCTCACTGCGTTTTGATAGTTAGTAGGGTGCTCACACCTTCTGCAGAGATATTTGTACACCATGTTCCAAACAAAGAAGAGAGTAAGGGAGTTCGTTCACCCAAAAGTGAACTAGAGACTTCTCCTATTCCCCTGGGAGGAAATATATCAAAAACAAAAAGAGGAGTATCCACTATGAATTTGAAGAACAGACGTATCTGGAGGACCGGTTCTTGGCAAAAAGGAGGAAATTCATCCTTTTGATAGAAACCCCTCACTCACCACCTAGTGGTGACATGCTTCATCATCGGGGTCCACCTTGGCGTCCTAGCGACACCAAGGTGTGCTGCAACACCTGGACTACAGTGGAGCGGGTTGTGGCTGTAGGTGCAAAAAAATGTTAAAAATTGTCCTGGTTGTACTCAGAAAAAGTGGTTTTAATTATAGAGCAACTGAACAATGTTTTAAAAAATATATATAGGCGAGATCCTTTAGGGAGGGTTACGTCCAAGGGATCTCTATATGTGTTGAGTGGTCAACATGTTTCTACCATAAGGGCTATTGCCCGGTATTCGTCAGGACCAGAAAAAACAGGTGGACAGGGGGTGCGTGCTCCCTAAAAAGCACACCCGGCCTTGATCCCCTGTGTGCCTACTGGCAAAAAATGCCAGTGGGAGATGCTGCTCAATAAAATAAGTGAGCTGGCGAATAAAAAAGAGACCTGTAAGGAGAGAAGGGTAGATAAAGAACAATCAGGTATTGAGTGATAGACTTACTCTCCTGTAACGTCGTGCAGTCTCTCAGTGCAATGGAAATATAGTGCCAAAAGGGGGGGGTGGGTCTCCAGATATACATAATACCGTGGTGAAGGAGTGTGATACTAGTCAACATCTATGCCAAAGGATGGGTGCACGCGAGTTGCATGCGGTGCGAGCACGGCCCAGGGGGGATTGAGTATAGAGTATAAAATACTTGTGCTACACGGAACATGTCTGTCACGTGGTGCCTAGGCTACTCGCAAGGTATTAAATGACAGGGTGGTACCTCTACCACTGTAGGTGAATGTACGGTGGGGTGATTTAAGGCATAGTAGTAACTCGGTAGTGCTATGTACATTTATCAGCATCCGACTCAAACGTGTAAGTGAATAACATTAAATTAACATACATAACGAACACACATGTAACACTGAGGGACACACTTGAGCTCAAAATGATATAGGACTGGGCTTACTCGAGTAAGAGTACTCTGCGCTTCAACGGGCAGGGCGTAGGGTCAGTGCCTGTATAGTAACATATTCTGTAAGAAAATAAACAGAGCGCGAGCGTCGTAAATCTCTGCGCCGCTCGAGACGCTGCGTGGGTGGTGAGCGGCGCCCTCGTGGACCCAGTACTGGGATGTGTACCAGGGACCTGGTCTCGTGAATCTACTTACAGTTGCAGGCAGGGAAGATCATGGTCGACCTACTCCTCGCGTCCACTGCTCGGCTAGTGATTTCGAGGGCAGCTGGACGCGGTAAAGAGGAGTCGGCCGCTTCCGGGTTTGGGCGCGGCCTGGGCGGGTCGGGGGCGGGGCTAGCAGTACGCGGTGGCGTGCTGTCGGTAGCTAGGCTACCGTAGGGAGACAACCAGCAGGTTAGGGTGTGTGACAACATTGGGCAGGTTGGGTAGGCTCGCGGAGCTGCTCCGCAGTGCTAGTATGAATGTAAACGATGCGTGAGGTTCACGTCAGCGCATACAGTGTAAACAGGGGTTAGTTACACAGCATGGAGATTTCAGAAGGGTAAGAGAGTAGACAGTGTGGAAGAAATAATTAAAAAAATAATAATATATTTGCACTGCAAGGTGAGGGAAACGTTGGGTGTGTGACCAATGCTGGGTCTATGGTGGGCGAGATACCACAGTGTCAGCAGGCAGCCTCATTACAAGGTTCTGGAGGCTTATGCATTATCAAATTAACAAATTAACAGTACTGGATCAAGTGGGGGATGGCCCAGTACACGGGCGCCAATGCGGCGCAAAAGGGCCAAGGTGATTCATAAGCAGGTATATGGTATTCTTTAGTGTAAGGAACACTAAGTTACAAGCTCAGTAGAGCAAAGCTTGGAAATATATTAAGAGTATCAGGTGGTAAAGCTCTGTTCTAGGTCGTCGTGACCAGGGAGTTAGAGTCTCACTTCAACACCGAGTTCCATGGGATATTGTCGTTAAGCCCAATTTTGTGAGAGGAAAGACGATAAATCCAACGCTGCTCTTTTTCAAACAGTCGTGCTTGTGCATTAGGACCTGGTTGGATTTGCTCAATTACCGTCCATCTCATGTCGTTGGGGGTGTGATGGGCTGTGAGAAAGTGGTCAGTAAGCCTGGTGTTCGTTTTTTTGCATCGAATTGTGCTACGATGTTCCGCTATTCGTTGTTTGACCTTTCTTGTTGTCATACCCACATATGGCTTGTCACAGCTGCATCGGATTAGGTAGATTACAAATGTGCTGTTGCAGTTTGTGTGTGATCTTTGATGCCAAATTTTGCCTTCCTCAAGGTTCAAAGTTTTGGTGTTATTCGTGAGGTGACAGACGCTGCAGTCACCACATCTGGAGTGTCCGGTCACTGGGGGAAGGCCCCAAGCGTTGGTGATGGTTTGGTCGGTTGTTGCCATGTTCATTCTTGGTCTGGTGTTGACCAAGGTGTCTTTTAGGCTCCGGGCTTTTTTGTAGGAAAAAAGTGGTCTGTCCCAATTGTGATTTCCAGTGTTCAGTATTTGCCAATGCTTTCTGATACTTTTGCTGACCTGGTTTGACACCGCATTGTATGTGGTCACGCATGTAAGTGGAATCTCCTCCTCTGTTCTTGGTGTATCCTCTAGCAGGGCTTGTCTTGGCTGATTTCTGGCCCTTTTCTGGCATCTCCTTGTGATTTTTTCGGGGTATCCTCGGTTAGTTAGTTTCTCCGTCAGGTCTACTGCCTGTGTTTTGTAGTCCTTCAACTCGCTGCAGTTCCTCCTAAGTCGGAGATACTGACCGTAAGGTAAATTCTCCCTCAGGGGGCGAGGATGAAAACTGTCAAATCTCAGCAAGTTGTTCTTCGCGGTGGGCTTGAAATGGGTTTTAGTCTTGAGCTTGTCAGTGTCTCTTTCGATCTCAATGTCAAGAAAGACCATTCTGTCTTTGTCTACACTATGTGTGAACCTTAAGTTAGGGTCACACGTGTTAAGCCACCTGATGAACTCCATTAGTGTTTCTTGCGGTCCTTGCCAGATGGTAAAGACGTCATCTATGTACCGCCTCCAAAATTTGATGTGGGTGCTGTAAGGGTTATTGGGGGTGATGACATATTTTTTCTCGAAGTCATACACGTAGAGGCCCGCTACACTGGGAGCAAAGACACTGCCCATCGATGTCCCACCTATTTGGAGATATAGCTTTCCATCATGTTCAAAAAAGTTTCTTTTCAGAGCGAGGGTTGCACATTCTACAATGAACTCTGTTGGAGTAGTATGATCCCATGTGGAATTGTCCAGTGTTTGTTTTAGTACTGTGATGGTGGCGTCTTGGGGTATGTTGGTGTACAGGCTCTCTATGTCTAGACTCACAAGGATGTGGTCCGGTTCAATCCTGATGTCTTCCAGCATTGTCAGTAGGCTTTTAGTGTCCTTCAGATAGGTTGCAGTATTTTGTACAATGGTTTTTAGGAAGTAATCACAGAAGCGTGACAGGGGTTCCAGAAGCGAGCCTATGCCTGACACGATTGGTCTGCCAGGTGGTGGGATCTTGCCTTTGTGCATCTTTGGGACTATGTAGAAGTAGGGGATCTTACCCTCCGTTTTACAGAGGTAGTGTCACCTCACGAATAACACCAAAACTTTGAACCTTGAGGAAGGCAAAATTTGGCATCAAAGATCACACACAAACTGCAACAGCACATTTGTAATCTACCTAATCCGATGCAGCTGTGACAAGCCATATGTGGGTATGACAACAAGAAAGGTCAAACAACGAATAGCGGAACATCGTAGCACAATTCGATGCAAAAAAACGAACACCAGGCTTACTGACCACTTTCTCACAGCCCATCACACCCCCAACGACATGAGATGGACGGTAATTGAGCAAATCCAACCAGGTCCTAATGCACAAGCACGACTGTTTGAAAAAGAGCAGCGTTGGATTTATCGTCTTTCCTCTCACAAAATTGGGCTTAACGACAATATCCCATGGAACTCGGTGTTGAAGTGAGACTCTAACTCCCTGGTCACGACGACCTAGAACAGAGCTTTACCACCTGATACTCTTAATATATTTCCAAGCTTTGCTCTACTGAGCTTGTAACTTAGTGTTCCTTACACTAAAGAATACCATATACCTGCTTATGAATCACCTTGGCCCTTTTGCGCCGCATTGGCGCCCGTGTACTGGGCCATCCCCCACTTGATCCAGTACTGTTAATTTGTTAATTTGATAATGCATAAGCCTCCAGAACCTTGTAATGAGGCTGCCTGCTGACACTGTGGTATCTCGCCCACCATAGACCCAGCATTGGTCACACACCCAACGTTTCCCTCACCTTGCAGTGCAAATATATTATTATTTTTTTAATTATTTCTTCCACACTGTCTACTCTCTTACCCTTCTGAAATCTCCATGCTGTGTAACTAACCCCTGTTTACACTGTATGCGCTGACGTGAACCTCACGCATCGTTTACATTCATACTAGCACTGCGGAGCAGCTCCGCGAGCCTACCCAACCTGCCCAATGTTGTCACACACCCTAACCTGCTGGTTGTCTCCCTACGGTAGCCTAGCTACCGACAGCACGCCACCGCGTACTGCTAGCCCCGCCCCCGACCCGCCCAGGCCGCGCCCAAACCCGGAAGCGGCCGACTCCTCTTTACCGCGTCCAGCTGCCCTCGAAATCACTAGCCGAGCAGTGGACGCGAGGAGTAGGTCGACCATGATCTTCCCTGCCTGCAACTGTAAGTAGATTCACGAGACCAGGTCCCTGGTACACATCCCAGTACTGGGTCCACGAGGGCGCCGCTCACCACCCACGCAGCGTCTCGAGCGGCGCAGAGATTTACGACGCTCGCGCTCTGTTTATTTTCTTACAGAATATGTTACTATACAGGCACTGACCCTACGCCCTGCCCGTTGAAGCGCAGAGTACTCTTACTCGAGTAAGCCCAGTCCTATATCATTTTGAGCTCAAGTGTGTCCCTCAGTGTTACATGTGTGTTCGTTATGTATGTTAATTTAATGTTATTCACTTACACGTTTGAGTCGGATGCTGATAAATGTACATAGCACTACCGAGTTACTACTATGCCTTAAATCACCCCACCGTACATTCACCTACAGTGGTAGAGGTACCACCCTGTCATTTAATACCTTGCGAGTAGCCTAGGCACCACGTGACAGACATGTTCCGTGTAGCACAAGTATTTTATACTCTATACTCAATCCCCCCTGGGCCGTGCTCGCACCGCATGCAACTCGCGTGCACCCATCCTTTGGCATAGATGTTGACTAGTATCACACTCCTTCACCACGGTATTATGTATATCTGGAGACCCACCCCCCCCTTTTGGCACTATATTTCCATTGCACTGAGAGACTGCACGACGTTACAGGAGAGTAAGTCTATCACTCAATACCTGATTGTTCTTTATCTACCCTTCTCTCCTTACAGGTCTCTTTTTTATTCGCCAGCTCACTTATTTTATTGAGCAGCATCTCCCACTGGCATTTTTTGCCAGTAGGCACACAGGGGATCAAGGCCGGGTGTGCTTTTTAGGGAGCACGCACCCCCTGTCCACCTGTTTTTTCTGGTCCTGACGAATACCGGGCAATAGCCCTTATGGTAGAAACATGTTGACCACTCAACACATATAGAGATCCCTTGGACGTAACCCTCCCTAAAGGATCTCGCCTATATATATTTTTTAAAACATTGTTCAGTTGCTCTATAATTAAAACCACTTTTTCTGAGTACAACCAGGACAATTTTTAACATTTTTTTGCACCTACAGCCACAACCCGCTCCACTGTAGTCCAGGTGTTGCAGCACACCTTGGTGTCGCTAGGACGCCAAGGTGGACCCCGATGATGAAGCATGTCACCACTAGGTGGTGAGTGAGGGGTTTCTATCAAAAGGATGAATTTCCTCCTTTTTGCCAAGAACCGGTCCTCCAGATACGTCTGTTCTTCAAATTCATAGTGGATACTCCTCTTTTTGTTTTTGATATATTTGTACACCAGACAGATGGATCTCAGGCTCGAGTCACGTTAATGAAGCAAGCTGTCAGCTACGGGTTCCAACAGAAGGGATGTGGATAGGGGTCCAACATGCTGCAAAACGTGTGACGTGAAGGGGCAGGATTTCGTCTCAGGAAATAGTGCAGCGGTTGGGCAGCGCCTCTGGCTGGTCACAGGTTCGGATCTCGATGGGGCAAACGCAACCTATCATTATTCAAAGTAAAATCAAGAGTACTCTTGAGTCGGGCTATTACCACTCCTGTCATTCAAAGCACTTTAAGTGTCCGCATTATATATTAACAAAAACATTCTCAACCACATTAATATGAGGTACTTGTGAAACGGTGACAGCTGATGCCCTGACCTCAGGTGGATAGAGGGTGCAGCTTCCAGGCGTCCTGGCATTCTGCCACAGCGACGCCTCAAGCACAGGAAAGTAGAGGTCCGTTACTGTGGCCTACATAACTCCCGAGGCCTCATGGTGGATTTTTTGTTCAGCTCTTTTGTCGCATCCGAGGTTGTGTGCCGAGTTCTGAGCGCCTCACTCGTAGGGTTTGACCTGCCGTGGAAGCAACAAATGGGACTTGTGTCCACTTCTGAAAACCGTACATAGATAAATATGATTCTACTAATGGTATCTTGCTTTTTTTGTTTTTATAAATGGCGCAATGCTACACATTTTGACCCTTCAAAGCACATAAACAACAGCTGGTATTACACCATTTTTTTTGTGCGCACTTGTAATGCATCTAGTGCTGGAGGTTGCGGTTCGCAAGCCTCGTCTCCAGTTTTGTGTACCATTCTGGGCACACATCTGGATTACTGTGTCTCATTCGCGAGGACATTTCGGGAGTGCTTGTGTCCGAGGGTCATGTTTGCAATTCTGGGTTGCGTTCCAGAGGCCTCTTCCTGGGGGCTGCGCACAGGTGCTCGACGCCTCTCCTGCAGGGTCGTGGATAGTTATGGAGGCCGCGTGTGGGTCTCGGGATCTAGGATTCTCTGCCCAGGTCTCGGCGCTCTCTTAACATCCGGAGAAATGGAAAAGTGAAAATCTACATTGATTCAGAAAGGCCGCCTGAGGCAGTCTTTTTTTGTGACAAATTTGTAGCATTGTTTATCTATTTTATTTTGAATAGTTCTTAAACTTTATGCGATGTAAATATTATGTTCTATCTGATCTGACTGGGCAATCGGAGAGCCAACAGCAGTGGAGCGAGCAAAGACCTATCTGGGTACAGTACATGGCTGCAGCTTCAAGAATAGAAATGAAAGAGATCACACTTTGTCTGGGAGCACGTCTGATTTTCCTATCATAAACGACTGCATGCACAGGTATGTGCTGTGCAGGTCTCTTCCCGCAGTGCGTTCACAGGCTGTGTGTGCTGTGCAGGTCTGTCCCTGTAGTGCGTGCATGGGCTATGTGTGTTGTGCTGGTTTCACCCCACAGTGCTTTTACGGGCTCTTATGTTGTTTTGGCCCCCTCTCCCCTCGCTTGCACGTGCTCTGTGTGCTATGCTGGCCCCACCCTGCAGTGCGTGCACAGGCTGTGTTTGCTGTGCAGGTTTCTTCCCGCAGTGCATATATGAGCTGTGTGTGCTGTCTGCCTCCTCCCCCCACTACCCTGCTGTGCCTGCAAGCGCTGTGTGTGCTGTGCAGGCCTTTTTCCCATCCGTATCTGCATGGGCTGTGTGTGTTGTGCTGAACTTCCGCTGCGGTGCCTGCATGGGTCTGTGTGCTGTGCTGGTACACCCCCCTGCAGTGTCTGCATGGTCTGTGTGTAATGTGCTGGGCCCCCCTGCGGTGCCTGTGCAGGTTGTGTGCTGTGGTGGCTTCACCCTCCTGTGTCTGTGTGTGCTATGCCAGTCTCACCCCGCAGTGTGTGCACGGGATGTGTGTGCACGGGATGTGTGTGCTGTGCAGGTCTCTCTCTGCAGTGCATGCACGGACTGTGTGTGCTGTGCAGGTCCCTCTCTGCAGTGCGTATACCAGTTGTGTGTGCTGTGTCTGCCACCTCCGCGGTGCATGAACGGGCTGTGCAGGCCTTTTTCCCATCGATATCTGCATGGGCTGTGTTGATGTGCAGGTCTCTCCCCGCAGTACCTCCAGGCTCTGTGTTCAGGCCTTTTCCCCATCACTGTCTGCGCAGGCTGTGTGCGCTGTGCTGGACTCCTCTCTCTCCCCCCCCTCTCCTTCTGCGGTGTCTGCACGGGCTGTGTGGTGCACCCCCACGTCACCTTTATGGCTTTGTGTGCTGTGCTGAACTCCCCACACCTCCACTGTGTCTGCACTCCCCTGTGTGTTTTTGGATGGGTACGCCTACTCTGCATATCATTAGCTTTAGTTGTCGCACTCATCCGTGGCGATGTTTTTTGCGGCAGCTATCGCTGGAAAACTGGCGATGTTGGCAGTTTGCACCAGCTTGGGAATGGAGCGATGAATCCATCGCCACTTTTGCCGCGCTAAAATGCTGATAAATCGGCTAAAGTCCCTGAGAGTATGCCCTTAAGCTGCTTCCAGGAGCTGAGCAGAAGTACAAGGAGGTAGAGGGTACAGAGTCTAAATGTACAACAGAGGGTCATGAGTGAGTAAATATACTTTACATAGGTTACATATTTACATAGCTCCCAGAGGCGCAATGAAAGTCAAAATCGGCAGAGTGTAGCTGCAGGGGCTCTAAGAAGGGGTGAAAGAACAACAAAGCCTTGTTAAGTAAATTGTCTTTTTAAAGACCTGTGAAGTACTCTGGTGCAGCAGACCACAACAGCTCCTCTCCCCCCACGTGAGCCAGGCAGGGGTCCTGGTGTTGCTCTGGCCCTTGGGCCATTCACACCTCTGCTCCCAATGTGCCGGACCAGCCTAGAAGCAGTGTTTTGCCCTGACACCTCCACGCCAGGCCACCGCAGGCAGGCCAAGGGGTGTGTGGATACAAGGGATGTCGGGCCTTCATTCCACCTCGTACCTCTAATTGAGAGTGCTAATACCAGTATGGAGTTAGGGGAGCATGTGTAGTGAGAGATCCATTGGTTTCCCATGAGAGCTGTTCTTATCACACTCAAAAATAATTGCCAAAGAGTGTATCACTGCGTACCTCTTTGCCTAGTGAACATGTTAATACTAATATTTGTGGGATCAATTTTGTTTTACTTTTTTTTTTCAAAACCGTATTTATTAAAAGTTCAAGCAGATCAAGTGTACAGCACCCCAAGAGCAGGGGAACACGACAATATGCAAAGTACAGTAGAAAATACGTATGGCTCAAACTTTCGATTAACCCCTACCCGCCCCCGTATCCCCCCCACAACCCCAACAGTACCAACTACCCACCCCTTATCCCACCCTAACCCGATGCACGTGATCACAATTAGCTGCAGAAGACAAGAGAAAACACACTAAGTGTCTTGGAGCTATCCGGGCCCCGAGGCTTCAATCATCAGACAGACCATCATCCGTTACAATGGGAGGATCTAATGTCAGGTCTCTGTAGTCCGCCCACCGCTTCCAGATCTTGTAATGTTTCCTAGGGCAGCCCCTGGCCTCAAACACCGGCTTTTCCAGCCCCATGAGGAAGTCTAAGCCCGCCTTCCAGGCGCCAAGTGGGGGGGCACGGTCACTCTTCCAGGCCCTCGCCAGGTCTCTCTTGGCCACAACAAGGCCCAACAGCAGGAGATGGCGCTTATAGGCGTTACCACCCACTTGATCTAGGACATGAAGAAGACCCAACCTAGGTGTACGAGGTAGCTCCCACCCCAGCACCTCCGACAGGCAGTCCCACACCCCACCCCAGAACCGGACCAGGCCCACACATGACCACACAGTATGCACTAATGTGCCCCTCTCGGCCCCACAGCGCAGGCAATCTGGGGAAGCAATAAGGCCCGCCCTCCACAGTCTCTCCCTGGTGTAATAGGCCCGATGTAGGTATTTAAATTGTATGAATCTCAACCGTACTGCAATAGCCGCACCCCGGGGGGATTCCAGCGCCTCTCTCCAGTCATCCTCATCCAGCGGTCCAACATCCATCTCCCAAGCGGCCTTCAGCGACACCAGGGAAGAGGAGCAGTGAGTGACCAACGATTGGTAGATTTTCGAGACTTTTTTATCCCCAAGGTCTCCCATGAACAGCTTAGCCTCAACGGGGCTGAAGTCTGGAAGCTGGTCCAGCTCCACTAGGCTCGGCGCCAGCGCATGACGAAGCTGTAGGTACTTAAAAAACTGGGTCTTGGGCATCGCAAACTCACCGCTGAGCACTTCAAAGGACTTAAGGGAAGTCCCGGTAAGTACGTGACCAAGCGACGAGATCCCTATGGAGTCCCAGCCACCAAACCCTTGCAAAGAAGCCAGCGCCGGGAGTCGCCCGTTGTGCCACAGCGGAGTTTCGGCCGTCAGCCGTCCCCACCAACCCATTCGACGTAGTGCCTGCCTCCAAATCAGGAAGACCACTTGTGTCGCATGTGGCAGCGACTTCCGCCGCCCCGCTGAATACAAGAGGGTATGGAGCGTGGCACCTCCCATCAGAAAATGTTCCAGGGCATACGCCGGGTCGTCGCGGCCCCCGTACCACCACTCATTCAAGACCAGCAAATGAGAGGCTTGATAGTAGGACAATATGTCTGACGTCGCGAGGCCTCCACAGTACGTGGACAAAAAGCAGGTCCGCAGTGCCACCCTAGAAGCACCCCCAGCCCACAAAAACCGGCCTAATAGGGAGTTCACACGCCGGAACCACTGCGGGTCTACTCTGTATGGATGGTTCTGTAGTTGGTAAAGTAGTCTAGGGAGGGCCACCATCTTAAAAATGGCAGATCTGCCATAGATGTTCAGAGGCATGCGTGACCATGTCTTAACGTCGGATTGAACCCTGTCCCACACCGGTTGTATGTTACGCTCCCAGGCAACAGCGGCAGACTCCGACAGGAAGACTCCGAGATACTTCAGGCCACCAACCGCCACCTGCAGATCCACTGCCCAAGGAGACACCTCGCGCCGGCCCCCCAACAACCAGAGGGTCGATTTGCGTGGGTTAAGGTATAGTCCCGAGACTTCCCCAAACACACGCATTATCTCCAAAATACGCGGTCCTGAACGATCCAGGTCTGTCAAAAAGAAAAGAACATCATCCGCATACAGTGCGATTCTGTCCGTGAGGCTCGCACTCCACACAAAGCCACGAAGCTGTGCATCAATGCGCACCCAGGCCGCCAGCGGCTCCATGGCTAGCGCAAAGAGATACGGGGACAGGGGGCACCCTTGCCGGGTCCCCCTAGCAATCGGGAATTTCTCCGAAATGGCGCCCGAGACACGCACCGAGGCTGTGATGTCGGTGTATAGCAGTCGGACGTACGAGACAAAAACTGGGCCTAAGTTGAGGCGCGGCAACAGAGCAAAGAGGTATGTCCAACTGACAGAATCAAACGCTCTGTCGATGTCCGCCAGTAAGAGCGCCGCCCGCTCCCCAGTCGCCCCCATCGCACTAACCGCCACCTGCGCCCGTCTGATGTTGTGCCTTGTCGCCCTGCCCGGCATAAATCCCGCCTGATCCGGGTGGACCAGATCCGTCACATACGGGAGAAGGCGATTTGCCAACGCCTTAGCCAATAATTTGGCCTCAAAATTAATAAGAGAAATCGGGCGATACGACTCGTGCCTGTCAGGGGGCCTACCCGGTTTCAGGAACACCACTATTTCAGCCTGACGCCAGTCGACCGGCAAGCAACCACCCTCTCGCGCCGCCTCCAAAGCCTTCCGATAGTGCGGTCCCAGCTGCAAATGAAATTTCTTGTAAAATTCGCTAGGGAAGCCACTCGGTCCCGGCGCCTTGCCTGTGTTAAGCTGTCCCAGCGCATCGCCCAGTTCCTCCGCCGACAGGGGAAGGTCAAGGGCTGTCCTGGCCTCATCCGATAACGCTCGGGGGGGTAGGTCAGCTATGAATTTGTCAATCGCCTCCGGTGGGAGACAATCACGCGAAGCGTATTGTACCCTATAATAGTCGGCAAAACTCGCCGCAAGCGCAGCAGGGTCCGTCATAGCAATCCCCTCCCTGTCCGTAAGGCCCGGCAGAGAGATCGGCTGTAGAGTTCGCTGACACAGGCGGTGGAGCATGGTGCACGATTTGTCACCCCACTGATACACCCTACTGCGCGTGGCCAGCCAGGCCTGACGAGCCTCGTCCAGCAGGATCGAAGCATAGGAACGCTGCGCCTGGAGAAGTAGCCTAAGCGCCACATCCCCTGCATTGTCACCACACTGCCCCTCCAAAGTTCTCACCGCGGCCGCAGCCGCCACAGTGGCCTCCCGACGCCCCCGACGGGCGGCAGCACACCAGGCGATGTCTACGCCCCGTAGCGTGGGTTTCATGGCCTCCCAGACCGTCACACTGTCCATGCCTTCGGTCAAATTCTCCCGCCAATATCGGGCTATCGCACCGCGCAAGTGGGTCGTATATTCCGCCCGTTGGAGATGCCACGAAGACATCCGCCAACGGAACGGCTGACGGGGTTTACATAGTGCAATCCGCACTGCGACCGGGGAATGATCTGACAATCCACGGGGCTGGATCACGGCCTGCTGCACCCTATCGAGGAAGGCCCCGGATACAAACACACAGTCTAACCGGGAAAAGGAGCCATGCACCGCCGACACAAACGTGTACTCACGCGCCCTGGCATGCAGATGTCGCCATGCATCCACCCAACCGAGCCCATCACTCATAGCTCTCAGACGAGTAGGGGCAGGCGCCCCCGCGGCCACTTGCAGTCTCTGCCTGTCTAGATTCACATCCATCACATCATTCCAGTCACCCCCTATGACAGCTAGGCAGTCCGGAATATCGGCCCACAATTCAAACAGGCGCTCCGCTAGAGACCACTGCAGGGGAGGGGGAGCATACACACTGCCGAACACCACAGGTTCCACCCCAATCATGCCCTTGACAAACACAAACCGACCCTGGGGATCAAGCCAATGGCGCTCGTGAACATAAGATAAGCGTCGATGGATGAGGACAGCCGCCCCTCTCGACCCCCTGGTAAAACCTGCATGGAACACCTGGGTATAACCAAAACGTTGTAGACTCAGCACCTTCGTTCCTAACATATGTGTTTCTTGCAGCAACATGACATCTGCCGAGTCCCTCTTACCCCAGCGCAGCACTGCCCCCCTTTTAATTTTGTCCAGCATGCCCCTGACATTCCAGCTAAGAATCCTCATGGAGCCACCAACAGGCGCCGCCCCTGGAGAATCACCCATAGTCGCGGTGGGAGAGCATCTGGAAATCCCCGGACCCAGCCCAAGCACCCAGTAGTACAAAAACCACAGCAGCAAAAATCACGTGCATCCCTATCCAACCACCCTGCACCCCCCCCCACCCGAACACCCACACAACATCCTCAACTACCAAACCCCCGCCTATCCCCCCTCCCCCACCCCTATACCTCATGAAACAGTGAAGTACCTGTCGCGGCATAAAGAGCCCCGGGCCCAAAACAGAGCGCCCAAGGTCCCCCAGGCCAATGGATCCCCCCACACTCCCCAACTAACAGTACCTCCCCTTCGGGCCCCCCTCGAACATGGGAGGAATGGGCCGCCCATGGGTCAGCACCCCGAACCCCATTACTCACATGTGGCCCACCGCTTAAGCGCAGCGGGACAGAGCTACTATAAACATCACGCCCATCCCCTGTGGGACCAGCCACGACCCAGACCACCCCACACCACACACCAGCCCATCAATCAACAGTGTCACCCCCATGGCCACCAGCCCAGGCTAGAAACGAAGGACATGCAGGAGATAGGAGAGGGCCCTACGCCCCTCAGGTCCCAGTCCCAGACTGAGCAGTATCTGACTGTGCACCATCCAGTAGGTCACCCCCGGATCGGGAGCGTCGTCGCGATCTGGACTTCCGGCGTCTCTTGCTCCCGTTGGAAGAGTCGCCCCTCTCCGGCGACGACCCACGCGATGCTCCGGAGTTCAGGCCCGGCTGGGCATTCGGACGGATCCTGACAGTCTCATCTGTCCATTGAAAAACCGCCTCCGGGGTGTCAAAGAAGTGGGTCTTGGAATGAAACACAACACGCAGACGTGCAGGGTACAACAGCGAATACTGAATTTTCAGTCCACGTAACTTGGCTTTCGCATCCTGGAAGGATCGGCGCTGCTGCTGCACCAGCCTGGTATAGTCCGGAAAGATCATTATCCTGTGACCCTCAAACGACAAGTCCTCCTTCGCCCTTGCTTCCCTAAGGATCACATCCCGGTCATGAAAATTGAGGATCTTAGCGATGACCGGACGCGGTCGCTCCCCCGCCGGTGGTTTCTGCGCCAAGGCTCTATGGGCACGCTCCACCACAAAGCAGCGCGATAAAGCGTCCGGGGGAAGCCAGCTCTCCAACCAGTGCGCCAAGAATGAATCCATGGACCCCTTCTCACAATCCTCCGGAAAGCCCACAAAGCGCAGATTATTCCTTCGCGCCCTCCCCTCCGCATCCTCGACACGGAGCGCCAGCCCTTTTTGGATCCTGGCCATGTCCTCCACCTTCTTTTTCAGGGCCACCACATCGTCCTCCACTCCAGTAATCCGAGTCTCGGTTTCGGTGATGCGGGCCACAGCATTGCGGAGATCTTGACGCAGCAGCATGACATCGGCGCCAACGGCCCCAATCTTGGCATCAAGCATGTCTCTGGACTGCGTAATGGCGGCCATCAGGGCCGCATTATCAGGGCCCGCGTTCTGGCCACCACCGGAGGCCCCGGATCCTCCACTGGGCCCCGTGAATTTATCAATTGTCCCTTGCTTGGTGGACCCAGTGCCGCCCCCTCCTCTCGTCATGGTTAGCGGCAAGGAAAATGGCCACACTGCCCCAGTGGGGGGCCCCTCGTCGACAGCAACGCAACAGGTACGGCCACTCAGGGGGGCCAGGGAAACTCCGTCGGGGTTCAAATGCCGTCTCCAGTGAGCACCCCCAGCACGCCAACACCGCAGCCCAGCTCCAGGCAGCAAGCCCCAGCGGGAATGCCTGGCAGGATAGTCACGGCACTAGGGAAGGGCTTCCAGGATCGCAGACTGGACCCTACCCCGGACCTATGAGCCGGGACGCGCAGAGGAAGGTTCCAGGAATCGGGGACGTCCAGCCCCGTCGACCGCCCGGCCACTCCACACCCCACCCGAGTCACAAAGCAGCGGCTAATGCAGAGGAGGGGGGGGGGGGGGGGGGGCACTCACAGTTCATCTCGGGCTATCCGTAGGAGACCTCCACGCACCATCCGGGCAGCAGGCTTGTCCCTCCAGGTACCACCAGCTCTGGCCAACCAAGACCGACGTGGCGTGCAAATCGCTAGGACTTTATCTGCTCTGAGCCCACCTCTCGGTCCAGGAGCCAGGGAAAGCACCATCCGGCTAAGGCCCACCAAACTCGAGGCCCCGGCGTCTCCAGGGCCAGGCAGGCAGCAAGGACACTCCAGCGCCCCAGTATCCGAGGCAGGATCCAGCGGGGACTCCCTCCGTCGTCCCACCGGCCCCAATCAATCCTGGGAACAGGCCCGGGGAGTCGCGCCTCAGAGCGCACGTCACGAGGAGATTGCAAGGCCACCGGGCAGTAGGGGGCGATCCGCGACCCAGTCCTTCAGGGTCCCCCTGGATGATGACAGCGGTCACCGCTCACAACAGGTGCCGCACTGACCCCAGGAGCCAACTTCCGCGACACCCGGTCGCACAGACACGGACCGGCCCGGGGTCGCAAAACTCGAGGCCCCGGTCTCCCGGGGTCCACACAGGCCGCGGCGTCCCCACACCGTCCCAGGAACACCCCAGGGGTAGCCTCCGATGATTCAGGCACTCTCAGTGGTCCCCGCGGGTTCCGGTGCCGATGCTGCTGGGTGAGGGTTCTCCCGACCGGCTCAACCGCCGGCCGACGGTCTCGGGTCGCGAAAATCGAGGCCCCGGCTCTACTCGTGGGCAGTAGGCCGCACCTCGTCGCCAGCAAGTGCGGGTCGCCGGAGCAGCTGAAGAAGCGGGGCGGCACACCGGACAGGTCTCGGTGCCACCCGGAACACTGCCAGCACAGGTAGGGTAGTTTGCGGGGCTCGGGGGCCAGGATAACAGTCGGATAACGTGTGGGCCGGCGGGAGCTCCTCTAAGCTGCGACCGCCATCGACGCCCTCCAAGCCACGCCCCCAATTTTGTTTTACTTTTAATCATCTTTTAATTTCCTACCTTTGCACCTTCTGTTGTCTTTTTTGCAGTTATTGTACACGCTTTGCTTTTTTATTTACGCTTGTGCTTCTTTGTTTTGCTTTTTTATTTTCTATATTGCTTTTTAAATTGCACATTTGCTTTATTAGTTCTTTCTTATTTTTTTTTGATAATCAAATTTTATTAAAGTTTTGATACACGTAAATTCATTGGCAGCGAGTCACATATCACATTTAAAAACCCCTGTTCCCCCCTGATGACATCACAAATTTTATTAGTCACTTCTGAATAAGGAAATAGCCCTTTTGCATCAGACCGGCAGAGCGGAATGGGGCCATTCAAGGTGGAAGCAGGCCAAACCATTTGCCCCACACTTTGTTGAACATCTCTGGGCATCCCCGAGCCTCGAAGAGGGACTCCTTCTGCACCCATATACGTCTCGGCGAGAGGATTTATAAACTGGAAGCATCCATATACCAGGAAATTTTACTCGGCACACTGTAGTCCCTTAAAAATACGTGTCCTGACGCCACCGCTCATATAAGACCACATTGTGACTGGTTTAAACCGGATACTAACTTCGGATCAGAGCCAATACATACGTAAATGTATAGTCCAGATGCCAATGGCTCGCATATGAACATATAGCATCAAGCCTTATGAGCAGACACTCTTTCGACGCAACAGCATAACATCTTGAATGTCTAGAAATAGATATATGTGCAATAGACGGCTACCTGATGAAGGCGTGTATGCCGAAACGCGCGTTGTAGACATCTGCCGCACTGCCTACATCAACTTCGCGTCTACCATCATGTATTTGTACATATCAAATGTCGATTAATGATATTTTATTCTATGTAGTCATCATTATGTATCCTTTATGCACAATTGGAACTTTGATCTATCAAATAAATTATGCTCATAAAAGATAAAATAAATAAATATACTGTTTTGATAAAGATCTTCCATGTGGTTATTGATCACGTACTTTAGGGTGGTCTACCTTTCCCATTGCAACCTATGATACTTTTAGAGGTATTCTAATTTTCTATTCTTCTAAACTTTTAAATTTCTACTGATATCAGCATCTAGCTATAATACTTTCTCAAACTAACTCCTTCTGCACCCCGCACCAGTCCACACCCCTCCTCCATTTCTGCAGTGTCGGTGCCCCAGCCTGGGACCATCTAGCCGCTATATCTCGTTTCGCCACTGCTAGTGCTGTTCCCAGGAAGCGCTTGTCGGCCCGGTACCCATCCAGGCCGTCGAACACTCCCAGTAGCAAGTGCCTCGGGTCGTGAGGAACCACCCATCCCAAGTCCTGCGTGAGCTCACGCTCCACCCTTCCCCAGAACAGATCTAAGGCCGGGCATAGCCACACCATGTGGAAGAAGTCGGCTAGGGCACCAGAGCAGCGCGCACAGTCCGGGGAGACTCGTATTCCAGCGCGAAAGAGACGCGAAAGAGAGGTAGGCCACGTGGATGTGGTAAAGCTGGACCAGGCGTAGTTTAGAAGATGTGGTCAGAGTTTTGGGTGCCATAAGGGCATCACACCAGTATGCTTCGTCCAAAGGACCTACCCATCCCTCCCATCCCTCCCATCGCTCCTTAAGCCGGTAAAGGGATGTGGGACAGGTATTTACCAGGGCTCGGTATTTACGGGACACCCCAACTCTCCCCAGGTTACCCATCATGACTTGTGCTTCTAGGGGACTAAATTCCGGGAGGGAGGTGGGCGTTGGGAGGTGTGTGTGAAGGGCGTGGCGGGGTTGCAAATATTTGTAGAACTGGGAGTATAGGAGAGTGTAGTGTGCCTGTGTTGTAGGTCAGAGAAGGAGCGCATGTGATCCCCTACCCACACGTCACAGAGTTGTGTTATCCCCACCAAGTCCCAACGGCGGAAGCCCTCCAGAGATGAGACCTCATTCAACCAGGTGACATGCCAAAGGGCCGTCTGTCTAGTCAGCTTCCGGTCCCAGGTCACCAAGCAAAGGGCAGCGCGCCAGGCCATGAGGACCGACCTAGTGATTGGGGGCAGGGTTTGTGGCACCGAGGGGCCATATAGGAAGCTTTGAATCTGCGTAAAGTCTAGGGCAGCAAGCTCCACCCGGTAAGCAGGGTCGGACCAGCCGCCCGCAAACCAATCATGGATCACAATGAGTTTTGTAGCGAAGTAGTAAAAATGGAGGTTGGTGACTCCCATACCGCCGTCGAAGGTGGGGATCCGGTAATGGGACAGGGACATCAGCGATCTTCCACCACCCCACAAAAACCGAATTAGTGCGCTGTCTAGTTCTCTAAACCAGCTACTCGAGAGGGGGACCGAGGTGTTCTGCAGAATGTAAAGAAAGCGGGAGAGGATGATCATTTTGAAAAGGGCACTTCTGCCCAGCGGGTTAAGGGGGAGAGATTGCCAGTTCCTAAGGTCAGTTTTCATCCGGGTGACCAGGGGGGTAATGTTGAGGGCCCCCTCCAGCTCCGGCAGGAGGGTCACCCACACTCCCAGATACTTAAATGACTGCCTCCGAAGGGGGATCATTGCCTGCCAATCGAAACACTCCCGGGAGGGGTGAAGGGGGACTAGGGTAGACTTCGTCGGGTTGAGACGAAGGCCTGAGACCTGAACTCAGAAAGGGCCACTAGAGTCCTAGGGCCGGAGCGCTACAGGTCGGCCAAATAGAGCAGAACATCGTCCGCGTATAAAGCAATTTTATCCACCTGGCTCTGGTCCTACACCCATCCCTGGATAAGGGAGTCTTGTCGGATTAGCGCCGCCAGAGGCTTCATCGCCAGAGCGAATAGGTGCGGGGAGAGGGGGCAGCCCTGGCGGGTGCCTCTCCGGATCAGGAATGGTTCAGAAATTGCACCGTTGACAAGTTCACGGGCTCTAGGGCTGTTGTAAAGGACCTGGATCAGGTGGCGGAAGGGGAGGCCGAAACCCATGTGCTCCAGAACATCTCTTAAATATCCCCAGTCCACCTTGTCGAAGGCCTTTTCAAAGTCCACAAGGAGAAGCGCCAAGTACGGGGAGAGTCGGTGCCGATGGGCCAACGCCAAGGAGAGGCGACGAATGCAATGGCGGGTGCCTGTGGCTGGCATGAACTCGCATTGGTCAGGGTGGACCAGGTGGGGTAGAAGGGGCCGAAGTCGTTGGTCTATCGCTGTAGCGAAGATTTTAATTTTGGTGTTTCAGCAAGATGGGGCGGTAATCAGAGCAGTCTAGGGAAGGCGGCTGTGTCTTCGGGATGACCACAATGGTCGCCACGTCGGATTCCGACGGGAAGGACCCGTCTTCAACCACCTCCGTTAAGTGGGGGACCAGGTCATCACGGAACATAGAGTAGTATTCTTGGGGGAATCCATTGGGTCCGGGCGTCTTGCCGGAGTGCAGCAGGGTGATAGCCCCATGGATTTCCTCCGGGGTGAGAGGGCCGTCTAGGGAGTCCGTGGTTTCACGGGGGAGACAGGGAAGGCAAGTCCCAGATCTCTCCATCAAATCAGGGAGGGAGGTTCTGGGGGGGCGTGCCGCGTATAGGGCCACGTAGTAGTGAGCGAAGGTTTGCGCAATAGCCACCGATGTCACCTGGTTAGTCCCGCCGGCCGTTGCGATCTCTGGAATGATGCGGTGGGCCCTAGGGTAGGATATCAGGTTGTGGAGCAGTTTGCTATTCTTGTCACCCCAGCCGTAAATACGGGCCACGGAGGAGCGCCATAGCATTTTGGCCTATTCCAGGGAGAGCCGCCGATTCTCGTCCCGGACCAGCGCCAGCTGCCTAGAGGAGTCCTTGGCCAGTTGAGCCCGCTCCAAATGAACAGCTCGGGATTCCAGCTGCGCCAGTTGGGTGACCTGGGCCGCGCGTTTGGCATGCACTAACCCCCTGGCCACCCCTCGAACCACTGCTTTACCCGCTTCCCAGAGTGTACCTTGCGAAGGAACCGATCCTGCATTAGCGGAGAAGTAGTGGCGGAGCTCCTGGCCAAGGGATTGCACCAGTGCGGAATCTTGCAGGAACCAGGCGTTTAAGCGCCAGGTTGTCTTGGGGCCTGTAAAGGGAGACCCGAAGCGGAGAGAAATGGGGGAATGGTCGGAGATTCCCTTAGGGAGGATCTCAACCCCGGACACCAACTGGCAGTCTGTGGCGGGCAGAATGAGGTCAATGCGAGAGTGGGTATGGTGGGAGGCTGATGTGTGTGTGTGTGTGTGTGTGTGTGTGTGTGTGTATTGTTCTTTTCGGGGGTTTCATATCCTCCATACATCACAGAAACCCATAGCTGAGGTCCAACCCACGAGGCTCTTCGCGGAGGTCAACCGTTGGGCCGAGGGATGGCCCGTTACATCCCGGGAGGGTTGTAGGACAGCATTGAAATCACCCCTGATGACAGTGAGGCCCTGGGGAAGGGAAGAGATCACCTGTTTAAGGCGCCGAAGGGTGGATGACAGGAGCGCCGTGGGAACATAAGTGCAAAGAAGGTTCCCAGGATTACCTTCAACCATCCCCGACACGGCCACGAACGTCCCTTGCGTATCAGTGGCGACGTCGACTACAGTGAAGGGGAGCCCATGTCTCAGAAGAATGGCCACCCCCCTGGAGCCCCTAGCAAATCCAGAGTGCCAGACCCGGTCAAACCCGTAACGGGCCAGGAAGTGGCATTGGGAGCCCAGAAGATGTGTCTCCTGGAGGAGTAGGGCATCAGGCATGTGTTGGGGGGCTGCGCGGAGCACTGCACTGCAGTGCGGGTAATGCGGTCTAGGAGGCCATTCATGTTTCAAGAGAGGATGTGGAGGGGTGTGTTAAGCATGTGGATCATTTGTGAAGGTGGGGTTTAGCGTGAGGCAAGCGGGGAGGAAGAACCCCCCCGTAGTCAGGGGGAAGGCCTCGGCCGGATCTGGGGCACCAGGGCGTAGTTGGTTGGGACAGGGGTGTATGTGACAGCAGAGGAGGACAATAGGACATGGGCGGCCAAAAGCAACAAACCCTGTGGATGAAATGCTAACTGCAGGTTAGAGAAAAAGAGAATAAACGTGCGTTAAGGTGTTCGAACTCAGGAGTACATCAATGTGAGGATCCCGACAGATCAGGTTGGCGAGCTCCGTATGAGCTCGATCACAGAGTTAGAGACGTGATCATTGATGATGAGCCCCGGGTCGGAGCTTCCGGCACTGGTGGTAGCGTCAATCATGACCCGGTATCCACGTCCGAGCCGCGTATCACAGGGCTCCCGGACAAGTCAGAGTCTGACATGGCTCGTCGCAGAATTTCACTGGGTCCGGGGACGCTGCCCAGGTTGATCATGGAGGAGGTCAGTGGTGGGGGAGCGTGGCCCCGTTCCTGAGTCTGGATCGAAGAGTGTTGGGCCCGTGACTCCGGCGATTGGGAGCCACCACCTCGGCGACCGGCCCTCCTCCGGGATCTGGTCCTACGATGCCTGGGCTTCGGCGTGGTTTGTTTCGCTCTGTGGGAAGGGAAGAGAGTCGTCTTCGGCCTGAGGGGCCGCTCCTCCGTGAGCCAGGTCCACACTGCTTGAGGAGAATCAAAGAAGAAGGTCTTGTTCTGAAAGATCACTTTAAGCCGGGCCGGGAAGAGGAGCCCGTAGCGAAGGCCCAGCGCCCTAAGCTTTTGTTTAACTTTGTCGTAGGAACGATGCTGTGACTGAACCTCCTTGTAGTAGTCCGGGAACACCATTATCTTAGAGTCTTGGTGATGCACGGCCCCAGCTCTCTGGCCGCCCCCAGTATGGCGTCCCTGTCGCGGAAATTAAGAACACTGAGGATGATGGGATGGGCAGGGGCTCCAGGCGGCTTAGGGGCAAGGGAGCGATGAGCTCGTTCCACCGCGAACCAGGGGGAGAGCTTCTGCTTGGGCATCCAGGAGCGGATCCAAGCCTCCATAAAGGTGGCAGTGTTTTCCTTCTCCACCCCTTCCGGGAAGCCCAGGAGGCGCAGGTTGTTTCGGCGTGCCCTGTTTTCAGCATCCTCGGCCCGGCGGTGGAGCTCCGAGGTCTGCGATTGGAGACGGGCCATTTGAGACTTGAGGGTATTGACGTCGTCTTCCACAGTGGAGATCCGGGATTCAGCTTCTGTGATGCGCTCTGTGGCCTTGCGAAGGTCCTGGCGGATGAGGGCCACATCGATCCCCACCTCCCCTATCTTGCTCTCAACTGACGTTTGGGACGCGGAGATCGCTTGAAGGATGGTCGATAGGTCCCCTCCAGCTGGGCCAGGACCAGCCACCATTCCGCCACCGGGTCCCTGATCCGATTTCGCAAACTGCTCCATTGTTTTAGTTGTGGGGCCAGGGGCCGGGAGGGTGCGGGGTTTGCCCATAGGTGCAGACAGTCAACCAACGTGTGATAGAGAGGACGGGCATAGGTCAGGCGGCACCCTGCCACCCGATATGATGAGTGGACCTCTCCTTAACACCCGGCCCGTCTATATCGGAGTCCTTTAGGCGGGGAGCTCTGAGAGAGGGCGGGGAGAAGTGGGGGGAGGCCACCCGTAATGCGTTGGTCAGTCTTCCCGGGTGCAGACTGCCCCACGACAATGCACTTGGGGCACGGCGGCGCTCATAGACTGGTCCCAGACAGGCCGGTCATAGGGTCAGGCCGGTCATAGGGTCAGGCTGCCCCCGGGTTCCGCGGCAGGTAACGAGCCCGCCGCATCCCTCGGGCACACGGCTCCAGGCAGGCCAGGGCCCCGGTGGTCCTCCTTATGGCACAGTTCCACGTGGCAAGGCGCAGGTGGTCTCAGCCGCCCCGGAGGAGGAGGGGTCGCAGGGCCGCCTCTACGGCTTCGTGGTGGTGGTCAGGTCTTCCCGCAGAGTGACTCCTTGGGGCACAGGCACTCACGCCAGTGCTAGGGGACCAGAGGGCCGCCTCGTGGGGGGTGCAGCGGCGGAGCGAGCGCAGGGTCCAGGCCCCAGGGCAGATCGTGCGGGCCCAGTCTCACCCCCCACGGACGCTCCTGGCAGTTGTGGCACCTCCGGTCAATGGGCCCACTCCCTGGAGGGACAGCGGCACCCCGAGGAAGCTCGACTCCCCGCCGACAACTCCACCTTCCCTTCGGAGCCGGTCGTCTCCACCTCTGACCGCCGGTCCCGCACAGGCGGCAGGGGGGGGGCGGCGGGGCCAGAGCAGACCGCGTCAATGCAAGCAGGCCGAGGGCCGCCTCACGGGGTCACACTAGCAGGCCAGTAAAAGTCCAAGGCCCTGAGGCAGAAAGCGCGGGCCCGGCCGACCCCAACCCCCCTGGGAACTCCTCACCGTGATTGCGTCGTCTCGCAGGTCTGTCCCTTCACCTCGCCTGCTGTACCGACAGCTCCTCTGGTTTCGCCACCAGACCAGCAGCAGTCGCCTCTACCCCTCACCCCCAGTCCGGCGCTCCGGGATGGGCCCACGGCCCAACGGCCCCTCGTGGCAGCCCCGGCCTCGGGGGTCGCAGGCGATGTCTCTCCGGCTCAGTCACGCTTCACTCTGGCAGCGCCCGGGATGGCCGACAGCTCCCCTGATCTGCCACCCCGGACCCCAGCCGGGCCTCCGGGAGCAAGGAGCGAGGGGGGAGGAAGGGAGCTCCTGAGCAGTCCCCAAGGACATCGGAGGAAAGCGGAGCACGCAGGGATCCGCGCCAGGCAGGCAGATGGGAGTTGGCAGCGGATGACGGAGGGGGTCCAGGAGCACTCTGAGTGCGACCGCCATCTTGATGCCGCAGGCCACGCCTCCTCTTTCTTATCTTTTCTGGCTCCAGTTTTTTTTTCCCCAGTTTGAAATGCTTTTAACTACACACTGTCTTTCTGCATGCCTCTTTCCAAACCATGGTGAGGCATTGTTCTGTAAACGTGCCCGCACCTGTCCCAGTAGATAGTGCCTGCCTAAATGCTACTGAAGAAATTATCTGTGGAATAACGCTATCCTATGGGATTTAGTTGGTCACAATGCACGCATAATGTCAGGGCTAACGATTTCTGCTCCTGTCTCTTTTTTATGCCTCTTATAAAGGAAAAAAAACCACAAAGTCGTGGCATTACGGTGACATACAGCCTCACCTGCAGCAGGGCTCGCTCCAGCGCATGTGCACTTCTAAGACCAATTTGTTTAGCTGAACACTGTCTCTTTGACGTGGCTGCAAATGTTACCTCTTCTTTCCAATCAAAAACAAAGCAGGGCGGACCATCTGCTCTGCACGGCCTCACCCGGCGCCCCTCCTGGCTGATGGTTTGTACAGCTACAGGCCGCACGCAGAATCCTTGCACTCACTACCCTTTGCTACAGATTCCACAGTGACAAGATTTGTCTGATGAGTGATAACAAGTGTAAAGTGAAGTGCGAAAAGGTCAGTCTTCCCGAACTGAAATGCTTCAAAATGTTCATTAGCATGTATTTGCAATGCAAGTGACGCTTTATATGATGCCGATGGGGTTGAAACAATCGACCACAACAGCCTCTCGAAGTTATTGATTTTGTTGGAACGTACAAACCACGTGTTTATTAAAACATACTCTGCTGCATCCCACGTCGGCTTCAGCCACGTCCAAAAGGCAAATTATGCTGCAGAGAAACGGATATGCATATTTTTCCAGTTGCTTGCATTTGAAAAAGTTATTTCATCAGTCCGGTGTACCAAAAAGTTGAACCAAAGCGGATGATGGACGGAGTGTTGAACATTGCAAGCACTCACCCCCAGTCAACTGATCTGGGTTTAATCCATCATCATTCTTTAGCTCACTCCGCCACCCCAGTTCAGACATGGCCATATGCAAATCAGTGTGACCCTGTGCCTCATGGGAACAGTCCAGCCCGAACTGCCAAGCCATGTCTTCCCTGGACCAGAAACAAGCATCCTGGGGCCGGTTTCTGGCTAATCAGCCGTCAACCAAACCCAAAAAGTCACTGTTTCCTACAACAGATGGGACTTCAGTGCCAACACCCTGAAAGGCATGCCTATGAATACATATACTTACATGCCACACTTGGCGATGTGAATGGCCCCAAGGCACCATTTTTGTCAGATAAGCCCATAATGCCCACTGTAATGGTATTCAACTTGACGACCTCAGAAGGATCAAAAGGCCGCCGGAATTCCACCCTCTGATCTGCATGTCACACACAGGTGTTAGCAGCGAGCGTTTATGTAACCGGGCCATTTTTCGTAAATAGGCTAGCACTTGAATTAACATGTACATTCTACACCACAGTTTTTACTAATTGTGGCCACTTAGGGACCATGGTGTCGAACAATGTTATTTTAAGCAATGCCAGCCTGGGCAGGCCACTGCTGATAAAATCTGAAGGCTGTAGAGAACAAACTGTTAATGGCCGCCTTCCTGGAATAATATGTTCCATGTTTAACAAATGTGCTTACCTCTGAGAGTTTGATGGCCAGAGGTATGAGACCGAGGAGGAAGCACCCCAAGAACATAGCCAGGGAAATCAAGCAGACCACCAGCAACCCGTCCATGCTTACTGGATTCTAGCCCCTGGAGCGTGCAGTGCTCTGCCACCACACGCTGCGATCAGTGAATAGGTGTTAAGACAAGTGGCAAGCAGTGAAGTAGCTGCGATGTCAGGTGCAGTTTATGGACTCGGGCGAGTGCATAGACGCCACCGGCATGGTTAGCGCCTCCTTCTCTTCAGGTTCCTTGGCCGTCCGTGAGCTCAACACAGCAGCAGATCTTCCTTATCCTCTTCCCTTGAGTGTGCTCCAATCTGCCTCCCTTTCTACCCTCACTGTCAGTGGCTCACCCTAAGAAGCAGACCCACCCCTTTCTTTGCTTTAACCACCAGGATGTTCACCAGCAAAACTACCTCCTGTCCCTCGATGTCTGTGTGTTCTTGCCGTTAGTGTGCGCTCAGGCTTACAAGCTAAATTCTCTCCTACACTGATTTTTTTCTGTATTTACCCTGGACAGCATTCACTTTCCCCTCTCGTCTGTCCCACGCTCCTACCGCGTTTGTCTGTGTGACTGGGACTGCAGCAGCCCCCCTGCTCTGTTCTGTCTGCCCTGTCACTGTTCTCAATGATGCCGGGCCCCTCCCCGGGCTGTCAGGGAGCTCACGGCTGCAGCGTCCCACCTCGCCTGCCTTTCTCTGGTTGTCAGTGAGCTCGGGATAGCTGAAATACCGCTCTTCTCACCTTATTCCTAGTTACCCTGTATGTGAGCACAAATATGCAGCACCCACCTTCTCTTGCCCTCTCTGGTGCCGGGCTCTTTTGCTACCCCGGTACTTTGTAGACTCCGACCCACGTGCTCTCGGATCACGAGTCTGCCTCGGTACTCAAGCGCTGCTGCTGCTCCTCGCCAAGATTACGTTCTCCTTCCATGTTGCACTTCGTGCCCCTAGCGGTAGTTCCAGCCAGACGATAATGTGAGTTTTGTGTTGTAATGCTATGGCTCCATCAAGTGGTGCAACAACTATGAAAATCAGTGACACTCTGTTTAAACCGGGTCAGCTGATTTTCATCCGGTAGGGTACTGTCCGGCAGAGTCTGGTTTAACCGATTTCCGGACAGCCTAAATATAGTGATTTCAATTTGCCTTCCCACATCTTCAGATTACACTAATTTATTGTAAATGAGGGATTACACTAATAAAGACCATCTAGACCATTTGCCTGCCTTCTGAATATGGAGATAATGTCCTTTAGCCTGTACTGAATTTGGAGACAATGTCCTTTAGCCTGGAACCCCCTTCTCTTTGTGTTACTCACTTTGCTCACTCAGTGACAGTTGGAGACTACATTTATGCCTCACCACTGTCAAAAGCCACCAGCTGCCACTGAACCGTGCTTCTTCCAACTTCTGTTTTTCAGTCCTACCTCTGCATCTGACTTTTCAGATTGTTTTTTTTTTCTTTTTCTCTACAGTCTTTGTTCCATCTGTTGTCCCGTCATCCGTGGCGATGGGTTTTGACTGGGGAAGTTACCTGCAGGAGGAGAACCACAAGGCGGTCCCCGTCAACTGCTTCAAGCATGTGAGTCCTCTGCAATTCTGCCTGGCTGTGCGCTGTAGTAGCCTGGGTAAAGTAGATGACTTCCCACCCCTGAGTCTGTGTCTCTGAACTTTTAAAACCTCCTCGACAACCGACGTGACATTGCATTGCATGGTTCCACCCTGCCACCCATCAGTGTTCCATTTAAACCGAAGCCTCCTGGTACCACAGCACTTCACTTTCCTTCTACCTGGTTCATATCAAGCTGAAGTTAAACCCTACTTGTTTATATTTCACAGCCGTATTTAATAAATGTGGAGTTACTGCAACACCTATTTTTCCATAAAACGCACCACGACTTAGTAGCATTAAAAAGAGATAAGTAGATATTTCTTAAAACAAATACACCAAGTAGAACAGCCTGTTAAACGGATGTTTCCTAGCGAACTCTTGATTAAAAAGGGGCGAAGGCCTAGTAAAGGCATATTCATGGCAAGGTGAATTGTATTTTTTGTTTTTAAAAAAGGAAATGCTGTTTCAAAATTGTGGCTTCCAAAGAAGTCCAAGTTAGTTGTCGTTGGCCAGTGACCCCCTTCCGTTGACTTATCGTATGCATACAGGTTTTGGTTTCCAGAGTAGTCTGAGCCACATGTAAAGGAATTTAAACCTCCGCCCCGTCCGGTCCTTCAAACGGCCCCTACCGCCTTTCGTCCATCAAACGCACAATGACTTTTGTCCCATGAAGAAATCTATTCTAGATGTAGCTTTTCTTTATCAATTGCAAGATACTCCTACAGATAGCCAGCAGAAAGGAAACTTGTTGGTTCTAGTAATATGGTTTGTTGATCAATACAGAAACTAGGATCATAATAACCCAGTTCTCCAGTTTAGCATCTTAGCCATGAGACTATATGTCATACCAGAGGGTTTTTGTATTTTTAAAATACATACAATTTGCCCGAGTACATCTTGGGTGCCTGCATATGACCGGAATCATTCAGCAAGCAGTCACACTTGAAGATTTACAAAAAATAGCATGACCATTCACAGAATCTGGTATAGGACCTTGAACTGGTTAAAAAGCACTGTGCTTAATGGAAAGATTTCCTCTACATTTTCTGCAGAGAAACATCACACATTTCAGCATTATTCCTCGTGGGAGAGGCACTGATGGTGGAAAATACTTGTTCGAATGCATTTCTGATGTAAATACCTCTTATTTACTAGCAGCATCAATGCCATACAGGCATGAGCACAACTGAAAGAAGGCATATTTCAGTTGCTAGGTTACTGTCCCTCTCCAGGGTTCGAACAGGCCACATAAGGCTGATAATATAGCATGATTAATCAGAAGCGTATGGGGGAGAAATTATAGTATCTTACGTCAATCCTCCCATACACTCATTCATCCATTTATGCAAATCCTTGACACAGTGCAACATTCACTCACTCATCTACACAAACTCGACAATCAATGAAAAAGTATTAAACTTACAACAAAGTCAGACCTATTGTATTTGTCAATGCTTGTTACTTCACCTTGCATGGCGGCCAGTGGGTGGATGTTTTTGTTAAGTCAATCTGCTTCTTCGACAGCAATGTGTTGTATATGTTCATTCTCCGCTGCACAGATGTTTGTGTAAGATCAGTCTTTCAAAGTTATGAAGAGTAACAGATGGCTTGGCCACTGCTCCTTCAGTATTTCAGATTGTGAAATTGTCATGATACTGATCTAACAGGCAGCCCAGGGACTAAAGTGTGTGCCCGCAGATCTGAGACTGGAGCATGTGCCCACAGATCTTGAGACTGGAGCATGTGCCCACAGATCTTGAGACTGGAGCATGTGCCCACAGATCTTGAGACTGGAGCGTGTGCCCACAGATCTTGAGACTGGAGCGTGTGCCCACAGATCTTGAGACTGAAGCGTGTGCCCACAGATCTTGAGACTGAAGCGTGTGCCCACAGATCTTGAGACTGAAGCGTGTGCCCACAGATCTTGAGACTGAAGCGTGTGCCCACAGATCTGAGACTGAAGCGTGTGCCCACAGATCTGAGGCTGAAGCGTGTGCCCACAGACCTGAGACTGAAGCGTGTTCCCACAGACCTGAGACTGAAGCGCGTGCCCACAGATGTTGAGACTGAAGCGCGTGCCCACAGATGTTGAGACTGAAGCGCGTGCCCACAGATGTTGAGACTGAAGCGCGTGCCCACAGATGTTGAGACTGAAGCGTGTGCCCACACATCTGAGACTGAAGCGTATGCCCACACATCTGAGACTGAAGCGTGTGCCTACGAATTTGAGACTGAAACGTGTGCCTACAAATATCAATCAATCAGGATTTGTACAGTGCGGCAAATCACCCTTGAGGGTCTCGAGGAGATGGGGTTGCTAGCTGCTTTGTGTTGATCTGTTCATTCGAACAGCCAGGTCTAATCAGCGAGATATCTTATTTGATTTGGATCTTGTGGCCTGCGGGTTACAGGCTGATGGATAGAGACATCCTTAGCTGGGCGGCTCTCCCCTACAGATACTGTATCCAGTGAAATGCAGGATAAAGCAGATATTGCCGCATTTATGTTATGTACTTGAATGGTGATGAGAAAATGTGGCCTGCAGATAAGACCTATCTCTGCAATAGATCAATGAACATTTTGCTAGCATTTCTTACTGCCATTTGGAAGATGTGACTTGCTGGTTACACCCACATGCATCTGTGACAGTGGGCCACTGAATTATGGGCATCTGTCAGTGGCACTGTGTGGTAGGCACAGCCAGGTCACACTACTGTCCCTCGTGCTACCATTACCAGGTTATTGTCAAGTGTGACCAATATGTGTGCAAGTGTTTCTGCTGCCTTAAATTTCTACAGGCTGGCTGTGGACGAGAAGTCCGCTTACTGCTTGGGGGGCACTGCATACATTAAGTGTCCCACCACATACAATTACTGTCCCACAACCCCATGCAATTACTGTCCCACAACCCCATGCAATTACTGTCCCACAACCCCATGCAATTACTGTCCCACAACCCCATGCAATTACTGTTCCACCACCCCATACAATAACTGTCCCACCACCCCATACAATAACTGTTCCACCACCCCATACAATAACTGTTCCACCACCCCATACAATAACTGTTCCACCACCCCATACAATAACTGTCCCACCACATTCAATAACTGTCCCACTGATCCAACGGGCTACCAACCTGCACACATCTATCACTATATATTCATCTGGGCCCATATAAACAATCACTTCATATAGGGTAGTTAAAACCACTGGGGGTCAATTTTTATAAGGGTAAAAAATGTAGATCAATTACCTATCATTTCTCTAGTCTATTGCTGATCTAAAACCCTCTCTTTAATCAATGGATCTATTTTAGTTGAAGAGTAATTGGTGATATGTCATAAGTTAATTCACCTTATTTCGTTAAAAAACCACAGACTCGGAAAAGTTTAAATGTTTATCTAATTAATCATATGAGCAAAACAAATTACAGTGATAACTCCATCATATCCGAGGAAGTAAGACCATCATTTAAATTTTATATTCTAATAAATGAGATTTCACAACGACAAGTACCTCAGGAAAAGGAAGATAGAGAGCGAAGAGCACATTGACACAATACACAAAGTTACATTTACCTAGGATGGTGTGAAAATCAGACCCCTCTGGCCAAGAGTTAATGGGTTCCCTGGAAAGTTCAGGTGACAAAGACTTCAGGACAAGTTTCAGGACAGGATAGATGACCTCTTCTGGATTCGATGCCTGCGTCTCACCCCTCTCTGACACTAACTTCCTCCTCGATTCTTCAGCGAATCTTCTTCTAATTCTATCACCTCTTCGATTCTTCTGTGGTCTTCTTCTAATCTATTTAGCTTTAAAATTCTAAGTCCGTTTCTTCAGGTATTCGATCAGCATTCGGACAGCATCTCGGTCTCTCAACGTTCTTGCTGCGACAGCAACCGCCTAATCGAACTAACTACCCCAAATATACTTTCCTAATGGCATGTACCGCCCTTAAATGTTTCTACTTTACAAAACTCTCTTTCTGATTGGACAAACTAAGGGGATGATCATCACACCATGCTAAGTTTTTAATAATTTTCTTAAGTTCATTGTTTTATGTTCCCGCCCATTAATTTGTTCTCCCAAGCTTTATTTCCCACCCGTATTTACACATTTTATCAATAACAATATATACATTTGACAGTTGACCATTGATTCTTCAGGATGTTCAGCTTCTTCCCAGGACATGTACTGAGAACGTCCTTGGATAGGATTCAAGGCTTGACATAATCGTTTCTGACTTGTCATCTGTGCGCCTGCGTGAGGAACCACGTGGGTGGTAGACTTTAGCATCTTTCAGTGGCCCAAATATGAAGTAATAGAGGTCAAAAGAAAAAGTATTCATTTCAAAATAAAATGATTTCACTGCATACCACCTATCTCTATTCTAATCCCATTTACTTATAAAGACTATTTATGCATTAGCATTTAGTATACAACTCATTTTAATTTCAGCAAAGCAGATGCTTAGCATGTGAGTTTCCAAGCGGCCATATTAGATGCTATTGCGCAGAAGCAGAATTTTCCCTCCAAGCGTTAAGACGTCATGCAGCTGCCGCATGCGCAATACATTTTCCCGCGCTAGCAGCCATCTTTAATCATACTCTGGTTACTTGTTAGTAAAACACATAGGCAAGCTTCCTCAATCTAGAAATATATGAAATGTTGTGCATAATTAGTATTACAAAACATTATTAATACTTTGTTACCGGATTATATGAGAGGATTGCGTCCGAGCAAGTTTCTTTTACACGAGTCCTTGCTCCATCAATCCCCTCTCTGATGGCATCTATGCCATCATAAATAGGGCTCCTGGTATTATGGTATTTATGTTTTTTAACATTTCCGTCTATATTTAGTTTTTGGTCATTTTTTTCTGTATTTATCCACATTTATATGTCAAATTAAATAAACACAATACAGTCACTTGAAAACTTTGCTATTGTAGGACAAGAACATGTGTATTTCAAGAGACTTTGAGGACATTAGGGCTAATTATGGTTGATTTTTGCCTTAATGCTGTCTGGTCTCCGGACCTTAGTACAAACTATTCAGAGTACAGACTGAGGGAGTCCCTAAGTCCTAATTATCCATATGGTCTGTGCAGCTTAACCTCGCTAAGGACTTCTGATCTATAACTTTATCAACTGCTAAAACCCTTCACCTCAGAGCAAAAGTAGTCCAGAGAACAGCATGCAAGTGGCCTCTTGCCACTTGTACCCGTTACATGAGGCGGCATTTCACTTTAAGTGATTTGCCCATGATCACAGGATGTATGTAGTGTATTTTGTAAAGCGCACAGCTGCCCCAACGGGGCGTCCCGGCGCTGTATAACGCTGTGGAACCCTTCCTTGCTCTCCCTGTGAGAAGCCCCTCCTGGGCACCCCCAAGATGAAGCCAGGCATCCCAGTGTTGTAGGGGCCGTTGTGGAGATTAAGCAAGCTATTGCCCAGAGTTGCAGCGTGGGACCCATGATTAGAGTAGGCGCCGAGGCGAGAATTATCGAGTCCGCGGACATTGAGCTCAAGACCCTGCCGCGTCGGGACTTGAACCCTGGTCCCGGGCCCGATCTCTGCTTCAGAGTCTGCCGCTCTAACCAGTGAGCCAGGATGGGTAAGTAAACACCAAGACTCAAATTGTACTTTAATTCCTCCTATTTCTTCATGTTTATCATGTTCATCTTGAAAGGTTACCTTTTGCTTTGGGAGGGTTTTTTCTCAAAGAAAAAAACGTTGATGTTTTACATCGTTGTGCACTTTTGCCTGTTTTGTATAGCGCGCACCAAAGGCATTGAAGCGCTTGACCTGATTGCCAGTGTGATTACACAAGATCACTCTAATTTCTACAGGCACCGGTAAATCAAGTGATTTGCCCAGGATCACAGGATGGTGAGCAGACGCCGAGATTTGGGCCTGGTTACTCACTTTAAGATAAATAAGAGTGCTGCCCGTGAAGGCTCTACGCAAACAAAGGCCCAGTCTAAGGGGCTTGACCAAATGAGAGAGCCCTACTTGCCCATGCCCTTAAGCTGTCCCTTATTGGCAACAGTTTGAAGTTAAGAACTCCAGTAAAGGGACAACACTGTGTAGGACTCAAAGCCAGAAGGGATTTTTTGTGATGATGCTAGAGAGGTGTTGCAGATTACCCCTACTGCTTAAACAATTTTTGAGTGGGTTGGGACAGCACCCTGCGTTTTCAATGTTTGCACAGCCACTCGAGGTGATATAATAATGACCTTTGCTCTCCTGGCATCACTCCATGCTCCCTGCACTCGACTTTGCGAATTGTCCAGGTTGAAAGATTCCATCGTGTTCTTTGCTTGGCAGTGACATCACTATGCCAGACACTGTGAGGGCCAATGCCCACGCTGTGATTTTAGAGTGTCCTGGGGTCTCCTCCCCACTTACCCATGGTGCTCCCTCCTTTTCCTTTCTAGAAATCCACATAGGCACCGAGTCCAGAGAAAGAACCAACTAATTCCAGCCTAAACAACCAAGAGGGTGCATTCAAAGAAGCTGATAAGCGCTCTTGGCCTGCTGCTGTCAGGGCGGTAGAGGCCCCCTGGAAACAAATCAGTCTCACTCAGCAGGGGAGTGCGTAGGGTGATTGAGATGGAAGAATAGTGTGCAGGAGAATCTGGCAACGGTTTCAAATTTCTCTTTCTGCAGACCCTGTGAACGTCAGACATGGATAGACACATCGCCGGTTTGCCAGTATTTTTCCGTATCTATTTATAAATACAGAGAAAAGGAAGAAAAAAAATCTGTCTGTATTTATATGTAAAATTCTGTATAAACGGAAAACCGGGAGCCTTATACATAAACTACTTCTACCCAAACCAGATACCAACTTTAGCACATATCAATTCCCTTCCCTGTCTTTTCAATTTCCACTTCATCTTTATCTTTAATGTTTTTCATCTTCTTATATAATTCTCCTTTCAATTCTTCAAGCTTAATTTCTTAGTATTTTCTTTTCTTTCCTTGTTCATTTACTTCATACCTTCTTCTCCTTTTATAACATTTGCACCATATCATTATTACTGAAGCTATCATTATTATTCCAAATATTGGCAATATTACTTGAGCTACAACTCCTTTACCTAAGTTAGCAAACCAAGACCCTTTTGATGTTAGACTATTTCATTTCTTCCATACACTATCAACTTCCAGTGGTTTCAAATCTTCCTCCAATTTAGTAATATTTTTTATGTATCCTCCAATTTCTACACTTTTGTCAGGAATGTAAGTGCAACAATGTTGAGCTTTCAGCATTTTACAGACTCCATCCTCTTTTGCCAATAATATATCAAGTGCGAGTCGATTTTGCAAAACCATTGATCTGATCGCAACCATTTCGGTATTGATCATCCGAAAACCTCCAGCAGTATCAGTCGATAAGCGATCAACTACTATAGATATTTGACAAATTCTTCGTGAATTCAGAATTACTCCCACTGAAGGTATCAATGCACTAAATATATCACCTACTATATCTGGAAAACTAGCGCTCTTATTTCAGATTAGTTCTTTATTGTTTTCATTGCTTCCAGTGATTTGTTTTATTTTTTACATGCTAGACTTTAGGGAATACTATTCCAAAACAGAAACTCCCATACCATCTTGCAGGTAGTTTGAAATAAGCCTTATCTCCACATACGTAATAAATTCCAGGAAATACTGTATCAGTTCTCCCTTTTAATCCCCATCTTCCAATAATCAAAAAGTTACATTCACTGGAACCAATAAATACATTGTTATAGTCAGTCTTTAACCTATGGAGATAGATTCTCCCTTTCTTTTCGAAATCTACAGCCTTAGTCTTGCCAGATGTATAAATTCTTTCCTTCTCAGCCCATTGTGGAATATGACTTTTCTCTTCATTGGCCTTCTTCTGGAAATCCTGTCTCCTTTCTTCTACTAAATTAAAAAATCTATTTTATTCTTCTTTTAATGAGCAAGTTAAATTATTCTTATGAACTTCTGCTATATCTATTGTCTTTTGTGTTAGGAAAAATGCACCCATAAAATACGCTGCTAAGCTACTAAGTATTGGATTCATATTCTTTCAAACAGGATCCTCTGGAAATATCTAAATTTGAATAATGATATTGCATTTTTCCTGTTTTATAAAACAGACTGGCTAATACATTACATGAAATGCCATATGTTAGCTGTAAATGGTGATATTGTAATTGCATTTGTATAACGCTTACTACCCCATACGAGGCGTTGAAGTGGATTAGTGTTGAATTAGTATAGTGAAACATGCAAGTAAAATTTAAATGGTGGATATGTTAGTCAGTTATTTGGATTCAAAAGGATAGCCGAAGGATAGAAGAGGAAAGAAGGTTTGTATTTATATAGCGCTTCTAACCCCTGGTGGGGTGTTGAAGCGCTTTTTTGGGCGAGTAGCACGTTACTCCGGAAACCTATAAACGATTAGTGGTGAATTAGTATGGTGAAATATGAAAGTAATTTGAGTGGTGGATATTAGTCAGTTATTTGGAGTGAGAAGGATAGCGGAGGGATAGAAGGGAAAGAAAGGTTTGCATTCATATAGCGCCTGTTACCCCTGATAGGGTGTTAAAGTGCTTTTCTGGCGAGTAGCAGGCTACTCCGGAACTCATAAAGGATTAGTGTTGAAAATTAGTATAGTGAAATATGAAGTAATTTGAGTGGTGGATATTTTAGTCAGTTATTTGGATTGAGTAGGGGTAAAAAAGGAAAAAAGGTTTGCATTCATATAGCGCTTGTAACCCTGATGAGGTGTTGAAACGCTTTGTTGGCGAGTACCACGCTACTCATAAAGGATTAGTGGTGAATTAGCATAGTGGAATATGGAATTAGAGAAGTGAACATGTTAGTCTGTTATTTTGATTGAAAGGGATAGTGGAGGGATAGAAGAGTGAAGGATTTATTTTTTAGGTCATAGCAGTAAGAGGAGGCTTTTGGATGAGTAAAAAGGGTTTTTGGAGGGGAAGAGTCAGAGGGAAGAGTTTAAAAAGGTTTGTTTTGGGAGATCGGCATAGTAAAAGAGGTGTCAGATGATGCAAAGAGGGGTAGAGTAGGAGAGTCAAGAAAGGGTTATTTTGGGGAACATAGTAGTGGTATGGGGTTTGGGATAAATGAGTCGGCGTAGAGGATATAATGATAGATGTATAGGGTGAGAGCTAGGGTAGTGAATTGGAAAGAGTAGTAGAAAGAAGTTTGAGATGAGTCAGAAAGTTGGGCTAGAAGATATATTGAGAGAAGTATAGGCTGAGAAATAGGGTAGTGCATTGGAAATGCTAAATTAGAAGACAGTGATAAATATATAGATCCATAAGTACATTGAAAGTATATAGATTCATAAAGGAGGTAAGTATATGCAGATTAAAGATATTGATAGATGTACATGATGAGAAATAGGGTAGTGCATTGGATATGCTTTTTCAGGAGAAAATTAACAGACACACAGATCCAAGTACATGGAGGTACATAGATGGCCAATGGAAGCAAGTACATGCACACCAAAGATGACTTTTTTTTTATAATAACATAATTATTATACATGTTTATACAACGCAATACACAAAGATAGGCACATATCTATAGTGAAAATAAATGCTTATATATAGAGGGACAAATGCATAGGGTGGGTATTAATAAATGGGAAACTGGGCAGCATTCCTGGTCCTGATCCCGATCAGTCTCGAACAGGCTTAAACAGGCACTCACCCATGTCTTCTCCACCCTTCGCTTTGACACCTGGACTGAGACGCCCTATGCCATGGCCGTTTATAGCTCTAGTAGTCAGGTGACCCCTTCGGCCAATGGGAACCCTAGCCCTAACGCTATCCAATCACAACACTAGCCCTAAAATCCAGAACCAATAGGAGACCAGGACCTTACGGTCAATCTTAGCCCTAGTCCAAGCACCCAATCAGTTTCAAAAAACCCTGATTTCTGCGTCCAATAGAGGCCCTAGCCCTACCAGTAGTCTCAACTGTAGTCCAAGCAACCAATGGCACAGGGAGCCCTAGTCCCTACTTCCAATAGATAGCCTAACCCTGCTCCTAGTCCCACACCTAGTCCAGCAACCAATCACACCAGAAGCCCTAATTGCTACTCCCAATCAATTAAAGGCCTAACCCTAGCCCTACCCTAGTCCCAACAACCAATAACACAGGAAGCCCTAGTCCCTACTTCCAAGAGAAAGCCTAACCCTACTCTCACACCAGAAGCCCTAATCACTACTTCCAATTAAAGGCCTAACCCTAGCCCTAGTCCCACCCTTATCCCAACAACACAGGAAGCACTAGCCCCTACTTCCAATAGAAATCCTACCTCTAGCCCTAGTCCCAACCCTACATTGATTGAATCAGACCCAGAAACCAATCAGAAGCCTCAAATACCCAACCAATGAGGACACTAACCCTAATCCAATATAAACATCAAATACAACCACCAATCAGTGCACACATGTACCAAACAATATCGGACTATATAAGGTCCCAGCTACCTCAAGGTTTGCTGGCCTGGGAGTTGGAAGCTGCTCCTCTATTCAGAAATCTAGGAGACAGACAGGCTCAACCCACACTTTGGACTTCTCCAGGTAAGGCCCTTACAAATTTGTCCTCTAACGCCATTTGAATAAACCTTTACTCCCTCTCCTGGCCAAAAAACGAAGTGCACAGTCCCTATTGCACAAGTTACTTACCTTCGGTAACAATATATCTGTAAGAAACATTAGTTAGTGATAGATTCCTTACCCCAGAACCAACCCCAGGCGCCAGACCGGATCTAGAAAGCCCTCGTCAGCAGCACCTCTGCGCGTTGGAAGGCGGCGCATGCGCCTCCACATCAGCCGCCGGCAACGTGGTCGCCAGGATGACGCCGGGATGACACCTTCTGCTACTGAAGCTGGTAATTTCATACATACATACACATCACTAATTTCCATAGTGTCTACATATTGAAACAATTACTTGGTGAAAACATTTAAATCTGTGTTATTATGGGTTCCTGTGTGATGTATTTCTGACTCATCTGGTGCTTCTAATTCTACTTTATCTCCCTTTAGGTTAGCTAACTTTCCCTTTGTGTCTGTACTATTTTTCTTTTCTACGCTCATCAAATATGGCATTGCTATAGTTAAAATTAACCATACTACAATTACTAATACAACACTATGTATGCATATTCTACAGCACTTCTTTAAGCAATTTTGTTTTGGTCTTTCAGCAACTTAGTCACTTTCTTAGTTTAAATACATTTTCAAGAGGGTGCCGCTCGAGAGAGACTCGTCAGCTGGGAATTGTGCAGCACGCTACAGGAGTAGCTTTTCCAGTTCCTACCTATCCTACCTTGCCAGGAGCCTTGGGCGGAGTGACAGTGTCCCCGGAGGTTGGCCGCAGTGGAGGTGAGAGGCACGGCGAGCAGGACTGCGAGGACCAGCATTTTTGCTGAACATCGTCAGCTGGTTCCTCTTCCCGCCCGCGCCCCCTCCCAGTGCCACGCCCCCCGCCTGAGCGTACTTCACCTCTCGCGGCCCCCGCTTCGCGGGAGCCGCTCGAGAGAGACCCGTCAGCTGGGAATTGTGCAGCACGCTACAGGAGTAGCTTTTCCAGTTCCTACCTATCCTACCTTGCCAGGAGCCTTGGGCGGAGTGACAGTGTCCCCGGAGGTTGGCCGCAGTGGAGGTGAGAGGCACGGCGAGCAGGACTGCGAGGACCAGCATTTTTGCTGAACATTGTCAGCTGGTTCCTCTTCCCGCCCGCGCCGCGCCCCCTCCCAGTGCCACGCCCCCCGCCTGAGCGTACTTCACCTCTCGCGGCCCCCGCTTCGCGGGAGCCGCTCGAGAGAGACTCGTCAGCTGGGAATTGTGCAGCGCGCTACAGGAGTAGCTTTTCCAGTTCCTACCTATCCTACCTTGCCAGGAGCCTTGGGCGGAGTGACAGTGTCCCCGGAGGTTGGCCTCAGTGAAGGTGAGAGGCACGGCGAGCAGGACTGCGAGGACCAGCATTCTTGCTGAACATAGTCAGCTGGTTCCTCTTCCCGCCCGCGCCGCGCCCCCTCCCTGTGCCACGCCCCCCTGCTATTCATAAGAGCCCCTGGTCACGCGCATCGCGGGACGGTCCCCGGGGCGAAGACCGGGCAAAGAGCGGGCCGTTTTAGGCCGTTAGAGGCCGGCAGAGACCGGACCGGGCCTCCCCTCCAACGTTGTGCCTGTCTCAAGTCTCTACCCCTGTCATCATTAGCCTGCTGTTCCCGACTGTTCTCTCGCCATGACTATCAGAGCATCCAGGAGCAAGGCTACTCAACAGTGCTCTAGTACACTGGAAAAATTCTTTCCCAAGGCCAGTGCTGCGGTCAACAAAGGTCACACAGTGCCAGACACTCTCTCTGAGGTGATCATTGAAAATGTGTCTGTGGGCCCCTCGGATTCCTCTTCAATTGACACTAGTACTCCAATACCCCTTGACGCTACCCATCTATCACTTCTGGATAGTATTGACCAGACAATCGAGTCAGTCCTCCAACAACTTAGGACCCCGTCAAACTTACCAAGGGATAGTGAGTCCTTGTGTCTCTCCGGGGTGGTGGAGACCACTCCCTATGTGAATTGTGCGGAAATGACCAAGTCGCAGGATGGGGGCCAAGCTGTAGTGCTAACAGAACCCGTTGGCAACAGAGTGGACCATCCTCCGAAAAGGAAAAGGTCAAGGGAGCTAACAGGGGCAAAAAGGGCTAAAGTGGACATAACCAATCCAATACTGGATGACAGCACGGATATTTCGGCCTCTCCCGAGTTCATTTCCCCGGGTATTGGGTCTGGTCAATCAGGCTCGCCATTTGTCACAGTTGTACCAGGGTGTTCTGGGCCATTTATATTTGGTGGAACTCCACCTAATATCACAGATGCTCTAATTAGTTCACTTACGGACATCCTTAAGAACCTATTGGAACCCTTATCTGTAAAACTGGACTCTATAGATGCTAGACTCATAGCTATAGAAAACGCATACAATAGAAATAGTCCTAGTGGGGGGTTGGGCCTAAGCGCACAGACGGCTCCTCGGGAACCTGTGGGGAATAGACCTCCTACTGCTGGAACATGCACACAGGCCAACACTGGGGCATAACACAGTATTACAGGTAGTCATGTCCCCCTACTGCCCCCTTCACAAACGTGTAGGCCCCCTGTCCCTGCACCTAGAAGATCCAAGCAACCGACACCACCCCAAACAACGAGTGAGGGGTGTGCTACTAATGGATACACTGGTCGTCCCTCTAGCTCTAATACTAGGCGTAGGGCGGTCAATCTGCCCCCTGAGGCAGTGCCTTACACAGCGATTATGGTGGGAGTTCCTGAGCTCACTGGTGACACTAGAGAGCCACAGGACTCACTCCGTAATAAGGTAATTAGCTGGCTCAACATTAACAGGCCCCTCCCTCCCAACATCAAAGGAGATGTGCTGATGGTTAGAAGGATTCCATGGATTGGAGTCACCCCCAAGAACAGGGCAGGGGACTGCATCATAATCAGCTTTAAAAGCCCACTGGTTGCCCCTTATATTTGCAACTGGCTGGTAAGGCCAGATAAGTCCAACATAGATTTAGTATCCCTCTCACACTTCTACCCAAATGTCTCTAATCTAGTTGTGGGGAGGGAACAGAGCTGGACTAGAGTGGGCTTCGCAATAGATGGTTCACGGTATAGACCCAAGCATAACACACTTCTCGCTCAGGGCAATTTCATTCACCAGAACAGATTTTCCTGCCTGGACCAAGTAGACTGACCACAAAGGGGAGATATACTACAACACTCAGAAAAATCTGCCCTGGGGGTTCCAGACAAGGGGGAGGGTATACCTCATCCCGCAACTGACAAAAAGATCCAGGTCTCTCTCAAAGAGGGGGGGACCTCCTTGCGAAGTATCCCAGTACAAGTTGAGGAATCATCAAGCACACGCATTGCTTCTACATTGCAATCAGCGGAGCTTGTTGTATTACCCACCCCGTCGCCCACCATATCCGCTTTGGGTGATCCGGGCAAGCCTGCACACGACATCTCGCCCGTATTAAGTGAAGCAGGTTCGCAACCTCAAGGTTCAGGGCTGAGTATCCTCTCTTGGAATGTGGCAGGCATCACAAATAAGGTGGGCACCCCGGAGTGGGAAACCCTGGTTAACAAAAGTGATATCCTTCTTTTCCAGGAGACGTGGGCAAGGGAACCACAGTCTAGGAGGGGGTATGATATTTCTGAAATCCCGGCAAAGTGGAATGGGAGGGCGAGACCCTCGGGTGGTCTAGCAATCTCGGTGGCGAGCCACATTGGGTGCCAGGTGGAAAGGATGGATACATTCTCACAGGACATTCAGTGTGTGCTCCTCAAATGGCCCGGTAAAAGAACATGGGCCATTGTTAACGTTTACTCACGACCAGTCGCTGTGGGCAATGAATCCCCCACCCTAGTCGAACTCTCATCTTTTCTAGGACAACTGCCAGGTGACCTGAAAATATTGATGGGAGGGGACTTCAACTGCCACTTCGAACCCCTGGAGGGTCTAATGGAGGGTGCCTTCACTGCCGAGGATGATCACTGGGGAGTTCCACCTTCCTCTTCACCTCACCCCAAAGCCTGGTCTCCGTTGGTAATACAACTTACTTCCCTCACTCTGAACTTTGCACTGAGGGCGTGCAATGGGCGCACCCCTTCTGACACTCCTTCGGTGTGCACATTCAATAGAAAAGGCCATGAGTCAAGGCTGGACTACATATTCATAGACATCTCCCTGTGGTCTAACGTTCGTGATTTTAGAGTGGTTCCGAGGACAGATAGTGACCACAATTCCCTTCTGCTGGAGATCCAGCATCCAGCCCCTGCAGCAGGGCTGACAACTACTGACACCGGAGTTGACCAGGGGGATATACTCCTTACTACAAGTAGGCGTCGGGTGAAATGGGGGAAGTTGGTTGATAACGAAGATGCTTTTAACAAGTTATATGGCATAGCACTCCCCAGGTTCCAGGAGGTGGATGCTCTCATTAACCAACTAAGACCCTCTGATTATAATGAGAGACTATCTGGCATCCACCAGGCCCTAGTGAGGGACCTTGCAGATGTTTTCAACCCGGTGGTGCCCTCAAGAAGGAAAAAGACTCGCACCTCGACTTGGTACACCTCTACTTGCAGGAAAACCAAATCTGAGTTACTTTCCGCCATTAAAGAAGGTAGTGACAAGGCGAGGGTTGTAGCCCTTAGGAGGGAGTATAAGTTAGCACTGGCTAATGCAAGGGCAGAGTGGGATTGGAACCACTGGCACGAACTGATTGAAGCCCTTAAATCCAAAGATTCTAGAAAATTCTGGGCCCTGGTAAATAATGGAACAGGGGATCTTATATCCGCAGCTGAACCTAATATTGCCCCCTCTATTTGGGAGGCCCACTTCGGAGCATTATATCAAGAAACCACTCTATGGCCCGAAGGGACGGCGGCGGAGTTCCCCTGTCCTCCAGATATGGCCCTAGAATTTTCCTTAGGTGAGGTGAAGATAGCACTGGAGCGCTTGGCGCAGGGGAAGGCACCGGGGCTGGACAAGCTACCCGGTGATCTTTTTAGACACCATCCCGACATTTGGGGCCCGTACCTTCTTATCCTTTTTAATGCTATATTAGGAGGTATGGCGGTCCCTTCCTCCTGGTTAGGGGCTGAAATAGTGCCGATCCATAAGAAAGGGTCCCCTTTGAGTCCGGCAAACTATAGGCCAATTAGCCTTATAGATGTCCCCCAAAAGCTTTTTGCGCGTCTTATTCTGAACCATCTATTAGACTGGGTAGAGGATAACGACATCATGAGTCCCTTGCAGGCTGGCTTCAGGAAAAACACGTCGACCATGGACCAGATCTTCCGCCTCGTCCTCCTCTACTGGAAGACGGTGAGGATCGAGGGGGGAAGATTGTACATGGTCTTCGTGGATCTGAGGTCAGCCTTTGACCTAGTCCCGCGCAGGAAACTGTGGGAGGTGCTGGAAAAGCTAGGAGTTCCCCCCCCAGCTACTTAACATCTTAGCCAGGCTGCATGAGAACAACTATGCGCAGGTCAGGTGTGGGAGAGATGGCAATTTATCATCCAGGTTCCCCGTCCGTCGAGGGGTGAGGCAGGGTTGCGTCTTGGCACCGACCCTGTTTTGCTTATTCATCAATAATGTCATCTCACACCTGGAAAATGTCAAGAACAACGACGCCCCATGTTTGGCAGGTAGGAGGGTACCGGCAATTATGTTTGCCGATGACACCCTCCTCCTTTCCAAAACCCCTATGGGGATCCAGAGGATCCTGGATGGATTTGGTCTTTTCTGTCGTCAGCACGGGTTGGAGGTGAACACAGAGAAGACCAAGTTTATGATCTTTAATCCACCTACTAAAACTAGGCCCAATCCCACCCTGGGGACTGCCAGCCTTGAGAGGGTGTCTACTTTTATATATCTGGGGGTAACATTGCAGGAAAATTTATCATGGGACCGCCAGATAGTACGATCTAGGGTCAAACTGTCCCAACTGTCGGGCGCAATTCTGAAGGTGGCCAATACTTCTTCCTTCAAGCCCATAAGTCCGGCCCTTGAAACTTACAGGACCCAGGCCAGGGCAGCGGCCATGTATGGCAGTGAGCTATGGGGGCATAAAGCGGTGAAGGACTTATCAACAGTTGAAAATAGCTTCTTAAGGCGCCTATTAGCTCTCCCACGTGCCACGCCACTTCAGCCTCTGAGAATGGACATGGGTCTCCCCCCCTATTGCAGAGGAGTTTGTGTCAAAGCCAGTGAAGTTCTGGCACGGGCTCTGGTCTACGAATGAACTTCATCACTATAGGGAGGATCTTACCCACGTCATGAGCTTGAACTGTAGTGGCAAAATCCCCTGGCTTGCCTTTGTGAAAAACGAACTGGCTGCCATGAATCTCCGCGACCTCTGGGAGGACCCTGCGCGAGGCTGTCAAACAATCTCGCGCAAAGCTCTGTCACAAATCTACAAAGATAGGTCCCTTGCACACTTGATGGACGCTCAAAACAGCGGCACCCTTACTTTGCGATTCTTAGAATCCAAAAATTCTTATGTTTTTGAACCTTTTATGGATTTTATCTTCCCCATCCTGGCGAGGAAACTGTTTGTTCAATGGAGGCTTGGCACACTCCCTATTAATTCATACACCTGCAAGTGGACCAACGGGGTCGATAAAACATGTCCCTGCTGTAATAGCCTTTTGGAAGACGACCTCCACATTTTGTTTGTGTGCCGCGCATATCAAAGGCCCAGGAAACATTGGATCGCGCCGTTATGCAAGAACCTAGGGTTCAGAGAGTATGCACAGGCATACAGGATCCTGAAAACCAGTACCCTGGGCCATATTGTGTTCGCTGTTTCCAAATTTCTTATGGCTACATGGTTGATTAGAAAGAAAAAATCCTCTGAAGCCCCCTGAACTTTTTAGTGTTTTAATTCTTTCCTCGCTGGGAGAGTGAACTTTATTTTATGTATTTAAAAAAAAAAAAAAGAATTTTATTGTATGTAATGTCTTGCACTGCATCTTTTATGGTCTATATGGCCGAAATAAAGAATTTTTGGATTGGATTGGATTGGACATTTTCAAGTTCTTCAAGAATCACATAGATCCATTCAGGGCCTTTGAATTTATTATTCAGTATTTTTATTCTTTGACTCCTTCGCCTGGGGTTCTCGTTTGTCTGTCCTGACTGACTAGTGACTTCATTCATTTGTTCAGGTTCTTCATTTATTGTCTTAAGATGATATTTTAATCTTTTGACATATCTAGGCCAATTATCACCTTTTCTAACCCTTTTTCCTTGCACTGCACTTTCACTTCATTCGTCCCTCTCAAGAGTTTTTATTTTCGTTATGTTGTGGCACAATTTGATTTTCTTCGTCTTCTGAGTCCCTCTCTAACTGACCTAGTTCAGGACTTCTTATTGTGACATCATTTGCCTGAACGTGTTCTGCTTCTTCTATCTGATCCTGTTCAAGTTTTACTTCAACTCTTTCTTTTTCTTCCTTAATGTATTCTTCTTCTCCTAACTGGTCCTTTTCAGGTCTTACTGCATTTTGCTTGTTTGCAGCCTGAACGTGTTCTTCTAAACCTATCTGTCCCTCCTCAGATTTATGTATATTCTGGTTCACCTCTGTCTGAGTATATTTTGCTTTCCTTAACTGTTCCTGCTCAGGGTCTCCAACCATCTCAAATTCAATTTCCTGAGCTTGTTCTTCCATACCTGTCTGGTCCTCTCTAATTTCTTGCTTTTCTAAATTTGTTATACTTCTTGTTTTGATATTTACCTCGGGTATGTCAACCACTGGTATCCTGTCTTCCTGACTTGTGCTCGGTTGTTCTGATCAGCTACTTCAGAAACTGTTATTCTAGATTCCTCAGCTGCACAACCTTCAGCACCCTCAACTGCTGGTATCAGTTGTGGATTTTCTTCCTCAGGAGCTGGTACTCTCTTGGTATGACTAGCATGTATTCAGTTAGGCAAACCTACACATTTCACTGCTGTTGTTGTAACCAGTATGACCTGTTTCGGTGTACTCCACCTTGGTGCTAGACACGTCTCTCGGGTGCGATTCTTCACCACCACCCAGTCTCCAGGATTTAGATCATGTGCTTGATCCGGATGCCTGGCAACTGCGTCTTCTCCAACCTGGTGAGAGACAGAACGCACAAGGTCAGCCAATCTTTTACAATAGTCTGATACCAGATCATCAGTTACGCTTAACAGTCTGAGTCCTGGTTTAAAGGCTAATCTCCTTTTTTTTTCCCATGAGTATTTCATGGGGGCTACACCCTGTGTTTCTGTCAGGATTGTTTCCGAGTCCCATCAGAACAAATGGTCCTTCTGCCTTTCCAATTCTTCCCCAACTGACCACTGTTTCCTGCCTGGGTTATTCTGTTGATGGATTAAACATCTCTGGCAAAGACTCTCTGCGATATCCCTAAACTTCGTATTATACCAATTTTGACGAAAGTGTCGGATCATCGCACCTCTACCTATGTGTGTATCTCCATGGTACATCTGGCCATTTGTGAAAGCATACATCTGACATGACCAGTCTACCATCTGGATAAATCCAGACACCATCTTCTGCTCTCCTTTGACATCCTGTTGTATCCAACCTTCCTTTTCACTTACTTCCACCTCATTCTGTAAATGTCTTACTTCATCCCATGTTTCAAATGCTGAGATAAGCATAAGTTGGCATCTGATTCCAGTTGTTTCAATTTTCTTGTTTACTGCCATTTTGGTTTTGGCACAGTACTGGGCAACTTGGTCAGCGTATCGATTACCAGCAGTCACATAGTCATTTCCGGTCTGATGTGCAGCACACTTGACCACAGCCGCTTCTTTTGGCAATTGTATTGCTTCTAAAAGCTCTTTTACAAATTTTTCATTTTTAATAGGGGTTCCTTGAGAAGTCATGAAATCCCTCTGCATCCAGAGTTGGCCAAAGTCATGCACAACCCCGTAACCATACTGGCTATCAGTATAAATGATTACTCTCCAATGTTTCCCAATTTTGCATGCTTTAATTAAAGCTATCAATTCAGCTATTTGTGTAGACTTGACTCCTGATAAATAGGATGCTTCGACTATTCCAGCCAATGTGCAGACAGCATAAGCTGCACTTAATCCTCCTTCCTCATGCACGAGCCGTCTACAAATATCTCATTTTCACATTCTTTCAGAGGCTCTTCCTGTATGTCTGGGCGAGGTTTGGTACAGTATTCAGTAACATCTAGACAATCATGCTCAACGTCATCCCTCACTTCTCCATGTACTACAGGTAATAGTGTAGCTGGGTTGAGGATTGTACACCTGATTACTGTCACATTTTCTGCTCCCAATATGATTCTTTCATATTTAGTCATTCGACTTTGAGTAAGGTACTCAGTTCTTGTTAAGAGAATTTCCACTGAGTGACAGACATAAACTTTTACGGGATGTCCCATCACAATGGACTCACTTTGTTCAAGACTTGTGCAAGCAGCAGCCACTGCTTTTAAACAACCAATTAATGCTGAGGCTACAGGGTCCAAAGTAGCACAAAAATATGCTACCGGACTTCGCATCAAACCATGTCGCTGAGTCAATACTGATAAAGCACAATTTTCTTGTTCACAACAAAAATAATGCAAATTCTTTTGTATAGTCTGGCATAACTAGAGCAGGAGCTTCAAATAAACAATTTTGTAATTTCACAAAAGCCTCAATGCTTTCATCATCCCAGACTATTGGGTCCTTTGCTCGCTTTCTTGTCATCTGTATTAATGGTTTGGCCAGTAAGGAAAAACCTACAGTCCATTGTCTACAATATCCTACCATACCAAGAAACATTCTGATTTCTCTCTGGGTTTGCGGTAACTGCATATGTTTTATTATTTTTGTTCTTTCAGGTGTCACGCTTCTCACTCCTCTTTCTAATTGATGTCTCAAATATTTAACTCTAGTTTGACAAATGTTAATTTCTCTGGTGACACCTTGTGTACTCCATCAGCCAAATGATTTAACAGGGCAATGGAGTCGATGACACAATCATCTCGTGATGTTGCTGCAACAAGCAAGTTGTCTATGTATTGGCCTAGAACTGAAATTCTAGGCATTACTAGTATTTCTAAACACTTCTTCAGAATCTGATTAAAAATTGAAGGGCTTTCTGTGTACCCTTGAGGAACCCGATTCCACACGAAAGCACGATTTTCAAATTTGAATGAAAAAAGATACTGGATGTATTAGGATGGAGATAATGTATGACATAAATCAATTACAGTAAACCATCCTGCATTCCATGGTATTTGATATAGGATTACTGCTGGGTTCGGCACTACAGGACAACAAGGCACCACAATTGTATTTATTTTTCGCAGATCCTGCACTATCTGATATTTCCCGTTAGGTTTCTTAATGCCAATTGTAGGTGGATTACAGGGACTGCTCATTATTTCTTTTAAAATGCCTTGTTCAATCATTCTGCTATGACACCTGCTTTAATTTCAGGGCTAGTTTTATATTGTTTCGTGTTTGGGTAGACGGCACCTTCTTTCACAGTCACTTTCACTGGATATACATCTGCCATTAACCCTACTTCTTTTCCAGTGAAATCCCACACTTCTGGATTTACTGTTAATTTTAATTCATCATTGAATACAATTCGTCAGCTTCTGTACCATGTTTTTCTAGCATTATTTTTTAAATAGCATTTTCATCAGGGGTCTGAATTGCAACACCATCCAGTGTACAATAAATTGTACAGTTCATTTTGCATAGTAAGTCTCTTCCTAACAAGTTTACAGGGCTAGAATTGCACACTACAAATTTGTGCATTTCCCTAAAATTGCCAATTTGTACCTCCATTGGTTCTGTGATTGGATTCCTAATCTGTCTATTTGAAACACCCACTACTTGGATGGCTTCTCCTGAGAGTGGTAGGTTTGGGATGTCAGCTGTTCTCACAGTAGAACGGGTAACACCAGTATCCAACAAAAAGGTAATGTCTTTTCCTTCTACCTTTCCATCAATATATGGACCTGACTGCTCTAACGGTAAGGATGCGCCAATACGCACTCCTCTTCCTCCCCCCTCAGGCACCGTCATTGTTTCATCTTTAGAAGAACAACTGTTATGCAAAAGAAATTGTGAAGTTACAGAATTTATCTTACCACTTTCTCCTGGAAATCCGGCGTCCGCACTGTACTTTGCTCTGTTTATACAATTTGGCATAGGGGCAGGTGGTAACTGACTGTGTTGATTAACAACTGGTTGACTCAATATCACCTCATTCTGCGTCTGTGTATTTAAATTTTGATTTGTGCCATTATTATTTTGAATATTTTTACACTTTTTTTTCCAATGCCCCAATTTTCCGCACCTTTGACAAGAAAATTTCTTCTTTGCTTCCTCTCAGCTCATTTTCCCTTTTGGTTTTCCCCCATTACTTTCATTCTGTCCATGTCCTCCCTTTGATCATTATTCTGATCATTTAGTTTAAGCTCTTGCTGTTCTGCCAATTTTACTTGTGCCCACATTACTTTTTCTTCTAACTTTTTGCATCTATTTTCGATCTCATCTTCGCAGTATTTTGCATATTTTAGAACTTCATCTATTGGCTTTCCTTCCCAACACAACATATGGTTTTGAATCATCTGACAAACCTCAGGTCTCAGTCCAGATACAAACTGATACACAAAATGTCCCATACCTTTATCTCCATTATACTCAAATCCACTATACTGCTTGAACACCTGTAGCAGGCGTTCATTATAAGCATGTACAGTTGCATTTATTTCTTGAGTTATTCTGTCTATTTTTATCCAATCTGTTTCTTTTGGGGGATTTTTCCCTTTCAAGAAAGTGATCACCTGGTGATACTTCTTCCTTACCTCCTCTGAGGGTGTTCCTGTTTTCTCATCTCTTGGGTACTCATCACTAGGCCAATCAACTGTGATTTTACATTCAGTCCATAAATCTGCAGCTACTACTATGTCAAACAGACCATCCAAATCCTTCAACAAAACTTTAGAAACTCTCACAAACCTTTTAACCTGTCTATACCATTCAACTGTCTTCTCTCATAGTTTGGGAAAATCATTAGTAAATGATAAAATATCTTGTCGGGTCCATGGAACATGTACATATTCTCCTCCTGGTACCTCTCTCATTGGGCATAATCTTTCTGTCTTTTTAGGTTCTTTTAATAAATATTCTGATGCAGTCCTATTTGCCTGTGCTTCCTCCTTTTTCTTTGTCCACCTTGTTTTTCACCTGCTAAATCTCCCAATTTCTGTAATATTGTCATTAATTCCTTAATCTGTAATTTTCATGCAGATAAATTCATATTTTCCAAATCTTTCTCAGTAAATTCTGCTTTATATGGTATTTCCAATACTTTTGATCTCCCTATTTCAATTCTCATTTCAGAAGCAAGCTCTGTCAGTTGTTCATTAAATATCTTTACATTTCTAGTTATGCTCCAACATATAAACAACAATTCTGCTTCACTGTACGTATTTAGCCTGTCTATTCCCACATTTCCAGCTATCATTTCTTCCAATTTTACTTTTAATTAAAAAATGTCCAAAATCTTTGACTGTTGATTCGGTTTGTGTATTCCCTGTGCCCACCTTTCTAATTCTTCTGGTGACACTATTGTGGCAGTTTTAGTTCCTGTGGATGTTTCTAATCATATTTCTTTTGAACAACTGGGAACAACTCTTCTCGGAGTTTCACTTATGTGTTCTCTCATCGGCATATCTGTTAGAAATATTACCGACTCACATTCACTGGCTTAATCTTCAATTATTATGTTCTCTTTTCTAGGTTCTATTATTGGAGTGGCCATAACTGGTAGTTCTGGATAATTTCCCTTATCCCCATACAATGAGAAAATCGGGCCTATAGTCCCTGGTATAGTCAAAGCTTCAGGCTGTGCTCTCAATTGTGTTCTTTTCTGTATTAATTCTTCTCTATTTTTGTTTATAGCTTCTCTTTCCTTTTCCTGAAGTATCCTTTCATTTAATGAGTCATGCATAATCTGAGGAACTAATGGTGTTTCTAAAGCAGGGGCACTTGGAATAGTTCTATTAGGTTCCTCCTGATATGGCGGAGGATTCTTTCTTAGGATATATTCCATAAATTCATCATCTGATTCCCCACAACCTGTCATTGTTAAATGCTTAGTTTTTCTTGTACTTTTGCCTCCTGACTGTTCCCCTAACATTAATACAGGATACAGTCCTTCGGTAACCATTGCCTGTCTCCATGGTTTCATCTGATCTTCACGTGATTCATGCATTCTTTTAGGGTAAAATCCTCTATAACTCCTAGTATTTCTAGACCGGTCTCGATCAAATGCCTCTGCTTCCCATTCTTATAAGGCCTTATATTGTGTTATTCTTGGTCTAGGTTCTAATTAATTCATTCTCGTCCTTTAATTCTGAAGAATTCCCCCATTGAAAGTACCATTTTCTGGGAAAGCTAGTATTCCATCACTTTTTGTATTCTCAATCCAACTTTCTAACCATGCACAGGTATGATAGCCTCTTTCCATCATCATAAATGAGGCGGGTGTCTTTCGTGGTGGAATAAGAATTCCCTCTCTATCTTAATAGGGTTATCTTTCTTGAAATAATTTTTGATTCTCTGCATAAGTGACATTTTTCTTTTCTCTCCATACATTTGAGGACAAGATCCTCTTATATATTCTTCTCTTGCAAACCCAAAATATCTTCTTTCTGGGCGATTCCCTATTAATGTCGGATCGTATGTCCACATATAAACTCTACTGTCTAGTACTATTGCTGCTTCGGTTTCATTAACCAATTAATCTTTTTGTTTACACTCCGGTTTCTCCAATCCTGTTGCAACCTCTATTCGTTCATCCAATCAAGCTCAATTTGACAAAATTCACTTATCCAATACTAGCGCTGCTCTGTTGTAACATCAGTATCACTCCTCTCTACTGACCCCTCCTTTACAATCTTCCAAAAATCGCACACCCGCTGTCTCAACCAATCCCAGCGCAGCACTCTGTGACGTCAGTGCAACTCTGGCAGCTGACCCTCCCATCACAAGGTAATCTGAAAACTTAATTTTCCTTTAACCTTTTACCAACATTTTCATCAATAACGACATAAAAATATTCGCTACTCTGTCTGTTTCATAAAGGTAAAAGAATGGTTGATTTCTTTTACTACAAGTAAAATCTTCAGCTTACTCTTCATACACTGCAAGTAAAACCTTCTGCTTACTCTTCACCCAGCTCAGAAGAACCTGCTACTCCTCTAGTGTTACCCTTTCTAGGTGATATAACACCAAAGTTTCACCAGTGAACTTTTTGCCAACAATCGCTCTCGCTTATTCACGAAACGTAATTTCTATTGTAAACAGACGAAAAACCTCACTGCAGTGTGGCTTCCATTCACCTCCCGCTATACATTTCCCGGGAATTTCCAGAGAACATAAAACAGTATACAAGCGGGTTTGGTAAAACATAAAATGATAACCAATAATCACCAAACTAATCAATAAAAACCATACCTCTGCTACCAGCAAACTGATCCAGTGGGCTACCAACCTGCGCAAATCTATCACTCTATATTCAGCTGGGCCCATATACACAATCACTTCATATAGGCTAGTCAACAGTATAGGTAGTATAGGGCACAGGTTGCGCTGCCAGGGGCACTCGGGCGGCTGGGTGCAGGGTGCCTTTGAGCCGTCGGTCGCTCAATGTTGTTCAATGGGAAAGGTAAAAAGGGAACAAAGGCTGCAGACTCTGGGACGGCGATTCTTCAGGTGCGACCACCACTTCGAGAGGTAAGTTGGGATCCTGGAGAAGAGGTAGGTACCCCAAAGGGAGGCACAGGGAGTCGCAGGGCGCCAGGTGCAGGGGTGTCTTTGGGTGTTGGGAAATCTTACCCCAGGCGTCGTCTGGTTCGTCGAGGAGGGTATTTTGGCACTGGACTTCGGGTCCCAGTCGCGGGGAGGACGTCCTCGTGGTCTTGGATCACTCGGGCACGGGCCGGGCACGGCGGGTGCAGAGTGGGCAGGTCTTAAGCTGCCTGGCTGGCACCAGGGGTTGGTTGTTTAAGCAGAGCCTCTGCTTATGGGAGTCCCAGTCTTTAAGAGGGTCAAGGCAGGCAGGTCCTCCAGGTGTCCCAAGGTTGCTGTCCGCAGGAGTCGCCAGGATTAAGCAGGAACAAGTTCCAGGATCGACAGGCCGGTAGGGCGGGGCCATGTCAGTGGGTGTCGTCCTGTTGTTACCAGCTGCACGGCGGGTCTGCTTCTTCTTGATCTTCTTTCTTCTTTTCTTATCGGGATCTGCAGAAGGAAGGTTCAGGGTGCCCCTAAATGCTAAATTTAGGGGCGTTACAGGTAGGTTCAAGGGCAGGGACCAATAGGTTCCTGTCCTGGGGTGGGTACACCCCTTAGCCTTCTCCTCTCCTATGGGAGGGAAGCAGGAGCCTAGCTGTGATTGGGCAGGGCTCCCCATCTTCGAGATGGCCGGAGCCCGGGGTCGTGTTTCACCTCACCTCTCCCACCTGTGGGGTGGGGTTGGCACAGGCTGGCACACCCCCCTTCCTGACTTAGGGTTTCCCACCAGTCTTCCCGCCAGAGTGGGGGTTAGAACCGGTGGGGGTCAGTTGCTGAGTATAGCAAATGGTCTGGAGAAGCTCACAGAGGCGGCATGCCCTTGAAGCTTCCCCCTGCCCATCCTGGGGGAGGAGACCTAGCACCTCGCCCAGGATGTGCATTGTTGCAGGCCCAGGAGAGCGGGGGGCTCTCCACCCAGGGGTCCACTCCACCCAGGGGTCCAGCAACATGTCTGCTGTATGGCAGCCTCTGCAGCCACTCAACCCAGACGTGGATTGTAGGTTCGGTTTTCAGGGGGCATCTGGTGCATTTCTACATTAAATCCCACTCTGGCATCAGTGCGGGTTTAATGTGCTGAGAAGTTTGGTACCAAACTTGTCAGTCTTCAGTGTAGCCATTATGGTGCTGTGAAGTTCGTAATGACAACCACCCAGCACCATATACTCTTAATGGCATCACTACACTTACAGTGCCCAGGAATGTCCCTTGGTACAGTAGGTGCACTGGGCTCATGCACCTGTGGCCACACCTCTGGCATAGGGCACCCAGCTAGACGGGTGACTAAAGTATGCCAGGGTAGTGGGTTCTGTGGGCATGGCACAGAGGGATGTGTGCCATGTCGACTCCTTGTTTAGTTCTGTACTTAGACACTCAGCCTGCTAAGGTAGTGTGTGGGTGTCCGGGTACAGGGCCCCTGAGGGTGGCACAATAAGTGCTGCAGCCCTCAGGGGTCTTCTCTGGTCACCATGCCCTGGGTACCTAGGGTACCATTTACTAGGGGCTGACAGGTGGCCAGAGATGCCAATTGGGTTTTAGTTTCAACACAGTTTTAGGGAAGGAACATAGGCCCTGGGTACCTGGTTGGCAGGAGCCCTGGGCACTCTCAGTCAAAGCACATCAGCAGTTCAGAAAAAAGTGGGGGCATACCAATGCAAGAAAGATGGCACTTTCTCACATAAGTTCATCCACCTTATTATGTCGTTAAATAACCACAGACTCAGAAAGGTTTCCATGTTTATCTAATTAATGATATGAGCAAAACAAATTATAGTGATAACCAGCCGCGGCCGGTAGTGGGCGTACCTGCCGGGCTGTGATGGGAGGGGGAGGGGCAGGGTGGGGGGGTTGTAATGCATGGATTATGGAGCTTTACAGGTAAGTAAACAACTAAATAAATAAAACGAATTTTGTTGCGTGCACTGAATCACCAAATGCTATGCAGTGCGCGCAACGAAATTCGTTTTATTTATTTATATGTTTACTTACCTGTAAAGCTCTGTAATCCATAGATTACTACCCCCCACCCTGCCCCTCCCCCTCCCCACGTCACCGCCCACGTCCGACTACCGGCCGCGGCTGGTGATAACTCCATCATATCCAAGGAAGTAAGTCCAATATTTAAACTTTCTATTCTATTAAATGAGATTTCACAACAACAAGTACCTCTGGAAAAGGAGGATATAGAGAGAAGAGCACATTGACACAATACACATAGTTATATTTACCTAGGATGGTGTGAAAATCAAACCCCTCTGGCCAAGAGTTAATGGGTTCCCTGGAAAGTTCAGGTGACAAAGACTTCAGGACAGGATAGATGACCTCTTCTGGATTTGACGCCTGCGTCTCACCCCTCTCTGACACTAACTTCCTCCTCAATTCTTCAGCGATCTTCTAATACTATTACCTCCTTGATTCTTCAGCAAATTTTCCTCGATTCTTCCGTGGCCGCCTTCTAATTTATTTAGCTTTAAAATTCTAAGTCTACTTCTTCAGGTATTAGGTCAGCATTCAGACATCGTTGAAAAAGTAAAGAAATAGATATTTTTTTTATATTTCTTTACTTTTGCAGCAATTGCGGGACCCACGCTTTACCTTTAACCATGCTAAAGGTAAAGTGCAGGTGCCACGATTGTAGCAAAAGTAAACAAATAGAAAATAAAATCTATTTATTTACTTTTTCAACGATGTCCGAATGCTGATCAAATACCTGAAGAAGCAGACTTAGAATTAAAGGCCTGCCATTTTTTCCTATTTGTCAGTCAATCAATCAGGCGAATTTGTAAAGCGCGCTACTCACCCGCTAGGGTCTCAAGGCGCTGGAGGGGGGGGTCCGCTACTGCTCGAAAAGCCATGTCTTGAGTTGTTTCCTGAAGGAGAGATGGTCCTGGGTCAGCCGTAGGTGGATGGGGAGGAAGTTTCTTGTCTTGGCCGCCAGGTAGGAGAAGGATCTTCCTCCGGCGGTGGCTCTGCGGGTACGTGGGACGGTGGCGAGGGCGAGGCTGGTCGAGCGGAGCTGGCGGGTGGGTGTGTAGAATGTGAGGCGGTTGTTGAGGTACTTGGGTCCCAAGTCGTGGAGAGCTTTGTGTGCGTGGGTGAGGAGTCTGAACGTGATCCTCTTGCTGACGGGGAGCCAGTGCAGGTCTCTCAGATGAACAGAGATGTCGTCGTGGCGGGGGATGTCCAGGATGAGTCGTGCAGAAGCGTTCTGTATGCGCTGGAGTCTTTTCTGGAGTTTGGCTGTGGTTCCCGCGTAGAGGGTGTTCCCGTAGTCTAGTCGGCTGGTGACGAGGGCCTGGGTGACCGTCTTCCTGGTTTCGGTGGAGATCCACCGGAAGATATTTCGGAGCATGCGCAGGGTGTTAAAACAGGATGACGAGACGGCGTTGACTTGTTTGGTCATCGTGAGGGAGGAGTCAAGGATGAAGCCCAGGTTGCGTGTATGGTCCGTTGGCTTGGGTGCGGTGCCCAGGGCAGGGGGCCACCAGGAGTTGTCCCAGGCGGAGGGGGATGATCCCAGGATGAGGACTTCCGTCTTGTCTGAGTTCAGTTTCAGGCGGCTGGTCTTCATCCACTCTGCGACGTCTTTCATTCGTTCCTGGAGGCTGGCTCTGGCGGTGGCGGGGTCGTTGGTGAGGGAGAGGATCAGCTGGGTGTCGTCAGCGTAGGAGATGATGTTTAGGTTGTGTTGGTGTGCGATGGCTGCGAGGGGACTCATGTAGACGGTGAAGAGGGTGGGGCTGAGCGAGGATCCTTGAGGTACGCCGCAGATGACTTCGGTGGCTGCGGAACGGAACGGGGGAGGCGGACTCTCTGGGTTCTTCCGGTGAGGAACGAGATGATCCACTCCAGTGCCTTCCCTTGGATTCCGGTGTTGCTGAGGCGCTGTATAAGTGTGCGGTGGCATACTGTGTCGAATGCTGCTGAGAGATCCAGGAGGATGAGGGCAGCTGTTTCCCCGTTGTCCAGCAGGGATCTGATGTCGTCGGTGGCTGCGATGACGGCGGTCTCAGTGCTGTGGTTAGCTCGGAAACCGGACTGTGAAGGGTCGAGGGATCCGTTCGTCTCGAGGAAGGTGGCGAGTTGTTTGTTGACGGTCTTCTCGATGACTTTGGCAGGGAAAGGGAGGAGCGAGATGGGGCGGAAGTTCTTGAGATCCGTGGGGTCCGCGGTGGGTTTCTGCAGGAGAGCGCTGAGCTTGGCGTGTTTCCAGCTTTCCGGAAAGGTGGCGGTGGCGAAGGAGATGTTGATGATGTGCCGGGGTTGGGGTGCGATGATGGAGTCGGCCTTGTTGAAGACGAGGTGAGGGCAGGGGTCGGTTGGGGATCCGGAGTGGATGGTGTTCATCGTGTGGGTGGTGTCTTCGGTGCTGACCGGGGTCCAGTTGCAGAGGGTGGAGGTGGGGGGCGCTGGTTCGGTGGTTGGGTGCGTGGTCTGTGTGCCGAAGCTATTGTGTATATCGGCGATCTTCCGGTGGAAGAACAGGTACTCTGGTTTACCTGTAGAGTGTGGCCGCTGGCTCTGGAAAGGGTACAGGGGTGGCACTGGGTCGCTGTGGCTTCTGTCACGCCTCAGACGCCTTGGCGCGCGCTCATGTGCATGCTTTCCTTCATGTTTGCCTCTGCAGACCGGGATGTGCTTGATAATCTTTCTCTTCGCTTCACCGCAAGGGGTGAAATTGTCATGCAGTGCTTGTCATGGCTGCATAGCATTCATTATCCTCACTATCTAAATAGAGCTCCAGCTGTCTATTGTCTTGAAACCTCTCTGCCGGCTCTCACTGTTGTGTTGTGGGTCGAGTGGACTTGCCCACTAAGTTTAGGGGGGAGTGAGCACGTGGGTAACATGTCTACCCTGTGGGTGTCCAGGGATTAGTTCAGTCTGGCGTCCAAAGTAAGGAACTGAATAAAAGCAGAGATCGCAGTGGGCCAGGTGTGGTCTTTAGTATTTGATCATTATACTGTGTCTGTGTCATTTAATTAACACTGTGCACTTTGGAGGCACAATTCTACACTCTCTCACTCTCACTCTCAATCTCTCTCTCTGTCTCTCTCTCTCTGTCTCTCTCTCTGTCTCTCTCTCTTCTCTCTCTCTTCTCTCTCCCCGGTTCGCGCGCTCTTTCTCTCTCTCTCTCTCTCTCTTTCTCTCTTTCTCTCTCTCTCTCTTTCTCTCTCTCTCTCTCTCCCTCTCTCTCTCTCTCTCCCTCTCTCTTTCTCTCCTCTCTCTCTTTCTCTCTCTCTCTTTCTCTCTCTCTCTCCCCCTCTTTCTCTTTCTCTCTCTCTCTCTCTCTCCCCCTCTTTCTCTTTCTCTCTCTCTCTTTCTCTTTCGCTCTCTCTCTCTTTCGCTCTCTCTCTCTTTCGCTCTCTTTCTGTGTCTCTCTCTCTCTTTCTGTGTCTCTCTCTCTCTTTCTCTTTCTCTCTCTTTCTCTTTCTCTCTCTTTCTCTCTCTTTCGCTCTCTCTCTTTCGCTCTCTTTCTTTCTCCCCGGTCTCTCCTCTCTGACTTTGAGGGCTAAGATACTATGAAGGTGTGCCTGGAGCGCTTCTGTATTAGAAAATGTGGTTTAAGGCCACCCTGAGCCTTAGCATGGGGAAATTCACACTATAGCACCTGGCTTCAGTCTCTCTGAGACCCAACTTATGCATGCTGCATACCACTGCTCTAAAGGAGTCCCTGTGCGCTCACCTATTGCTTTATCGCCTGCTTTGTCTCTTATTGCCCACACCACCCCAGTTTTTACATTCCAGTAACTGTTTTGCTGAAGATTTCTCACTTCCCACTCTTTCCAAATGGTTACTTGCTGCCCAGGAATTGTTTGCATTCTTAACCACTCTCCTTTGAAGCTGCAAAGCAGAAACCCACAGTGCAACCTGTCTGTACAATGGCTGCAATCACCTTGAAATAGCTAAAGAGGGAACTCTACTCTTTTATGGCTGGGAAGGATGATACTTATGAAGTGAGGTCAGAGCTATACATTCTGACACTGGCACCTTCCAGAAGCACCTGGGCTCAACAGAACATAGACCGGACTTGACTGAAGATTTCTTGATCAAGATTAAAAGGACATTGTCCATCAGGTCAAAGCATGCTTTACGGCACCAATGGGCTCTTCAATTAATGTCGCTAGGAAATAGGACCACTACAAGTAAAAGGGATTCAGTCCATGCCCCATCTAATTTTTCACAAGACACAAACCTGAAACTGAAAAAAAATCCTCATTCCAGGTCATATTCTTTGGAAATGGGTGATTCACTTTGACCTCCTTGTACCTGCCACAGTGCTGGTGCCTTTGAATGGCATGTCAAAGCAATTCTATAACCCAGCAATGAACACCTCTAAAGAACAAGATAAAAGAAGGCAAGGGACTCTTGGTCCCTGGGTTCACCCAGAGATAACAGTGATTATTCTCTGAAGAAGTTGCATCACCCCAAAAGGATACTGCAACTCTCTCTTGAGCAATATCGGGTTGGCTTTGTTGTTGTACCCTGATGTCACCCTACCAAGTACTATAATTGGCATCATACTCTCATTGACCAAGGGTGCTCCTTTGACTGGGAACACATTAGTTTGCCATTTTACATAATACTCCCGGCCACCCTCTAGATGCCTGCCTTGGCATACTCAGCCCTGCTTATTTGTTCCTAATGTTCATCCCTACCTCCTATTGCTGCAGGCTGGTACCACTCTGTTTCTGTCCATAGAGCTGCCTTTACATGCACTTGCAGTGGCTTTTTGCTAACCTCATGAGCTCTTCTGCCATATGTCTCATCTCGCTGTAGTTTTAGAAGTTAGTGTGACCGAATACTGTCCTGCACGCTCACATCTAGACGTGTCCCGACTCTTGAAGTGATGATGCATGTTTACTACAAGACCTAAGCTTCTGGAAGAAAAGAAAAAGGTACAAATTAATATAATTCCTTACTTTGGTGATAATGAGAGCCTGGTGACCTCACAGCAATTACATGAGGAGGTCTTTGCTTGTCAAACATGGAATTAAATCACATGAACTATCAACTATTAAACCTCACATTCTTGGTCCTGGATTGCGGAGAAAAAGTCGACTCACTGATAATAGAAGACAGCATTATGAACTGTTCTGGAGGCTTGGGCATGATTTGAGTAATAAAGCCTTCTGTACGTGGCACTTGGCTTACAGACTGTTCAATATTTATCGATTCCTGCACTTAAATGCAAATATCTGGATCAATGCAGCTTACCTATTGAAAGCTATACATTCCTTTGGACACAGTGGCCTTCTTTGGGCATCAACCCTGTATAAGATTTGCTAAATGCTGACCACAATTCATTTAATGATTTATGAGAAAAATATCACCTCTCCACCTCACGATAATGCGGATACATGCAAATCTTACATTGTTTGAGGAATCGATTAGGTCCACTCTCCGAAGCACTACATTTGTCCCGTCTTGAAAAATACTAACATGCGTTGCAAGTGCCAGAGTGTGATCTCTGGTGTCTGAGGTTCCCTGCTAAAAAAAGCTACTTGACCATTCCACCAAGGTATTCCTACCTACCCATTTTGTAATGACATGCTTTATTCCGTTAACAAATCCTTTAGGCCATAGTCAGTGCTGGCATTTCTCCACCATGATTCCCTTCTATCCTGATAATTGACATCTTTACTTAGTTCTAAAATGGAAATCCACTGTGCTCTGACCCAAGATGATTGGCTGAAAGAGCTAATGGTGATGGCTATTCATTAATGTTTGATGTACAAATTCAATGTCCAGGTCCCAATATAAGAGCAGAGATGGGACCCCTTTTTCGCGAGATGAGACTCCTCATGTTTACTGATGCTACATCTAGTTTCAAATTGATACTTTGAAATAGTTCAACTTATATATTCTATTTGTATATTGACTTTTCTGGTGCAATCGAGGCGTCTTTGCCTTTTCACTTGTTATTTAGACATAAATTAATTTCTCGCATGTTATTACAAGCTTTTCTTCTCAGTACCATTTCTCCTTCTTCCTTTTCGCTTTCTCTTTTGTGTTTCCCTTGTTTTTTCTAATATGTCTTTCAATATCAGTAGCTTAGTGTCAGGGCATGGGAACACTGTGCCTGTAATTACAAATACAGGAATATTGGTTCCTAGTATTAACATGAGATCTTAAGTCGATGCGATGTTGATGCCAACATAAGTGACAAAAGCAAGTTGAATCTGTGTCTCCTCATCAATTTCCACATGTGAACACGTAATTCTGGGCATTTTACTGAGGGCAAAGCCCCCCAGATATGACCTGGAGGATCTGTCTCTGGTAAAAATGCAGGATATCCGTACCCAGGAATTATAAATGAGCTAACACCAGGCACTTGTCACCGTTTTGGTTGTTTTTGACCAAAATGGGATTGAGCAGCCGCTTTAAATAAAAAAGCCTGTCTAAGTCTTTGTAATCTGACTGTGATCAATGTTTACACTCTCTTGTCTTGCATCCCGGGATGTATCTTTAAATGTGGTGGACAAGGTGGGACACCGCCCCCCGTATTATCTTGGAGTGACGTTAATGTTCTTTTTTTTTTTTTTTCTGTCGCATTACTAGGAGTAGGGAGACTCCGAGGCCCCTCATCACATTCTGTGGAAGGGACACCTTCTTGCACAAAAACAATTGTGAGAGGCATTTTCCATTTTCTGTGCGTGTGCAGAATGCAGCACATAGAAAAAGGAAAAAGGAGATATAAAGATATTTCTCCTTTGTTATGCCTCACCAGGGGAGGCATAGTGTGTTGACGCATTCCTAGATCTACCACTGATGGTAAATCTGGGAATATGCCAAACTCCATGGGTTGATGCGTGGGAACACCCACGCTCCACCCATGTAACACTTCCCTGTCGCAGAGTAATGCAAGGCAACGATTTGCGCTGCTATGCGTTACTGTAGACTTATCAAGCTGCACAGAGCTAAGCAAGGTGGCTTTGTGTGGCTTGATAAATCTCACTTAGGTGTTTTGCATTGCCCTGTCGCACCCCCTTGCAAGGACAGAGGCAACGTAACATCTTGATAAACATGGCCCTAAGTACATACCTTGCCAATGGGCCAGATTTTCCCCACCTTGAAGTTAACAGTATCCTAGTTCACTTCAGGGGCAGTGGAGGAAAACCTTCCTATTTCCAGAGTCCTAGTAAAGAGGACCTAGGTTCTGAAAAATCAGTTTATATTAACTAATTATTATTGATGGAGCTGCATGCCACATGTTTTTGATGGCCTGTCACTTTGGAACTATATCTTTCACCATCATAACCATCCCACTGGATATGGCCACCCCTGTCCTTTGGTCGGACCACCTCTTGATTAGGTTTCATATTTTTGGCGCTAATAAATCCTCGTGTCTATCGGCTAGTCATCCCAGGCAATCCTATCGAGCATACCATCGGGTGACCCCGGAAAGTCTGGCGCAGGCCCTCTTGGCTCATCCCTGCCCTCTGTCAGGGGATCTTGAGATGGATCTTGATTTGTTGCAAAGGTGGCTAGTGGAGCGACTGGATGAATTAGCTCCTGAGACTGCGCCCGGAAAACCTCTAGACGGACCTCGGCCCCTTGGTTTACGGAGGCTCTGGCTTTGTCACGACGCAACTGTAAGGTGGCAGAACGGCTCTGGCGACAGCAGTATGATGTTGAGGCCAAGGCAACCTATAGGTCGGCCATTAAGGCCTATCATGCTGACATTCTATCTGAAAAGAAGAAGTTCTTCTCTGCGAGAATTGAGACTGCCTCGAGTTCCAGCAGGGAGATCTTCACTATTGTTAAGGAGTTTATGACTCCTAAGGCAATTGCGTCGCATCATGAGATGTCTGAGTCATGGGTGATTTCGTTAGCTGGTTTTTTTACCACGAAGATCAAGCACATCCAAGACTCTTTCTCGCCATTGGATCCGAGTGTTATTACTAGCTCGGGGGGTCAGTCAAATGTGTCCGCTGGATCTGGTCTCACTCTTTCGGAGTTTCCATCTCTCTTGCTCTGCATCGGAGGATCTTCTGATCAAGCTTAAATCGGGTTCACCTTTAGACCCGTGCCCTGCCAAATTCTTGGCTGGGGTGACGGAGGTGATGAATCCGCTGATTAATCCCATTCTTAATCTATCCTTGATCAGGGGGGTGGTGCCCGCAGTGTGGAAGCAGGCGATGGTTGTTCCATTGCTTAAAAAGTCGGGTCTGGATCCAGAGCTGCATGCTAACTACAGGCCGATCTCCCTCCTGTCCGCTCTGGCAAAGGTGGTGGAGAAACACGTGCACAAGGTGCTCTCCACTTTCCTTGAAACTCACAGTCTACTGCATTCCACCCAGTCGGGCTTTAGGACGAACTTAAGCACCGAGACGGCACTCTTGGAGGTCAATGAGGCTATCAAGGAGGTGCTGGATGCAGGAGGAAGGGCCATGTTGGTAATGCTAGACCTGTCGGCGGCCTTCGACACCGTCCCTCATGAGGGTCTCCTTAGTAGACTCTATGAGATCGGTCTGAGAGGGACGGTGTTGAGCTGGTTTCGATCTTATTTAGCTGGTCGCCGGCAGGTGGTCTGGGCTCCGCCGTACTCGGCCGAAGTGCCGCCTCTGGAGGTCGGAGTTCCACAGGGGTCGGTATTGAGTCCGACTCTTTTTTTTTTTTCTTTTTTTTTTTTTTGAAGACCTTTATTTGCATCATTAGGATAAACATGTACGGGCCTACAACCAATCCGGCCGGCCACAAATCAAAGACAATCAAGAGGCAAAAGAGGCGACACGAGACCAGGTGGCAGGCAAGCAAACATAATCGAACAATGCTAGAAATGGGATAAGCAGCAATAATGGCCCAACATCAGGATCAATGAGGTCTATTTTATAATGAGGGGACAAGGCTCAAGGCTGACTCACAAATACGGAAAAACCCAGAAACAGGATTATACCCATGCCAGAACGAGAGGAGGAGGGAGGGGGGGGGTGGGGGGGAGGAGGATGTAAGGGCATGATACGACCATAGCACAAAACAGACGCAAAATGTAGTGGAGAAGCATACAAGTGCTACCAAGATCTAATGACCCCCACCCAATAACACGCTAACGGAGGCAAGGGGAACGGAAAAATGTACGAATCAAGCCCACTTCTCACAATACGAGCCTGGGAAAAAGGGGGAAGGGGGGGGGGGGGGGGGGAAAGGGGGGGGGGGAGAAGGGAAGGGGGGGAAAAATAGGAAGGAAACTAGGGGAGGAAACCAAAAAAGGACAAAAAAAGGGGGAGGGAAAGGAAGGGAGAAGAACAAAATAAAGAAAAATAAAAGTGAAACACAATCGTGCGAGACGGGCGCCACCCCGGGCCAAGCAACCCGTGGCTAATAGTACAGAAGAAATTGGTAGCTGGCGAAAAGAAGGGTATGGCAGTCGCAACGAAGCATCGAAACCGAGAAAAGTGGCAAAGCAATAGACCCCAACCCACCCAAGCCTGAGAAACGAGGACAGAAGCGGCACCGCTATAAAGGGATAGAAAAGGGCCATAGAACCAAAAGAAAACATCTGAAAGACCCCACCCACCCGTCCCACCCCGCACCCCTGCAGAAGGCTACGGCCTACCCTCCAAACAGCGTGCCTGTCGCCCTAATCCGAAACCCGAAATATAGTGAAAGAAAAGTAGAGGAAGAAGACAAAAAGAGAAGGAGAGGAAATACAAAACAAAAAATAAAGTGTGAGGGAGGAGCCAGAGGATATGAACAAACACATTCGGCCACGACCCTCCCCCGACCAACAAATGAATAAGTATCAAATCAGTACTACACCTTCACATACAGCAAGAACCACAGGGAGGGGGAGGAGGGAGAGATCTTAACGTTTCACCATGTCGGGAATACAGACATCAATGCAATGGGCCGGTAGACCAGCAAACTATCATGTCGTGCAACTCACCCCCAACCCTTCCTGATCACGAAACCAACCCAATCAAGGATAATGTGGAGCGGACCACCCAGCAAAAAATAATCATAACGTAGTCCAGAGTCACGATAATGATATAAATCAGGTAGAGCTTTCGTACGGAGGGAATACAAAAAGTCAATTAAGCAAGTCAATTGTAGCAGTAACGACAAGGCAAGCAAAGGCAAGCCGGAGTCCAGGTGCGCAGTTCGACAGTACAAAGGTATCCCTCCAGAACAAAAGTTCGAATCCAACGAAGCGGGAGCAAACAGCGGCCCACCATGAGTCCCAGGCACCTGGGAAGAAGCAGATCTCCGCGGCGTGTGGAAGTCCTCGGAATCCAGGCGACGAGGAAGCAGAGGGTCAAAAGTCACCGAAGAACAACAACAGCAACTCCTGGCGCAGCCGAAGGGGGTGAAGCAATGGCGGCATCAGGACGATAGGGGTGCATGAAAGAGCGGCGGCCCAAAATGGCGGCGAGCCACACGGAGTCAGCAGAGGCACCGGGGGCCAAGACAGCATACAATGACATCAAGGCGTCCAGGACATCTCCGGGCGTGGGCGCTCGAGTACACACCCAGGCCTCTGCACAATCCGGCCGGCAAGGAGCATCGGTGCAGAGCGGAGTGCCCCCCACGTTGTCGGCAGCCATCTTGTGAGTTTCGCCGCCCCACACTCCACCGTGGGCCCCCAAACAGTTCCCAAATGTAGGACTTTACAGACCCCCGGAGGCTCCCAACAACGGCCTTACCGGCACAGGATGGGAGAGCGCCCGATGGGGGGGGATCCTCTCCGAACAGCGGCAGGCCCCACAGGCGAGAGCAAGGCGCGGGGTCCGGGACCGCCGGACAGGACAAAGGCGAAGGGACCCCTTCACACGGTCAGCCCCCAACACAGCTCGTCCCCCTCCAGCCGCACGGCCCAGTCATCGGGCCGGTTCAGGATCTCCGGGGCACACGCACAACGGTTCCCACCAGTGGCTCACTTTCGCGGCCGGGGCCAGCAATCTCTTCTCCGCCGGTCGGGTCCCGCAGGAATCTCTTCTCCGCCGGTCGGGTCCCGCAGGCGAGGTCCCGGTCTCGAGTGCCCGGAGGCCCCAATCTCACCGAGAGCACAGCTGCAGATCCACAGCACCCAGGGACCTCCGGATCAGACGGTGAGTAAGAGTGGGTGTTCAAAGTTCGAATTCTGTATGGAAGTAGCGTCGCAGTGCAGGATATATGACAGGATAGTCGAAGTTAGCCGAAGGGTCGACGGAGCCGAGCTAAAAGGCGGCCATTACGTCCGCGAGCTAGGCTCCTCCCCCTCGAGTCCGACTCTTTTTAATATCTTTCTGGCCCCTTTAGCGGCGCTGGCTGAGTCTTTTGGGGCTCAGATCCTGTCATACGCCGATGACACTCAGCTCCTTTTCACTTGTGGAAAGGGGGCTGAGTTTGATGGAGAGGGCATTCGGGGCTGTCTTGGGGCCGTCTTTGAATGGTTTCAGCGAAACTGCCTCAAATGCAACCCAGATAAATCTGAGGTGCTATTCTTCGGGTGTCAGTCTGATCCAAGCTGGCAGGAGTGGTGGCCGGTGAATATGTTTCCTCCCGTGTCATCTTCTCTGATTGCCAAGAACCTGGGGGTCAAGATTGACAACGGCTTGACACTTAAGTCCCAGGTCCTTGGATTGGCTGGCACCTGTTATGGCCTCCTCAAGATGCTGCGTAAGTTCCTTCCTCTCCTCCCGCTGGCGCAGAGGAAGGTCACGGTCCAGGCCCTTATCGGTTCGAGATTGGACTATTCCAATGTCCTATATCTGGGTCTGCCTGAATATCTTCTTCAAAGGTTACAGGTAGTCCAGAACTCTGCGGCCCGTGCCGTCTTTGGCTTGCATCGTCGAGCGAGCGCTTCGGACCTTTTGATCTCCTTGCACTGGCTGCCTATTCGGAAGCGGATTGCTTTCAAAGCACTCACGTTGGCGCATAAGGCACTCCATGGTGTTGGAGCAGAGTATATCCAGAAACGGCTTGCTCTTTATAAACCGGCTAGAGCTCTGAGATCGGAATCTCTTTTCCTTGCCGTTGTCCCTGCCATTAAAAAAGCAAGGGTAGGGGGGGCGTTCCTTTAAACGTTTGGCGCCTCAGCTTTGGAACACTCTTCCTTTGTCACTTCGTAGTACTTCTAATCTGTTGACCTTCCGGAAGGATTTGAAGACGTGGCTTTTTAGCCAGTGATCTACTAGCACTTTTTTAGGTCTCGGCCTATTTCCATTCCGCAGGAATGGAATAGGACGAGTCTATAGCAGTGAAACCAAGAGTTTCACCAAGAGCCCAAAAAAGAGGATTTCCACGAGTGCATGTGCTCTCGTGCACGAGCTTGCCCGAGCCTTCTGCCTGCCTCCTGCCTTGAAGGCAATCTGCTTCTCCGCCCCCTGCTGTTCCCTCCCACTCGCTCGCACATCAAAGGCTGCTCACTCAAACACCATATGCCTGCTCCCCACCCCCCACCAGACTTCATTGGAATGTGCTACGTGCATTCTCCCCTCCCTTTCAGCCCTTTTAGCCTCTTTCCCAGCTCCCAACCGGACCCTCCTTTCGTCTATCTCGTTATCTTCTCCACTCTCGCCTCATTTTTTTGTTTATTTTCTCTCCCGGCCTTGTAAATATGCCCCCTCCCCATGCACTAAATCGCACTTTTCTTTTGATCCACATACTTGAGTCACTTACGTCCTAGTGAGCTGTTGCCCTGGAGCTGCTGTTACTCGGGTCCCGCCTATTCCCGTTGCTAGGGAGCAAGTTGAAAAGTGTGCCAGGGCGTTGCTCACTCACCAGTGTCACTAGTTTCAGAAGCCACCGGGCTATCTGCTTGGCCCGCGGAACGCAAGTCCGTTCCTCTTTCAGCTCCGAACTTGTGTTTTGTCAGGTGCTTCGAAGGTGCCTTTAATATTGATGAATGAGGAGGAACCACATTATAAGAAAGGCCCCGTTTGTACTTAACGTCCAGACGTTCAGAGATTTACTAATCTTTCTTGGCGCATGCTTTTCTTCTTTCACTGGGTTTCCAAGCGGAGTGCGGTATTTCCAGGGTTGGGGTTCAGAGCAGGGGCACCCTTTCAGGAAGAACCGCGTGTTGTGTCTGAGGCAGAAATATCAGCAGAATGAGGCGCGCGGGAGTCGGCGACGCGGGAGCTCTGTGGAACACATTTAGGAGGCATAGCAGATGTAAGTTTTTTTTACATGGTTAGATATCGTAAGTGACCTATCTTTTACATGCCATCCAGGTATTTGTCACCGGGCCGATTTAAAAAGGATTTCATGAGGTGTAAGGGGCGTACTCCGTACTGGCGTAGTCAGCAAAGTGCGGGTGCAACGAATTCTGAGGGGTTCCTTTCACCCCAATTATTGCTGTTTTTGCTTACAAGCCGGGGAATGCACGCCCCATTTTCCTTTCTTGCTTGCTTTTGAGTTCTTGTTTATTCTCCCTCTTTATCACTCTCTTTTGCTGGCACACTCTCTCTCGTTTTTCTTTTCATTCTCCCACAGGACAAAGCAACATCGACCTGATTTTTAAATGTACTTACAATGTTTAAATGTACTTATGCTACTTATAAAATGCATGCGCATGAATTTGGTTATTTTTAAGCGCTTTTAAAAAAGTGATGAAACTTTTAAACAATGCCAAAGCTGTGGTTTAAATAAATCTTCAACTGCAAGACAACAGTTAAACAACCGTGGTTCATGGTTTTTGCTTAGGGACTTTATGCTTTTGTCCCTTGATTTCCTGTGAGAGTGTGCAGATTTTTGTATAAAAACTCACATTTATAGCAATACAAATTAACATTACAAAAACCATTCCTTAAAAACACTCTCTAAAACATTCACATAGCCAATAGGTCTCGCCTTTAGGACCTTGCAAATGTTTTGCCATAGAACAGTTCATAATATTGCACCAAATATATTATACTGCATAACTAAATACTTAAGGTCCCAAAAGCAAAACCTATTGCCATATACAATCAGACCTGATAAGTTTTTAGTTATCCAGCACAATATCCTTAGTGCAACAACATCAATTGCTGCATCGCTGAAAACTTATAAGGTACCAAAGGCGAGACCTATTGGCTATGCCAATGCTTGTCTTCTCTGAGCCTGCCCTTTGCAGAATGTTGTGGGTAAGAAAGCGCCGGGACACTCTTCGGGGTAGCCGAGCGCTATAAAAGACACCCGCAGGTTCCAGTTTGGTATTGTTAGTTACAACTGCAAGTCTTCCTGCTTCCCCCACAACTTCATGGCCTTGGGTTTTTTTTTTGCTGTTTTTTTTTTTTTTTTGCTCCTCCCCCACCTCATGCTCCTTTATTGTGCCGCCACCTTATGCTCCAATGCTCCCTCATCCCTACTGTCATGTCAAAAAGCAGTGGCAAAGCCAATAGGTCTGCATGGGTAGGCAAATAACTAGACCTTTTGGCTTTGCGAATGCTTGGAATGCGTAATATTTTCAGCAAATTTATGTTTTCTTCATGTAATCTCAAAGCATTGCGAGCTTGAGGTGGCTCTTCCTCATGATGCTTTCAAGTTTATATCTTTATTCGGTTTCAAATTTTAAAAGCACATGTATAATATACAATAAAAACAGTCCTCTCAATAACATACCAGAATAAAAGAGGCTTAAACTGATAAAAAATACAGATATTCTAAACCACAAATAACTTATAGGGGGTACAGAGAAATAAAGATTTATACAGATGGCACATTGTATCACCACGCTTGAGATTTATAATAATCTAACATAAGAGCCAGACATTACAAAGTGCATGGTGACATGAAGGGTGTATATGGCGCAACCTGGTTAATTACAACTAGACCTAAGCCTGATAGCAGATTTTACAAAATGGTGCTACCCGTGAGCATTTGTAAAAATATTAAAGTGGGTCGCACTTGCCTAAAATTAGCCTTTTCCAGGACTGGTATTAAAAAGGACTTTCTGGGGGTGTCATAAAAACTACAGAACATCATGAAATGGACCATGTACTTTGAAGATTTTTCCATCACAGCCACAGGACGGTAGGCTATGACCATTGCTCTGATCTCTAGGGTGAGCGAGAAGGAGATGAAAAAGGTTGAACATGAACCTGGTCAATACAAATCTGTTGCATGAATTTATGAACCCCAATAAGTACAGCTCCTCCATCTGAGTTGTTCTTAACATGATGAAGTGACATAAAAGCTCCTCTTCCCTTGCCGCAGTCTGCTGCGCAAAGAAGGCCACCTTTATAAGGTTCAAATTCTTCTTATTTGCCCGGTTAGTGAAAAGATCTCCTCTCCCAGTGCTCGTTAGCTCTGTTCAATGTATCTGAGCCATGGTACACGAGAGGCATGATCTAGGGCCAAGAAGTCGTTTAAAATCACTTTATTTAGGGTTATCCCCTTGCCATCCCAAATTATTAGCTAAAGAGCCACCGGGCGATATGCTATCAGGTCGGTGATGTAGGTCATACCAAGCTCTTCGATTACTGTGAAAGAGGGAGTGCCCTGAGGAACGGATAAAAGCCATCTCAAGAACTTGTTTTCCACAAGTTGAAGGTCATCTGTGGTGGTATACCCCCGGATTTCACTGCCATAAAGTGCCTTTGAGATGCACTTGGCCCTATAAAGCTTTGATAGGGCCCCCTCCGATCTTTTTCCCAGTCTGGAGGCAAAATTAAATATGGCTACTGTGTCCAGAGCCAGGTCATTTTTCTTGTTGGGGGCCCCCATTTCACTTTAGCATCCATCAATACCCCCAGGTAGGAAAAAACACTCCACCTTGGGACCAGGGTGGGCCCTACCGTAAAGGTATATGTCCTTCTAGGGCGGGCCCCCACTTGCATGATATAAGACTTGGAATTATTGACCTTCAGATCCTGCTCCCCCATAAATTGAACAAAGGAATTTGAAAGCGTTTGCAGGCCCTGTTCCAACCTGGCCATTAAAACGGCGTTGTCTGCATACAGCAAAACGAGAAGCCCACGCCATCCCGCCTGGAGAAAATCCGTCATGGTCCCCAGGAGGGTCTTCTCCAGGTTGTTGATGTAAATATCAAATAAGAAAGGGGCCAAAATGCAGCTCTGACGGACCCCACTCCGTATAGGGAACGGGCGTGAAACCTTCAGGTCACTTGAGTATAGCCCGGCCGCCTTGGTGTCCTGGGTGAGATCTTGTAAGAAGCGAAATATGTCCCTATCCACCCTGAGAGAAAGCAGAGTCTGCCACAACTTGCATTACGTTTGAATCAATGTTTACATCCTTCCTAGTTAATCACTAGTTAATCAGAGGCCTTCTATACTTTCATCATCGTGATAGTACGCCCCTCCATCAGTCAATGTAAGCAGTACAGGGGCGGCCCATTCGTTGGCGCGGAGGAGCGTCACCCCACTTAAATTACCCCCAAAGATGAAAAATAAGATGGTAATTCATTACCATTATATTTTTCATCCTCCCGTCCTGAACTTAGGTTCAGAACGGGGGTGGGGCCTCTGCTAAATGACAACAGTAGGTAGGAGGGTGGGCTGTTTGCGCACTTTTCAAAGTGCTCATGTTCTTTTGGCCACTTGTCTTGCGATGGCCAGCCAGACATGCGCAATTTGAAATCTCTAACCCAGCTGGGTTAGAGTAAGTACAGGCCTCCTGGGTGCTGGAGAGCGCGGAGTGAGACCGCTCCCTCCAGTCAGGGCGCTGCTCTCACAGCGCCAGGATTGGTGTCCGTACTGCAGCATGCAGTTTCTCAGAAGAGGTCCGAAGCGCAGGACGTCTGTTCAGGTAAGTTTTATTTTTAATATTAACATTTGCGTGTGCCCGCCCACCCCTCCCCGTAGATGTCAGACGCGACTGAAGGTGTAGTCCCCCTATGACTCATGTATGTGCACTGCTCATCCTCTTGTGATGAGGTGAATAAAGAGTTTTGATAAAATAAACTATTCAAATTTTACTGGAAAGAGTAACTTGCTATTAAGAAGTGCCTGACTATAATCAGTTAAATAAGAGAAGGCATGCTATTTACTGCTATAGACACACTGAGACCAAGAGTGCGAAGCAGTCAGCACACAATTTAAAGAAAGTACATTGATTGGTGAGAGAACACTGATAACTACATCTGCCATTGTGCTGCGAACATGCTTTGATTTGGCTATGGTGTAGTCTTTACATTGTCTCTGAGTGAAAACAGGGGTTTCCCTGTGAATGCAAAAAATACTACAGGCATTTAAAAGCAATAACTGATTGCATAGCACCCAAAGACCACTGTGGGAAAATTCAACTTCACATCGACTAGGAGCAGAAGCCCTGTGGGTCTACACGTCTGTCAGTATATTTGGAAATGTATCCTGTTGCCATAATGTGTCTGAGATGGTTTCATATGAAATAATTGTACTTGTGGCAGGATAAAGTCTAGATTAAACGTCGGTTTTATTTTGTATAACACCTAAGCGCAACAACTAATAGTACTTTTTAATACCTCACTTGGAGACCACAATTTTGCTGACTAACATTAACTCTATCAGCTGAATCTTTTCCATGGCTAAACTTTTAAGACCCCCCATTTGCTGTTTCGTGAACTGATTTGTTTTATAATCTTAACTATGCTGTGGCTCTGCAGGATTGCTGCGCCTGCCAATATACCCATCTCTGGCTTTTTTCACAGACACTTCAGACTCCTGCCACTGAGTCCTACCTCTGACAGTTGAGCCAAAAATGGGTGCCTCACACTTCTCCAAATCCTTCTTCGGAAGTGAACTGAAAAGTATCAATCGGGTTTGATCTGATCAACAGTGAGAATGGCTCGGGTCCTCTTAAGTTGACTCTTTCTATGTGCTCTCTGCAGCTGAAGGTGACCATTGGTTCTCTCTTATAACATTCTCCCTCTTTGTGCATGAAGCACTGTGAAAATGTGTTTCCGGAACCACGTAGTGATCTACCCGTTGGACTCAAGAGAAGGCTTTGCACCCCAAAAGTTAAAGTCACCTGAAATGAAGAAATACTGAAGTGGAAGTCGGCGAGTAAAGCCTTTATTAAAGAGTCCATACACAGTAGTCTGCAGCTGGTCTCAAAAGCAACAGTTTGCTGTGTAACTGCTAGAACAAATGGTCCAAACAAGTGACAGTGAAGTAGAACTTAGGATGGTGTCCTGTAGCAGACCACTATAAAGCTTGTGCTGGCGCAAGAGCGCCATCTAGCAGTAACAGGATTACACACTTTACCTATTCGAACACGGTAATGGGAGAGATTAAAAAAAAACATTCATAAACTAACAGTAGTTACACGTCAAGCCAGAGGAGGAAAACCAATTGTGTTAAATATCTAGTAATCCTAGTGTTCACAGAAAAATGAGGCATTATATGTGGAATAGTTAAAAAACAAAATTTCTATTGGGTTTTAACAAAAAACCATGACCGCACAGGCCGGCAAATGCATACAGGATGATGAAATCAACATACTAATGAACATTAACAAAAAAAACACTGGTCCAACCCCACCCTAGAACAAGACAGCAAAACCTAGTTTCTAGATCAATTTGGTTCTTAGTCATTTGTACCTCTCCCCTTTCCTTCACCCTGTACATCTGAATTTCCTCCTCAATATATGAGCTTGCAGGGCGACCTAGTTCTAAAATGATTCCCCTATAGTCAGTCCACGTCTGCCAAATTTTATGGTGCTTCTGAGGACATTCCCCTCGTCTGAAACACCGCAACCTCTAGCCCCATGCAATGGATGGAGGAATTTGGGTCTTGCATACCTTGGCTATATCTCTTTTCACTAGGGTTAGGCCCGGAAACTTGAGCTATCTTTCATATCTGCTCCCTCCTACCCCCATTCTAGCGCCATGCAGCTCCACACAGTGAGTAAGAAAATACACTCTCCCGCCTGGCCGCAGAGGCATGTCTGGGAATCTATCACCCCCATGCGCCATAGACTGTCTCGTGTAGTAGGCTCTGGTCTGCGGAAAGTATTTGAGTTGGATCAGTGAGAGGCAGGCCGATATGGCTGCCTCTTGGGTCTCCCTCAAAGCCTCAGTCCAGTCATTGTCCAGTGTGCCAGTATCTGCCTTCTGTGCCACTCTTGTGGGGGTGTAGTGTGTTTGGGCTATTTGAAACAATCGATTGGTATAGTTTGTTATTTTATAATCGCCCAGGTTTTCCTGGAGGAGCTTTCCCTTCAATGGGCTGAATTTGGGGAGAGATGTAAGGTTTCTAACAAAAGGGGTAAGAGCCTGGCTCAAATTGCATATGCCAATGAAACTGGTTTCGATGTAATTGATACTCCGTTTACGGATCCTGGAATGATTTCAAGACTGTGCCACGCATCACATCCCCCAGAGTAGAGATCCCAATAATGTCCCACTTCTGAAAGCCCTCCAGTCAGTTCCCAACCCACCCATCCCGTTCGCTATAGGGAGCGGTTCCATACATTTAGGATCACCTGGGGAGAGAGAGCCCACTCCACCTCCATTATATAGGTAATCGAGCAGGGGAGTGGTTCCCATTGCGCATTTCTCAACCATATACGCCAAGTCAACTTGTAGGTCATAGCATCAGTCGTTGATAATTAATAGGTGTGACGCAGAATAAGAAGGAATGGATGTCGGCTGCAGCTATGCCTCCACAATAGGTGGGTGACCGGTACTTCTTTTTTTCTCCTGAACCGTTGCCCTATTTTGTGAACTACAAGCATAAGAGCATGACTATCATGGAAGGCTTATTTAGAAATTGTGAATAGAACTTGCACTGATCCAAGTGGGAACATAATTTGCCCAATTTTGATGGAGCTTCCATTCCCCTTAATGTAAGGACATGCCTCTTTTTGCATGATCACCCACAAAGTTGTGGACTGATGCTGGTGGTTTTTCAACTCTGGCGGTGAACGCAGGCCTGCTAATCAGACTTCAGTGCCAGTGTTCTGACCCTACAAAATATACGTCTGATTGGCTTACACCCATTTCGTATACCTTTGCTTTTTTATAAGTGACTAGTATATGGTGCCAGTGGTACCCAGGGCCTGTAAGTTAGTGTCCCATCAAGACTGCAGCATCTGTTGTGTCACCCTGGATGTGACCATGTGCTAACATGTCTCCCATCCAGACACTGACAGACAGCACCATTGGCTAGTACAGGATTACAAACTGACCACTCGGCTGTGCTAACTTCTGAACAGGACTACTAAAGTTGATACTTAAAGGTATCAAAATGATTGTTGCATAAAGCCAGGCTTGATGCCTCAGTTCAATTTAACGGATTTTGTTTTTAAGAAATTCGATTTGTACAAAGTTGCTAATCTGTTGCTCAAGCCTTCCTGTTGCCACTTGCAGATGTTGGCCACAAGACCGACTTCTGCCCTCCCTGGAAGAAGTGTGAACAACTCCCAGGAGTACGGAAAATAGAGGCATGCCGTTGGAAGTGGTGTCTCCACTCCCTGACAGGAAGCTAAACAAGGTGTGAGCCCAAAAGGCGAGCTTCAACTGGGAAAGCCCCCTTTGAAGGGCAAATAGTGAACACACGCGAGGGGCTGCTCTTTTGTTGAGGTAGATGAGTTGGCGTTGGGAACAGAGAGGGGAGACCAGCGGCCAAACCTAAGTACACTTTCTGGACATCAATTTGGCACCCCTGGCATCCAGACCTCTGATTACATCTGAACTGCTGAGAGGACTGAAGGAGGACTGCCCCACTGTTACCTGGACCTGGCAAAGACTTTCTTATTCTGTTGTTTTGATACTTCTAAATACTTTACACTTGTTCCTTTGTCTAAGCCTTAAAGCTCGAAACCACAGCTAAAAAGGGTTAAGCTAAGGTTTAACAAACTAGCCTGACTGGACCCAAGTTGGTAATCTGAGTGTGTTCCACAATAAGGTCACACAACCACAACATATATTACACAACATTTCCCCACAATTAGTATAGTGCAATGGGCCAAACTTTGGACTTATACCCTTCTTGCATAATAGAATTCCACAAATATTCCAACTCCTTGCCAGAAATTTGCATTTTTCTATTTGACGAGTATTGCTTCTATTTTGTAAGATCTTTAATACCTGAAACAGATTGTGTTTCAATAATATCAACAAAAATAAAAATATCCTCTTGGAAGGCAATCGCTCCTTTCAACGCTCCAAATAGATTAGACAAACGTTTATGAAAAACAGACGCCTCTGACACCCACCCAGAGGGCATTCTATTATAATTAAGGATCCCGGTTTTATGGTATTTCTTTTTTTTAAATTTCCGTCTTTATTTATTCATATTTATTTAACTGATAGACGCGCACTCATACTTTGATGTCTGTCGTGTTTTAGCTATTTAGGCTTCCAAATATTACATAATAATATATTCACTGGTAAATAGTAGCATTATACCACAAATGTTTATTGACGCATGCCGCTATTTAAAGAAATGTCATCCTGTTTTTTAAATTCCCGTTCTGTCCATATGCTCAGCTGTTGGGCTATAATTCATGAAAGACAACATGGAGAGTCACTTTAAAGCAGCACAATTTTCTGTATTTATTCACTTTTGAAAATAAATGCAGACAGAAAACACCTTGTTTTCTGTCTGTAATTATCTGAAAAAATCTGTAAAAACAGAAAACGGGGAGCCTTAATTATAATTAACTGCATCATCTGTGCAGTGGTTGAGTTACTTGACTTCTACTTACTTTGAAAATTATCCCCTGTAAGGCTCACTTTGAGGATACATATTGGCTTCAAATCGAGTGAGCTGAAATATATACCTTCTTGCAACAAAGCCATATGCTCATGGATTATAGGAAGTGGATGATAATCTGTTTGTTAAATGCCGTAAGGTCTGCACAAAATCGTCAGGGACCTGATTTTGTGCATATAAAAACATTTGGGGAAACCCATTCAGTTGGTTCTAGACCACCTTCTGCCTTTCAGTAAACAACTCCATTCCTCCCTAGCATTTATAGAGTATATCATGAAGTTTGTGTTTGACTGAACATGCTTTAGATTTTAGCTCAGTCTTATGTGAAATATCTGTAACCCTCCCTAATCCTTTATGAAAAACATGTTTATATTGATGAATAATGTCCTCAATAACCACGTCTTTGTTCATCCTATAAACGGTTACCTTATAGCATGTACGTATAATATGATATAGATATTCTCTCGATGTATTAATCCTAGAACATGCTGACCCTGCCTGGGCTTCATAAATGTCCCAACAATTGTCAGTTGTCCTTACCTAAAAAAATGATGGTACACACCAAATATCTCAACAGGTTAATTTTCTTCCCATAGCCAAAACCTTTATCCTAATTCAGTTCTAGAGTTATATTCTTCCAATTGCAGTCGAAGAAAGATTCTGAAATTTAGGTGAAAGGTAAGCCTGAATCCACTAATACTCCAAGAGAACACTCATTAATGACTACTATACAGTTCTGTGTTTTACAAGGGTCCTGATCTACAGCTGCTGTTCCGCTGAAATGTGTACACTTGGACTGCTGTGTACTTTCATTGATGTGCATGTTCGTCCCATATTTGGCACATCAGCCTTTGAGAATTGGCTGTTGTTTTGATTTATCTCATCAAGACTTGTCCATGTTTATCCTTCCTCTGACTGAAGCTGCATCCTTGTTTGGACTTTTCTCCTCATGGAGTACCTTGACTGATTTGGTGGATCTCTCAATACTCATTACAATAACAATAATCTCAGGCAAAGTGGATTCAACAATTTCTCCTATATCTTTTTACTGTAGCAGTGCATAATAATTTGTTATGCTGGATTCTTGTAACTGCAGATTCCTCACCATGTAGGTATCTCCAGGCACCAGACTGGATCCGGAAACACAAAATGCAGTGCTCGTGTATGCCGGTGCGGGGTGTCGATTTCATTCAGCCTTAGAAGTGACGAACAGAGCTGCTTATAAGTACCACTCATGCATGTTGATGTCAGTTCCTTTCTTTCCCTTCATTCAGACGCGTATCCAGAGCTTCACTCTTGTTCTTAATCTTGAATTGATTTGTTTCTTGACAATTATTTTCCACCAAAACTACCAGTGTATGCTGCCTCTAAAAACTGCAAGGCTTAAACCTTGTTGGGACTATTGCAAGCAGATGTCTGTGATCGACCCCCATGAAGTTTGCCTCTGGTGTCGGAGTTTGGCTCTGGTTGGGGCAAGGGAAGGGTGGTACCTGGAACTTTTGTGCGTGTCTGTTCTCCGATCAGGTTGCTGCTTCGGGAGGACATTCTGTTACATCAGCATGGCCTTGCACCACGGTCTGCGCTGTCTGCATCTCCATGCATGGAGATTGAGTGGCGGCATTGAATCTTCCTTTGATCTACATTCGGAAGCTTTCATGTGATCTTGTTGCTATTACAAAGATATTGCAGTGGAGTGCATATAACCACACAACTGTATCCTTATAGATGTGGTTAGAAAATAAAGAACAAAATTAAGTGCCGCTATCACGGACTACGCTACTGCCACACTGAGGTATTAATGAGTCCACTGCAAAGGCTGTAACTTCTAGAATGCGTCATTAAAGTCTCAAGCAGACCAAAAAATAGTCATATGCAATTTCGTTAGAAAATAGTAGATTTATTTATTTCCAATCTCAATCAAGTACATTGATTTCTCACAATATTATATTGGTTGTTAGTGTTTGAGCGTACCACAGAAGATATTTGTCACTGTTGTACAATTACAATTTTGATACACATAATGTGGTACACTAAACACACATTCTGATATTCTCTTTTTTCCTCAGTCCTGAGGAAATAGTTTCAGACGAAACACGTGTTGGCTGTGCTATTTCCATTTTAAAAGACTACTAGTTCATTTGATATTGGCAGCCAGGTGAATTTCCACAAAACTGATGTCCAGCAGGCACTGAGATACGTTTGTGGCGTTTTGCAGTCACTGCCAGACAGACCCGTTGCAGGTCAAACTGTTGGATTTGTTGTTCATTTTAGGTTTGGCCGATCAAGGACTTGCACTGGCACTGTCAGAATCTACTTGTCAGCCCTTTCGGCCTGCTTATGTTTGCCATACTAGCTGTCTTTGTTCAGGTAACCTGTTGTGATGAGATTTCATAAAGGTCTGCAATACATTTTACAGCCAAAATCCTTTGTAATGCCACGGTGGGATTACATTTGGTTCTCACTTTCCTAATGTGTACCCCTTTTAAGCAAATGCACAGCTGTCCATTACACTTGACTGAAAATGTTTTTTCTCATCGCAGTAACGTCCGTGAGCTCCAGTCCCTCTCGGTTCAACCACCTTACGCCACCTTTATTGCAGACATTCCTGCTGAAAGTAGTGACGTCTTTTCATGTCGGACAAGCTATCACTCTTCTGACATTTTTATCCGCCTCACACCTTCAAAGAGTAGGAGAGACTTCATCAAGTGGGTCCCGTACCAGTGTTGTGTAGCATTTTAGAATCCAAGCGTAATTTACCGATTCATGCCCTTATATAGGTATAAATCACATTGCCCTTATATAGGCATAGAAATCATGCCCATATTTAGACATAACCCATCCAGTCCAAATACAGGCATGGCTACTTCCACTAGTTCCAAAAAGCCACAACGATTTCTTGGAAAACTCAGCCTCAGCAGTCAGGGACATCCCCTTGCTTGAATATTGATTTGTCCTAGAAATCATGGAGTTTTCGAAGAACTACCACTCCCTTGGGGTTCTTTGATGACGTTATTATGTCCGACTTTACGTCAAACTAGGCACCTTCAAGGTATAAATATGCCTAAACTTGCCCTAGCAAACACACGGTGGTTCGGAGCAGCTCGACTATCTACTTGCCCGACGCAGCTCGCTACAGCAAGTGCCGAAGGAAGCTGACCCTCCAGCTGACTCACTGATCGAGAGGCTGCCTTTCTCTCGCTGAGAATCCAGCTCCAGTGTTTCCAAGCTCTCCTCGCGGGGTGTTGGGAAATCGAGTCCCGAGACAGAGATACCAGACCTCCTTCATTCTAAAACCAAGGTACGGAGCTGATTAGACCCTAAGAGAAATCTTGGTTAGATTCTTGGCAAAGAAAAACTAAACCTATGCTACACCTCACTTACTTCTTCCCTCGTACTAGACTTAGGTTGGGTACATTGGTGTAGGTGTATTTTAGAAGCACCAGTTGAGTACTTTTTAGCCTTTGTTATTTATATATTTATTTATCTATGGTCTAGGAACCATGCAATGCTTTTACAGTATTATTTTATAATACTCTTCTTACTGTACGCATTATACTTTGCAACTAGTATTACGATTGTAGCAGTTCACTTTACTTGCTTGAGAAAGAAAACTGTTCAATAAACCCTTTTATTGAAAACGCCCATCTCTATATTTCTCTGCACCTCTGATGAAGCAAAGCATGCACGATTTACTGAGTAAAATATCTATCTATTGTTTCCACGACTCTGAAGATCAGTTTTATTCTTGGGGAAACAAAGTTGTCATGTTTATGCGGTTGTCAGAAACTAATCCCTTCTTGTTTATTCGAGAACGTTTCTAGTGACCTCTGAGCTAGCTGGCACTCACACTTAAGTCTAATATATTCGACAGAGACCTAATCGACCTAAGTCCTACGTCAAATCTATAGGATATATTATTACATTGCGCAGAGTCTATTGGGAATATAGGAAATACACTACACCAGTGACCATCAGGTGGACGATCAGCTCTGTGGAATTCTTGGGAGCAACGTCAAACAAAGCAATGCAAATCCAGACAATCTCAAGGTGGATAGTTCCCTGTATTAAGATCCACTACGCTTTAGCTAAGAAGCAGCTTCCTGAAGGGCTGAGGGTTTGTTCCCCCTGAGCCAAATAGTGCTATGGCTGCGTTATCATGTGGGGTACCTGTCCTGGATATCTCTCTGGCTGCTATGTGGGCATCAGTGCACACATTCAAGAAACACTATTGCCTAGGCAGTCAGGTCCGTCTAGATGGGCATTTGACCTGTTCCGGACTGCAGTACTTTTTGATCTGAACCATTCCATAGACCCTCTACCTTCTGAAGGTACTTATTTGGTATCTATTCATAAGGTTAGAAACTTGCAGTTAGAAGTATCCATCACAAGAACAAGTTACTTACCATTGGTAATGCTCTTTACCGTGGCTACTTTATCTACCTTCAAGTACTTCACTGCCACCTGGTCTCCTTTTCCATCTAAAAAGATCCAAATTTAGGAGTCTGCACACTGGCCCTTTCAATTTGCAGATAGGCTTTGTGCCTCAGTGCACGACCAAGCCTAAGCAAGAAACCGATGTCAGCACACTTAGGTGGTGCTTATATGTGGCTCCATTTGGCACTTTTTGGGCAGAAAGAAGTACAGCACCACCTACCCTTGTGCAGGATCAGTGCTTTTGGAGTTCTGAATCCAGTCTGGTACCTGGGGATATTCACATGGTGATGAATATACAGTTAGAGTATTCACCAGAGAGGGCATTAAAGAAGATTAGTAACTTGTTCGCCAGGTATGTTTTGACTTAAGATAAATCCATGATGGCGCATAGATAAGCCGCTCATTCGTGCCAGATATGTGTCAGTCCGTTCATTGGCTCACATCTGGAGTAAATGTTAAACCTCTCCATTACTGCATGTAACATGCAACATGAGGGTGTCAAATGCTTCAGTGTAATCATCTTAAGCATTATCTTCAGCCTCCTTTGGTGGTCGCAAGGGGTGGCCATAGATTAAATGTTGCCCAGCATCATGGAACTGCTCGTAACTACTGGTTGTCATGAGTATAACAACTGACGAGGCTCTGGTGCAAGGGAGATCCTAAAGATGGCTGCACGCAAGGCATGTCTCGCCGGGTGGTGGCTAGGGGCACTGGCAGTGGTCATCCAGTGGGGAGCTAGGAGGACTTGTGTATCCTTGTCACTGCCCACATCAGGTCCCGAAACCCTTGGTAACCACTCGGTCTGTAGTTCTGTGCACTTTATCAAAGAAGCAGGCTGGGAGCAGCTGCAGTGCAAGTTGATTAAAACCTGCCACCATATGAAATGAAGAAATTCTGAAGTGAAGTCCGTGAGTAAGGCCTTTGATGAGTGGTCTACCCACAGCAGTCAGTCTCAGAAAAAGGCATCCGCTGTGAAACTACCCGAACATAGAATTTAAACACTAAAGTGGCACTTGGGGAAGGTATTCCCAGGCTATCTGTGAATAAGCTTATGCTGGCACGAGAAATTTTTCTAGCAATGCCAATAGTACACCACCATTATCATCCTCCTGCCAATTAAATTAAGCTGGTTTATGCCATGGAGAAATCACCAGTTACCAGGCCCATAGATATCATCTCTTTCTTGGCTTGCGCCATTGTGCCTCTGGCTACAAACAATTGTCCAGCCGCATGGACTGTTGCCACCTAGCTCCCCCTAAAAGACAGTTGTTTTTACCTTTGTGTGGCCCTGGAACGGAAGTAACCTCAAACACCTTTGATAAATGTATACCAGAGAGGACTCATAGACAAGTCCTGCTCAACCTCTCTAAGCTCTCTATCACATCTCACCCTGAATCACAGCATCGGTCTCCTGAGCTGCTGGCCTCGACTGCTGTCCCTGGTGTAAATTGCATCTCATAGCAGTGATACACTAATAAACCCTTCTGAGACTCCCTGAACCTTGTTTTCCTTATGGGTGTTATTGTTCCAGATTATATTCAACAGTGTTGAGCATCATCTGGTGGTCATTTTAATCTCTGGGGTAAGGATACCAGCAGTACTTCATTGGTTAACATTTGGGATTCTGCTATGCACCCAACCTGCTTAAAGTGGGACTAAGTGCACCTCTGTGGTTAAAAGCTGGTCACAGTATAGCCTTTATGGTCTTGCCCTGCTTTGTACACATTGGTAAAATTGTCTAGCTGCCAGGGTCTACATTCCTTTCTTTCTTACTTACTATCTCACCAAAGGGCTTTCTGAGTGTGTATTTATTTAATGTGCGAACATTCTGATGGATCTTCCTCTTCCTATTCAAGATGGGCCTGTCCCTGTCTGCATGAGATTTAATTACCTGCTGCTCAGCCAAGTATTGTATTGTCTCGAAAGTCCTTCCAGGCTTTGTGGTTATACCACAGTGACGTCAAACAGCCTATTGTTGGGTGAGAGTGAAAATGGCAAATTATCATGTCCTAGAGATTTGGAGAAACTTTCTTTTATTTTTATTTTTTTTACATTTTCCCGGTCTGCTGCTTCATCCGGTTTCCCATGCACCCATGCAGACCCTCGAGAGAGCAGATCTGCCCCTTTTATTCTGAAATTGCTTTGCCATTCCCTTTCCAAGTCTGTTCTGCCCATCCCATCCAAAAAGACTCATCCTTCTCCTATTCAATGTGAATCTGCCCCTTCCTTTCCCAGGTAGATCTTCCGCTTCAGTTTCAAGAATGATCTGCCCCCTCATTTTTTTCAGCACCTCTATAGCTGGTCATAGTATCTCTTTACACTACCACGGCCACTGACATCGTACCTAGTCTTCTTTGACCTCCATTTTAGGGAGAATAAAAAGTTGATGGACACAATCTATAAAGCCATTGAGCGCTTTCTTCTGCAACTTTAAATTTTCTTTCAGCAGTGAGTGAGCGCTTTGGTCCTCTGGCTCTTGGACTCTGGACACCAACTAGTCCACAAATGACCGCTTATTGTCCGCCTTAGATGGCCTTAGATGGAGTGCAGCAGTAAAAACTTCAGCCACTCTACTTCCAATTCCTCTGTCCATCTCCAAAGAGCCCCACTGTTTTTTATCCTTGAGCTGGTTTGCAGACGGAGCTCTTACTCCATCTTATGGTGATGTTCAGTACTAGAAAATTGTTGTGTTTCTCTTCCAACCCCAGTAAATGTTCGTTCTCTAATTGCTTGTATGGATTCATTTCTTTGTGTGTTTTGGGATTTTCAAAGTCTCAAGGAATGCCTACTGACACAGCATGTAGATGGAATGCTACTAAGCAGTATGAGAGCATGTTGTAACTCAAAAGAGCAGACACTGTCTCAGCCACCATGAATGCTATACACTAGTTTGAAATGATTTGCGGAAACAACATAAAGGTCCTCCACTTGCAGAAACAACAGATAGGTCCTCTTCTTGTTGCAATAAGGAATTGTGTATGACTTCTCGCATATGGGTACCTTAACTTTTTGTCAAGTTCAGCCTGCTTGATGCTGCTGACGTGTACATTGACTTGCTTTCGTAGCTCCACCTTCCAAAATTCTGCCTTGGTAATCCTTCTTTTCGATGGTGGCATAAGTGTTATGTATGGTAGCTACATGTTCCGCAGTTGTTTCCTGGTTCTCATGGTTCGGATTGGTGGTGTCTGCAGTTGATGAGAATTGTTTGTTTTTATATAGCACTTTGTGCTTCACGTCTGCCTGTTCTCAGTGCTGCTCAATGCTTATGGCTGAGACGTCAATGTGTCCAATGTCATATTTGCTGCATGATTTCAGGTGCCACTCTCCGATTACTGGGACGACGTGGTAAAAGGTATGAAGGTGGAGAGTCTGAATACTGATGCCTCCATGCCCAGCCGCGTGTACTGGATTGCCTCAGTCGTACAGATCGCAGGTGAGGAGGCCATGGTTTTCTTGGAATTAAATTCTTCACTGGAGGAGTACACTTGAGAGTGGAAAGTGGTAAGGGTTGGGCCATTGACTTTTCCAGTTACAGATTCTTAGTCTTGAAGCTCTTCACAGGGTATGGCGTGCTTAAGTGAGCCTGTTCATATGCTGTGCGTGGGGTTATTTGTTTGCAAGTTCTAGTCTTGTTGGAATTCTCTCGGTAGTGGAATTCATGTGGTTCAGGGTGTAGGGAAGGACGAATGCTCGGAAGTCTTGGCCTTAAATGCCCTGTATTAGGTGCTGGTCTCTTTATTATATGCAGTGGAAAAAACAGTAATTCAGTTAGTTCACAAAACAATACTCAATGCATGTTTTTTGTTCTGCCCAATAGATCATGGCCATTTGGTAATTGTTGTCTGTGTGTTCCTAACTCTAAGTTCATAAATAAATGTGACCTTTTACTCTGGTACCTCTATTTTATACAAGAGACCTTTTCAGTAGCATTTCATGAACACACTGGTGACTCTTAAAAACCCGCTTACGAAACCAGGCCATCAGTGTGCATTGTAGTTGCTCTTCACTAAAAGGCAGAAATAATTCCCCTGGTCCATGAGAGAAGCACGCTTTTCGCAGCCGGGTGTATGTTTTGAGTCTGTCAACATTCAAAGTGAAGCCTATGGCTTGCTAGTGTGTGTTAGCTTTAGTTATCTCGAGCAAACGAGAGCGGAACATGTTGGCAGCATGCAAAGCACAAACCGTATCTCTTCAAAATAGACTTTTGCTGTGGAGAAGTCAAAAGTATGCTCGTCTTGGTCCCTCTGGTCACAGGACTGGGGAAGAGAGGAACTCTGCCCAGTTAAACATGCATGCGTATTTCCACCCTAAGATATGTGGAGGATGTGAAATGAGAGGCTCTAGTCAAGTACTGCTTAATTTCCTGTAATGTATTTTTTCCCAACAGGTATGCCTACTTGCCTAAGTGTTTACATCTGCATACACAGTAGCTGCATCATTCTAAAAAGATGTCACCCAATATTGAAGTTTGCAACTTTATCCCATTATTCGGTTTTTGATCAAAACATGGTCTGTGCCTTTACAGCCCCACTTTGAGTAACTTGGTGCCTTCCCAATACTAAAAGCTAGTAAAAGACTTCCCTGCACAAAGTAGTCTGCCATCCATTAGTATTCTCTTTGTACTGTGAATCCATTCCTTCCACCCATTATTTCTTTGAACTGCCATTACTTTTACCTGCAGTCACTCGGATCTGTGCATTTGCAGTAATGTCAAGAAACTATTTACATGGAGTTAGTTGAATCCTTCATATAAAATTTAAAAATAATACAATTTGGAGTTAGTCTTACAGTTAGACATCTGATTAGGGAACCTCTCCGGTGTGTGCGACTTCCAGGTTTGCAACAGCTGACTGCATGTCCACATCATATTGCTTCTGAGAGTTCCTCAATGCTTTACAATAAATAGTTTTTAACATGCTGTTGCTTAAGAACTGGCCAATTAATGGGGTTGATCGCGACTCTGACATAGCAGTGCTGATAATTGCTGATAATACACTCTTTATTGATTGGTTAAAAAAAAAACATTTACAATTTGAAACATGACTAAATTTAACGATAAAAATTAGGGGGATCATTATGGGCTAATCATGTTCTGATGAAGGAGATTGTTCTGGATTTCTTGTAGTCTCTGATTTGATTGTTGAGTCTATTAACTCAGCCGCCATGCTATGATGAGGAGGATTTGGATGTGATTGTGGCTTCCAATAGTTTTGACGCTTTGTGACCGAATTTCGTAAGCCCAATGTTTAGCTTGGTGTTGTCAGGGTTAAGAGCGGCCATTATTGCTTGGCGGCAAGATTGACCTCCCAACGTAATACATTGGCCTCGCAGCAGTGGACGTCTGGCCGTGAGCAGTGACGGGCATGCACAGACGATGTGTTCCATTGTTTCAGAATGATAGCCACACAACCTGCATTCAGTGCTACTACCTGGCCGGCGCCATTCGGGAAGGTTCTTCAGAAAGGGCCAGTCACCCATCCTCAAGGCTAAAAACTTATGTTTCCAATAAAGTGCATATGTGCTTGATAAGTAGAGTGGCTGAATACCCACTTTAAAATTAGCGATTACAGCTCAAGCGTGTCTCCTCTTTGACAATATTGCCCTGTCCGAGTGAAAGGACCACAATCTAACGTTTTTTTAAATTGCAGTCTTTAACACCGGGTGATATGGGTTTGTTTCCCAGAAGCCTTTTACAAATCGTATCTGTAAACTGCAATCCAGGAGTTGCCGATGCTTATGGCTGGTCTGATTTTTCTGTATTTCCTGCCATAGTTGGGCCTCCAAGGAACCCTCCCGGGTACGGCGCAGGCTGTGACATAGTTTTATATATGCGCCTGCCTCCACTCAATGATGATCTTGAAGTCTCAGTTCGAGTCTCACTTGGGCTGGCGAGGTAGATCTTGACCACGGAAAGGCTCTTTTAAAAAATGTTGTTGTTACCTTGTTTATTAATGTACTGGTTGTGCTCTTGGTGATCTCGTGTCCGTACGTCAGGGAGTTGATTACTGTAGCCTTCATTACTTTCAGCATGGGAGTTAGGCTGGGACCTAGTAGCAGTTTTGCTAATTTTGCAGCGGCCACTTCTAACAACATAGCTTTAGTTTTCAATGCTTGATAAAGGTACCTCTTGTGTCAAGAAAGATGCCCAAGTATTTATAACTGGGGGTTGATTCTAGCTTTGTTTTGTTGAAGTACCACCTTTCTATTGACCTTTTTTTGCTTCCCAAAAAGATATAGTTTTGCTTTTTTGACAGGTTAAGCTCTGGATGGTTTCTTGTCGTGTAAGGTAGCAGTTCATCCAGTAGCCTCTGGAGACCCACTTTTGTGTGGCTTAACAACACCAAGTCATTGGCGTAAAGCAAATTGGTGATGCGTGTCCCGTCTAGTTGAGGAGGGTGGCAGTTTACACTGTCGAGAACTGGAGAAAGGTCAGATATAAACAAATTTAAAAGGAGAGGGGCCAATAGACAACCTTGTTTGACGCCTGTTTCGGTTCAAATCTTCCTGGAGATGTGAAAGCCTTCACCCAGCTTGATTCTTATCCATGTTTCCATGTGGACTTGGATTATTGCTTGAAGAAGAGGCTGGGGTATATCCCACGATTTTAGTTTCTGCCATAACAGACCCCTGGGCACACGATCGAAGGCCGCTTTGAAGTCTACAAAGCAACAGTGCAGCTGGATTTGTTGGACTGTTGCTTTCTCCATCAAGACTGTTAGCGTTAACAGATTGTTTGTAGTACTGGTGTTAGCCACAAAGCCCGTCTGATTAAAAGGAAGGTGCACGGTTGCTTCAGCCCCAGGCCTGTAGCTCCTCCAATAAACTCCACGTCGAGAAGTGCAACCATTCTGTAATATTTTGGCTTGTTTCTCTTCCCACTTTTGTAGATTGGGTGAATGATTGCACCTCACCAGGACTCTGGGACCATGTTGTTTAGACTGCAATAGAGAAACAAGGGGGTCGGGTATTCTGACCATAGGCTGACATCGGATTTGAACATGGCTTGAGGGAGGCCATTCGGGCCTGGGGCTCCTTTGGCTCTGGCTTTCATTATGAGGCGCGAGATCTTGTTTTTCAAGGCATCAGGAGTCACCCTGGGCTCTAGTGAGGTATCGTTCATTTTCGTTTATTCCTTGTGTCTCGGAACTTCAGATGGAATTTTTAAAAGGCGAGCTAGCCTCTGGTACTCCAGTCCCGGGGGGGGGGAGGATCATAGGGTTAACAGGGCTGGATGAATTGTTGCAAGCTTAGTTTATAGCTTAGTTTATATTGGTGTCCCCAAAGTGAAGAGATAAAAACTTGCTCCGACAGCTTCACTAATATTTGCACTGCCATACCCACTTGTTCTTTGTTTGCTCCTATTTACAAGAGACCAGAATTGCTTCGGGTTAGGATTTCTACTTTCATAGATGAGCTTCAGCCAGAATTGATTTGAGGCTGCAAGTTTTTCCTTTCGTGTAGAAATTCTAAAAGCTGCTCGGGCTTGCTTATAGTTATTGAAGTTGAATTTATTGCTGGGGTTCTTTCTTGATAGATGGAGTGCTTGGTTCCTCTCAGTTCTTAATTTCCTTGTGGCTTTTGAGATGTAGAATTGAGAGATTTGGTTTCTCGGGCCCCTCCTGATTGGCAATTTGTTGAGAAGGAGGTTTGTAAGAGAGGTCCAGCCACTAACGACATGAGTATTTAGCTCTAGGGATTGATGTAATGGGGCTCTGACATAGCAGTGTTTGAGCCTATTGATGAATCTTTGAAAGCAATTAAGAAAAGGTCTTACCTGAAGCTAGATAGTTAGATAGGAATTTAGAAGCCCCTGTGCGCCTTCAAGTATATTAAAGCTATGAGTAAAACTGTGTTTACCTGTATGGCCTTGGGTATTGGCCTTCAAAGTCTCTGAGGTTACTTCCTAGAGCATTACAGTAGGTTATAGAGCCACCTAAAGGAGACTGAGTGTAGAGGGACATGGCGGTACTTGCAACTGGAATCCTCGTAGGTGGAGAAGAACTGTACTGTACAACTCCATCTTCACTGATCAAACCAGATTGGTGAAAGTGGTAGTGTCTTTTGATGATCACTGCACTTAAATGCCCTGTTTGGCTTTAACACTTTTTAAATCCGAATGCCACATAACCTATTTGGAACGCCCAGAGTCTGAGGCATAGGTCAGCATGGGCAGTGTCCGCATAGACACAGCACCAGCTGCTTAGAGAGTTGCTTTGGAGGAAATGTTGGGAAAACGGTATAGCTTATTGGTCTGTGAAGGTAATCTTTCCATCAACATCATCCTAATTTGGCAGCCAGCATCCTGTGCAGACATGCAGGATCGAGACGTATCTGATACAGTGATGCATACGCAGCTGTATCCAATTTTCAGATCTTCTGTAGTCACATAGGCTCTGGCTCTCACAGGAGCAGCTTTCACAGCTCAGCAATAACCATGTGTCTTGCACGAAAGGGGTCTCTAGTGTTGCTCTTTATTCGGTATGCATGCTGACCCTTTTGCATATTTCTTTTTAACAGCTGGTGCCATTTAAGAAGGGTTGTGTTGATGCATCCCCCTCAACTCTCTTCTGCAGGGTATAAAGTGCTCCTCCGGTATGAGGGCTTTGAGAATGACTCCTCGCAAGACTTCTGGTGTAACCTAGGCACATTGGACATCCATCCAATCGGCTGGTGTGCCATCAACAGCAAGATCCTGGTGCCGCCACAGAGTGAGTGGAATGTACGCATGGTTCGGCGAGTCAGGTTGTGGTCAAGGAAGGTGGTAATGCTGGTGCCCAGCCATCGCCTGAGAACACACTTGTCCTCCTGTCTTCAATCATAAAACGTCTCCCCATCCCTGTAATTTGCCAGTTACCCAGATCTGCATTAATCCATGTTCCTTTGTGGATCTTTAGTAATGGAGTCGCCCTTCCCCTGAAGTATCACTGGCGCACCGCCCTATACCAATTGATATTTCCCCCCCACATCCACAGTTTCAAAGGTGTCCCCGGCCTATTGGTACTGCTAATATTCCTACCGTGCAATAATATGTTTGTCCCCTGCTGCATGGTAATGGAGGTTTCATTGCTTAACTCTCTGTAGGTATCCACTCGAAGTTCACAGACTGGAGGGGCTATCTAATGAAGAAGCTTGTTGGGGCTCGGACCCTGCCAGCAGACTTTCACATGAGGGTAAGGTAGATGAGGGAAGCTAAAGGGGGCGGGGAAAACCAAAGAGGTGCAGAACCGATTGGAAACAGCTGGTGGGGGCTCTGGGGGATGGTGGGCCAAAAGGTTATGGGGAAGGCTCCTTTGTCGGCTTTGAGAAAGGGGAATTCAAAGAGCAACAGTATCTAATTTTCTCATGTCTACCCTTCACCTTGCTTCCTTCCTCTTTTGTATCTTTTCTCCCTCTATCACACATTCCATCTCCCCTTCATTTACAAATGTTTCACCCATTCACTTTCCCTTATTTCTGTTGTCATCCTCACTTCTTTTCCAACTTTCTCTCTTCTCTTTTTCCATTCCTGTCACTCTCAACACAACCCTGTCCACTATTTCTTCCTTTTCTATACAACTTTTTACACCATACCATACTAATATATTCTCTCTCTATATGTTCCTCCTCCTCCCTCGATCTCTTCTTTTCATCCCTTTGTTTCTTTCCCTCTTTTTCTTTCACCCTTCTCTAAACCCATTAAAATTGCCTTGTTCCTCCTTGTCATGCTTTTCTCCCTTTCTGCATCTTTTGTCTTCCTGGTTTCCATCACTTCTCTCTCTTGCCTTCTCTACGCAATCCCCTCTTGTCTATATAGATGCTGGAAAGCATGAAATACCCCTTCCGGCAGGGTATGAGGCTGGAGGTGGTTGACAAGACGCATGTGTCCTACACACGCCTAGCGGTAGTGGACACAATGATTGGCGGTCGGCTGCGGCTCATCTACGAGGATGGAGACATCGAGGATGACTTCTGGTGTCATATGGGGAGCGACCTTATTCATCCTGTCGGCTGGTCTCGCCGTGTAGGACACAACACAAGGGTAACCGGTATGACCACAACTTAGAAAGAGCTTTTCATCTACCTCATTGGTTACAACATCCGTTCATGAAGGGGCCATGGGGTAAGAGAAGGCTTCTCAATGACCTCTTGTGACACGTCTGGGCCCAAAGTATGAGGAGATCATAGGCAGGAGAGGGTTTAATCTACTGCACTTTACCTAATACGAGGGACTAGAGGTGAGAGGAAGGCTCCTTATCTTCCTCATTGGGTAAAATTCCCAGGCAGAAGATATAAAGGGGGGCAATGTCATGAGGTAGATTATTATTCTCTGCCTGCGATACAGTTTCTTGATATAAGGGTTGAGCGTGTAATTCGGTGTGGGGGAGCTTATGATAAATCTGCTGCATGGTACACAGTGTCCAGCTATAAGGTACAACGTGGTAATGGGGTGAGAGAGCGCAGTATCTGCTGCTAGTAGTACCACACCTGAATAATCTACAATACGATATGGTGAGAAAGCGCTTCTTATTTCCTTCATGAAACACAATGTGCAGATTTGGGAATGGGGTGAGAAGGGGCTTGTTATCGGCCCTTTGGGAAGCAATGTTTGATCTAATGAAACAGATGGCACTAGGATGATTGAGTGCTAATGAAAAATGTCCTAGCTATCATAATGAACATTTTTAATTCTATTAAGAACTCTGAGGTGAAGATTATGCCTTCTTTCTTTATTTATTACAAATAATAGCAGCCATTAACTGGACAATGATAACTACTTCATTTCCCATGAACCCAGGGAAAGAAGTCAACACAAAGTCTCAATACAATCAGGGGCTGTCTGCCTCATCAAAGGGAGTTGTCCATCTTCTCTCGCCTTCTCTCTTATTGCGACAAAGCAGACTCTGGAAGATTCCTCAATCCTGTTTGGAGGACTCAGTCACTGCAAGTCGGAGAAAGCATCGCATTAATTCTGGCAACAACTGTGCCACAGAGCATAGCGACGTCACCGGAGAACATGAACATTAACAAGTCATAATGTGCAAGATACATGGCTTAACCACCAGAAAAATACTTATTTATTCACATAAACAGATCCAAGAACCTGGTTGGGTCCTTATTCCTCCTAGGGTGGGCTAATCCACGTCTCGGATTCCTTACTAGAATGTATCTTTCTATGGCATGACCCAGAGGCGAGTATTATGTTAGTTCAAAGCTTGGCCACCTCCAGGGCTGCAATGGAGAAGACTGGTTTGAAATAAAACTTTTTAAAGGTTGAGTCCGATGACCAGTCAGCTGCGTTCAGAATATCCCCCAAGCGGGCTCCCAAAGCATGCATGGAGTGAGCACCAAAACTCTTGGTATCAGTACCCGGCTCCTGCATTATCTATCATACCCACCTGGCGATGGTCAGAGAGGAGACCGCCCTGAAAGTTTTCCTCAAGGCAATCAAAAGCTCTCTCTCCCCGTCACGGCCTTGTAAGCCGCGATGCATCTGACAACACACAACTTGGGAAACCGCTGGAAAAGCCAGATACGAGATCGCTCGGGAATTACATTTGGTGCATATAGTAACATGGAACGTGACTCCTTCCGTAGTAAAAGACCTTCCCGAAATGTCTAAGGCCTGTATTTCAGACACCCTCCTGCAGGAGATCAGACACAAAAGAATGGCCAGTTTGGACAACAGTTGCTTCCTGGAAAAGTATCTATTGCTTGGCCAATCAGACACGATCTTCAAAACATTATTCCAGTCCCAAAGGGTTGAGTATCTCGGCTCTGGGGAAAGGGACAGTCAAATGCCACCAAGCAGTTTCTTAACTAGGGGGGTGCTCTCCCACAGGTAGACCCGCAATCACAATGTGACCTGCGGAGATTGCAGATTGAAACATATTGACGGATCTGTAGGCCCAACCTTCCTCGGTGAAAGCCACCATGAAATTTAAGATGTGGACAATGTCCACTCCACAGGATCCAGACTCTGTTGCAGACTCCAACCCATCACGGAGACTGGCTGATCGATACCGTTTGACTGTACCATCTGCCCAGACCTTTGGAATGAGGATTGCAGCGTCACGAAATAGGCCCGGGACTTGCCATTGTGACTTGTAAACCTCCACGCCATGAAATGGAGGCTGCCGGTTATCACCATCAGGTGAGGATTCCTGGAGGGATCGGTCAGGAGATGAGAATACTGGTGTAGACAGATTGGCGAAGCCCAAGAAAGTTCCATCAGAACTGTAAACCAACCTTGCGAACTCGACGCTGGGGTAATCACCACCAGATCCGCCTGCTGCGTGCGTAGCCAAGTTGTCAGGCTTGTGATCATGGCAAATGGAGGATACGCATAACCCTGCTCTGTCGACCAAACCTGGAGAAAAGCATAGGTTGCTACCGCTCCCGGGTCTGATTTCCAACTGAAGTACTGGGGAACCTGATGGTCGAGCTGGGATGCAAATTGGTTGATTGTGAATGGTTCCAAAAGATAGGAGGCGGCCTGGAACATGTCTGGGAAAAGCTTGCACAAGCTTGTAATCCCGGAGATGATGAGACAGCCAGTCCGCCACCTAGTTGGCCGACCCCGGAAGGAGCTCCACCTTAACTGTGATGTGAATTTCCAGCCAGTACTCCTAAAAGTTCTTTACCAGGTCCAAAAGGGCTTAGGACCACGTGAACCCGCCCCCCCCCTTCCCTCCCTCCACCCAGTGATTGATATAGCATACTGTTGCTACATTGTCCATCTTCAATAGGACAAAAGATTGCACACGTTCCTTGGTCAACATCTGACTGCGAAGGAGCCTGCCATCAGCTCCAGGCAGTTGATGTGATGTCCCAGGCCTGAACGTATCCTCAGGATCGAACCGATGCTCTATGGGGTCCACCTCTCAACTGCCCCAAGTCTGGATATGAGAACACACAGACTAAAGGGTGGTTAAGCGGGGTAAGGAAAGGATGGGGACAGCAGGGAGGGAGACCTGTAACGAGACACAAAGGGAGAGGTAATTACTAATGTGACTACAATACTCTTTATCTCTCATTCTCCCTTAATACCCATACTTCCACTAACCTGTAAAAGAAAATACACAAGCTGGCATACAGGGGGGTTGAGCTTGCACCTCTAAGTACCACATAGAATGCTGGAAAACATAAAGAGGTCAATCAGAACAAGCCCTACTCTGTATGTCTTTAAATACCCCACCCTGATCCCCTTTATCTACCTGTGATTAAGAGGTACCCACTATGGCTCAAACACGACTATCTGTCGTAGACCCCCTGTGAAGAGATATAAGAAAGGAATTGAGCAACGATGAGCAGTAGCAGGAAATTGTCAAGGAATATGAAGTAAATGCACTTTAGGCATAGCATTCCACTAGACAGCAGTATTCACAAGCAGTATATACAGTTAGCGCCAAAACACGGAAAGAGTTACGTCACTCTACCCGCATGATAATGACACACCAAACGGAACTGATAATAGGATTCCCTATCTCAGTGTAAATGTCTGTGTGATAAAGGCTTTCCCCCGCATGAACCTTAGATGCTGAGGAATGTTCGCCAACATAGGGAAATCTTCACACACAGGACAATTGCCAAGGAACGAAAAAGTCTCAGGCCAATCAAGTAAACGTATCTCTCCCTCGCAAGAACTTTTGTAAGAATAGGAAAGTTCTTCAATGTAGGGAAGATAGAGTAATGAGCACTTCGACAAATCAGGAACACCCCAAATGGAGCAAGCAAACGTACTTTAGCTATTCAGACAGGATTGAAGGAAAGCGGTGCACACAGCACCCTTACCCGACCAGGAATCAGCAGGAACGGTAGTCACTAGAAGTCTCTAGCAAGGCGGAATAATCGGCAACGTCTTCCTCCCGCTGCCTCGCTAAATCTGCATTTCCGCATCACGTGAGACGAGCAGATTACGTGGTGTCTGACGCGGTGCGCCCTGTCAAGGCGCCGGGAATTGTAGTTCATCCCAGCTTGAGCGCGTGCCTGCGCGACTGCAGCCTCCTTGACCCCTAACATGTGAAGGGCCTGTCCTGTAGCAGACCAAGCGACCTCCGGTGGTAAATTCCCCACAACAATCTTCCCAGCCTGATTCACTGGAATCAAACTCACTTTCACTTTAAAACTTTATTCAATCTTTTTTGTTCAGATCTTAAAAGTACATTAAAAAAAGTACAACAACTTTGAAAAAACAACCAGTCACAATTCTTTCCTTAAACAAGCCCCCTGTAAATCAAATTTACAGTAAATTCCATATAGAACATTTTTTTTAAAGTCCAGGAGTTTAGGTAAAAAAAATTGCTTGGTATATAATTAAGTGCAAATATATATTTTTCAGTTTTTAAAAAGGTAATAAAACCAGTTGGCAAATAATAGGTCCTCATAATTCATTAATTCTCCGCCTGTTTCCTTCTACGCATACATGCCCATAAAAAAAGAGGCAACTGCAAAGCAGACAAACTGGTTCGGAGTGATTTAAAAAAATATAGTGCAACCCGGCATTGACAAATTTTGTGCTTCTTTAAAATAGATACAATAAATGACTTCCTTTCTTGAGCATACAAGCGACAGAAAAGTACCAAATGCAAATCCTTTTGTAGTGACTTGGAGTCGCAAGGGCACAATGGTAATTCAGAGTGCCTAAATGTTCTACCTGGATACCGCAGCATTAATGGTATCAAATTTAGACGAAATCGCAATACGATAAACTTATGATGAGAAAATGAGACCTCTAGTAAATATGAAAACTCACCCTCCGCTATCGGGGGTGTTAATTGATACATCCTTACCATCTGTGCACCATAATTCTTCCCCCTATGGTCATATTGGGCCCTCGCTTGAAAGTCTCAACCAACCTCGTCTTGGGAAAGGTCCGACATGTCATTGGTAGCTTAAATAAATTCAACAAACCCAAGGCACTAAATTCCTGCTCAACATAGCCTAACCATCGACTCCTGCTATGGTTCTCCATTCTGAGGAGATCTATAATAATCCTTTGGTTTAGGGGGGCTGTATTCCTGCGCCAAATCGAGAACCACAACATGAGAGGTGCCAGGCGAATTGAGTCAGTGATGTAAGGAAGGGCTGATTCTATATGAGAGATATACTTTGAGTTCGATTGAGGAAGGGAAATTAGAGATATCAGGAATTTGTTTTCGACTATCTGTAGAGGCTCAATAGGGGCCAGTCCCCATACACCGCAGCTGAAACTGTTTTGGTCTGTTAAATCTTTTTTATGGGACCGATAGGTCTGGCACCCAGCCTCCTAGTGAATGATTTTAATGCTGCTAGACTTCTATTTGTTGCCTTTTTTTTCTTCTTTTTTTTTACTGAGTTTTATATAGCGGGAACTTGACCCGAATCTGGTATCAGAGCGCTTTACATAGCACCAGTTGCATTACATGAGGACACATTCATTTTGTTAGCCATTACTCTTCCTTCCACCAACTGTGTCCAGGATTGATCGTTTTCAAAATGGACTCCTAAATATGAAAATGAGTGTACCACCTCAATTCCTTTCGAAGCCATATAAAAAATGTTGTACTTTATCTTTTATCCTGCTCCTGCGATTAATATAAGTTCTTGGTATGATTGACTTTTAGGTCCAGCGTAATCATAAAAGCTGCATATGCTGTTATCAGACTCTGGAGACCCACACCAGTTCTGCAAAGGAGTACGGCATCCTGTGCGTATACCAAGATAGGGAGCTGACAGGAATCAAATAATGGAACATCCCGGGATTCACCCACCAGCGCATCCCGCACACCTTTTGTATAAATCGAAAATAAAAATGGTGCGAGGACACAACCCTGCCTAACCCCTCTTAAGATGTTAAAGGGGCTGGTACGCTCTCCTTTCCTCCCATACTGGACAGAAGCAGAGGTATCGGAATACAGTTGGCGAATTAAGTCAATAAGAGGCTGGTCCATTCCCATCTCTAACATGATGTCCCTCAGCTTCGGGTGGGAATCGCAGTCAAACGCTGCCGTTAGATCCATAAAGGCTAAATAAAGTTTCCCACCCTTAATCGTCACAAATTTGTCCATAATAAAGGAAAGCTTTAGACACTGATCAACAGTGCCCTTTCCCTGTTGAAAGCCATATTGGGACTGCATTAAAGAATTCCTGTCTCGTGCCCAGGATTCAAGCCTGTACAAAAAAAGACTACCCATAAGTTTGGCCGATGGGTCGATAAGGGAGATGGGTCGGTAGTTTTTAGGATTACCCTTATCTCCCTTTTTGAAGATTGGCACAATTAGGCTCGACTTTCACGATGGCGGGGGGCCCCGGGACGCTATCTTGTTAAAGACGTTTGTCAGCAAGGGAACCCAAAGTTCTTGATTCATCGAACTTAATCACCAGATCTGGTTGCGATCCGACAATGGCACAGCGTTCCATGCTTCCATGTGGAAGAGCCACCACAGGAGTTCCTCTCTGGTCTTGTCTGAAAGGGAAACACTCTGGGAGTACGTGAGACCACACCAGAAGTGAGTGAACTCTAGCCGCTGCAGGTCTCAGAAGTTTAGGGGGTATGAAAAAATAGCCTGCATCGAGGATGACAGCAGACCCACCACCCTGGCAATCTGACGGAGGTAAGTTCTTGGCTTTGCCAACATCCTTTGCATCTCAAGCCAAATTTTGGCCATCTTCCTGGAGGGAAGGCTCGGAGTTGAAACCATTGAGGCGATCACAAACTCCAGGAAGGTGATTGACCGGAAATGAACTTCGTCTAATTGATAACAACTCCCAAGGATTGCAGAACTTCCACCACTCTCTGGAGATGTTGGGACAGACTCTCCGGGCATTGGTCCATTATCAGGATGTCGTCCAGGTACACGATCATGCGAACGCCATACACCCTCAAGTGTTCCACTACTGGTCTGAGGACCTCGGTGAAACACCAAGGGGCCGAAGGTGAACTTGAAAGTTTGGCTCTGCCACTGGAACTGGAGGAATCGCTGATGTGGCGGAAAGATGGGGACCACCAGGTATGCGTCCTTGAGGTCCAGTCGTACCATCCAGTCTTTGAGCCGAAGGAGGTGTATGCGCTCCATCTTGAAGTGGCGATACACCAGCCACCTGTTGAATTCCCGGAGATTGATCACCGGGCACTGACCCCCATCCTGTTTCTGAGTCCGGAACAGATTGCTGAGAAACCCAGATGGGTGAGGAGTTGAGGGACAAATTGCCCCTTTGTCCAAAAGCTCTCGAATTTCCTGGTGTATAAGCGCGGTCTTCTGTCTGGAGAAAATGGGGGGGAGTGGGACGGCCTGAAAGGGAGATCCGTGGAAGTCTATATGGAACCCCCTGAACAGTTTGGAGAACCCAGGCATCTAACGTGAGGTTGCGCCAGACTGCCCCCAACACGTTTGCAAGAAGTGAAAGAAAAACTCACCGTGTGTATTGGGTTTGCGTCCTCCTGCTCTGGGTCCATTAAATGACCTCTGTGGCGCCCCCGTCCTCGGGTGGGGTTGAAGCCACCAAAGCACGAGGAGTCCTACCATTGTCTGCACTGAGACTGTTGGCCCCTGCAAGAGGCAGCGTAGGAAAGAACGGCCAGCCAAGCCCCCCCATCACGGCTGGCCCCACTGAAAATGCGCATTAAAAGTGCACTTGACTGTTGACTGGGCTTTGTCCAGTGAATTAAGGGGGAAACAAACTTTCCTAGCTCCTTTGATTATGGGTCATCCAAAGAGCCTCCCTTGTGCCACCAGGCCCACCTTCGACATGGCCAACTCCCCTAGCTTACGGTCAATTTTGATCAACAATGACCTGTGCCTCTCCGTGGACATGGCGTAATTTGCATTGCCTAGAAAAATAAGGGCCCGCTGGGTCCAGCTGGATAGGACATCAAGTGAAATTAAAGCACCAAATGCCTTTGAGTCCTCTGCCATGTCGAAAATATTCACAAGGGGGCCTGTAATGTCCCTGACCTCTTGATCAAGAGGCTTGCGGAGCCTGCTGGCGACGTATTTGGCCACCTTAGTGCAGGGAATCCACTCGGAAGAGCAGGGATGCATGAGGTCTTCTGGATCTTGCAGGTGCAACTGGGAGTCAGTGGGATCACCTGTGGGGGCACTAGACACCACCCAGGTGTAAGAGAAGGATCTCTAAGATCTGTCATGATCGGAATCCACCTCTTATCCTGCAGGAGAACCATTTGAGCGGGACGACTGTGAGGGGGGTCCCATCTTGTTGCGGGGGGGTGAGTTCCTGTGGTGCGGGGGGGTTAGCCCCCAAAAAGGCTTGTCAAAGGCGTCCATATCCACCCCAGACTCATGTGGGTGTTTGCACAGGTTCTCAGAAAGGGGAGCAGTTGCTTGCCCCAGAGTTTGTGTGGCAGAGGGCCCAGGTAGATTTTTCCTTGGTGCGAGGGGTTGTAGGCATCTTTGTGCCCTCTCCATGATTTTCTTCTCTAGAGGGGCCACTGCTTCTGAGAATGCAATAATGTTGGAGGCGCCTACCATGTCGCAGAAGTCGACTGTGACTGGAAAATACCGAATGGCCTCTTCATAATATTAGCCAAATTCCTCCATGAGCTGAGTTAAGTAGTAAGCGAGATATGGCTTTAAACTGGGTGGCCACCAACCAGGTAAGAGGGATAACAGGAAAAAAGGGGGAACTCCTAAAATCTCACCTGAAATTAGAGTGTTGGGCCCTTAGGAGTGGAGAGGCTGGTCGCTAGCCCTGGGGGCACAGAAAAACAGGCGATCCGGCCTTCAAGACCTAAATAAGAGGTTATAGAGGACCTCAAGCAGGTATGGTCTATAATAGACACACAACCCTCAAGAGAAGGGCAGGCAGAACAAAGCGCCCATAGGATATCAAGTGAGCTTCATTACTGTGTACTTGGCAGCCTGGGCGGAGTCTGCCTCGTGGGAGACCTTGCTCCCTAAATAATCCTACCCCATAGAGTGGAGTGCTCCAGGCTGGCAGGGGCGCTGACACTCGTTGAGACTGTGGGCGGAGGCGCTCAGTACTGACAGAAACTGATGTGCCATGACCCAACGAAACACAGAGCGTTCCAGGAGAGACGCGTTGGAGGGATGCCCCCTCTGGCGGCTGGCATACCGCCACGTGCCTCCACCCCAGAGCCCTCACACGAGTGAAAAGAAACAAGCATTTGCAATGCAATAGGTCTCGCATTAATTAAGTTTGAGCTATTGGCATTGCTAAATATTGCAACACCAATTGCAACAAAAGTCTATAAATTGTAGGCCAAAAAAAGCGTGTTTATTTTTGTAGCAATGGTAGCATGCTGCGCTTTAGATGAATATGTTTAAAAGTAAAGTGCAGCATGTGTGTGTGGTTGTATGTGTGGTTGTGGTTGTGTGTGTGGTTGTATGTGTGGTTGTGTGTGTGTGGTTTTGGTTGTGTGTGTGGTGGTTGTGTGTATTGTCGTGTGTGTGGTTGTGTGTGTAGTTGTGGTTGTGTGTGTGGTTGTGTGTTGTGTGTGTGCTTGTGGTTGTGTGTGTGGTTGTGTGTGTGCTTGTGTGGTTGTGGTTGTGTGTGTGGTTGTGTGTGGGGTTGTGTGGTTGTGGTTTTGGTTGTGTGTGGTTGTGTGTGTGGTTGTGTGTGGGGTTGTGTGTGTAGTGGTTGTGTTTGGCTGCGTGTGTATGTGTGGTTGTGTGTGTGGTTGTGTGTTTAGTTGTGGTTGTGTGTGTGGTTGTGTGTGTGGTGTGGTTGTGTGTGTGGCTGTGTGTGGTTTTGTGTGTGTGGTGTGGTTGTGTGTGGTTGGCTGTGTGTGTGGTTGGTTGTGTGTTGGTTGTGTGTGTGGTTGTGGTGAGTGTGGTGTGTGGTAGTGTGTGTGTTGTTGTGTGCGGTTTGTGTGTGATTGTGGTGTGTGTGGTTATGTGTTTGTGTGGTTATGTTTGTGTGGTTGTGTGTGTGATTGTGTGTCTGGTTGTGTGTGATTGTGTGTGTGGTTGGTAATGTGTTTGTGTGGGTGTGTGTGGTTGTGGTGTGTGTGGTTTGTATGTTGTCGTGTGTGGTTTGTGTGTGATTGTGGTGTGTGTGATTGTGGTGTGTGTGATTGTGGTGTGTGTGATTGTGGTGTGTGTGGTTGTGTGGTAATGTGTTTGTGTGGTAATGTGTTTGTGTGGTAATGTGTTTGTGTGATTGTGTGTGTGATTGTGTGTGTGGTTGTGTGTGTGTGTGGGTGGTTGTGTGTGTGGGTGGTTGTGTGTGGGTGGTTGTGTGTGTGGGTGGTTGTGTGGGTGGTAATGTTTGTGGGGTTATGTGTGTGTGGGGTTATGTGTGTGTGTGGGGTTATGTGTGTGTGTGGGGTTATGTGTGTGTGTGGGGTTATGTGTGTGTGGGGTTATGTGTGTGTGGGGTTATGTGTGTGTGGGGTTATGTGTGTGTGGGGTTATGTGTGTGTGGGGTTATGTGTGTGTGGGGTTGTGTGTGTGTGGGGTTGTGTGTGTGTGTGGGGTTATGTGTGTGTGTGGGGTTATGTGTGTGTGTGGGGTTATGTGTGTGTGTGGGGTTATGTGTGTGTGTGGGGTTATGTGGTTGTGTGGGGTTATGTGGTTGTGTGGTTAGGCCGTTGTGTGTGTGTGTATGTGGTTGTGTGGTTATGTGTTTGTGTGGTCGTGTGGTTGTGTGGTTATGTGTTTGTGTGGTCGTGTGGTTGTGTGGTTATGTGTTTGTGTGGTCGTGTGGTTGTGTGGTTATGTGTTTGTGTGGTCGTGTGGTTGTGTGGTTATGTGTTTGTGTGGTTGTGTGGTCATGTGGTTGTGTGGTCATGTGGTTGTGTGGTTATGCCGTTGTGTGGTTATGCCGTTGTGTGTGTGTGGTTGTGTGTGTGGTTGTGTGTGTGATTAAGTAGGAAGCTTCCTCACACTGACCTAGGTGAACTTGAGGCTGCTCAATAATGGGCCAGGCTGTGGAGGGGTAGTACATTGGCAATTACTTATGTAACAAGCATTTACAATGCAATAGGTCTCGGGTTAATTAAGTTTGAGCTATTGGCATTGCTTAATATTGCAACACCAATTGCACCAAAAGACTATAAATTGTAGGCCAAAAAAATGTGTATTTATTTTTGTAGCAGTGGTGGCATGCTGCGCTTTAGATGAATATGTTTCAAAGTAAAGTGCGCCATACTGCGATTGTTACAATAGTTATTTGTGGATGCGTTAACAATTGATGTGTGCACTGATGGCTGGTGGTGTGTGTGCCTGTAGAAATTGTGCACTGATGGCTGGTGGTGTGTGTGCCTGGTGGAAGTGTGCACTACCGGCTGGTGGTGTGTGTGCCTGGTAGAAGCGTGTACTGACGGTTGGTGGTGTGTGTACCTGGTTAAAGTGTTCACTGACGGCTGGTGGTGTGTGTCTGATGAAAGCGTGCACTGACAGCTGGTGGTGTTTGGGCCCGGTAAAAGCGTGCACCAACGGCTGGTGGTGTTTGTGCCCAGTGAAAGCGTGCACTGATGACTGATGGTGCCTGTGCCTGGTGAAAGTGTGCACTGACAGTGTGGTTGTGTGTGTGGTTGTGTGTGTGTGTGTGTGTGGTGGTGTGTGTGTGGTGGTGTGTGTGTGGTTGTCTGTGTGTGTGGTGGTGTGTGTGTGTGGTTGTCTGTGTGTGTGGTTGTCTGTGTGTGTGGTTGTCTGTATGTGTGTGGCTGTGTGTGTGTGTGGCTGTGTGTGTGTGTGGCTGTGTGTGTGTGTGGCTGTGTGTGTGTGTGGCTGTGTGTGTGTGGCTGTGTGTGTGTGGCTGTGTGTGTGTGGCTGTGGCTGTGTGTGGCTGTGTGTATGTGTGTGTGGTTGGCTGTGTGTGTGTGGTTGGCTGTGTGTGTGTGTGTGGCTGTGTGTGTGTGTGTGTGGCTGTGTGTGTGTGGGTGGCTGTGTGTGTGTGGCGGCTGTGTGTGTGTGGCTGTGTGTGTGTGGTTGTGCGTCTCGAGCTGTGAATCCTTTTAAATACAAGCATTTGCAATGCAATAGGTCTCGCATTCACACGAGTTTTTGCTATTGGCATTGTAAATTACAATGCCTTCGATTTATATTTCGGGTTTTAAAACATAAATACATGGCATTGTTATTTACAATACTAATAGCGCATAGGGAAGACATACACCCTGCTGGTGCTGCTCAATCTTTCATAGCACGATCCCTTTCACGCAGAAAGGGGACTGGGGAACTCATTTACCAGTGGGTTTTCTGGTGAGATTAGTTGCTTAGTCAGAAAAGTGCCATTCTCCAGAATCAGATGGGTGTGTAATGTTTTGTTTGACATTACTTTTTATGAGTATGCATGGCATATGCTTTAGGGAATGCTACCTTGCATGTAATGTTAGGTGTCCAGAGTGTTCGGTTAGATAGGCAATTGTTTTAAGGCCAGAGTGAAATCGGCCGAACAGAAATGAGAAAAATATTAAAAGAAATGTCCGCAACAGTAGTCACCTAACCACAAGGTGTTGTACTAAAATATCACACTCAAAAATCAACCATACTGATGGCTGGCTATTATATGGCCACAATGTACCTTTAGGTTTATAGTTTGACTGCAATATTGTGACATACAACGAACCATAAAAGATCGTGAGGGCCTCGACGTGGTTCACTTGTCATTCATTACACTGAGATAATCCAGGCCCATAGAGTAGCAGGACAGGGCTAGTAACCTCCTAGCCCTGGCAAGCATGTTCGAATCAGCCCCATACTGCAGCTCACCAGCGAGCAAAGCCAGGTCGTCCATCCTGGCTGGGCCATGAGGATTGCCCTACCTCATCCACCACCACCAAAGGAAAAAAAAGTTCATTCAGTGCAAATTACAGCACTAAATTGAAAACTATGTTTCAGCACTTTCAAGCCTTTGCCTGGCCCTGAAAGCAGCCCCTTGCATGCAGCCTACATCCAAATGCCAGAATGGCAACTCTGCCCTGCTGACAGGCCCTCAACGATACCAACCTCGCCCCTCCTGCCAGTAACCCCCGTTTTAACGTTTCCTCATCTCTATAAGGGTAAGGCTGTGAGGTACAGAGCTGAGGTGGTCTCAGAAATGAAAGACACTTTGAACCCTACCTCCATGGGAGCCTAGTCTCAAAGTGCGCTCTTTACACCCCCTTCACACCCCCTCCTAAAACGCACCATGCTCATGACAAGCGGCAGGGCCTAGTCTTGACGTACCGAGGAGGCGAAGGAAAGCAGGACCATCATGGGGCCTATGACAGTGTCGGGTGTCAGGCGTCGGATTAGCCACAGTAATTTCAAATTAAACCGAAATGACGGCGTCTTCATTTGCAAATGTGAACAGATTCAGTTCAGAGATGAATGAAGTCACCGCATTAGAGAGAGACGTGCCGGGGGGAGGCATGGTGTAACACAGGGAGATGGGGAGGGGGTGGTGAAGTGATAGTCTGGTTAATCTCTACCTGTCTGTGTCGCGCTGACAGACATCTCCGAGATACCGGACTCGATCCGCTGCAGCGGATCCCGGTCTGAGCGTCTCTCCATGATGAGCGGCACCAGGTAATTAATTTAACAAGCGCACCACTGCTGTCCTAATGGCCAGGGCAAAATAACACATAACGCTAATGGGAAAACAATACCGGACTCGATCCGCTGCAGCTGCTCCCGGTCCGCGCGGCTCCCCGTGACGAGCTGCACCAGGTAATTAAATAAACAAGCGCGCCACTGCTGTCCTATTGGCCAGGGCAAATCAACCACTGTAAAATCGAACCCCCCTCCGCGCCAACAAGATTCTTAACCCCTAAAGTGCTTAAAGTGGACGGCCGCAGCCCCGAGTCTGCCGCGGCCGGTCCTGCAGTAAGGGGCACGGCGCATGCGTAAAGCCGAAACCTTCCATGGGGCACGGCGCATGCGCAAGCAGCGGGAGGTATTGCTAGCGTCTCAGCTTCCGAGGAGGACAGCGCGTTCACGCGCGCGTGGCCGGCGCAAATCGCCTTGCGCGCGGCCAGGACTGTACTCCTGGGAAGCTGAGCCGTTAACAATAAGGTCTCTGGCGAGAGCGAGCTTCGCTCGCTTCTAGCCGAGACCTAAAAACTTTGTGAGGCCTAGATCAGCAAAGAAATACATAGAAAGCTCAGGATTTCACAGTTCTCTGCCATTTCTGCTCAAGGGTTCAACAGTCCCCGGAAGACATCAAACATCTGAATTCCACGCTCATAAACACTCAATCGTGGCTGGCAGACAATCACCTCAAACTAAATGCTCTGAAAACCGAGTTCCTACTCATCTCACCCCCGGCGAAAATTTCCACCACCCAAACATGGCTCAATAACCTAACAGCACTCAATGTCCAACCTACCATCGTGGATTCGGCGAAATCCCTAGGCATCACACTCGATGCCAAGCTCAACATGCAGCAGCTAATTTCCAAATCAACACATTGAGGAAAATTAAACCCTTCCTCCCTGCTGAAGACTTCCAAAATGCGGTACAAGCTTTAGTCATCCCTCGAATAGACTACGGACTCGTGGCCCTCAGCGGACTCCCGCTATCCACAACTGCACCCTTAAGAGCCTCCCTGAACGCTGCAGCGAGACTCATAACTGGCTCAAGAAAGCATTCGCGTATATCCCCAGACTTAAAGGCTCTAAAATGGCTACCTTTTGAAGCCAGAATACAGTTAAAAATTGCAGTTATGACACACGCGGCCGTGCACCACAATGCACCCAACTCCCTCGCTCAAAATTTGTCTATATCAGGAGGTTCGAGATCCAATAGAAGTTCAAAAAACTTACTCCTGAAACCTCGTAGATTCCGGAAAGAGAAAACCTACAAGCGCTCCTTCTCTGGAATGGCACCCAGGATCTGGAATGCGCTCCCGCCTGAAACCAGGCTGATCTCCTCCGCTGCACTCTTCAAGAAAGAGGTGAAAACCATCCTTCTGGCCAAGATCTCCTGAACACTATTGGTGCTGGATCGGAGACTCTGCATTGCTTTGTATCACTGTTCACCTGTCCTCTGGCACTATACTTCTAACTTGTTGGTGTCACTACCAATATATGATACACGTTGGATTACTGATTCACTCTCCTGATACCCTCACTCAGTGTTCTATCTACACTAAGGCTTTGATATAAGCCATCCACACACCCAAGGTGCACCTGAACACCTATGTGTTGAGATCAATGACTTGTACCGTCTTATATTACTTGTTTACCTGAGTGTATATTGATATGCTTTATGTATGTTACTATTATCCTATCATGTTAGTGACTATTATACTGCTCCCATTATCTCTGTTCACTCCCACTACCCCTGTCTTTGTGAAGCGCTCTGATATCTGTAAGGATCTTGTTCGCGCTATATAAAACTTTGAATAAATAAATAAAAACAGTGAGATTGGCTAAGAGCCATCAATCTCAATGACTTGAAAGCTAATGCCTTCACTTGCCCCAGTACCAAGGTCTTCCTCTTTCCTCTGAAAAAGTAGTCTGAAATCATCACCTTCTCGCCTTAAACAAGTTTTGCAAACAAAATAGTCCTGAAAAGCAGATCGCAATTAGGCATAATAACTGCTATTGGCACTCAGCGGCGAAACACAGGCCCCCATAGGACGGGGGTGGGGAGGGGGCCTACAGTAGGCTACCCCAACCCTAGAGGGGATCCCCTAATTCAGGTCGAGGTCCCTGAATATCTGTGAGAAAAGGACGCACATGCTGTTTTGCACATGGAGGATATTAGAAATAGATGTGCAGGAAAAAAATGGCATTTCTGCGCTATTTTTCAGCATACCAAGAGATCCATCGGAGCATATCAAAAGACCATTAAACTCAAGAGTTTGAAGTTGTCTTGGAGTGCATTCCACCACCTCCCCACAGCCTGCCTCTACACGCTCGCACTCTCACCCCTTGTGGGTCCTAAGTGTTCCTTTGCGCTCTCTGGCACTCTACGGACTGCTAAATTGAGGGATTAAATAGTTCTATGCAATAAAATCTCAGCCGGAAATGCCAGTATAGATGGAAGAAAACAGCAGGACATGCCTGGCACAGCCTGTTTGGTCTGCCCAAATCCAAGCGGCTCCTAATCAGTTGACGCTTTTGTTAACGTGATTATTTTCACTAAGACATTTAAAGAGACTCGTTTATAACTGTCAAATACCTCAAATGAAAAGAGAAGAGAACAACGCCTGTGATGTTTACATAGGAATCAATCCTTGCGAGACTGGGAACTCATTTTAATGATCGTTAAGATGTTTACAGCGTGGCGCCTTGGGGGAGGGGTGGAGTATTGTTGACTGAGCCCGTGTTAAAGTGAAAGAGGGTGCCTAGCTGAAACCTAAAGTGTTGCGGGAGACGCTGCAGGGGCCATTGTTGACTGTGCACTTGTGCTGTTAATTTTAAAGGGCTGCAGTTAGTTTAAATAAAACAAGCCACGAAAGTGAAAGTGATCGGACGGTGGCAGAGGGGAAAGCAACTTAATGACCCGTGACCGAGGAGACCGATGGCGGCTGCGCGTGCACGCACACATGCACTCATGCTTCAGGCCAGCTAAACTCTGGTAGGTAGCACTTTTTTTTGCCCTTTACTAAAGATCGAGCAAGCAGCGCATGCGCTGCTCCAGGCTTGACCTAAAAACTTATCGGCTGTGAGTGGAGCAATTCAGCGCTCCCGCGGCCACCAACCTTAAAGGTGCGAACCTCTAGCTGTCTAAGCAAAACCGCAACAATCGAAATATAGCACACACATTCTGTCAATAAAAAGAACAAAGGGAGCCGCAGTCCCGACACTCATCTGCACTCGACTGCAGCAGCGAAAAAGGAGGGAGCGAGAAGATGGACAACTCCCTTTGGTGAAGCAGACAGCCCCTGATTGGATTGAGACTTTTTGTGTTGACTTCTTTCCCAAGGTTAATGGGAAATTACGTTTTGTTATCGTTGTCCAGTCAATGGCTGCTATTATTTGTAATAAATGAAGACAGGGGGAATAATCCTTGCCTCCAGGTCCTGCCATTGAATCTTCTTCCTCACTGGACTAAATATCCATATAAAAAGTATAAGGGGGATATAGTGTGTATAACATCTTATCTGTTGCACAGTACACAACAACAAGAAATGTATTGCTCCCTATAAGTCACAACTTAGAGACTGATTACTGTTGGTGGTGAATGGTTTCCACATACACCCTTCCATCCTCATAGTGGTAAAGAACACCATGGCTTTAGATTTCAAGGGTGTCTTTATATTGGACTTCGTTTGTCCCCATCACTGTTCCTTCTTGCTGTCTCACACCTTTCTTCTCTTTCGCTCTGTATCAGTTTCACTTTTTTTTTTGCTACTTTGACAGAATTTCTCTCCCATTCCAGAAATATATTTCACACAGTTCTGTGGGCTTCTCTGCACTGAGAGGGTCACCAAACAGTCTTTGATAACATAACACTTTTCACTTCATGTCGCATTATTACAGTTATCAGACACCACAGAGAACTGTGTCACAAAGCACAAAGTGAATGATCTGTAGAGGTTATATCAATATATACACTGATTGTCTACCTGACCAAACTTAGAGCAGTCTACAGAGCAGCTCGTCAGAAGTCAATGTGTGCAGTTATTATGCAGGCCTTGCCTATAATTGGGGTTCCCAAACTTTGGTGTAGTCACCAAAAGGCTTCCAGAGATAGGGCATGGAATATGAGGGTATTTTCTTTACATACAATGGCAGTGTGACAGGAATGGTTTTTCCAGGATCCCGCATGGTGTCCAACGTTAATTGAATAATCCATTACATCTATCCACCTAGGGCTGTCCCTGTTCATCCTATTGGCTACTTGTTTCTCCAAATTTCTTAGTCATTTCTATTTTGCAGAACTTCGCAAAGTGCCGGTTATGATAGTAATGTTGACTTCCAGTAGTTTTTCATGCCAGAGCCTTAATCTCCCTTTTACCTCACATTGATTCTCTGTTGCTAAACTACAGATGGAGGGGAAAGTCACCCAAGGATATGATGGTGATGTCACCGAAGGTCAAAATACAATATCTCAAAACAGCATTTTTGCCTGCCATGATTCGGATATTCCCCTCCCTCTGTCTCGCATATCCGGCATTCTACTCCTCATCCTATGTTTTGCTGTTGCCCATTTCACTAGGTCTGGTTCCCACTGCTTCGTAAATGGAGTAATCTGATTCTTCTAGCCCAGATCTATTCTTATTGTCAGAAATACTAATTCCACCAGTTTAGTCTACTGCCTCTCTTCTTTCTTGGTTGGAAAAAAAAACCACTAGCACAAACATGGGCTAGCGTTCAGTGACCAACTTAATGGCTCCAAGAGACACCTAACCACTGCACAACCAAAAGGTTTGCTCATGACCATAGGCCCACTACCTATGCACATAGGTTCCCACACTGTTGCAGCTATTATAGTAAGTCACTCTTAGGTCTTATCCTATGCATCAGTTGTAGAGATAATTAAATTCTATACAAACATTAGTCATGTACCATCTTCCTTCAGATGAGTACTGCTACCTGCAGATTCCTCAATTCTTCAATGGCTGTCCCATGCTGGTAGGAGGCTGCAGCTCCACCTCGGCGCCACACACAATGTCTCATGACTTCACTGGAGCCATAAAGTGCCATCGCTCAGCGTGATTTCAGGTCCCTTTTTTCGGCGCCAACGACTTGTTCTTAAGCCCTCTACAAACTTCTCAGGAGTGTCAACTAGTTGACGATTTCTACACAAAAAGTTATCCCTGGGTGCAGTTTTCTTTAAGTAATGTCACTGTCTAAACAATCCAGATTCAAGTCGTGCTAGGACTGTGATGGTCAGATGTCCATCACAGACCCCCTCACCTACCTGTAGTTGAATTGCACACACCTCATTTTCCAATCGGGCTATCTTACAAGTGAGACATTTCCTTACTGCACATGAAGCCCCCGTATGTTTACCCCTTATCCAAATCCTAAAAATCACCCGTAGTCTTCTAGCTGATGTGACTGTACCTCGATTGATAGCAAAGAAATCTTTATTTGCCTCGAGAATTTTTTCTCTGTCGAACTCATCTGCTAGGGCTCCATTCTGGAGACAGCCGGTTATAGTCAACGCTACATTCCCTCTGAGCCGCCACTTTAAACACTAGAGGTGCTGGGTCTGATAGTGTGTGGTCAAGATACTGATGCGCCTAATCTGCTGTTCCTATCCACATTAGTCCAGACAGAATCAATACTTGAGTAAGACCCATATTGCATAGTAGAGAAGGAATAACCACTTTTATTTCCATTGAGTTCTAGAAATAGCTTCTCTTCATTCACCTTACTTATCACATCAAGGAAAACTAGTACTTACATCCATGGGTTCCGTCTGTAACTCTGGTGCTGTTCAACTGCCTCCTTAACAAGCAGTTGAAGTCTCCCAGTCAGGGTATGTCAGAGTTGGTATAGGATGAGAACAATTTGAATATCGGGTAATGAAAAAATCTATGTGTTCGAAACATATCTGTTGCACACTACCTCTGGCCTGCCATGTAGTGTTCTTACTAATATAATATATCTGCAATTTGAGTCTTAAAGTACCTTACCCATTTTTAGAGGAACTCTAGGCACGACACACAATTGCATTCCCCTAGCCATAGAGCTAACCCCGAGCACTAATTTGAGCCCCCGATTTCCTAGTTCTGTTCATCAGCAGTTAGATGGGTCTCTTGCAATCTTCCTATCTACACATCTCTTGCCTTAAAGTAGGGCTGGATTCTATGCTGTTTTATAACTGCGTTTTCTACCCTGACATTTCAAGACATTACAACATAATCCATCCTGTCTCAGTACTGCATAATATTTACATCATACAGCGTATTCCAACACAACTGACTTAACAATGAACTTTACTCGGATTCTTCCCCCTTGTGTGCGTGTACTTCAAGAATGTCACAAAAAAGTGGTGTTGCGAGGCATCATATGCAATACTTGACTGTTTCTGAGAGGGTCAATTATAGCCAAGTAAATATGTGCGAATGAAGGAAGATCCATTTGGTACAAGTGTCTGTAAGTGCCCACTGCATTGCCTAAATAATTAGTGCACCAACATTTGAAAATCTATCCCTTCCTCCTCACATATCGCAGGTCCCATATATGCAAGTTAGGAATCTTTTAGCGTCGGGTCCCAGTTTCAGTATATTGGAGAGCTTCTTCTAGATGACTATGATATCAATCCATAGTTTTGCTGGAGGTAGTAGAGCAAACGTTCTACCCTTTCTTCTGATTTGTATTTTAATTTCATCAAATGTTTTACTTTTTCATTGCGAATGAAGCCGTAGTCTGGTTAGCAGGAGTGATTATTCCCATTGTGTTTGATACCTTTTGTGTTCCCACTCCAAAGCCAATATTTTGGCTTATTCCCATTATCTTTGCAGTCTGATCATAATTGTTCTCTGTGCAGTTCCTGGTGGCGGTCCTGTGGACTATGTCAACTTTTATTAGTTAGTGGTATCCATGCTGAGCTGAAAAATGACAAAAGACTAAGCTCTGACGAGCTCTAATAAAAGCAAAGCACACCAGGGGTTAGTTTCATTGATTCCATGTTTACTTGGTTGGTATTTTACCAATCCAAATCTGTAATACTGTGCCTGGAATGGTAGAAGGCGTTTCTCATTTTCCAGGTCGGTGTGGATGGCACTAGCTACACTGAAACAATTTGCTGCATAATGGCAAAAGGCTTCGTCACTTTTCTGTCTCGGTGTGAATGGCACTGTGCTTACGAACATTAAAAATGAAAAGTAGATACATATCAAGAGACAAAGCAATTGCTACAGCACTATCATAATCAGTATAGCAATTGTTAAATAAAGCTCTGTTAAGAAAGAAAAAGGCCATTAACAAAATGTGCACCTATTGTTCCAATAAATCCAGCAAAAACTTTATTTTGAACTTATAGTCTTTTGTGACTAAGATTGCATAATGCTGTCAATGTTGCAAATCTGTGGCAGAAAAAAATCCATCCCAAAGCAGTAATAAACAAGGATAGGTACAAGAGGTAGATGTGACCCTTGAGCTGCTGTTCACTGTAGGGTCTATTGCCAGCGACCTACTTAATGTACTGTTTTATTTAGAATCCCTAGTAAACCACAAATGTGGGGTTTATTAAGAAGAAAATGCTTGCTCAGAACCAAAAACCAGTACATGATCTCCCTTACTTGATGGGTCCAAAGCTATCTAGGAAAGATAGATTGTATTTTTATTCAGTTTTTCGTGCAAGATAAGCACACATGAAATGTGTGTTGTGAAAGAAGCTAGAATTATGAAAAGAAAACAATATGCATTTATATTATAGTATTAAATGGGGAAGAGCAAAACAATAAATGAAATTAACAGAGTTATCCAACTTATGTTAAAACGCTGTGCATAGTAGAATTCACGTTCTAAAAAAGCAAAAGAGTGCATTGTCCAGTGTTCATAAGCATCCAGCAGAAAGGCATACCATTAGAAAACTAAAGTGAGCTGTTAATCACGGCAAAAAATCTGTTAAGAACCTTAAAAGCAGACCGAAGCAGAAAACATTTAGACAATTTATATATTGTATTCTCTGCTCAGACCACTGGACATGCAGAAAATGAGCCAGGGATCGTTTGTTGTCCTGCTATAAAGATAACGCCATGCTATCCTCATGGGCCAAACAATCTACTAATATTAGCAGTTGTAAAAACAAAATGACCGCTCTTGGCTTCCCATTAGAAGGCATGCTGTGGTAGCTAGTGAAACCACAAGGCATTTTAGAAGCGCAACCTCTTTAGAAAAAAATCTGTCATGGTTCAGACAGTCAGCTAAGCAAAACAAACTTTCAGGCATATAAATGTGCTCCAAAAACTGATTTAAAAAACAAAGTAATTAGTGATAAAAGTGACCATAGATGCCACAGAGGGCCTTACAGACCCACAAATAATAAGCATTTTGAAATAACGACATTTGCTAAGCAACCTTCGAAACAATGCCCCGTTTTAGTTAAACAGGTGGGGCGAGAAGCACACGGATGAGATAGAAGAATACTAAGAGCTGCAGTGGGAAGTGGTCAGGGGGAGAGCGGGAGAAGAGCAGCATGCTCGGAGCGACTGCTGTAAAACATGCACTCCCTTGGAGTGTCTCACGAAAAAGAAAAAAGTTCCCAACAAGCGATCAGTCATGAAAGAATAGAAGCATCCAGTTAGAGATGTGGTAAACTTGCTATGCTCCACTGAGGGATTAGCACATGCTGGACAGCCTAGAACAAAGCCAGCGAATAGAAAGCAAGCAAATGTAACTGACTAAAAGCAAAGCCAATGGTGATCAATGGGTGGAATGCATTTCTAGGTAAGCTTCCAGCATGTCCCTAATATCTTTACAGCTAGACAGTTGCACTCTCTAGTAGGCTTCAACCTGGTAAAGAAACTCCCAATGAGCGCCTTGGAAAGGTGAAATGCTTGGAGGGCAAAAAACTACAGAAAAACAGAAGGGAAGATCCAAAACTATTGTTTATGAAATCGGTTGAAATTGGTGAATATATTGTATGACATGGTAGACAAGATTTGTGTGTGGAATTTGGAGAGTTTTAAAGAGAACTGAGAATGTGCAAGTGTGCCACAAAACTAGTATAGCCTGATATTGTGACCTTTGTATTTTCACAGCCTTCTGTCTCTCTGCCAGTTAGTCCTTCCTCGCAGCATGTATGCTGTTTCCATCTTGTTTCTAACTTGGCTCTTATTTTGTTTCATACCCCTCTTTTTTTTTTTTCTCAATAGATGAAATGCGCAGTGAGTTGTCTACTTACTCCAACTCCCGCAAGGTCCATGGTGATGCTGTGCCGCACCTCTTCAAGAACGTAAGTCTCGGAGGTTTGTGGGAAAGTGGTGTCGGGGGACAAGATGAATCTGATGGGAACGGGAGGTTTTTGTGCAAGGTTTTCAATAAGCATGTCTCGTCAAGAAAGTGAGTGCAAGGAAAGGGGGTATGGGGCAAGGAGTGAAGACTCCATTGGAAAGCAGGAGTGCTGTTAGTAAGAATTGTTAAGAGCTTTTCTTCCCAGGTGTTAAACAGTAGTAAGTAGTGTATGTGGCTAGTGGTGCAGTATTCTTCTGGCAACACCCTTGCTCGCGTTGCAAATGTGCTGAACTGTCTTGGGTGGTTATAAGAATGCCTCTTTATGGTCAACTCCAGAGTTTTGGACTGATGCTGCTGGTTTTTCAACTCCGAGTGTACTGAGGCCTGCTAACCAGACCTCAGAGTGAGTGCCTTGACCTTAAAGTGTGTATGTTTGATACCCATTTGGTATAAGCTAACTTACTTGTACATCCCTAATATTTGGTACCCAGGGCCTGTAAGTTAGAGGGTCACCCCAGGGGTTGTATCACTGGTTGTGCCATCCTGGGTGAGACAAAGGTTACACATGGCTTCCAGTTTGCCGATGCAGACTGGAAGGGCAGTTTTAAATGCTATCTCAACGTTGCCAATTAAAGCAATGACAAAGTCCAATCTTCTCTTTTGTAATATACATAAGTCACCCCTAAGGTAGGCCTATCGAGCCCTAAGGCAGGGTGCAGTATATTAAAAGGTGAACAGGCACTTTTTACAGGTTTCAGCAGTAAAAACCCTAAAATTGACAAGTGGAGAGTTCCAAGCTGCCATATCAGCCCTTGTAGGAGAGTAGGGTCTGCTATCCTATGGTCACCCCAAATTTTGCTTTTTGCTTCACTGGTTTTCGACTTAATGTGGCTGTGGGCCTGCTAATCAGACCCCCAGCCTGCTGTTCTCTCTCTAAATTCACAGACATGTACTATAGGCACATAACCCATTTGGTACTGGACACCTTGTTAGCCCCTATCCAGTGCACTATAGGTGCCAAGGGCATAGGTGCATCCAAGGCCTACCAGGGGCTGCAGCATATCTTTTGCCACCCCTGGCTGGTACTTAAATCGACACAACGGGCTGTTCCCACAGCTGGGGGAAGGTGGTGTACTCACCCCTTGCTTAGATGTAGTATACCTATGTCTAAACCTATATCTGGACACATCTATACCTATCAGTCACTCCTATGGCAGGCCTTTACAGTCCTGGAGGCAGAGTGCATTGTTTTATGTGAGATGGTGCTCTAGCATGAGCTGAGCCTATCTGCAGTGTTGGGACCAATTCCTTAATGCTGTTCCAGTGATACTGCCATACCATATACTCTTAAGTGCATTATAATCCTTACGGTTATTGCAACTCTGGTTTGGCTTTATTAAAACATGTCGTGTTTGGTGTCATACACATTGGAATACTATCCCCTTGCCAGTCCTGGTAATGGGGATAGCATCCCACCTTCTAGAGGGTGCAGGCATGTTACTTACTGAAAACGCGGTTAATCCTAACCAGAGCCCCAGCATCACAAAATGGATGCTGCTGCCACACACATGTCTGGCCTCCTGCTGCTGACCGAAACTCGGCAGAGGACGCCTGGACAAAGGGTTTCCTGTCACAGGGAGGTGTCACACCACCCCAGACAGGAGATAGTGGATTGTAGCAGGGAGGGTTGAATGAAACTAGACACTGCCTGGGGCTCACAAGGTGTCCCTGGGCAGATTCCAGTCAAACCGGTTCTGGGGCCATCCTGCCCCAGTCCTGGCGCGAAACTGGACAAAGGGAACGGGGTGTAACCACCCCCTTCCCAGGTCCCACCCATAGGAGGGACCTAGCAGGTAATCCAGCCCCTTGATTTGACTTAAAAGTAGGAGCTGTGCAGATGCACATCAGATTATCCTGACTGAAACTTATGAAACGAAACTCTGGAGCCTTCGACATCCCACTCCTCGTGGAAGACTGAAGAATCTCCCTTGTGGTCAAGGAGTGACCACCCTGTGCAAACAGGCACCATCCAGCACCTCGACGTTTGCTTTGTTGCAGTTCCCGCCGGAACTCGAGCGACAGAGATCGACAAGACCCAGCGTGCCTGCCTTTTAACAGCCTGATCCACAGTCCCTGCAGAGCTGAGACCCGTGGAGGCGACCTGAAGCGTGGGAGCGGCCATCTTGGAGAAACTACGAAGCGCTGACCGTGCAGCATCCGAGGCTCCCTCGAAGCTGTGCATTGGAGTCTGAGAAGCTCCAGCCCCGAGCAGCTTGTGCACCGAAGCTCACCCCTCCACACTAGACGAGTGCTGCGTGGGGCCCTTTTGCATTTTCCTGCTCGACGCGTTGGTCCGGTCGCTTGCCCGTTGGCTAGTGGCCCCAGTACCGACGAACCTTTGAATTTGCTCAGCTAGTCTGGTTGCTCCAGACTGGCCCTCGCTCCCCTGAAAAGGAGCACCCGCTCAGACCTTGCTGGTCCGAGTATTAAGCCATCTTCGAATCCTGCGTGGGTTGCATTTGCCAAGGCCTGTTGACTCCGATCTTGAAGCCGACACCGCCGACAGCGAGAGCCTTCGTGGGACAGCTCGTGATTCACTCCAGGACATCCTCGGTGCCCCAGAGACCACGTGGCAGCGGAGAGAAGCTACACGACATCGACCTGATTGCGCCCGACATTGTCTGGTTCCTTCCTGGTTCCTTCCTGGTCACTGGCTAGTGACCCAGACTCTGTCCCCTCTGCTTTCAGGTACTCTACAACTTCGATCCACCCTTGGATCACACTGGACACTTCTCTTCTGGACGCCTGCAGCACCTTCATCTCCAGGCACCCTTGATCTTCGTGACGAAACCCGACACACCTGTGCACCCGCTTCCTGTGGATGAGGTAACTCTTGAACGCCGGTGCTCCTGTAGTGTTTTACACCTCTAGTGTCTAAGTCTAAAGTTTTGTCCTTCTAGTCCAGTCGGAAGACTCCTAAAACTGTAAATCGATAATTTTTACGCACCATTAACTTTGCATTGGTGCATGCCTGTGCTTTCTGCACTGCACCCGAATCCCGCGGGCTACTCCCGCCCTAACTGCTGTTAGTGCATCGTAGTCCAAGCGATTCCCAAGGCCCTAGGCCTTACCCCAGATCGATTAGTGATTGTTATACCACTTTATTGATATATGGTTTGAGTGGCCACCGGCCTCATCCAAAACGTGCAACTTGTCTATGTTTAACTGTGCTTTTATTTAAACGCTTGTGCTTCATTGCTCATAAAGAGTAGTGGGGATTATTCTAAGAATAAATACATATATTTTGATAATATATAACTTGTGTGGTGTCCTTTCATTTGGTATTACAGGATTGTATATGGTAAAACAGCTCGCTTCACTCGCCCTCTGAAGTTAAGCCTTTAAGGCTGCTTAGTCCATGCTACCCCTAGGATAGCTGTCTATAAGGTTGACTTGCAACCACCACCAAAAGGGATTGTTTGGACTGATATAAGATGCCCCCAGAACTGGATACATCATACATCAGGCCAACTTCTCACAGCCCTGCTAACTTCTGACTGGGATTACTAAAGTTGGGCCCTGTAGGGAATCAAGCAACTCGTTCCAGTAAGGCCAACACATTGCCCAAGTCAAAATTAATGTAACTTGTTGTGGTGTACACTTTTAACAAAGTTGTCTTCTGTGCTCCTTTACAATTGCACACACTGTCCCCAAGACAGCTTTGTTCCCTTCGTGGGAGATGGGTAAACGACTCCCAGGAAAGTCCACAATAGAAGCCCACCTGGAGGAGATGTTACCGCTCCCTGGCAAAAGCCACACAGGTATAGTCCCAAAACGTGAGCTTCAAAGGAGCAGCTGCCTGTGAAGGGTAAATGGCAAAAACTTGCACAGGGACTGCTGTATTGTCTAGGTAGACATGCTGGCACCAGGGTTAGAGAGGGGAAGCCAGTTGTCAACAGTTTTTTCTGGGGTCTGTAGCCCCCTTTGTATCCACACCTTTGGGTTGGGCTAGGGAACTCTGCATGCAGAGAGAGGGGTTCTGCCATGTTGGAAGTGGGCAGAATGGAGCCTTCTCGGATAGCTAGATGCCATACTTCGAAGTAGCCATCAGGAGGAAACAAACCTGACCTTTCCTGAGGGCATTTTCAGGGCATGAAAAGGGCACCCCTGGCAACCAGAATTCAGATCTCATTGGACTGGAGTAGAGGACAAAAGGACTGCCCTGCTGCACCAAGGTCCCAGCGAAGAGTCTGCATCGGCGTGGACTGCACCAGCTACTCATAGTTGCTAGCAAAGGAAAGGGACTGTACCGGCTGTGCCCTGCTCTTGGAGAAGTAGACTCCTGAGCCCATCCAAAGCAAGAGGCTGCAAGGGACAGTTGGCTGACCTGTTCGCAGTATAGGGCCACAATAGCTGAAGAAGCTTGCTGGGGTGAGTTAATAGCCCAGGTCACCGGATCACTGTCCTCTACACAATGCAGCACCAGGGACTGAGATCTGATGCTTAAATATTGGCCCAGAGTCTGCTGGATACGGGAGAGTCGTCAGAGTGGAGCTTGGTCACCCAGAAGGCATGTTACCACCATAAGAAGGGAACTGGTGAAACCGCTGTACCCGGTGACTAGTAGCCCAGGGCGACTGGTAGCCCAGTGGCGACTGGACTTCCGCCAAGCTCAAGAAGACATTGAGGGACGTTGACCCCTGTGGCCAGGATCGCCAACTCCATGGACCGAGAAGTAGCCAGAGGAAGACCCCTGTGAACCACACAGCATCTTTGAGCATCTTCAGCATCCTGTATCCCTTTACCTCAGAACGACTCCATAGGAGACAATGGCAAGGAGCCACTGACACTGCAACTGGACTGGAGGCTACTTTTCTGGTCATGGTAACAGTTTCTGTTGCCCTTACTGTTCCCCCTGACTGGTTCCTGGCCGGAATTGGTCGCCTGAAGTAACTCTTAAGTAACTGCATTGATACTTAACCAAGTTTTTCTTGAAAAAGTTTCTAATTGTCAGATTTGTTGAATTTGCTGATGCTTGTTCGTTAGTAAGTAAAAATTGTTGATTTACTATACCTTGTACATTCTGTATCTCCGGAATCCTTCAGTGGATCCTTTTCATTTTGGTGACAATTAAATAAAAATCAAAACTATTTTAATAAATTGGTGTTGAATTTCGTGTGTGCCTCGTAGATTTCTTCAATTGTTTTGATGCTTTACACTTGTTCCTTTGTGTAAGCCGGACTACTCAGAGCCACAGCTACGCACGGTTGAGCTGAAGGTTTAAAAAACAAAATGTACCAGCCCTAAAGGGGTTGGCAAGTGTATTAAATGGTAAAGGTCGCTCAACCATGCCATATAATACCCAATTTGCTCACAGGTGACATCTGTTGAGTTAGAGAGGACAAGTGAAGTCCTGGCAATGGGAGACGCTTCAGACACTACCCATGTCCTATCAGTCCTTTGATCCTTCACTTTATGTCCTGAGATGACTGGATCTTGCATTCTGTGGGTGACTCAACTAAATGATAATAGTATAATAAGGTATTTTGTCATCTCAAACAGTGGGAAGATTTTGGGAGCTGGGGTCTTTATTTTAAAGTAGTAGCCAAAAAATGAATAAATAAGCAGTGTGAAAACTTGATTCTATTTAGGTGAGAGTTGTATTTCCGAAAGGAGACTGGTTTGAAGAAGGAATGAAATTGGAAGCCATTGACCCACTGAACCTCGGCAACATTAGTCCAGCAACAGTATGTAAGGTAAAGAGGTTGGTACATTTGGGCACTATGTGTCGTTGGGTGGGCTTTGTGTGAGGGTGAGCTTTGTTCACAGGCTGTGTGCATGAACATGTTATGTAGGGGGGTGCTCTGCACACGCATTGCTGTATATAGATTTATCAGTGTGTGAGGTATCCGCTGTATGGGGCTCTGTGTATATTTCAATATACTTGGCTGGGAGTTCCTCTTGCGGGTTTCGTGTTATGTTCGAGGCTCTGAGGTATGTGACTGGGGGACTCTACTACATGTGCCTCTATTTTGTTGGACTGCTGTATGTGCTTATGTTTGTCAGAGGCTTATATACATGACTTTGGGGGTCTGTATTATCAGTGGCGATTAGGGTGGAGGAGGCTGTGCAGTTTGTGGCTCTGTCCTCCAAATGTAGCTCTGCGGAAACTGCTTAATCTGTTAGATCTGCCCTTGTGTCCGCAGGCTGTGCTGCATGGGTGAACGCTCTCTGTATGCAACTCTTCTTTACGACTGTTACATGTGGCTCACTGTCTGTGCTCTGTCTGGTGTATGCGGTTCTACGTGTTGAACGTCTGTTGTGCTGTATTTGACTATGTGTAGATTTCTATATGTTTCAGTGTGTGGCATTGACTCTGTTGAGCTAGGTTTGTGTGGGCTTTTCTTTATGGCACTATATTAGGGTTTATTACAGCCTTCATGCTTTTCCTTCCCATCAGGTTCTCCTGGATGGGTATCTCATGATTGGCATTGATGGCGCAGATGGTTCTGATTGGTTCTGCTACCATGCTGCGTCCCACTCCATATTCCCCATCGGCTTCTGTGAGAAGAATTACATCAACCTGACATCTCCCAAGGGTGATGCTTCCCTCTTTTCTTTTTCTTTCCCTCCATTAATAGAGATTCTCCTCCCTGTTCTGTCTTGTCCCTGTATTCTGCCTGTGCAGTTTATGCTTTCCACTGGTCCACCTGTCCCTCTACTATACCTCCCTTATTTTTCTACCTCCTTTCCCTCTGTTTTACTTTCCTTTCAACTATACCTTCTCATTCTCTATTTCCTGCTACTGTCGCTTCTCTCCTCTTTTCTCCTTCCCCTCCTTCAGGTCTACATCCCCTCCTTCATTTTTCCCTGTATTCAAATGCATTTTCGTCTGTTCTGCCGCCCTGATTCTTCTTCCTTTTACTATTCAACTTCTCTTCATTAGTCAGCTTTCTGCTATTCTACCTTAGTTCTCTATCCTATTTGTTCTATCTGCCCCACCCTAAGCCCCTTCTATTTTTTATCTCCTGCCATTTCATCCTTCTCCATCTGTTTTTTCTGTCTCTTATCAAGCTCTACTGCATTTTATTTCTGCGATCATCTCACTTTTCCGAAGAACCCTCAAGCATTGGCTTCCATCTTTTTTATTCGTCCTGTCTCCTTTCCTCTGAGCCCATCTCTCCCCTCTTAGTGAATGATAGCTTTTACTTCAGGTTATCCAGAGAAGACTTTCAACTGGGAAACGTACCTCTCTGAGACCAGCGCCAAGGAAGCTCCTGCACGGCTTTTTAACATGGTAAGTGTGACACAAATCCCACACCCTCTACAGCCATCAGATTGATCCACCCAGAGCTGCAGTTCACATCACACGTTATCTGCTACTCGCTGCACTGTCCAGATGTATGCAAACTATACAGTTCAAATTTTCTACTGCAGTCATAGCTAACGCATATAGTGTATCCTTCCTACCACACCCAGAACACTCCAACAGCACTGTTCTTGCACAGCACATACCCGCCCATCAGTTCCACAGCAACCCATGTCCCTCTGCAGGGTACCACATCTCCTGCTCTCTCTGCTTCCACAGTCTGCAGCCCAACCGGTCTCAAATGGTTCAACCTTTGGTGATCATTTGAACCACAGCTTTCTTGTCTCCTTTTCCAAGATGGCAACTTAAAGCTGGCCATTGCACAGGTCTTGCTTTGGGATCCCAGACGTTAGTCTTTGTCTTTCTTTCATTTGCAAGTGGTCAACTATGAGAATGTCATACCTCTAGCCATGCTTCCAGCTGTAGATCTGTAGCTTTCAGCAGCCCATTGTATTCGCTTTCCATTTATTTTAAAGTCCGCACCTCTGGCCAGTTCAGTGCTTTTATTACCGAGATGGCTCCTTTCTTACTTCTCTATTCTTTAAGGCCACTGCATGGAATGTTTACTCCTGTTCCTGGAATGAAGAATCCTAACTCTCATCCGCTCATGCCAATTGTGTTCACCTGTGGAATGTAATAAAAAGCAACTTTTTTAGGCAAATATTTATTGAATGGTTGTACTGCTTCATTATATAGAAATGCTTGTGTAGTTTGGATGATAGGAACTAGTTACTTTTGCTGTTACCATTGCTACACAGGCCAGGTGCATTTGTAATTATATGTTCGAGGCATATGAGCTGCAGATCTTACACTGTGCATTAGATCGCCACTTGGTGTTGGGCTCGGATGATTGCATGTTGTTGTCATCTTGGAAGAAGTCTGTGTAGTCACGAGATAGGTGACTCCTCCCTTGGACGATAGTGCGCATGGGCATCGGCTCCATCCTTGGATTGTTTTTTTCCACCACTGGGTTCGGATGCAACTTTTCCGCTCCGGTTTGAAAATCCACTTTTCGAAGACTTCGACGCACAAAACTTTCAAAAACAAACTTTAACTTCAATATACATAGACTTGACCTCATCACTTCGATTCCGGTCATTGACGTGGGCCGTCGGGCCTACCCATGCGGTGAGGCCTACACCTCATGGAAAAGACACCATTCAAAAAATGCCCCGGGTGTAGAGCAAAATTCCCATACAGCGACCATCACGAGGTGTGTAACCTGTGTTTATCACCTGAACACGACGAGTAGAACTGCACAGCGAGTGCGTCCTTTCGATCCAAGAAGACCATTCGAGATCGGAGGGCCTGTCGACGCGACATGCAGAGATCAGCTCTGGAACCGGTGGATATCTTCGTCGAAGGTCCATGTGTCCCCGAGGAAGATTCCGATGATCTCCAGGTCATATCTGAGGTAGATGACTCTGATGACTCTATACCATCAGGTCAACGCATGAGTACGACTGCCCCTACCCCGGCCCAACCACCTAAACCAAAGGCTACGGTCAAAACTCCGCCTTCGGGGCCCAGTCGAGACCGAGACGTTGCTCCGAAAGCCCCGCCATTGAGCCCTGCTCCGAAGAAAATATTAAAGTCTTGCGGTAGCTCCATACCGAGCAAACCGCATGTGCCGATGCGACCAGCTCCCTCGGCACCGAAACCGAAAGAAGTCCCGGTTCCGAAAAAGACCCAGAAACCATCGAGTCCTAAACACAATACGGCACCGAAACCAATGAAACCTGCTTCCACCCCGAAATCTCCGGTGCCGAAACCCACAAAGCCTGTTTCCGATGCCTCCAAGCCCTCCAACCAGGCCTCGACTCTGAAAACAACACCTTCGATGCCGAAAAGTACGCCACAGGACTATACAACAACTCCTAAGGCTAAAGATAAACAAAAACCAGGCCTGGAGCTGAAAAAATCGGCGCCGAAATCAATTTCAGAAGAAGAGCTTTTCAGACCTGATCCTCTGCAAAAGAGGATATACATAGACCCAGAAATAGGACATGTTTCCACCATACCACACAGGAAGAGGAAGTCCGATACAGCACCTACACCTCCAGTGATTGTTAAGAAGAAGGACTCTGCCACATCTCCTATGCACCCTTCTTCTCCTGCATCTCCGTCTCCTGCTCTCCCTTTAAACATTTCACGTCAAAATTATCCTCTTCATTCTCCACAACATACACCTCCTCTGGATGCTGATGATGATCAGTATAGCATGGGGGAGGGAAAGACCCAGATGACTCTTTTCCCTACCCAACAGGTTCACCAGACTGGGAGTATCCAAACCCACAAGATATACCAGATATTCCTGACCCACACATATATCCATCTAAACCTTCTCCTCCAGAAGACAATATTGGGTTTGGACACTTAATTAATAGGGCTGCCATCTATCACAATGTCACCATGCATTCAGATGAGGCAGAAGAGGATTTTTTACTAGACACTTTTGAACATTCCCAAAAATCTGTGCAAATACTGCCAATGATTAAATGAGTTATTAAACATGCCCAGAGGTGTTTAAAGATCCTGTACGGGCTAGAATCATAAACTCAAGGATAGAAAAAAAGTACAGACCAGCTCCTGGGGATCCTGCTTATATTAAGGGACAGCTACCCTTAGACTCCCTAGTAGTTTCAAACGCTAAGAAAAGAGCAAACTCACAAACATCAGGAGACGCACCACCTCCTGATAAAGAATCTAAAATCATAGATGCTTTAGGAAAAAGAATAGCTGCCCATGCTTGTAATGCATGGCGCATCGCTAACCCACAGGCCCTCCTCGTAAGATACGACTGGGCTCACTATGATCAGCTAGAGAAGCTACTTCAACATCTACCTGATCAATATAAGGCACAAGCAGATGACCTCATACAAGAGGGTAAACTTATATCTATTGCCTCCATTAAATTTGCACTAGATGCAGCAGACACGCCATCCAGGGCAATAAACACCAGTGTCCTTCTTAGATGTCACACGTGGCTACGCATTTCCGGATTTAAGCAAGAGGTACAGACTACTTACTATCTTAAATCAACCATTCAACCAACAACAGTTGTTTGGTCCAGAAGTAGACACAGCTCTGGAAAAAATAAAAAAGACACTGATACAGCCAAGTCTATGGGAGCTTTGAAGTCCACCCAAGCAAGAGGCTGCTTTCGTTGTTCCTTTTACAGAGGAGACTCCAACCAAGCGGGAGCAGACAATTCAGCTTCCTTTAAAACTAATGCACAAGCATCCTCTAATAAAGGATACTTTAGAGGAGGCTACAGAGGTAAAAACAATAGGGGAAGAGGTCGAGGTAACAACAACAATCGATCCTCTTTCACCACTAAACAGTGACTTCCTTCAGCTCCCCCAACAGCATACCACTCCTGTAGGGGGGAGATTAACACAGTTCCTACCTGCCTGGAATTCCATCACAACAGACAAGTGGGTAAGACAAATTATCCAGTATGGTTACTGCCTAGAGCTTACAGCTACCGCTCCAAATATACCACCCAGACAGCGTCCAATGTCCGCAGAACATCTAACGGTGCTCCAACAAGAGGTTCTCTCATTGCTACAAAAAGATGTAATAGAGCTAGTTCCATTGCGACATCAAGGAACGGGGGTCTGCTCACTCTACTTCCTAATACCCAAAAAGGGTGGGACACTGAGACCAATTCTAGATTTGAGGCCTCTCAATCTCTATATACACTCAGATCATTTTCACATGATCACTTTACAACAAGTGCTCCCATTATTGCAACCAGGTGATTTCCTCACTACACTAGACCTCAAAGACGCCTAATTTCACATTCTCATACATCCTTCTCACAGGAAGTATCTCAGGTTTGTGCTAGAAGGACAACACTATCAATTCAAAGTCCTTCCATTCGGGGTAACAACAGCACCAAGAGTGTTCGCAAAGTGCTTAGCAGTAGTAGCAGCACATCTCAGAAGACAACAGATCCATATCTTCCCATACTTAGACAATTGGATTATAAAGGCCAAGTCATTCAACCAGTGTGTTCAACACACATCTCACACAATTCAGACACTGCACAACTTGGGGTTTACAATAAACCATACCAAGTCACATCTACAGCCCTCTCATGTACATCAATACCTAGGGGCTACCATAAACACCAATACAGCTCTAGCTTATCCCAGTCCATGGGCGTCCGCAGAAATTTTTCCAGGGGGGGGCAACCTTTTTACTTCATCACCATCCTCCGACATGATTGAGCACAAGTATTAAATAAACAAATAAAAAAATCTAATAAGACAAAGAGCTTAAATAAACAAAGAAACCCATGGGGTGGGAGAAAAATCATGTGAGGCTTCACAGCAGATTACCTGGCAACCACAATGAAACAGAGGAAAAAACAAACAAGCATTAGCATAGCCAATAGGTCTCGCCTTTGGGACCTTCTAAGTGTTTAGCCATGCAACACTTGACGTTGTTGCACCAAGGATATTGTACTAGACAACTAAACACGTATAAGGTCCCAAAGGGGAGACCTATTGGCTATGTCAATGCTGTTTTTTAAAAAAAAAATGACAAGCAGTGCTATATGGCTTCGGCTGCCACTTAGTCCACCACATCCCACGTAGATGCTGCAGCCATCTTTGAATGGTTTTAAAGCCAATTCAAAAGCTGTCACCAGTGTATGTGAATCCCTATCTCAACTGTAAATGTAAATGTAAATGTATTTCGATTTATATAGCGCACGAATCACCCAGGGGTCTCAAGGCGCTTGCTTAGGGAACCCGTCCTGGTATTCCCCTGTGAGATACCCCGGCAGGGTATTCACAAGGTGAAAGCCAGGCATCCCGCCGCGAGGGGCCGTAGTGGAGATTAAGCAAGCTATTGCCCAGAGTCGCAGAGTGTGACCCCGTGAGTCGAGTAGGCACCGGAGCGAGAATTGTCGAGTCCGTGGAATTTTTGAGCCCGAGACCCGCCGAGGCGGGGAATCGAACCCTGGTCCACGGCTGATCTCAGCTTCCGGGTCTGCCGCCTCTAACCACTGAGCCACGCTTCTCCACTGTGAGACTGCTCTCCTGCTTCCCAATTCTATTAAATACAAATGATGTAAAAAGAACATCCCTTTCTGAGCTGCACGGCTCATCCTATCCACGTTTCATGCGCAGATTTGAAATACTGATGGTTTGGGCTTCCCGGAATTCAACTGGATGAGAGGTAGACAGGTGTAGAGAGGTAGAGAGAGAGAGGTGTAGAGAGGTAGAGAGACAGAGGTAGAGAGAAGTAGAGAGAGAGGTAGAGAGGTAGAAAGAGGTAGAGGTAGAGGTACGGAGAGAGCGAGAGGTAGAGAGAGAGGTAGAGGTGTAAAGGTAGAGAGAGAGGTATAGAGATAGAGGGAGAGGTAGAGAGAGAGAGGTAGAGAGAGAGAGGTAGAGAGAGAGAGGTAGAGAGAGAGGTAAAGAGAGGTAGAGAGAGAGGTAGAGAGAGTGGGAGAGGTAGAGAGGGTGAGAGAGGTAAAGAGGTAGAGAGAGAGAGGTAGAGAGAGAGAGGTAGAGAGATATAGAGAGAGAGAGGTAGAGAGAGAGGTAGAGATGGGTAGAGAGGGGTAGAGTGAGAGGTAGAGAGAGGTAGAGAGAGAGGTAGAGGTAGAGGTAGGGAGAAAGGTAGAGAGGTAGAGGTAGAGAGGTAGAGAGAGAAAGAGGGGTAGAGAGAGAGAGGTAGAGAGAGAGAGAGAGAGCAGTAGAGAGAGAGAGAGAGGTAGAGAGACGTACAGGTAGAGCGAGAGAGAGAGTGGTAGAGAGAGAGAGAGAGAGAGAGAGAGAGAGGTAGAGTAATAGAGGTAGAGAGAGAGGTAGAGAGAGAGGTAGAGGTAGAGGTAGGGAGAGAGAGAGAGAGAGAGGTAGAGGGAGAGAGGTAGAGAGAGAGTGGTAGAGGGAGAGGTAGAGAGGGAGAGAGAGAGGTAGAGAGAGAGGTAGAGAGAGAGAGAGGTAGAGAGGGAGAGGAAGAGGGAGAGGAAGAGAGAGAGAGGTAGAGAGAGAGAGGGGTAGAGAGAGAGAGAGAGAGGTAGAGGTAGAGAGGTAGTGGTAGAGAGGTAGAGAGTGAGGTGGAGAGAGAGGTAGAGAGAGAGAGGTAGAGAGAGAGAGGTAGAGAGAGAGAGGTAGAGAGAGAGAGGTAGAGAGAGAGAGGTAGAGAGAGAGAGGTAGAGAGAGAGAGGTAGAGAGAGAGAGGTAGAGAGAGAGATGTAGAGAGAGAGAGGTAGAGAGAGAGAGGGAGAGGTAGAGAGAGAGAGGTAGAGAGAGCGAGAGGTAGAGAGGTGTAGAGAGAGGTGTAGAGAGAGGTAGAGGTAAAGAGAGACATAGAGAGAGAGACATGTAGAGAGAGAGGTAGAGAGAGAGAGGTAGAGAGGTAGAGAGAGAGGTAGAGAGGTAGATTGGAGATCCTAGCATTTCCAGAGCATTAAAGGCACTACCCATTTGTAACGTCATTCCTTTCACGCACATCCTGCTTTATCTAAATAACTAGGGCCCTCAAATACAAAAGGATGTTGTGGTCATAAAGCTTACAATTTGCAGCATCACAGTGGTTGCTACTGCAAAACCCCTTTTTAGAGTTGTGTATAACCTTCATGATTGACAAAAGGGGTTCTGCATCTTACTTCATATTGGAATTTGGAGGGGCAGTGGAAAGGGAGCTATCTTCAAATTGCAATTTACAATGACATATATCAATGGTTTTCAAACGCAATGGCAGTCGCAAACCGTTGATCGGATACCAACACTGAGCTGCAGTTGGTACATGATTCAGAAAAGAAAAGTTGTCCCTGTGGGACAGCTTTCCCTTAGTGAATCATGGCAGGCGACAGTGAGTACAGACAGTGGTCCAGGGGCTACACTCGATACTGCAATGAACATGAGGGACTGCCCCTTTGGAGCTCAAGGCGTAAACTCTTTAATCCATCTCATATGCAGACCCTTCTGTAATACTAGTGCTTATGGTGCAACAAACAGGCATATCGTGTGTGGTGCAGACACTTCTGTTCAGTTTTAACTCTTTTTCAGTTGTCAACAAAATATTTTAATTCGTATTTTGGTTTCCATTGTTAACTGTTTTTTAATATATCCATTATTTTATTTTATTTTAGAAATAATGGATATATTAAAAAAGTATAACAACAGTTAACAATGGAAACCAAAATATGAATTAAAACTGATTATTACCATGGAAAAGAAATTGATGAAACTTTAATGTTCGCTGAAAAGTGCACACATTCATCGGAACAGAAGTGTCTGCACCACACACGATAGGGTATACGAAAGGGCACCTAAAGAGTAGGTACCAGGATGTAGTAGCACCAACAAAAGAAAGGAATATAGCTTGAGTACGAATAAATCACGAGTGCACAAAAGGACTTTCCAATTGATCTCGCAAAAAACAGGCAGACACACCCATTGCATCTCTGGGCGAATGGTGTAATTCGGTGCTGGCGTTAATGAGGCTTTGATGGTTTTCATCCCTTCCTAGGGCCCCTGGCTGCAGCTCCACTCTTCCTTTGCTTGAAAATTTACCCCCCCTCACCCCCCCCCCGACATTTGACTCTAGGTGCGCCTCTGCTTCAAGCTGTGGGAGCAGCCAGGCCCGGGCCTTCTCTCTTGCCCATCAGCAGGACCGTCATTGCAAGCGCTTTCTCACGCTTTTAAAATTGACGGCCCTGCAGACAAACACCACTGTGGGGGCTGTCAATAGTGATGGACCGATGTTCCAGGGGGGGGCAAGTGCCCCCCCTTGCCCTCCCCTGCGGACGCCCATGTCCCAGTCCAGCCAGGATACAGAGCATTCAAGCCTTAATCACAAGGTTTCAAAGCCAACAATCTCTCCCAGCCAGAGTGTTCATGCAACTAATAGGCATGATGGAATCTTGCATTTTTATTGTACCATATGCAAGACTGCAAATGCGTCCATTGCAGGAATGTCTAGCACAGCAGTGGAATCGGGCACAAGGACAACTGACAGACCTGGTGTTTGTGACGGCCGCACTCATCTTTTTGAAGGTGAAGTGGATACAGCGGTGGTCGGTCCAGTGGGGTTCGGAGGTGTGGTCGAAGGCGACGTGGATGCTTGTGGAGAAGACGGCGTCCAGCGTGTGGCCTGCGGCGTGGGTGGGTGCGGTGACGATTTATCTGAGGCCGAGTTTGGCGAGGTTTTCAATCAGAGTGGCGGAGTTGGCGTCGTTGTTGTTCTCGTGGTGGAAATTCAGGTCCCCGAGGAGGATGTAGTCCGTGGAGGCGAGTGCGTGGGTGCTGGCGAGGTCGGCGATGGAGTCGCTGAACTGAGCCCAGGGTCCGGGGGGTCTGCAGATGAGTGTACCTCTGAGGGTGGTGTTGGGGTCGGTGTGGATCCGGAAGTGCAGGTGTTCGGTGGTGTTGAGGGGGTCGTCTGCGTGGGTGGTGACCTTGAGGTTGGACTTGTAGACGATGGCTATTCCTCCTCCGATTCCATTGGTGCGGTCCCTGCGGGTGATCTTGTAGCCGTCCTGGATGGCTATGGCGATGTCGGGTGTCGAGGAGTCGTTCCACCAGGTCTCGGTGAGGAAGGGCACGTCTGGGGCGAAGGTGTTGCGCAGGTCCCAGAGCTCGACGGTGTGTTTGCGTGTGGAGCGGGTGTTGAGCAGAATGCAGCGGAGGTGGTTGGGTCTAGTTCTAGGAGGTTTGGTGGGTCTGTTGCAGGTGAAGCTGCAGGTGCGGCAGAAGAAGGGTCCGTGGGTCCGTTTCGGGGTGGCCTGGAAGCAGGTGTTGTGTCGGCCGGCGTTGAGTGCGTGGAGGGAGTCGGCGTCGTATCTGAGTCTGGCATCGTGGCGAGCGTGGGGTCCAGGGGATCTGGCGCTGGGCGCGGTCCAGGCGCAGACGGGCTTGCCTTAGGCACGCCTTTGGCACGCCCGCTGCGCGGCCGCGCAGCGCCCTCCGTTAAAGGTGCGAGGGAGGGAGGAGCAGCTGGGAGGGGGAGCGGGTGGCTAATCAGGCGCGGGGGTGGGGCTGCAGGGGAGGCAGCGGCGGGAGCAGGAAAGCGCGAAAATGGCGGGAAAAAGGCAGGAATCCAAACAGAGACAGCAAGGGTGACGCTGACGCAGTGGGGGAGCGACGTGGCCTGTGAACAGGGTCGAGGGTAGCTCCCTTAGTGCGCAGCGGCCTCCATTAAGAAGGGTGCGAGGGAGGGAGGAGCAGCTGGGAGGGGGAGCGGGTGGCTAATCAGGCGCGGGGGGTGGGGCCGCAGGGGAGGCAGCGGCGGGAGCGGGAAAGCGCATAAACGGCAGGAAAAAGGCAGGAATCCAAACCGAGGCAGCAAGGGGGACGCTGACGCGGTGGGGAGCGACCTGGCCTGTGAACAGGGTCGATGGGCGCTCCCTTAGTGCGCAGCGGCCTCCATTAAGAAGGGTGCGAGGGAGGGAGGAGCAGCTGGGAGGGGGACTGGGTGGCTAATCAGGCACGGGGGGCGGGGCCGCAGGGGAGGCAGCGGCGGGAGCGGGAAAGCGCAAAAACGGCGGGGAAAAAGGCAGGAATCCAAAGACTGTCTCTGACACCATCAATGCTAACGCAGAACCATGGAGACATCCAGCATCCAGATCCAATTCAACTGAATCTGGCGATCTGGCTCCTGAAGTCTTAGAGTTTGGTTACCTTAACCTGCCACCGAACTGTAGGAATATCATTAAAGAAGCCAGAAGACCTACTACTAGAGCTTGCTATGCTGCAAAATGGAAGAGATTTGCCATTTACTGCCCTAACAATCAAATTGATCCTCTAGATGCTTCTATCCAAATCCTTTCTGCTGAAAGCGAACAGAGGAACAAGCCCTGTGCGGAGGAACTGACCTTGGACCCTGGGACTTGAACTGTGCCCTCTCGTGCCTGCTCCGGTGCTGCTCGACGCATCGCGCTGTAGGAGGAGGCGCTGGGTGTGAGCTCTGTGCTGCTGGGGAGGTCAACCGGCTTTGCTGCAGGGTGGAGCGTTGCGCAGCAGGGACTCACTCTCCCAGGAGTCCCTGCTCGACCACAGCCACCTGGTCCGCGCCCCCTGTCAGCCACGTCCCCAGGCGATCACACACTCCTATATCCGGCTCAGACTGCCGCCGCGCGGGACGTGCCGGGCTAAACCCGGGCAAAGGGCGGGCCCTCTGTGGCCCTCAGAGGCCTGAGGAGACCGGACTGGACCAGGACCCCTGTCTAATTTGCACTGTGAGGTACACACACTTCGCTGACTCTATCTAGTCATTGTTATTGCTTGCTAGTAGGAAAGTGTAAGTGTATTGTCATCAGAAGCAAGGCATTACCACCATCAGTATACCCCAACTGTATTGATCTTCTAGCAATGTCGAAACAAAAACAATCTGTTACTCCCCGCAACACGATGGACAATTATCTAGTTCAGGTGGTGGCCAAAATAAATAATGAACGTAGATCTTCGCTGGGTCTTAGTCCAACGCCAATAGTTACTCCATTGGAGACCCCAACGGTGAATCTTCTGGAGTTGGATGATATTAACGAAACTGTAGCATTCTCCCAACTTAGCACTGACAGCCCTATGTTGAATGCTTCCACTAACTCAAACTTAGACATAATAGTGGAAGATGATTTGGTTGACCTACAAAAAGAAATAGAGCTAGTTGAGGATAAATCTCCTCCTCCGGCGCCTGTTCCAGCGCCGAGAGTAGCCAAAGGGGCCAACAAATACCAACCTAAGCGAGGCGGGCTCCGCTCTAGTAGGAAAAGACCTGCCACCCCTCCTAGTAAAAGCACCATAGAAGAGGCAGGGAGAGAAGATGATGGTAACATGTTGTGGGATGATGCCAATATTAAGAAACTTATGGGTATGTTGGACTCGAAGTTAAGTAGGATCATCAAACCCCTGTTATCTAAGATTGACCACCTCACTGAAAAAGTTAATAAACTTGAGGGTCTTTTGAAAAATACCAACGATAATGTGGAGGCCATACCTAACAAGGTTGTAAGCAAATTAGAGGAAAAAGAAAATATGGACACTCAACTAGGAAAGGGGAAAGAACAAGTAGCCCCAACCCATTCCTCAATACTAAATCTAGGACTAGGTACACACACCTTATTAGACGATGGCCCCATAGCAAGACCAGTGACGTTCGAGGAACCCGGCTTAGATGCTGGACCGGTGGACCTAATCATAGAAGCCTCCCCTATGATCCTGGTCCTAGCTAACGTTCCACTCTTGAAATCAGGCCAGGTAGAATCTCCCCAATCACTACAAAATAAAGCGTTGCTCTGGTTGAGCAATAATATGCATATTTCTTCATGGGGCAAACAAAAACTGGCACAGGATTTGTTAACAGCAAGAAGAGTGAAGTGGATAGGGAGCAACACTAAAAGATTTGCGGGGGACTGTGTGGTACTAAATTTTAAGGGACCTGAAGTACTGCCTGAAGTCTTACTTAACCTATTTCCCCCCCAACGTAGAACAGCAGAAATAATTCCACTAACACTGGACTTCTTTTATAGCAGAAGAGGTCTTGTAGCAAATCCGAATATTCTTAGGATCAAGTGGTCAGTTGTGGGAAGTAGAAGAGGATGGGGTGTCCCAAATCTTGACCAAGGCTTGAGCATTGAAAATAGTTTTTCTGCCCTTTCTAATTTAAATGAGTGCGATTGACTGGAAGAGTTTAAATATGTGCAAGGGAACACTCAGGGGAGGAGCACAAACCTAATCACTGCCAATATGGTGTGCGCACAAGCTATCCAGCAGGCAGGAAATTGTAGCGAATCAAAAGATTCTAACGCAAGGGGAAGGGAAAACACTCTGCATAATAGAAGCATCAATCCCGAAATTGTAAGGAGCACCGGTAGGTTGTCGGAGCAGGACTCATATGACCAACTGAATGCCCCCGCAGCGGTCTCAGAGGTTGTAACCACTTTGACCGCTGAGCCGGTATGCAGTGGTACAAGGTTAGGTCAAGTAGGGATTAAAACGGGCAATCCTATCCTGACCCTTATGTCATGGAATGTTGCAATAAAAAAAGGGGAATTCCTTTCTGTGGTTATTTTATAATTCTCGTATAGTAGATCCAGCCAATAGTACCAGACACCTGTCGTGAAACAGTTTGACTTGTAGGTGTATTACAATATCCTCAAAATTATATATACATATAAACACAAAGTTATATCAAAAAGTCATATTTATTAAGAGAGGAAGACACAAGTATAAATGCTAAAAAAAAATTTCATACAATATCATCATCAGTACATACATATACTTTTCTTCCAAATTTTACAGTATAAAAACATTAGAAAACATAATAAAAGAACACTGTTGTCGACGCGTTTCGGTGCTTAGTTGGATAAGACACCTTCTTCAGGACTAATGATTAAAACTTCATAAATCTAAAAGAAACATATTTGACATAAATTAATACAAAGTATTTGAGGATTTGTTTTTTTAACACAGAAACATATTTATCTCACTACGTACAGGGTCATGGCTATTAGTGGTCAAAGTCTCTTACTTTTCAAGCTTTTTTGATTTGCTTTACCAGTCTTGATCCTGGAGCGAAAATATCCTTTAGTTTGTGTATTCTCCTCCGTTTGTTCAATCTAGAGGATCTAAGGTAACAATAATATTCCATGTTACATACGTCTCTTTGTGTGGTACGTATAGTGATAATTTAAATACGGTAATGCTTACTTGGTAACAACGTGGGATACCAGGAGTATAGATGGACATTCCTCAAGGCGCCTACTTTTTGTATAGGTCGGCTTGGGTCGTTCGGGAGCCTTCTTGCAAGTCTATTGCTTGTTTTAGGCAGACTTCACATCTATAGATAGAGAGTAGCAACAAAGAATTTTGCTATATAGTAAGTATGTATCTGCTATGGTCTCATACTATACAGCCCGTGTTGTGAACAAGCGCGTATCTATAGAAGGGTTGTTATACATAAGTTTGGACCGAGTTTTGCAAAGCATTAAATTTGACTAGAACTCTTTTTATGCAAAAACATGGTTTTATCAAATTTGTTTAAAAATCTGGATGCAGCAATAATCTTGATAAACAGTAGGGGGCAGAGAGTGGCTTGGTACAAAACACAGGAATGTAACTTAGTGTTAATGGGCAACATCTTACCTAAGTTAAAAATTCTGCACACAATCTGCCTGGTCTCCCTGGTCTCCAGAGTCAGTATGGAGCACGAGCACGTGTTCAATGTAGTGCTGCTTGGGCTCTGTTGGAACAATGTTAACACGACTTTAGATTTTTCTGAGCTTGCCACCCGGCCGGGTTTGGTAAAAGCGGTGGAATGCTGTATTACTAAAGCTCTCTTGGGACTACATTAACATGACATTGTAGTGATTAGGAGTTTTTTTTGAGCACACCAATCTAACAAAATTTAGAAAAAATGGTGCTCCGCTTGAATGTGGCCACATAGTTTTAAAACCATAATTTTTTAAAAAATAAATTAGGAGGGGGTCAGAAGTCCCTTTTAGCTTGGTCACTAGCGTGAGAATTCGTTTCCATATGGACAAGTTAAGTCTCACCTCGGTATAATCTTGTGCGCGCGGTCTGCCTGGTCTCCCCGGTCTCCAGAGTCAGTATGGACGGTGGAGCACGGGGGCAGGATTTATACCCGCGAAAATTAAAGTAAACAGGTTGATAGATTGCACCTGTGTCCCGTTTGGTAACGGGCGTATTCCGCGCCATTTTAGTAGTTTTTATCTGGCCGGTACTACTGCCTCGACATAAGCGTAGGACTTTGTTTAGCTGCCGCTCCGTTGCCACGGAAACGTCGTTGGACACAATAATGTTATCCAATCAGAACGTATATTTATATTTGCCGTTGCACCAGGATTATGTTCTTTACCGAGTGCACAAAAAATTTTTTGGGAGGGGCAAATGCCGCCGGGTTGTGAAGTTGCAACATTTATATTTAGCGAGTGTCTTTTCGAATACACTATTTACTTTTAGTTTTGTGGGGTCGCGCCATTTTCGTAGTTCGCAACTTTTGCGATAGATCTCTGCTTATTTGGAGACTACCGTGTTTTTACTTTTTCTCATGATATTACATGTGTATGACATTTGATTGATTATACCTGTAATTCAAATGATTTTGCTGCTTTATTCACGCAGAATGCTAAAGATAACAACATTTCATACAAACTTTGAATAATTGTGGTATTTATATTAAATTCAAAACATACATATCAACATGTTAAGAACGCTCCTATTATGCAGCTCTTTTTGTGGCGAAGCCATTATTATTAGATATCAGGCCAATTTTGTTGGTGGATGAGAAGTATATTAATATGTATATATGGACAATCCCATATATATGGCTGTAAATAATGGAACGTTCTTGTACAGCGTTGTGAGCCAATTCATGTGGCACATTATTCATTGTATGTCATTAATACTTAGGTCTATTCAATTGCCTGAGTGTATATTTTAATATTTAATGCAATTTTAATATTTTGTACAATACATTATTATGAGACATGGTCATATAGCAAAAGTCAAAACAAATTCATGTATTCATTCTGATTAATGCGTCAATTAGGTATGAGATGGAACAGTGTGCGCATGTTGCAAGAATCAAAGCAAGTTCATGTGAGATGGAACAGTGTACACATAGTTTTATTCTTAACAGTAACGTCACTTTTGTGGTACATGGGTCGAAGTTGGTCTAATGGTGCTAGTGGGTCAATGCTATCTAACCATTCTTTCCCACTCTTCCCTACTGTTCAGCCCATAATGATATGTGCGAAATTTGGACATAAAGAATTGCTCCCTTTGTTTGCGTTTGAGGTCTGTGTTACCTCCTCTAGCTGATGTCTTAATTTTTTCTATTATGAACCATTTAAGTTCATCCTCCTTATGGTTTACGGTTGACCAATGGTCAACCAGTGGGGCATTCTTTTTTTTATTCTTGAGCGCCGATCTGTGCTCATTAAGACGTAGTCTCATTTCACGGCCTGTTTCTCCAATATATCCCTTTTGACAAGGACAGATCAGGAGGTATACCACATTGGAAGTTCTACAGTTGACGTGGTCATTCATCCAATGTGATATACCATTTAGTTCCACCTTATCTGTATGGATGATGGAATGTTGCAGGCATAGCGTCTAAAATGGTAACTCCTGAATGGTGTCATTTTATTGATAATTATGATATCATTTTATTGCAAGAAACCTGGACTTTAGGCCCGGTTTTTCGCCAGGGGTATGTGAACTTTTATATTCCAGCAACAAAAAACCGAAAAGGCCGTCCCTCGGGAGGGCTGTTGATATGGATATGTCAGTCACTGGACTGTACAATAATACAAAGATCACTGCCAACTAATGATATCTTAGCACTTAGAGTGCGATGGGGCAATGGCCAAGAAATTTCACTTTTCAACATATATGCTAGGGGGGTGGGGGCCGGAAAAACCTCAGAAGTAGTATCTGTCCTAGAACAGGAGCTGGAGCTCCTACCCCTGGAACAACATATCATGGCAGGGGGGGACATAAATTCTACCTTTGAACCCTTGGGTGAGGAGGATGGGACTATGACAGAGGAGGAGGATAATAAATGGGGAATACCCCAGCTTGAGGTGCCTGCCATTAAGAGATGGAGTGCAGTGGCCATCCAAATGAAAAGTCTTTGCCTGGCAAGAGGCCTAAGAGCGGCCAATGGGCGCACGCCCTCTGACCGCAACGGGTCCAGTACGTTTAACAACGGCCGGGCAACCAGCAGAATTTACTATTTCTTTGTAGATGTGAGGGACTGGAGCAAACTGATAGATATGGTTGTGGAAACAAGAATAGAAAGTGAGCACAATCCTTTGTGTATGACTTTCCATCCATATCAAGGGGCTGTGGGGCATAAAACCTATGTGGAAAGGGTCACCCAGGACATAGTCTGCACAAACAATCAGCGCCACCTGAAATGGAATAGGCTTGTAGAAGATGTAGAGAAAATAGTTGACCTGAAGAGAGCAGTGATTGAGGAAATAAATGAGAAAAAACCCCATGTTGGGAAGGTAAACTTCCAAGATCACATGATGGCGGCCCACACTAAATTCTTCCACAGATTACAGGCCTTTTTCATAAAAACGGTTAACCTTAGTAAGGGTAAAAAACATCTCCCCAGACTGGGTTGGTACGACAAAAGCTGCAGATTGGCGCGCCAAAGCTTGAGTATTGAACTAAGAAGGGGAAACGCTGTTGCAGTTAGGAAGGCTAGGGACATATATAGATTAACACAAAAACAAGCTAAGAAAAGATGGGACGAGGAGCACTGGTGTGAACTCAAGCATGCTTGCGCAGCCAAAGATTCAAAGTTATTCTGGTCAACTGTAAAATGGGATAGGGGAGGTATAGCCGCCCAACCACAAAACCATGTCCCCAAAAACAAGTGGACCGAGTGAATCTGCAACACCTTGAATCAATATTTCTTGGATAAAATTGCCTTAATCAAATCTAGCATTCCTGCCATGGTCCCGGACCTGCCTGTCCTGGCCCATCCACCTAACCACCCAGTTTTGGATTGCTTTCCTCTTCTGGACACTACTACCCTCGCACCCCTTTTAAACAGGGTAAAATCAGGCTCCCCACATGACTGCTGCCCCCCTCACATACTAAAGACGGTTTTTACAGCTGCCCCCTTTCCGGCTTTGAGCCTTCTCAATACTTCTCTGCTCCAAGGGACTGTACCGGCATCGTTTAAAGATGCAGTCTTACTGCCTCTCCTGAAAAAGCCAGGAGCGGATCCCAATACCCTCTCGAATTACAGACCTATTTCCCTGCTCCCGTATCTGGCCAAGGTACTGGAAGCGCATGTCACCTCCCACCTTTCACTATTCATTGAGCAGTCAGGTGTGTTACATCCGTCACAGGCCGGGTTTCGACCAGCCCATTCAACTGAGTCAGTTATCGTAGCGGTCTTGGACTCCCTACGCCTCAGTGCTGACTTGGGAATACCCCAAGCGCTGGTCTTATTGGACCTGTCGGCCGCGTTTGACACGGTCGACCATAACATCCTTCTCGACCGTGTCAGATCGGTGGGCATCTGCGGCCGTGCCCTAGACTGGCTCAGATCATTTCTCTGCGATCGCACTCAAGCGGTCGGACTCCCCCCTTTCTCCTCCCACAAACTCCACACTACCTGCGGAGTTCCCCAGGGTTCTTCCCTCTCACCGTTATTGTTTAACATCTACATGCTCCCTCTGCTTCAGTCCCTTCATTCATTTAAAGTCACCACCTTTAACTACGCAGATGATCTGCAGCTCACTTTCACAATTGATAACTCCCCTGATTCAATCCTCCAATTCCAAAACACCATGCTCCACATCTGCCGGTGGATGGATGTGAATCAACTCAAGCTAAATCCGGGAAAAACGGAACTGGTCCTGCTCGGCGATAGTCACCGTTTCTGGGGCCCCCAATACTGGCCATCTAAGCTGGGGTCCCCACCTGCGCCGTCTAGATCAGTCAAAAGCTTGGGGGTAGTTATCGATGATGAGCTTTCCTTAAAACCTCAGGTCAATTCCGTTGTGTCCACCTGCTTTTTTCAACTACGGAAAATAAGGAAGATCAGTCGGCTGCTCACTCGACCTGCACTGACGCAGGTTGTAAGAGCATTGGTGTTGTCTCACTTAGATTACGCCAATGCCATCTATCTTGGTCTGCCTGTCACCCTTAGCAAACGTCTCCAGCTGGCACAAAACCAGGCAGCGAGACTGATTTATCACCACCCTCGATGGCAGTCCGCCAGACCGCTTCTGAGGCAGCTCCATTGGCTTCCGATTCAACATCGCGTTAGTTTCAAATCGGCCTGCATGATTTTCAAATCCCTTCACAACTCTGGCCCACAGTTTATCCAAAAACTTCTTCTTAGGTATACCCCTTCCCGCAACCTTCGCTCTGCCTCCCAAACCTTCCTGACTGTCCCTCGCTACAAGCTGTTGCGCAAAGGAGGCCGAAGGTTTGCCACCCTCGCTCCCAAGCTATGGAACTCTCTCCCCCTGGAGCTTCGCTCATGCATTGCCCTCCTTCCATTCAGGAAGCTCTTAAAAACATGGCTGTTCACCCAGGTCGCGGCCTAGTGCTAACGGCCTCTCGTAAGTTAGTTCCCCTGCTGGTCAGCGCCATGAAACCTTTGGGTGTGCGAGCGCTTTATAAGACTTTGATAAGATAAGATAAGATAAGAAAAACAAGTGGACCGAGTTCTTTAAACCTCAATACGCCCTTAGCCTAACGCAAGTCATTGACATTACACTTCCAACTGTGTACTATAATCACGAAGTGTTTAATGAAAAGGATGTTAGTATCGCTTTGAAGTGTGTAACGGTGGGAAGAGCCCCGGGCATGGACAGTATACCAGCAGACGTCTTCCTAAGCGATCGGAAGTCATGGTGCACGTATTTCTCATGGTTAGCCAATGCAGTGGCCATGGGAGGGGAAGTGCCTTCATCCTGGAAGGGTGCGGAAATTATCCCCGTATTCAAAAAAGGTGACAAATCCCTACCCAACAACTATCGACCCATCAGTCTCATAGATACAGCTCAGAAACTGATGGGCCGATTAGTGCAGAACAAGCTGCAAACTTGGATAGAGGATAATAACATCTTGTCGCCCTACAAAGCGGGTTTTCGCCCCTTGACTAGTTCTATAGATCAGGTCTCCTATTTCATGGCCATTTACTGGAGAAATGTAACATTAAATAAGGGTACCCTCTATGCCGTCTTTGTGGACCTAAGAGCCGCATTTGATCTAGTGCCTAGGCAAAAGCTGTGGAGGACTTTGGCCGAAGCAGGAATAAGCCCAGAACTTCTCACTCTCCTTGTGCGTCTGCATGAAAATAATTATGCTAAAATTAGGTGGGGGCGCAGGGAGAAGTGACGGAGCCATTCCCAATAGAGCGGGGAGTGCGGCAAGGGTGTGTCCTGGCCCCAACACTATTTTCCATTTATATTAACGGTATTGTGGATTATCTGAACAAATCTCCAAGTGATGCCCCCAAAATTGCAGGCTCATATCTCCCCGTCCTCATGTTCGCGGATGATACGCTTATATTGTCACACACTCCAAGCGGTCTCCAAAAGGCTGTAAATGCATTTGGCGATTTTTGTGATAGTCGGGGCCTTGAGCTGAACACTACTAAGACAAAGTTTATGTGTTTGAACCGCCAGTCCACATTTAAAGGTGCAATTACTTATAAGGGCACTCCTCTAGAGAAAGTTGATGCTTTTTCCTATTTAGGAATAATGATACAGGATAATATGAAATGGAAGTCTCACAAAGTCAAAAAGATTTTTATTGATTAGGTACTCAACTGAGGACCACAATTTATAAAACAGAAATTTTCGATACAATTCAATATAATAATAAAAGAGGTTTTAAAAATTTGTAGAGATTGTAGCAAACAAATTCATTAGGGGGGTGTTTGCATGCAGTTACAAAATCTTTTGCAGTAATTATTTTACAGTTGCGATATATAGGGTCTAAATATCTTGATCTTGCAGTTACTACATTTGCAGAAGGGCATATGAATAAAAGATGCTCTATGGTCTGGTTTCCCCCATGACAGAAAGGACATAACGGGGATCTATCCACAAACCATCTGCAAGTAAAAGTTAACACTGGCAGAATACCCAGGCGCATCATTGCAATTGTTCTCCTGGCGCCATGGGTGAGAGAATACCCTAAATATGGATGTTCTTGCTTGTATTCCAATAGTTCAGTGAATGGTTTATACAGAGATAGTTTACTGCAGTGGGAAAAATCTAGATCAAAGCTCAGTTTAGGGGTAAAACATTTTAAGAAAAGTTTAAGTTGTGACGGTGTCCAAGACAACAGAAGATCAGAAGTAATATTGGCTAGTTGGAATGCCACTGTCATGTTGCTTCGGAATATTGAATATGAAGCTTTTTCGTCGAAAGACTCAATCTTTAGTAGGAATCGTAGTGTACCTTCTTTAGCATGAAGGATGTTATAGGCCCACCTAATTATGCTAGCTACCGCTGTTGCATATGCGCTGGTGATCGAAAATTCAAGTCTTAGCGCTTGCACCGGTGTTGCTGTTGAGACTTTCAATATTTTCTTTAATATTTTTCCTTCTTTTAGATCCATATAGGACCACTGTTTGATGGCAATGTGTTCAGTGGCGTACGATAAGACCGGGGGTATTTTTGCTCTGTACACCTTTAATAGTGTGGAAAAATGTCTATTCCCTGTATTGGAATACAGTCTCAATAGAGCACCGGCGTGAAGGTCTGATTTGATTTTTAGGTGATTAATTTGTTTGAGGTTTTTCAGGTTCTTTGAAAAGATCCTACCTAAGTATGTATATTCCTCAACCTCTTCTATGTATTCTTCTCCCAGCTTCCATCGGTACTTTACTTTCTTTTTCTTAGTGGTGAATGCGACCACTTTTGTTTTGTTTAGATTGGGTAGTAAAAAGTTGTCTTTCGAATATTTGTGTAAGCTATCAAGAAGGCATTGTAATCCAAAGGGCGTTAAATCCAACATGACTATGTCATCGGCATATAGTAAAGCATGTATGCTTTGTGTGGCGATCTTAGGGGGCAAGCTAGAGCTTTGTTGCAAATAAAGTGGAAGATCATTAAGATACAGAGAAAATAAAATCGGTGCTAAGAGACATCCTTGTTTGAGGCCGTTGAACGTGCTAATTGTATTGGTCAAACCTTTTTCTCTCCCCATCTGGACTTGGCACCATGTGTTGTTGTGGAGATTGACAACAACCCTTAGTAGTTGTTCGGGGATACCCAGCCTCCTCAATTTATTCCACAGTGTTGGTCTATCCACCCGGTCAAAAGCTGTTGAGTAATCAATGAAGGCTGCATATATTGGTTGAGACCTACCTACTGTGTATTTGTCTAATATAGACTGAAGAGTTGCTATGTTGTCTATCACAGAGTGGTTGGGTCTAAATCCTGCTTGGAACATTGGTATGAGACCCTGCGAGAATGCCCAGGATTTTAAACGATCTAATACTTCTGCAGCAAAAAATTTCCCAGACGCATCCATCAAAGCTATTTGCCGATAATTGCTGGCTGTATTTTTGTTCCCTTTTTTATATATTGGAATAATTATACTACCCAGCCAGGATTTCGGCATTTCTCCGGTTTCGTAGATGTGGTTAAAAAGAGGAGAAAACAGCAGGCTCCATTCCTTGGGGTCAATTTGAAGGGCCTTGATGGGTATTTGGTCGGGTCCGAAAGCAGCCGTGCTTCTTGCTTTTCTAATGTGGTTTGCGATAGAGTTTGAGGTGGTCTTAATGGTTTTAATATTGTTCCATTCCAGTATGAAATCGGAAATCTGCCCTGAAAGGTTGGGTAAGTTGGGTTTATATAAATCATGTAGATATATTTCCCAGTCCTTTGGTGAGACTGGAATAGCATCGAGTTTCTTTTTGGATCCAGTCATATTAGCTATTAAAGACCAGTATTTTCGTTGGTTATGATCTCTAGCGGCTATTTGGATATCTACCCAGTTACGGTCATGCAGTATTTTTTTCTGCTTATTTTTTACTCTTTGTCTTTGGTTTTTAAGTCGATTAATTTCTGCCTGTGTTGTTATTGAAGGATTCAGATATTGCGCTCGAATGAGTTGATTGAGTTTTTTGCAGCCGGAAAATTCCGATTTTTATTTTTATTGTTATTACTTGTTATACTTTTCCCAAGTTTGGTTTGTTGTATTTTGTTCAGAAGTGCGTTTTTAAGGTTTTTAATTATATATTCAAAATTTGTGATCGGATCGTCTGAGTGTATAGTAGATAGTAATTGAGTTTGAGTAACCAAAGTAGTAGTGTTATCCAAAGTAGAGGAGTTCCAAAAGATCCGCCTCTGGCTGATGTTAATTTCAGTTGTGCTTTTCTGGAATGGTGCCTGTTTAGTGAAGGAGGTATGTGCCATCCATAGAGTAGTTAGATGTAACAGTGCGTGGTCACTTTCCTCGTTAAAGTAGATATTCAGATGCGTGACTGAGTCCTTTAGATCCAACCCACAAATTAGGTAGTCGAGAATAGAAGGTGTTCCGTTTCCCCGTCTGGTCTGTGATGCAGGTATATCGCCTTCGATGTTACCGTTAAGTATTATCCCGTTTATGCATGGTAAAAAAGATAAGAGCGCCCTACCTCTTTTATCAGATTTATTACCCTTAGGGAATATTGGAAATGGCATTAACAACGATTCTTCTTTAGCTGTATTGGCCCATTTTCTGATTTCGCTATTTGAAATTTTTCCATTCAAGTCGCCCATTATTAGGAATGGCGTTTGGGTATGATCATCAAGGATATAGCTAATTTTGTCCGTTATTTCGTCGAAGAGGGCATCGTAATTGTTCCCAGGTGGAGCGTAAATATTGAAAAGCAAGATTGCTTTTCGAGGACCTGTGGATAGTGAGCTCAGTGACACCTTGATACACTGCAGGTTTTCACACTTTGTGTCTATATTTTGTTGGTACCATAGGTACTTTTCACTTAGGAGGATTGCCAATCCGCCCCTTGCATGGCCACGATTAGATTTCTTTGCGGGAATGTCGTAAACATAAAAACCTTTCTGACAGAAGGTTGTGGTTGCCCAAGTTTCCTGAAGGGCCAGGATATCAGGATGGTTTTTTATGGCGTCGGACATTTTGTTGATAGTTTTCCCCGCCATATTCCATGATGTGATGCTCAAGCCATTACTAAACACAATATTGCTGTTGGTTAATTATTTTATTACTGTTAAGTGTCTCTGATATCCAGTCCCAAGATTTTGGTGATTTTTCTACAATATTTCCTTCTGAATCTTTACTCCATACTATCCTTTCTCCTTCGTTTACTTGGATTAGTAAAGTGTTATTGCCCAGATCGAATGGAGCTGAATCTTCCCAGTTATTAAATGATTTGTGTTGTCGTTTGCTTAATGTGGGGGGGTTAAAAAGTCCGTTAAATCCTTTGTTATGTTTAATATTCCTGGGATCAGATCTTGCAATTACGTCATAACCATTTTTGTGTAGTGTTTCTTTCTCACTTAGAATTATCCCTGGGAGTACTGGTGACCAGAAAAGTACCAATGCTAGTTTGTTATTTTCTTTTTTTGGAAAAGTCACTAAATCTATCTCGTTACTTGTGAGCGAGTGTAGGGAAGGTATTTGTTGTAGGAGGTTGACTATTCTTCCGCGGTTCAGTGGCACATTGTCAATGGGAAAAAGTTCTTCAATTAGGAGATATTTTGATGTTGTTCCTTCCCCAAGTATAGATTTACTGGTGTCTTTTTCTGCTATTCCTTTAGTTAACAGTCCAGTTTTACAGAGTGGTGTGACCGGAGAATATACATCTGCTCTTGGGTTTAAAGGTATCGCTTTCAATGTACTTTGGATAGAGGGAGATACCTCAGTTTTTGTAGCATTAGAGTTTATGATAACTTTTTTTTCCTCAGCAGTTGTTATCAAAGTTGTTTGTTTTTGGAATCTAAGTTTGCTCGCCTTTTTTTTGTGAATTCTTCTTAGTAACTTTCTTTTCTTTTTGTTCCCTTTTGTGCTTATGACTCCATCTATGTCTGAGGGTTCATCCTTGTGATCATTTTCAAGGGCTTTTTGTGTGATTATTACATGAGTATCACCAGCCTGCTCAAATTCGTGCGAGACAGATTTATGCGTGGATTTCGAGAAGATAGGATACTGCATAGTGTTGTTTTTTGGTTCTTCTTTGAAGAGTTTTTTAAGTGAGTAAGTTGTAGTTGATGTATTATTTCTTTTTGAATCTTTTGTTTTTGTATCCGGTTTTCCTACTTTAAATGTTTGTGTGCTTTTATCAAGTTTGTCAAGGGATTCTGTTTTTATAGTACTATTAGCCAATTGACCGTCAGGGTTTAACATCTTGTCATGCTCTTGTTGTTTTTTTGTTGCGTTTGATGAGTCGTTTTTCCTTTTTTCCTCGACCAGATATTTAAGTATTCCAATTTGAACATCAAGGGTATCGTCTGAATTTACTAGAATATGACCTAGGTGGGTCAGAACTGATTCCAGTATTTTCTGCAAGATGAAAAGGGCTTTTGACGTAGGTGTTACAGGTGTTGTTAAATTTTGGTTTGGAAAAAAAGGATCTAGAAAAGACTCATGTGCTGAGTGTTGATGAATTGATTTTCCTACAGAACTGATATTTAAAATATCTTGAGTTAGTGGAATTTCGGAGTTGTTATTTAGTGACTTTGTGTTGTTGCACAGAGAAACTTCGAGGCAGGTTTGACTCCCTGAAGATTTTATCAACTTTAAAGGTGTAGAGTGAGATATCTCGTGATCCATTTTAAATTTGTCCTCAATTAGCAGCTTTTCTATTTGGTTGCCCTCACAGTCTGTGGCACTTAAGTTGTGTGCGAGTTGTTGGTTCGGAGACAGTAAAAGTTGTTCCTCCTTGTCTTCCATGAGGTCAATGATGTTACCTGCTTCAGAGTTAATAGAGAGTATTTGCTTATTCGGGGATAGAGCAGTGAAGTATTTTGTGATTGCAGAAGTACTAGATATTTTATCGTGCTTCAAAGCTTTCACAGAGGATTTCCTAAGGGCTTCTTCAGTTCCCAAACGTTTCATATATATAGTGCGCGATCGTAGTTTTTTCAAGGCCATTGAAGTTACATGAATGTCCGCTAATGAGAGGGAGGATAACTATGGCTCCACTAGGACGGGTTCAAACTAATTCCTAGGATACTTGCCGCGACCTTATCTAGAAATTTGGTGTTAATCGCTTGGCTTCCCCTGGGGTCTAACGTGAAAATGGGGTGGCCCGTCCCGTCCTCGGTCGTCCCCGGACGGCCACAGACGGCCCGCCCTTTGCCCGGGCTTCTCCCGGCGCCCTCCCGCGCAGCGGGACTCTTCAACTACTATTAAGCTATCTGAGCTAAGGAGGGAGGAGCCGGCAGGGAGAGCGCCCCAGCTGGTCCCAATTTGGGGTGGTTGCTGGCGCTCCTGGGACAGGTAGTCCTGCGCCAGCAACGAGCTTGCAGCCCTGCTTGTCTCTCTCCCTCGTCGAGGCTTTCAGTCCGCCAGTCCGCCTTCCGCGAGCAGTGGAGTTAGGAGGATTAGAACTGAGGCTCAATAAAATAAAATGCAGCAACAGCGACCAAAGCAAAAGGAATCCACCGGTGAATAGGTGAGAAGGGCTTTTCAGCGCGAGTAGGGCGAGGGAGGAGCCGGCAGGGAGAGCGCCCCAGCTGGTCCCAATTTGGGGTGGTTGCTGGCGCTCCTGGGACAGGTAGTCCTGCGCCAGCAACGAGCTCGCAGCCCTGCTTGTCTCTCTCCCTCGTCGAGGCTTTCAGTCCGCCAGTCCGCCTTCCGCGAGCAGTGGAGTTAGGAGGATTAGAACTGAGGCTCAATAAAATAAAATAAAATGCAGCAACAGTGAACAAAGCAAAAGGAATCCACCGGTGAATAGGTGAGAAGGGCTTTTCAGCGCGAGTAGGGCGAGGGAGGAGCCGGCAGGGAGAGCGCCCCAGCTGGTCCCAATTTGGGGTGGTTGCTGGCGCTCCTGGGACAGGTAGTCCTGCGCCAGCAACGAGCTCGCAGCCCTGCTTGTCTCTCTCCCTCGTCGAGGCTTTCAGTCCGCCAGTCCGCCTTCCGCGAGCAGTGGAGTTAGGAGGATTAGAACTGAGGCTCAATAAAATAAAATGCAGCAACAGCGACCAAAGCAAAAGGAATCCACCGGTGAATAGGTGAGAAGGGCTTTTCAGCGCGAGTAGGGCGAGGGAGGAGCCGGCCGGGAGAGCGCCCCAGCTGGTCCCAATTTGGGGTGGTTGCTGGCGCTCCTGGGACAGGTAGTCCTGCGCCAGCAACGAGCTCGCAGCCCTGCTTGTCTCTCTCCCTCGTCGAGGCTTTCAGTCCGCCAGTCCGCCTTCCGCGAGCAGTGGAGTTAGGAGGATTAGAACTGAGGCTCAATAAAATAAAATGCAGCAACAGCGACCAAAGCAAAAGGAAGTCTCACATTAACATGGCAGTACTAAAGTTTAGCCAGCTTACAGGAGCAGTTGCACTTAAACATAGAGCCTCGCTGACAAAGCCAATAAATTGTGCCCTCGAAATCTACAAAATGAAAGTCCTGAGTGCTTGTATGTATGCCTCAGAACTTTGGGGTTTCTCAAATCTAGCAGACCTGGGTTTAGCGGAAAATGGGTTCTTGCGTCGGCTGGTAACTGTCCCGCAAAGTACACCCACAATCCCATTGAAACTGGACCTTGGTCTGAGAAGCATTGAGGACATAGCGCGATTGCGCCCATTGTTGTATTGGAGGCGCCTGATGGTGACGCCGGAACTAGCCCACTATGCATTGGCATTGTTAGATGTTGTCAAGTTTGACCAATTTCATTGCATAGTTTGGCTGAAAGATCTGAGGGGTCTACTGGCAAAGTTAAAGCTGGACCATCTTTGGGGTAATATGGATGTGACAAAGTTTCCAACTAAAGCAAAACTGAAAGAAATATATTGGGAGATGGTGTATTTTTCAATCTATTGTGCTGGGTCAAGAGCTAATCTATCTGGCCGCTTTTTGGATATTAAAATGGTTCCATCCTGCGAAGCTTATTGGGATATAATTGAAAGGCCGCGTGACAGGAAGTTATACTTCCAATTCAGAGTCGGAACACTCCCAGTAAATGCTTTTAAAAAACATTGGTTTCCATCGCGGGATGAGAACTGTTATCATTGCAAAGACCAAATAGAGCATATCTCCCACTTGTTGTTTTGCTGCCCACTATATACTAGTCCAAGGCGCAAATGGCTAAGACCAGTTTGTTTAAATCTGGGCACTCGTAGCCAGGCGACTGCACTGAGAATATTAGAAACAGATTGTTCGCCGCTCTTTGCAACTGCCGTAGCTAAATTTCTTGGTTGGGCTTGGGTGATCCGCACTCGCACTTTATTAGATATTGTACCTGATTAAAAATACGGTTTTTAGGATAGAATTGTTTTTATCAAATTTATGAATCAAGTAAATGTTTTAATTGTGCATTGTATTCGACTGTCAAATGTTTAATATGTATTTTATTGTGAGTATTTTTAGATATAGTATTTATTTGTATAGTATTAGGGAGGAACTGCTTTTATGACGAATGTCGAATAAAGCTTTGGAATTTGATTTGATTTGCTTCTACCCAAAATATCATCTGTTACCTTCTCCATTTACAAAGCTGTAATCTAGCATATTCATCTATAGGTTTACATCTTGCAGCCATTGCAGCATATCTACAAAACAGACAACATATGTTGTTATTTAGAGTACCTGCAATCAAAGCCTTTATGGAAGGATTAAAGAGAATCATTCCTCCTAGGTTACCACCATCTCCAGTGTGGAACTTAAACATTGTGCTTACAAGGCTCATGGGACCCCCTTTTGAACCTTTACTTAAATGTGAACTGCAATTTCTCACATGGAAAACAGCTTTCCTTATTGCTATTACCTCTCTTAGAAGAGTTAGTGAGATTCAAGCTTTTACTATACAAGAACCATTTTTACAATTACACCGTAACAAGGTGGTTCTACGGACTAATCCTAAACTCCTTCCTAAAGTAATTACTCCTTTTCATCTAAATCAATCAGAGTTACCAGTGTTTTTTCAAAACCCACACTCTGTAGCAGAAAGAGCTCTACACACACTAGATGTAAAAAGAGCTCTTCTCTATTACATTAATAGGACCAAATCCTTTCCTAAAACAAAGTAACTGTTTGTAGCTTTCTCTCCACCACATAAAGGAAACCCCATTTCTAAATCAGGAATTGCAAGGTGGATTGTTAAATGTATACAAATATGCTGTCACAAGGCAAAACGCACATTAACAGTTCCTCCTAGAGCGCACTCCAGGCGCAAACTAGGAGCCTCCATGGCCTTCTTTGGGAACATTCCCCTAGAGACATCTGCAAGGCAGCAACATGGTCTACAACACACACCTTCACTAAACACTATTGTGTTGATGTGCAAGCTAAGCAGCAAGCTGCAGTAGGCCAAGCTGTCCTCAAAACCCTCTTTGAAACTACTGCAACAGATATAGGTGACCACCGCTAGAGGAGACACTGCTGTACAATCGATGCACAGTGTATGATCTGCAGATCATATGCCTTGAACGGAAAATGCTACTTACCAGTAATCATCTGTTCTTGGCATGTAGAGCTGCAGATTCTTACACGCCCTCCCGCCTCCCCGGGGCCTGTATCTGGTCCAGTTCCTTCCTAATTAGATATACACGCATGGACATCCCTTCTTTATTTCTACAAACTCCATCATTTCCCATCATGGCGAAAAACAATCTAAGGATGGAGCCGATGCCCATGCGCACTATCGTCCAAGGGAGGAGTCACCTATCTTGTGACTACAAAGACTTCTTCCAAGACGACGACAACATGCAATCATCCGAGCTCAACACCAGGTGGCGATCTAATGCAGTGTAAGAATCTGCAGCTCTACTTGCCAAGAACAGATGCATACTGGTAAGTAGCATTTTCATTTTCTATAACTGAAGTTAAATAGCAGGTGTTATGTGCATTTTAATTCCTCCATGACAAAGGCATGCTTTGACTCTGGAAGATGTGTTTATAAGGTGGTTATATTTGTTTTGTAGTTGTATGATTGATAATTATTAACCAGTACAACTAACGTAATTAATAAAGGTATCAATCAAGCGTTTGGCAAAGATTACAAAAAACTAGTCTGTGTAGCTGTGTATTCCTCCTTTCCCACAGGCTGATATTCCCACCGTTGGCTGCTGACACTGTTGGCTGCTGACCCAAAGACATTATTCCATGTTAGCTGACAATGCTGCTTGTAATATCTGATGTAAAGCACTTGCCTCTGCATAGCCAGCCTAGATTACTCTCTATTTTATCAATGTATCATGCATAAACTTTTTGATTACTATTTCTAGTGTGTCTCGCTCATTAAGCAGTAAGAAAATTCAATTCCTTGGGTTTTATGGGAACTTCAACATTTCCAGACGAGCAGATTCCCAGGCAGCTTTTTTTCTGGAAGACCATGCTGCTGCAGCCTGAGATACGTGCTTACCCCATTTCCAGACTCTGCCTGTCTGTATGTCTGTTTCGGCCTGCTGACAGGCTCTCCCTCTATTCCTGCCCCTGCCCTGCTTTGCATCTGCCTCATGGCCTGCTGTCTGGCTCTGATTATGCCTGCTTTTAAGCTCCACATCCAAGCTTCGTCTACTCTCCGGTTCTGCACCATGACTCATTCCTCTCAGGCTCTGGGCCACTTCCAGCTCAGGTGTTTTTTTTTTTTTAAACAAACAGTTTTTTAAAGAACACTGATTTCTCTCTTTCTTGACCTGGACATCTGCTTTAGTTTCCATGAGTATTTAAAAACATATTTTTCTTTTTGTGCTCATTTCGCTCAAAATGTCCAACATACTCCTTGTTACCTGACATCTATCCTCTTTGTGATATGTTTGACTCAAGAAGCCTCCTCATGCTTATTATTGCATTGGAGAAATGTTTTAGTAAAAGATCCTTCAGGGCAGTTCTGCTCAATTTTTTTCATTCGCAGATCTCCCAGTTCTAGACTCCAGTTTGTTTTTCAAGAATGAGGTTGTGTAGACAGGTGTGAACGGCTAGTTCCATGAGCTTAGTAATGGAATTTATCTGATCGAGACGTCAAGTTGCAGATTACTTACCTTAGAATTAGCCCCAGGTATTGGACTGGATCTGGAAATGATTAGTGAGCAGTACCCCTGCACGCAGGATGGCATCATTTGTCTCCTCATGGCGTTGTCCGTGCCGGAAGTGATGTGCTTGGTGCCTATATGTGCCACACTAGCATGCTGATGTCATTTCTTTTCTTTCCACACTAGTCAGCGCAAATCTGGCGAGGGCTATCCCTGTCATTTTTTTACTCACTTTGTTTTTTTTAAGTTGTTTTTGAGATTTATCTCCTGGTGTGTCCGAGATGTCCATGAGAAAAACTGGCTTCAAGCCCTGCGGCGCATGTCGCTGGCAAATGTCAGTGACTGTCCCGCACCTTGTCTCCCTCTGGGGTCTTAAGTATGACCACGACGGCAAGACCTGCTTTAATTGTTGGCCATGCACCCTAAGGCTTTAAGGGAGTTCTCCCCCAAACTCCTTGCTGCTTGACGTGCAGTGCATCAAAGGTCTCGATCCTGGTCTAGAGGAAGGACTCTGGATCGGTCTCGGAGCAATCGATCTTAGTTGCAGTGATCCTCTGGTGATTACCGCAAGAAAAAGAAGAGTATGAAATTGAAGAGGTCTTCGACTTTTCCTGGCTTATCAAAGTCATCTGACAAGACGAGTGAGCTTCGTCACTCGTTTGAGTCTGCGCCGTCTCAATGCCTCCCCAAGTTTCCAGGTGCAGGAGTGACCCCTCCCCCTCCCAATTTACCTCATATTTGGGCTTTTTGTCCCTGCTGGAGTTCCTTTGGGCCCCTGTTCAGGTAGGCCCCCTACTGGTTCCCACCCGGCAGGTCCGTCTGGGGCCCCAGTTGGGCTTCATGGTTCCACTGATTGATCTGGACCATGTCCTTCCCTACACCTGGCCTGATGTCAACGTCCCCGGCAGCGCCGTCCCCCCTTCTCCTCCCCAACTCCAACATGGAGCTGGAGGGGCGTCAGATGGGGGGGTGATCTGGGAGAGAAGGAGATCAGAGGCCTCTGGTCTGCAGCAGAATCCAGACTCTACATAAACCTACTGGAGCACCGGATGATCGTGCTAACCTTTCTACTCTCCATCAAGGTAGGCTAGTTAAGGTGTTCATGGACAACACCACCGCCATGTGGCACTGCAACGAACAGGACAGGGTAGGCGTCATAGGCATGACTTGATCCTCAAGGCATATCTTTGGTCGTTCAACACCTGGCGGGCTCTCTGAACGATAGGGTGGATGAACTCCGCTGAAGATACCTAGTTGGTCACGAATGGCGTCTCCATCCGGAGATGATGCAAGGTCTCTTTCAGCAGTGGGGAGACCATAGGTCAAATCTGTTTGCCACCACCGAGAATGTGCAATGTCTGCAGATTTGCTCTTTGGAGTTTCCCAGGCACCTCTTGTTAGGAGACTTTTTTTGTCTCGAGTGGGGCTCAGGCCTCCTGTACTCCTTTCTGCCCATACTGCTCCTGTCCAGAGTTTGCAAGAAGATCAGGAACGGCCAGGCACAAGTCATCCTTGTGGCTCTGGACTGGACTCTCTGAGCTGTTGAATACTTTCTTGTAGAGCGCATGGCTACCCTCGGGCATCCCAGCGCTGTAAGACCAGAGGACGTGCAGAGACATTATTGAAACAAAAATGTCTTTAGACGCTTCCTGAAAGCCAGATGGTTAGTTTCATGCCTGATGTTATCTGGGAGTTTGCTCCATCCCTTGGCCGCTTGGAAGGAAAGCTGGCGGCCGCCCATCCGGGCTAGCTTCACCCTGGGTACTACCAGCAGATTTCGCTGGTTAGATCTTAGAGGTCTCACCGATTGGTGGCGACGAAACAGGGGGCCGAGAATGGTAGGGCCGACATTGTGGATGGACTTATGCGCCAAGCACAAGATTTTAAACATAATCCTCTCCTGGATTGGTAGCCAATGAAGCGACCGAAGTGAGGCCTTTGCCGAGCATCGTTTAGGGATTTTCATCAGCAGATTCTGCACAGATTGCAGAGTTTTTATAGGACCTGCTGGGGCCCCCATATAGACAGCATTTTCATAGTCCAGGCGTGAAAGAATCAACGACTGGACCAGCACACATCTGGCTTCAAATGGAAGAAGATCCAAAGCTTTCTTAAGGACCCTCAACAATCCGTAACAAATCGCGGCCACCTTCTTGGCCTGATATTGGAATCCTAGAGAGGAGTCCTGCCAAACCCCCAAGCTTTTTATTTGAGTCTTAGGCACCGGAGCGGGTCCCAGACAGTGTGGCCACCAGGGGTCCAGGTTCATTGGGGCTTTATAACCCAAGAGCATGATGTCCGTTTTGGCCCCATTTAGCTTTAAAAAAGAGGAAGTCATCCATTCCAGGACTTTGGTGAGACACGGGGTCAAATTGTTGATCCCTTGATCTAACGCGTCGTCCCTCACCAGGGAGACGACCAGCTGCGTGTCATCGGCGTAGGTGACAAGTTGAATTCCCCAGGGAAGCACCACCTCAGCCAAAGGTCTCATGTAGATGTTAAACATGGTGGGGCTGAGTGATGATCCCTGGGGAACGCCGTGACTCAATTGCAGCTGGCTCGATGATATCTCTTCCTCAAAGACGGAGAAACATCTGTCCGAGAGAAAAGAATGGAGCCATTTAAGGGCCAATCCCGAAACCCCTGCAAGACGTAGCCGGTGCAGCAAGAGGGAATGATTCACAGTGTCGAAGGCTGCGCTGAGGTCCAGCAGGACCACCGCAGCGCAGCCTCCCGCTTCCACAATGCCCCCGGCCCCCTCCACCACCGTTACCAGAGCCGTCTCCGTTCCTTGCTTGGCTCTAAACCCTGTCTGGGTAGGATGTAGTGAACCCGCGGTCTCAATAAAAGAAGACAGGACCTGATTTACATGTTTTCAGCTATTTTGCTGAGACCCGGTAGCAGCGAGATGGGCCTGTAATTAGCCAGGTCTTCAGGGGCCAGACTAGATTTTTTTAGCAGGGCCCTGACTTTTGCCATCTTCCAGTTGGGGGGCGCTACTCCTGATGTCAGAGACGTGATTTTAGTAGTTTTTTGTAAGATCTCAATAATGATTTATATTCACTTTTCGCCGCAGGGGCAAAGTCCTTTCTCCACTTCCTTTCTGCCCGTTTGCATAGTTGTTTATGCTCCTTGAGTTACCCCGAGTACCACGGTTGTTTATTAGGGCCCTCCCGATGCGAACCTCTTTTTGGGGGTGGGTGGCGTCTAAGGTGGAATTAAGCCAGTTGTCAAAGGCTTCGTTAGCTACCACTGGGTCATCATGGGGAGCCGGCGGACAACTCTTCGGGGCCGCCTCCCCATCCTCTAACGGTAGTCTAGACCATATTCGACTAACTTTCTTTGAGAGGGTGACCCTGTGATTCTGTATTAAGGGGGACCACACAAAAGAAAGTAGGGCGTGGTCTGACCAAGGAACAAAGCTAGGCTGACCACAGACGATGTTCCCAAGATTGGTAAAAAAGTGATCTAGTAGGTGACCAGCTATATGAGTGGGGCTGGCCACAATTTGTTCCAAATGTACTACTCCCAGGGTATCCAGCAGACACTGCGATGAAGCAGCGTCAGTTTCAACAAGGTGAATATTGAGGTCGCCCAAGATGGAAAAATTAGAGGCACTACTGATGGAGAGAGAGATCTTGTCTAGAAGGCTGTTACAAAAGTCATGATAATTACCCGGTGGTCTATACATCAAGATCCCTGAGAAAGTACAAGTGTGCGAGAAGGATATGGAAAGGCCAAGACTCTCACACTCTACAAGTGGACTCTCAGAGATTCTGCATACTGAGGTGTTCTTATAGATAATCGCCACACCTCCTCCTCGCCCTATCTTACGATCCTGCCTGATAATAGAATAGTTGGGCGGGAGCGCCTGGACTATATTCGGATCGGACGCATCGGTCAGCCAGGTCTCAGTCAAAAAAAATACATCCAGATCTCGTTCCTCTAGGAGCAGATAGATTTCCACCGCATGTCTCGGGAGAGATCGGCAGTTTAGCAGGGCAAATGTGAAGGAGTTACTTTTGCCACTCACTAGCTTTATAGGCTTGCAATGTGGACAGAGGGACCTTACCTCCTCTGGTAAAGTCTCCTTAGGACAGCTAGCCTTAACGCCTCCTCTGAATGCCCTAAGCTGTTCCCCACTATAACAGAGGGTTTTAGGAGATAAGGGTTCTATTGTTATAGCCCCCAAGCCACGTCCTAGCCCGGCCTGGCACAGACGGGCTTTCCTTAGGCGCTCCTTTGGCGTGGTAAGGTGCGTCCGCTAACGCGGACGCTAGCGCGTAGGAGGACCGTCTGAATATATGCGCTATAGCGCGGCGGGTCCAGCCCTACCTCCCAACAACTAGCGCGGCAACCTCGTCCTCCCCCAAGATGGCCGCTCTGGTGAATCGGCCGCTCTAGGTCTTGTTCAGCACAAAGCCCAAATCGGCTAAGGGAACACTGCGTGGGGTCCCTGAAACGGCGCAGAAAGTGGTGAGTCTGCTCGCTCACGCGTGGGGAAAGGTATCCGGTCCAAAGATTAACAATTTAAAAGTTTATTAAAGTGAAGGCAGTAAACAGTTTTACAGTTTAAAATTTATACACAGCAGCAAGCTAGCTCCCGGCTTCCGCCTCAGGAGCAAAGAACACTAATAACAGTTTAAAATTTAATCACCGCAAGCTAGCTCCCGGCATCCGCCTCAGGAGCAATGAACGTCCCTGTTAAGGATGGCCATTGGTCCTCTGATCAGGCAGCCCCTTTGGGAGGATCTCCTGTTGCAACAGCATAGAAGGTTTCTTCACCAGAACCTGACAATGCTGTGCCTTCATGTGTGGAGATTGAGTGGCGACAGCTGATAGCTGTCGACCTTCCGCCTGAAGTCTGAAATGTTAACTTGACAGCCAGGCGACCCTCCACCAAGAAGGTATATGCCTCCCTCTGGGTCAAGTTTGTGGCATGGTGTGCAAAAAAAACATTAATACCCCCAACCCCACTACCCTTTCACAGGTCCTTCTTTTTATTCTTATTCTTGCTCTTACTGTGGAGAAGCGTGGCTCAGTGGTTAGAGGCGGCAGACCCGGAAGCTGAGATCGGCCGTGGACCAGGGTTCGATTCCCCGCCTCGGCGGGTCTCGGGCTCAAATAATTCCACGGACTCGACAATTCTCGCTCCAGTGCCTACTCGACTCACGGGGTCACACTCTGCGACTCTGGGCAATAGCTTGCTTAATCTCCACTACGGCCCCTCGCGGCGGTATGCCTGGCTTTCACCTTGTGGATACCCTCCCGGGGTATCTCACAGGGGAATACCAAGACAGGTTCCCTAAGCAAGCGCCTTGATGCCTTCGGGTGATACGTGCGCTATATAAGTCGCAATACATTTACATTTACATTACCCAGCAGGGCTCTGCTTTGTGCATCTTAAAGGGCTATCTTTCTGCCATTTCAGCCTTTCTGTGGTTTCCAGGCCAGCCATCCCTGTTCAAATCCCCTGTTGTGAATAGGTTTTTGAAAAGCCTTCAACATGTTTCCGCCTTCACCCTTCATCATGCCTCAGTGTGACATCAATGTAACACCTTTCTGAGGTGTGCTCCTTTTAAGCCACTGCACAACTGCGCTCTCAGGCTCCTTACCGTCAAGAACGTCTTCCTAGTGGCAAAATCATCTGCCCCTAGGCAGTCAGTGAGCTCTAGGCTTTGTCATCTTAACCTCCAAACCTAAACATCTTCCCAGAAAAGCTGGTTATTCGCAGTAGAGCTTCCTGCTGAAACTTGTCACTCACTTTCATGTATGCCAGTCCATCACCCTGCCTACCTCTAAAGAAGTGGAGTGGATCCATTGACTGGACCCAAAAAGCATTGTTGTTCTACCTTGACCCAACGAAAGAGTTCTGGGTCGACGACCAACTGTTCGAGGGGTATTTCGGAGAGGGGAAGCCGTGCATAAACCGGCTTTCTCCTGATGGATTGTGCTCTGCATTAAAATCTGCTATGCACTGGCCAAAAAGCAGCCAGTTGAGGGTTGGCGTGCTCATTCTACTAGAGGTAAGGCTGCAACCACTGCGTTAGAAAGCACAGTTCCTGTCCTGGACATCTGCCAGGCAGCAATGTGGGCTTCTCTGCACACATTCACCAATCACTACTGCCTGGATAATCCGGTATGTCAGGACAGGCACTTTGCTTGTTCAGTCCTGCAGGACTTTTTGGTGTGAAACATTTTTGGAGACCCGCCTCTGGGGGCGTATTGCTTGGGAATCTATTCTATGGAAAGTCACGAAAAGAAACAGACGTCGGTGCGCTGGGGTGCCGTCTATAGAGGCACCACGCACATCACGTCACCTACCAGCGCCCAAGGGTACAGCGCACGAAAAATTGTCGGATCCAGTCTGACACTTGGGGATAAGTCTACGGTAATGAATCTGTGGCTAGAGAGAGTCTCAGCCAGATAAGGCAATACCAAAGGTAAGTAACTTGTTTTTCCTTTCAGTCTCTGGAGAATAAAAGCGAACTCTTGGCACAGACTCACTCAAAGCATAAACAAATCAGCGTTTTCTTGATTGGGAATGTAGGATGAAAATTACGGTCTATCAGTTCCTGTGAAACTGCCACAGGTAGAACGGCCAACTGCTTCTTGTACAACTCAATTGAGCTCTGGACCCCTCCACACAGGTGACAGTTTTCACTCTAACTGAAGACTTGGTCAGAGCATTTTCATGTGACGTAGGTATGACCAAATTCCATGCAGCACCGATCACTTTAAATGCAAGGATGCTTAGTGGATCTTTAGTGGAAACACTTGCACTCTTCCTATTGAATGTTGTTGTTTTTTCTGTTTGGAATGTAATCTACACTTCTGCTGGGGGAGGGACAGTGGGGCTTTGTCAAGCTTATCGCATCGGAAAAGGCTGACAGGAGAAGGAAATGTTTCTTGCCCACGGTGAAGATGTAGCATTTAAAGTTTTATAGAGTAACCAACCTTGCTTTTCCTTATTGGAAAATTTAGGAGATATAAAGATTCTCGCTTCCTTCTATATCCAGAATCTAAGATGGTGCTAGTGGAGTAGAGTGCTTAACACACTAAACCTCTAAACTATGTTGGGGAAAAAATCCTTTGCATGGCTTAGTAAAGCTGTGCTGCCCTGCCTTTTCCACGTGGGCCTGTGCAAATTGACCTGTTACCTTGACAATCATGGGAGCCCATTGAGGGCTGTTTGTGTTCACGACGATCAAGAAGGGTAACCAAAGTGCACCCTGGGAGAGAGTGATTAGGGCTTCCCCTTGCACCACCCAGGCAATGAAAGACTGATAGTGGAGGCAATGTAAGATTGAAGTCAGGAACAAAGGTGGTTTTACCTGTATCCCAGTGGGGATGATTCATTGCCTACTCCTCCAAGGTAAAGATCGGTTTCGGCCACAGACTCCACTTACTTGTGCTGCACAAGATTGTGATCACCTTTATGCTTGGTTTGTACTGTTACTACTTCTGTATTCCACCTCAAATCAGTTGTCTCTGCTGGTGGGGGTTGGTAACAAGTCATGTTCCTTTGATATAGTAGCTGTGCCCCTACCACAACAAAGCCTACCCCTATCTCTTTCCTGTTTGTCATATCTTTCCCTTTGGGAAATGGCTCCATGTCTGAAGGCATTCCACATCCACGTGGACCAAGCTAAGCTGGCCCAAGGGAGAGCAGCCAACTCCATAGGATATTCACTCATGAAACATGCACCTCCTGGATTTAGCAGTGCACCCAATAATTCAAAGGCTTTCATGCCTCTTGCTAGAGGAGGTTGTGCTCCTCCTAGAACTGTTGTATTGGTCTTTCAAGCTATAGCCGTTCCCTTGATGTCATGTGTATGAAGCCCCTGTCGACCTGCATATTCAGTCCAGTACCTTAAGAATTACTGGACTTTTCCGTGGAGGTACCCGGCACCAAAAATCTCTATTTTGGCTGTTAGTTTTGAAGGTGCTGTCCCCTAGTCTTTCTGACCACCTTCAAATTCACCTTTGATCTACTGACGCTTTAACTAGCCACTTCCTCCTCTTTAGATGTAGTTCAGTGGGTACTAGACGTTCGGAAGGCTATGCCCACATTACTCCTGTAATAAGGCTTTCACTTTCTACTATCGATGGCTATAATAAACTTGAAAGTAGCATGCTCTGTGCACAAGCCGCTCAAACACCCACTTCACATTTCCTCTACAAAGCATTTCAAAGTCTCAGACAACAAAAACAGAGGACAAAAATATCCTTCGGAGTTCACTCTAAAATAGACATCCAAGCAAGTGTTCTCAAGTTCATCCATGGATTCAACAACCTAAGTTGGAAAACTCTACCTTCCTTGTTGCAAAGAGAACCATCACAGTGAGCCTAGACCCGTGCCCACACCACGTATTCAACAAAGCAGGCGCTGCCATCGCACCCAACTATGGAAGGTCGTCAACATCTCCTTTGAAACAGCGAAATTCCCGGAAAGCTGGAAACATGCCAAAATCAACGCCCTCCTCAAGAAGCCCAAGGCGGACCCCAAGGACCTCTAGAACTTCCGGCCCATCTCCCTGCTGCCATTCCCGGCGAAGGTCATCGAGAAAATCGTCAACATGCAACTGGCCCGCCACATGGAAGACAACAACATCTTGGACCCATCCCAGTCCCAGTGGCGGCTGGTGACATTTGAAAGTGGTAGGGCGTAACATTGTCGTACTGCACGGCGGCGAGCGAGCAAGCTCGTACAACCTACAAGGGGTTTGGGGAGGTTCTCACACCAAGAAAACTTTGAAAAAAGAGTGGACATACGGTGCATTTTTAAGCAAATTTGAGGAAGATGGAAGGTTAATAAAGCAATTAGTGCTGGGCATAAACTACCCTCACAAGCTTAGCTACAAGTTCCTCATCTCAGCACATCTTAGACACTGATAGGCTGGCCACCCAACCTTACTTGTAGATCTCATCTTGTTTGATGGTACAGCCAAAGAGTAGATCTCCTATCTCACCAATTGATCTTTCTTGGCCTTCTGCTGCTCCTCCACTTGCTACCGCCTGCCCTCCTACCTGTTAGTGAGCCCCATGGTAACCCCAAGAGCATTACCCGTCCACACTGCTAATGTTCTGATTAACACACTGCTTGTAAACTAGATTACTGCAACAATCTAATACTGTAACCCAATATACTGTTTCTCAGCACAAGAACATTTTGAATGTTGCTACATATACACTGTTCAAATTGCACCACTAATCACCAAGCACTGCACAATAAAACGAGGGAGGCTGCATCTAATACACAAAGTGCACAGGACATACCCTTATTTCCTCACAATATTAAATGGTGTGTGTTTCTTCGCCTGAATTGGATGTGCTTCCATCCTACATGTGCGCCTCGAGGCGCTGAACGAGCTGCCAGTAAGACAGACCACCCACACCTCAAGGACAACCCTCCCAGGCCCCTTGTGCAGCGCGTTCCTTTTGTAATGTGTGTCCCAGCTGGGTAAAGAAGTGACATAGTGAAGCTGAAGTCAGTGAAGAAACACGTTTAATAGGCAAAGTGCCCAGGACACTGGCTCCCTGTGCCCACCCTTCAACAAAAGATATTACCGTCAAAGACAACCTGCGTCCAGCAAAAATCAGTTTAAACCAAAATGCACTATTCCACGAAGTGTAACAGCTATATCCATGCAGACTAACACGCCGTCTACATGCCATGTTGCTTTTAGAAAGAAGCAACATTTTTGGGAGATTTGAAAATGAAAAACTAGTTAGACAATTCCGCCATTGTTAGGCATGGAAATAAAACACATACCCTATAATACTGAAACAATGAATGTAAAATGAAATGCATTTGGATTTTTCTAGCCAAGTTTGCTCCGGTTTCTGAATCTGAGCATTTGTCTATGTGAAGTGACACATAAATATAGCCATACATAAGAGGACATCAATGAGACACGTCAGAATGCATACATTATAGCTGATCTTATAGCGCAACGAAGCACAACATGAATGATTTCTCACCACGTTTTTAAAATCTGCAATATAAGTTATGCTGCCAACTATAAACTACACAGCTCAATGGAGCATGGATATTACTGTCAGCTATTATATAGTTTATGTTCAATTATTATCTCTCCTGTCAGCAGCTCTTTGCATTTATACCTTCTACTGACGATCACATGTTATTGCAGGTAAAATAGAAGAAACACAGAGATGGTGAATATAATCAGAGTCTGAACAGACAATGTAGCCGTAAAATCTCTGAGAAGGTTACGGGTTAATTCAGATAATACATCTGTCTCAGCCAACTCAGACGCCAGTCATAATGGCTTCAATCTGATGTGAAAAAGCGGCGTTACTTCGCCTGGCACGATTTAATGAGCAAAACAAGCTAAACTCTTGCATGATCGATCATTATACCAACCACTCTGAGGACGTAAAAAGTAGGAGCAAGTACAAAATGTTTAAGGCAACGAACGGGTTGAAAGCAGGAGATGGGGAAAAACAGATGGAAAATATGAAAGATGACGGACTACCCCATTCCACAATGCATAATCCAGCACAGTAAACATAATAACAGTGCCCCATGTCCCTGCTGCTGCTGCAGAACTGGTCTGGACCATTAGTTTTAGGGATGCCTGGGGTAGACCTTGCAATTGTTTACATTTCTTGCTAGTATTTGTGACCGGAATGCTGTGTCATCAACTCTGTTTTCACGAGTTTTGTGACTAAAGGACAACTAACCCTGCTGAAAAAGTATTACTAAATCAGCCGAATTGTTTATTTACATTCCTGTGGCGTAAAAATGGAAACAGTTGTATGTGGAGGAACTGAATAAAGTGGAAGAGCACATTCTAACTTGTCAAGTAAATGCCAAAAAACGGCGAATATTTTACTTCCATTGTTTTCGAACTTGACTAAGGTAGGAATGTAACATGTCCAGAGACATGTCTCTCCTCCACACCCTTAGTGCGATCAAATATGATGTCTCTTTCTCAACCTTCTCGCGCTCCTCTGTTCAGCTCCCTTCATTTTCTGAAGCCTGCATTCGCTCTCTCCCTTTAACTCTCGCTTTGCTCTCACTCTCTCTGCTTCTCGTTCTTTCTCTCTCTCTTGCTCCTGCCTTTCACACGCCCTCACCTCTGCATCCCTTACTATCTGCCCTTCAGACTCAGAGCCGACGTGTCGCTGCCACATTCGAGGGTTTCTTGGAAGGCAGTGCCAGGCGTTCAGCTGCTCTGTGATTCAGGAAGGAGGTCTTGGTCTTGCTGCCTGCCTCAGTGACAGGCGTAGTGTCAGACTGCCCTGTATAGACAGCAGGCATCCCGTGCTTTCACCCACACCACTCCACCCCACCCCTCATGCACGCGCCTCTTCGGATACTCCTGCATCAGTGACGCCCCACGCTACCACCTACCTTGCTGCACTAGTTGCAGGGATTAACTTTTACATCCCGGGCTCCCTCTCACCCATCAGGGCACTCTCTTTTCACGGAGGGCGCTCTCCATTCTAGCACGCCCGGTCTCCCAAAGGCCTTTGTGCGCTCCACTACTCTGATACCAGTTGTGCTAAGGTCATAGGCGGTTGGGGAAGGTGGTGGTGGTGGTGGGGGGGTGGAGGGGGAGACGTTTCTTTTAATGATTACATAAAAACAAATAAATAAACTTACCAGGCATCTCCCGCTCCGGTCCCGTGTATCATCACCCACAAGACGTCAGCGGAATTAACTTCTCCCCGCTCTTTTGTTTGAAGTGGACTGGTAAATCAGAAGACTGGGGGCGGCTACTCGGCTGTATCCTGGCATGGGACAGGGCATAGGGCGACTCTACGTCACCGCCCGAGCAGGATCCTATCCTCAAACTCCTCCACTACACTGGGCATGCGCAGCATACCTAATGTAATGTCAATGGAGTGGGGAGCTGAAAAACGAAAGCGCCCTTCTCGCAGATGCGCAGTCGGAGTCCAGTTCTGGACTCCTGCTGCTCTCACCTGCCTGCGCAGTGCGTCTGTTGACTCATGCGCACTTTCACTTGTGAAGCTGCTGCCAGCACAGGTCGGAATTCGGAAATGTAAACAGACGATTGTCTGCTTGCATTCTTGCTTTGCTGCCCGATTCAGTGAGCAGTTTCTCTTTGTGATTGCTTAGTGGGGCGCTGCCCAGCTGCCCCTACGGACCAGCCGCCGCTGCCCAGTCCGGGGTCAGACGAAACCACAGCACCGAGACAGCCCTCATTGCCGCCACAGACGACATCGGGCGCCAACTAGACAACGGCGAAAGATCAGCCCTCATCCTCCTGGACCTGTCAACCGCCTTCGACATGGTCTGCCATCGCACTCTAAAGACACACCTCCAGAAGCCGGAATCCACGAGAAGGCCCTTGACTGGACCATTTCCTTCCTCTCCGGCAGAACCCAGAGCGTCCGCCTCCCGCAATTTCCGATCCGAGGCCACCGACATCATCTGCGGCGTCCCCCAGGGCTCATCCCGACGCTGTTCAACGTCTACATGGCCCCCCTCGCACAAGTTGCCCGCCAACACGACCTCAATATCATCTCCTACGCTGATGACACCCAGCTCATTCTCTCCCTCACCAAGGACCCGTCACTGACTGGATGAGGAACAGCCGTCTGAAGCTGAACTTGGACAAGACGGAGGTACGCATACTTGGACCCACCCCCTCAGCCTGGGATGACTCCTGATGGCCGACCACACTGGGAACAGCGCCGACACCCTCCGACCATGCACGCAACCTAGGATTCATGCTCGACTCCTCCCTCTCCATGTCTAAACAGGTCAACGCCGTCTCCTCCTCCTGCTACAACACCCTCTACATGCTCCGCAGGATCTACACAGTGGATCCCGACCGAAAGAAGCAGAACGGTGACACAGGCCCTCGTCCGCAGCAGACTGGACTATGGCAACGCACTCTACGCTGGGATCCCAGCCAAACACCTACGACGACTACAACGCATCCAAAACTCCTCCACCGACTGATCGTCAACGTCCCCGGCCGCAGCCATATCACCCCCCACCTGAGAGACCTACACTGGCTCCCCGTCGACAAGAGGATCACCTTCAAGCTCCTCACCCACGCACACAAAGCACTCCACAATGCCGGACCAGCCTACCTGAACAGCAGACTCGGGTTCTACACCCCCACCCGCCAGCTCCGCTCCGCCAGCCTCGCTCTCGCCGCTGTTCCCTGCATCCAACGATCAACCTCCGGCGGCAGATCCTTCTCCTACCTCGCCGCCAAGACCTGGAACACCCTCCCTACCCACCTACGCCAGACCCAAGAGCTACCTGCCTTCAGAAGACTCCTCAAGACCTGGCTCTTCAAACAGTAGTGGCACCACCTCCCCTCAGTGCCTTGAGACCCTCACGGTTAAGTAGCATGCTTTACAAGTACTTTGATTGATTGATTGAAACCACCTTTTTCCTCCATTACCTTAAGGCGCTGGACCGGAATATGGAAGGGTGACTCTGTGGCAAATGGTTTTCAGCATTATGTTATGCCATGCCAACACCAAGGTACAGGTTGTATGAGATTGATTCACTTGAAGGTAGAGAGGGGATATTTTTGTTTTTGTCCAAACTAATTGTTCTGGACTGTCATATGGTCTGATATTTTTGTTTGCCAATGGACTAGACCATTTCTAAGCTTTCATTTTGTTTTGGACATTTTGGTATAAAAAAGTGGATTAGTACATATGTGCCATACAGTATTTGACATTAGAAGATATTATACATCCGCTAAGTGCTGAAATGTATCTCTTCTTTTGGAGCAATAAATTCAACTCGTATGTCTTTTTTTTTGGGTGGCAATATTCAATTTAACATGCAAATTTACGTTTTACGTGTACGTCTCCTTTCAAAGATTCAATTTAACAATTGATTACGTCTACATTTATTGTTAATTGATTGCATGGTTATACCATTCATATGTTGACTTCTTACAATGATGTAATGTATTTTTCTAAATTATCCCCTTGGTTGCACTTATTTTGTTACAGTTCGTACCCAAGCTTGCAGGGGCTTATTGCCCATTGCCTTATACAAGTTGGTGGTAGCGGCACCTCTGTGACATCTTGGTATTCAGGTCTATCCCTATCTAGACTGATTGGTGATGAAGTTGAAACTTGGTGTTACTCCAGCTACTTTCAAAACACTTATACAGCGTGTCTTTACAAGCTCAAAACTGCTGCAATTTCCAAATATGCCACACTTTTTAAGCTATCGTTTTTCTAAAGGGGGCGTTTTGATTTTTGTGCCAGCATCTATTTTCAGTCCCAGTTTTCCTGAAACAGAAACCCCAGGACATTCAGGCTATGATCTGGATATTTCAGCCTCTGTTCTGCATCTCAGTGCGGATGACTCTGAGGCTGCTGAGTTTGTTTGCCTTCTACATTCTACTAGAGTTGCAGGTGTGCCATCTGGCATGCATATTTCGAAGCAGACTTCAAAAGTTCTGCAGTGCTGGCTACTGGATTGCGAGTGGGTCAGTGGCAGGTCCTTCTTGACCAAACCCAGAGTTGACTGTGTTCACGGATGCATCACTGATGAGTTTGGGACACAATTTGGGTGAGGTGATAAGATGTCTCTGGCAAAAACTAAACTTATCACCAATGTGTTAGTGTTGAGGGTGATTTGCTTGGCTTTGAAGGCCTTCCTGAACACCATCAAAGGAAGGCTAGTGCAAGTTCTCACTGAGAATATCATGGCCATGTGGTACTGCAAAAAGCAGGGTGAGGTGGGATCCTTGACTCTGTGGCAGAAGCCCTTGCATCTCTGGAAGTGGCTGGACCGCCAAGGGCTTTCTCTGGTGATGAATCATCTGGCAGGGTCTTTAAAAAGTAGAGCAGATAAACTCAGCTGCAGGCGTCTAGCAGATCACAAATTCTAGCTTTGTAAGCTCATAATGTGACCTGTTTGCAGGAATGCAGCACAGGACATTTTTATTCATTAAATTCAGATTGCTACTAACATAAGTACACAGACTTTTATCTCATTTAATGAAACGTGTTGGTTTCAGGGACATGATCACGAGTCATGTGACGGATTGCCGGTAAATGTATATAGCATGCGAGTCTCAAGCACTACAATCTCAAACTGATGGTTACAGGTGTATAACGTTTTCCTTCCACACATACCTGTGCTAGGAGACAGACTAATATTAAGGGAAAGTAATTACCTTATATGTGGCTTCTTGTTAGTTCTGTAAATGTAAAAGGGGAGTTATTGAATGAGTCTTGTTTAATGTGTGAAGTTGAGGAGACATTTGACAGACTGAATATTTTTTCTTTTCCTTCCATGCCAGGACTGCCCCAACCATGGCTTTAAGATGGGCATGAAGCTAGAGGCTGTGGACTTAATGGAGCCACGGCTGATCTGCGTGGGCACGGTGCGCCGCGTGGTGCAAAGGCTCCTCCGCATCCATTTTGATGGCTGGGACTCCGAGTATGACCAATGGGTGGACTGTGAGTCACCCGACATCTACCCTGTGGGTTGGTGCGAGCTGACAGGATACCAGCTGCAGCCGCCTGTAGTACCTGGTGAGTGTGGTGATAACTTAGTGGCGATAGGTGAAACAGATTGCCAGGACTTTTAACCCTTTCCCTCAAAAGTATCTAAATATGTAAAACAAACCATATCAATTCTGACCACAATTTCCAAATGGAGACTCTGGCCAAGCTAATTGGGGAAAAATAGCATTGACGAAGTTGATGTTGTACCAATGAAAATAACATAAGTATGGGTAGAGAAGAGGGTAGTCTATCTTTAGAGGTTCATAAAAGGACCTAAAACATACTAATAATAATCCTAGATGATTATGAATAGTAGAGGAGGCACCCATGTCCATCTAGTATGGCCACTTCCTGTAGGCTAATTTCTTTCCTACCCCTGTCTTGGCAAATCTCCAATTGTCCGTGAATAAAGCCCAAATGGTCTGCTCATTTGCAAAAATCAGGCTCTGAGGCTCATCCAGCCGGCGCATTATCTATTCCAATTCAGCTATTGTAATCCAGGGGTCAACCACAGATGTTCTGTGGCAACATAGTGGTTCTATGCTTCTAACTTCTGCTGCCTAATTGCCCATTATTTTTCACACTGTCACTCACTTGATTCTCCTCTCCTTATTTAATCGCCACAAGAACCTGTGTCACCTGAGAGAATGAAGGAGCCCCAGAAGAGGAAGAAGAAGCCGTTCGGGAAAAGGAGTGAGTGATCTCCTTGAATGCAAACTTCCATTACGTGTGCACTGCCCTTGTATCGTTCTCTCAACTCTCTTCCTGTCCTCCTCCTTGTCACTCCTTCAATTTCATCCTTTGCCTTTTGTTCTTGCATACCATGCATATTTTTTTCTGACTCCTCAGTCCAAGTCTTAACCCTGTTTCTTTCCTTTACTCCTTTTAGCCCTCCTCATGTTGTACGTCTTTCTCCTCCTTTTTATCTACCTACTCTCTAGCTTCTTTTGCTGGTCCCTTTTTTTTGCTTCCATCACCTGAGCTTTATCATTTCACATTTAGACCTCCCTGGTATTCGTTGATTATATTACAGTTCTCAAATTTTCCAGGTCCATGTAGGAGTAGCTCATCCATCCCAGGTTTCTTTCTTCTAAATCAAGCACTTTTAGTCCAGTATATCCCGATTGAAAATCACTGACCGAACCAGAATCCAAAGAAGAAATCTGGTCTTAATTATTCAGGCATGGATATGGAGAATTTGAGAGTTCTGCTTCTTTACAGCCCTTTCCAATAGACCCCTCCTTAAATGGTTTCTCCATGGTGTTTACCACCTCTCCAAGTTGTTACCCAGCCCTCCTTGATGTTTGAGTCTTGCTTTGTTCTCCATGACCCACACTTCTCCTCTCTGTGCCCTTTTTTTGGTTTTGGCCTCTCCTCTTTTTTTGCTTTTAAGTCCTCCCAAGTTGCCCATTTCTCCTCACCCTGCTGATGGAGTTCACTTGTTTTACACCAGGCGTTACCTTTGTTGTGTCCTTCCCTCTGTTAGTCCTTTTTGGACAGAATGTTTGTTTATATAATAAACAGCACATGACAATTCCTTGCCCTAGTTGGAATGTTGGGTGGCGGAAAGTAGGAGAAGATGAGCAGGTCTTGCGGCTGTCCTTCTGATCAGTGTGAGTGTTGTCATTCCTTGTAGGTTTCCCTGCATGTGTGTTTTGTGAGGGGCTGCAGACGAGCTGAGTTTTCGCCAGTCCATCTAACCATTCTGTGAGTGGTCTGCTGTGAGATTTCCCTGTTGTACACACCAAAGTCTTCACATGGTTTCAGTGTGCCACTCTGCCCCTATTGAGCATTTTCAGATATACCTTATGTTGTTTGCCCTGTGTAGATGCTTCTGGATTTTGTTCTGTCTGATGGTCAGCACCGGAGCCTAGGGTATACTCATTAGGGAGGTGGCGTTGTTGCCTGGGTGTCCGTGTCAATTAAAGACATTCTCTGCAACCAGGCCGATCTTACACAGGCCAGTGAAGTCTTTTGCTTTTTCTGCTCAAGTGGGAAAATGTTTTAGGTGCTTTTCATTTAAACTGAAAGTCCAACTGGTTCCTCTTTTGACTGTGCTCAGTGCTCCTGAATTTCTGACAATCAAATCGCCAATACCCCATTCACTGAATGGCAACCCTTGGAGAAATAGCCTTGGGTGCCTCAAATTATATCTGAGATATTATATGGGTTCCCTGTTCCAGTTCAAGTTGTACGTTTTTCTCTATTGCTTTTTGGAATGTTTAGAATATTTTTTCCTTACCTTGGCCACACCGGCACAGTCACAAAGAAATCAGAGCACAGTGCATACATATCATAGATAACTTAATTCAATGTATACCCCAACCTGGCACTTCTGCCCTGCTGACTCGAGCAATACAGTTTCTTCCTCCCTGGAACATCATAGCAACAAAGTTGTTCCATAGTCCCAGGCTTGTTCTCAGCCTGTGTATCAGACAGCCACCCAGAAAGGTATTGTCTTTTGCAAGTATCCACTTGACACCAGTATGCTCTTTAAGTCCAGAAACAATGCAGTTTCCCTGCCCTAGAGAGGTAGAATTGATTCCAATTTAAGGGCAGGAAGCTATATTCAATCCAAGTTGAAAGTTTGAGGAGAAATATCTTGGTCTTTTTCTATCTCTTCTTGGACTTTTCCATGGAGATAGTGGCAGAATGTCAAAACTGGTCAAGGTGTGGAATTTGTCTCTTCAAACAGTTTTATTATGTATGGATAAAGCATATGCTCTCGAATAGATATTCAGATACTACTCGGGTGTAGTGTATGTACCCCAAGGAAGCCCAAGCTATGCTATCATCATCAGTTTAGACAACACCTAAAACCTATGAGGCATCAAAGAACTTTGTGGACAAAGGTAGAAAACGACTGAGGTAGATTCCTCAAGAAAGCAGGTTTACGGTTTTTCTAAACTAGTGCTCCTTCAACAGCCTCAGTCTTTCAGGCAGAGCTTTCCAAAGATTACTCACCAAAACAAAGTCAGACCTACCTCCTGTCTTTTTAAATATGTTTAGGTCGGTCCAGCTTATGCTTCCCAGTCGATCTTTGGCAGCCTTTGTGGACAACTGAGACGTGTTGCATCTTATATGCAGGGGTAGTTATATTGTTTGACCTAAGCGTTGCAAAACATATTCTAGTTTCTGCAGGAAGATAACCCAGCTTCTGTCGAGCTGAAGAAACATAGGCCTATCTAGGTAATGCATCACACGAACAACTGAGGTCTACAAGACTTGGAGTTTTTCAGTATTTGTTTTTGCTGTCCCCAAAAGCTCAGCTTGTCATTACTTGTATTCAAATATTGAGAGATCTGATATTGCATTTCACACACAATTTTCAGATGTTAATTAGATAACTTACCAATATTATTCACTTGGGTTAATACTCAGCCGTTGACCCCAGAAAGCTGAGAGCATTTTCTTCATATCATTTACTGTAATATCATTTCTGGCCCGGAAGGAGCAACAAATTGGTCAAAAAGTGTGTCGGAAAGGCCCACTTTTTGTATGATCATACCCCAAGTTTTTGGACTAAAACTGCTGCTTCTTCAGCTGTGTAATGCGCTGGGCCCTGCTGTCCAGGCCCCAGTGCATGTGCTCTGACCCCCAAAGTATGTGTTAATACCCGATTGGTCGTTTTACTTACCTATAAGTCCCTACTATATGGGATAAGAGGTAGCCAGGGCTAGTTAGTAAGTTAAGTGTCACTCATGAACTGCAGCACTTAATTGTGCCACTACTGCAGTGACCAGATCAAACCGTGACTCTAGGCCTGCAACTGCTGCCTAGTCGGCCAGCTTTAAAACTGTCAACTCAACATGGCAAAATAAACCCTTTTGCCAGGTCCAAGTCTTCCTTTTTACAGTTAATAAGCCACCCACAAGGAAGGATTTGGTAACCCACCAGGCATAATGCTTAGTAGTAAAAAGAAAAGCATGATCCTTTGCTGTTTAACATGCCCTGAGAGTTCTCAAACGTGCTTATTGTGTGTCCTCTGCTATTATTTTCATTTGCAAAAAATTCAATAAAATCTGTTTATTAAAATAATGCCCTGAAAGTTAATGCACAATGTTAGAATTGGGGGGTCTCTGGTTGGCACAGGTAGGTACAAGCTGGGACCCTCTCCTCTAGTCAGGCAAAGGGAATTACCCTATTAAAATAACCCCTGCTCATCCTCTAGGCGGGGTGGCGCGAGCAGTCAAGGCTTGTTCAGAGGCAATGTAAGTTAAGCATTTGTGACCACAGCAGTTACTACAAGACCAATAAACGACAAAAAGAATCCACAGTACTATCAAATTTCAAGAGTTCTGGTTAAAACGGTGTTAATCAAAGTTCTGTGCGAGTCACTAGCATTGACTGGCTACAGCGTGCTGAAAGAACACAGAATCTAACAAATCCAGCAGACCGCGTTGGTCCGGTCCCACTCAAATGTCGAAAAACTCAAACACAGTACCTTTTCCTTGGGGCGGCCGGCACGGAGGTGCGAGCCGGTTCCGGTGATAGTCACGGTGCAGGAAAAGAAAGCGTTGCAGGTCACGGTGTCCCTTCCGTCGCGGTGCAGGCTACGGCTCGTTGACGGCGTCTGTGAGCTCAGAGCTTGCGTTCGGGCGGACGTTGCTTGTTGCGGTGCTTCCAGCTTTACGGTGCAGCGTTCGAGCCGGAGTTCGGGAGCTGGCGTCGGTCAGTCCGGACAGCGGTGCGAGTCGGGCGGTGCGTCGCGAAGTGTGCGAGGCGGTACCTAACTCCGGTGCGGTCACAGGACTCTAAGTCCGCAGCAGTGACCGCGTCGGTAAGACCAGTTCGATTCAGTGTAGCGAAGCGTTGCACGTTGCGGTGTCCTTCAGTCGCGGTGCAGGCTGCGGCTCGTTGACGGCGTCGAGGCGGAGTCGGTGTGCGCAGAGCTTGCACTGTTCGAGGCAGACGTTGCTCAGTGCGGTGCCAACAGGACACCGGGTCGGTCGTGAGAGTCGGTCACAGCTCCCTGCCTCTGTAGCCACTGGAACAGTAGCAATTCACAAAGGCTGGTGAAGTCCACTGGTCCTGGGACTTCGGTCAGGGGGCAAGCTCTCTTCCAAGCCCTTGGAGATCTTTTTAGCACAAGTTGAAAAGCAAAGGTAAAGTCCACAAAGTCCTTTTTCTTCTCTAGGCAGCCGGGCAACCACTGCAGGCCAATCCCCCCAAGCAGCACTTCAGCTTGGGAATAGTCTCTCCTCAGTTTCTTCAGGTTCCTTCTCCTCAGCAGAGGTTTCTTCTTGTCAGTTCCAGGAGTGATCTAATTTCATGGGCTCAGGGTCCCAATACTTATACCCCAAAATCCTTTGTTCTCTGAGGGGAGAGGGGCCTGTGCCCAGTTCAAGGCAGTACTGAAGCACTCTGTTTACCAGAATTCTCCTTCCCTTTCACAGCACAGGGCAGGCACATCAGACGCCCCACAGGAGGTGGAGCCAGCATTGTGGAAGGCAAGTACAGTCCAAGAGCACTTTGTTGACAGTCTTCCTTCTCTTCTTTCAGTGTGCAGGGCAGAGACATCAGACGCACCACAGGTGGTGGAGCCAGCACTGTGGGGGGCGTGCACAGTCCTATTCAGGTCCCAGGTGCAACTCCTCCCTCCCATCTGGTTGCAGATCTCCCTATTCACCACCGGGCTGCCCCAGCCTTTCTCCTGGAATTCCCCTGTCCTGTCACACACAAACCCAGACAAGGAATACACAACCTAGCAGAGGTGGGCTCAAATGGTTAGACAAGCAAATACCTACTTTCTAAAAGTGGTATTTGCAAATACAGAATATTAAAATAAACTTTACTAAAATATGTATTTTATTATTCTGAGTCCAGGCATTCTAAACTCGAATTTCTACCATGTTCTCTGAGTCTGCTAGGATTATAAATGTGTAACACTCCAGCAGCCCATTCTAGCCTATTGAGAACAGGTAGCCTTGCAATAGTGAAAAACGAAAATGGCTGTAATTCACTATTAGAACATGCCACACACATCAGGGTTTGTCCTACCTTATACTTACAATGCACCCTTCCCTTGGGCCTACCATAGGGGTGATTAATATGAAGAAAAGGGAAGGTTTAGGGACTGGCAAGTGGGTGCACTTGTCCAGTCAGCATGACAGTACCAGACTGCAAGCAAGCTCTGCAATGGCAGACCTTAGGCACGTTTTACAAGGCCGCTTCTGTGGGTGGCACAAACAGTGCTGCAAGCCCACTAGCAGCATTTGGATTTACACGCCCTGGGGACACTCAGTGCACTGTACTAGGGTCTAAAAAGTAAACCAAATATCCAATCATGGAACCACTAATCAATATATCAATTTACAGTAGGGAGCACTCGCACTGGACAGGAGTGGCATAGTGCCCAAAGCATCTAACACCAGAAAAACACATGAGGCAACAGCAAAAATGGAAGGGAGACCCACGCCAATGGTGCCAGGTCTAACACACAAAATGTCTGTTCACTTTAGCAAGGTTGGTGGCCCCATTGGCTAACATGGAGTTTCACTAGACACCATGCCTAATGCCAACTTCTGTTTGAGGCCACCATATCACTTCAAGGCATCAAATTGATTGTACATTGAAACCGACTGCTTGCTGAGGCAGGATTTAAAGTAACTGTTAATAGAAAGGTGACTTCAGAAAGTCATTAATTTGTTGCCCAAACCTGTGGTAGCTTTTCTTTTTTGTCTACAGTAGTAGTCACCTGAGACAATATGCTGCCCTCCTCCCCCCCGCAACCGCCCACCCACTCCTGCTGGAAAGTGTGAACCGCTCCCAGGAGCAGGGAACAAAGAGAATTGATGAAGGGAGTAGATATGACTTCCTCCAGCTGGATGCCTACTGGGTTGTAGCCACAGATGGCCCAGCTTCAAAGAGGCTACCGCTTCTGTGAAGCAAATTGTGGTCACACCCTCTCCTGCCTCCTCCTAAACTGGAGGTGAATGTTTTGATTTGTTCTGCATTCCGTCCTTCAATTGTGTGTCATTTGCTTCCTCGCCCTAAGTACTTCTGGTATGCCCAGATGTGGGTCCCGGGCTCACTGTGCCACTGGATTCAAGCTATCCTGGCTGATGAGGGGTGAAACCCTGAACTGGTCCTAGGATGCTTGTTTCGGGTCCAGGGAGGACCTGGCTTGGCAGTTTGGGCTGGATTGTTCCCAATTGAGGCACAGGGTCAAGACTGATTTGCATCTGGCCAAGTCTAAACTGGGGTGGCATGGAGAGCAAAAGAATAATGGATTTATCCAAGATCTCTTGACTGGGGTGAATGTTTTGATTTATTCTGCATTCGTCCATCAATTGTGTGTCTTTTGCTCCTTTGTGTAGGCAGACAGGCTGATATCTCCTCCAGAAGGGGAAAACCGGGTTTAGAACTGGTTTTGCAGCAAGAGTAGCTCATTATGCTGTGTACACCCCAGGGTGTACCCAGGGCTTCTCACAGGGGAAGAAGGCTTGGGCCATCTTTGATTTGGAGAGACGGGTATCCTGGAATTGTTTATTGGCCAAACCCCCAGGAAGTGATGTAAAGTGGGAAGGTATGTCTCGTGGGACCTATTTCCCCATTTGCTAGTGAGTCCTATACTCCCACAAACCTGAAGATAGCATAAAAGTGCAACACCAGCATCACAGTCCTCAGATCAGACTGGAAGTAAGTCAGAAAAAAAGGACTGCCCTACTGTTCACAGGGCCAAGCAAAGACTAGACTGTACCTACCGCACCAGAGGGACCCACAAAGAGGACTGTGCCCACTTGTGTAAAACAGCTCCACTTGTGCCAGGACATAACAAGTGATTTCAATGGTGAATGGGCTACCCCCCTGTTCAGCTAACCAAGCGCTAACGGCCCTGCACTTTGTGAGAGCCCAGCTGCCAGGGGCACCTCACTGCCTCTAGTCACTGAAGTGCCAGCTGGGCGACTGAGTATTGACCTTCCTAAGGTGTCCCCAAGTCTGTGGGATCTATAGTCGCGGTTGAAGTGGACTTTGGTCCCCCATAGCAAAAGATTTGCTTACCTGTAAGGAACCGCTGATACTGCGTTAACCGGGAGGCCAGTTGACCATTGGCAAATGGACTTGCCCTGCTGCATCGTGGGAGATAGCGTGCCGAGGCCAGAGACGACCCCAGACACTTTTGGAACCAGGGTGGCCTCAGAAGTACTCACTGCACCACATCAAGACCACTTCTTGACTGGACTACGATACGTGATAATTGTTCAGAAAAGACCCTGAGACTGCTGGGCGTAACAGGTAACTGTTTCCCTGGACCAGGGTGGTCCCTGTGACTGGCCTTTAACCCTTTGTGGCCTGTCCAAGTGAAGAGAAGTAGCCATACTAGCCACTTTTAAGTGCTAAACCGCTTACGGCGATTTATTGCATTCCCCAAGAGTAAACTTCATCGATGTACTTACCTTTAAAAATTCATATCACTGTTTTCCCTCAATAGATTTGTCGTTTTGAAGTCTATTTTAAGCTAGAAAACCAATGTATTTTTTATAAATTGATGTTGCATTTTTATGTGTCGTTTTTACTTATGGACTGTTTTGACATTTATAAATGCTTTGCACTCGTTCTTTTGATTAAGCCGGACTTCTTTATGCCTCAGCTGATCTGAGGATTTTATGAAAGAAACCTGACAGGACCTGATGGAGATAGTGACATTATCACATTGTGGGATCTCGCAACCACACCACATAATAATCCACTTTCCTACAGTCTGGAGCCAGTGTTCTGTTCAGCAGTTAAGAACTGTGTTTAATAGCAGCCAGTTTGTGTTCAGCCAGTTCTGCTTGATGAAAACAGTGTTGACATTTGACAGTCTGATGCCACATTATTAGACAAACTAAACACAATTTGATTCTTGTGTGCTGTTCTCATGGATCAGCCCAATCTGATCTATCATTTGAAGGCACTGAATGTAAATATTAAGCAGTGGGGAGAAGCAAGAATCTTGTGGCCCCTCATATTGTACCATGATTGTATCAGCCATGTCCTGTCCCACTACCACTTCTGTTTTCCGATCAGAAAAAAAGGTCTTGAACAAGCCTAGAGATGACTGACACCACCTCCCTCAATGTCCTTAATATGGCCTGGTGATACATGGTATTGAATTCTGCAAAAGGATTTTGTACCAGAAGCAGCGCTCTTTTACCGAAATCCACAATATCCAGCAGGTATTTCAGAAGAACAAGTATAGTAGTTTCATGAGGTTTTTACTGACTAAAACCTGATTGACCATCATAGGGAGTCCCATTGACCTCCACGTAACCCTTGATTTGAAGAGTGGCTGCTTTCGCTATTATATTATTTTTAGTAGCAATGGAATATTGGTAATTAGCTGATAGTTTGCGAGGGGCCACTGAGATCAAAGCCAGGGTTTTTTTAGGACTCCAAGTTGAAAGACCTTATTTACAATCTCCCTGATAAAAGGGGCAAGGTAGCCACCTCCTTCCTTTAATTTAATGGGGCGTGGATCTCCCCTACTATAACTGAGATTTAATGATTTACTGGAGTGAGTTTCTACAAGAAATATTTCACAATAGGAACACCATTTTGTACTGTGCCCAAAAGGAGCTGCCGGTGAGGAGAGAGCAGCCATTTTGCAGTTTGTTACTCTGTTGTCATTGAAGGAACTGCCTGTTGCTACACTTTACTACACCATGTACTAGCATGCCACCTAGGGTTGAGGTGGGTTTCTTCAACCATATTCAAACCAGCAGCCTGTGGCATTAGTGGCCTGCTACCTTCACCTTAGTATGTGCCCGTAGATATAGGCGTGTTCCACCATATTTTGTGTTTTGTCTACTCTGAATAGTGTCTTTAGCTTTTGTTCTGAAGCTTCTCACAAATGGTGCTCTGTACATGGGGCAGAGAGCAATTTATTTTTGTACACCAGGAAAGGCCAGAGGATACTCGGGGTTGGCTGACTCCCAATATTCCCTGGATCTATGAAGACTTGTCATGTCTTCTTTGCTTTGTCTGTTGTTGTCTCTAGCAATCGTACTTTTCAGTCTACTCTCTGAGCTTCGTTTTAGTTTGTGGTCCTTCCCGATAGGCACCTGCCCCTTGCTTCAGTCTCTTTGGTCCTTTCCAGCAGTCCATTCCGTGACACTCCACTCTCTGACCTCTTTTTTGCTCTGCACCTTGCTGATACAGCACTCCTTACTCTGCTTTGTGTGGTCCTACTCCTAAGTCTTCCTCTTTGTTCTGCATTCCACATCCTGTCATTTGCTCCCAAGCCCTTCCAATTGCACCACTCTTTGCTTTCAATGGCACTACTACACAGTCTTTTGCCTTGCTCACCTATCTTGTATTTGGTCACATCTCTTACTTCATTTTTTCTTGCGCCAATTAGGAAGAAAAGGCGTTGCTGCTAAGAGAGCTGCTACCAAGGCTCAGTGGGCGAGGAGGAAAGGATTATTGCCCACACAAAGCACGAATGACCAAGCAGCAGCAGACACTCAGGGTTCAACGGACATCCAGTCCCCTGTGGATACCAAAGACCCTAACGTATTTGAAAGACCTCCACCTGCTTACCCCGGGCCTCCCCCTGCCTATCCTGGGCCTCCCCCTCCGTACCCTGGGCGCATCACGGATGCGAACAATCAGGAGAATGCCCACGAAGAGCGGAAAGAAGGTAAAATCATGTATTCAAGCTGTTGTATGATGATGTTGCAGTTTCTGTTTACCTGGCAGTGACAAATCTAAATACATTTGGCATGTCAATTATTTAGTCTAGACAATTGGAACATGATGGGTTAGGCATATATCTTATGGGCATAGGTCTTATTACACTGCTAAAGAATAAGGGTGCATACACCTGATATACCACAGTGTGCTTATGAAAATGTTGATGACCATTTTGAAGAGGAAGAATATCAAGTATAATCAGCCTCGATGAAGTTTCTATGCCAGTCCTCCAGAGGCGTAGATGCACCAGATAGTACTGTTTCATCAGCACAAAATAAACTACTTTGATGCTCATTGCAAGTCTCACTTTTGTTCTCTCACACCTGTTGGGTCTACCGCAGTAAACTCCATGGCGCTTAAGAGTGTTCTTGATGACTCTGCAGCAGCCCTGGGCCCTCTAAAAAAACGGCCTGCAATAGCTGCAGCCCCGCTGGAAAATGCCGAATGGGTTAAATGGCCTGGCTGTCCAAACTGGCCGGTGAAGAGGAAAACCTCTCCAAAACGTCAATTATGAATGAATGAGGCAAAGCTGTAGCGCGTAATAGATTCTCCATCCGGTGAATCCCGGCTCGAAGTTCATGAATGGAAGCAAGAACCTGAGTCCCCTACAGGAGCGGCAGGGTTTCTAAAAGAGCGGGAAGCCTGGACCATGATTCTTTGAAGAGGTGTGTCTTCAGAAGAGCCTTAAAGGAAGACTATGAGGAGAAAAACCAAAGGTGTTCTGAATTCCACAGACTGGGAGCCAGAAAAGAGTGATCTAGCACCAGCCCTCGTTTCATGCACCCTAGGAATGCAAAGAAGATTTTAGCTTGCAGACCAAAGGGCCCTAGAGGGACGATACTTTTTAATCTTATCCTGGATATAAACTGGGCCCATCTGATGTAAAGCCCTATAGGTGATCATGAGTGTTTTGAACTTTATTCTTTGCCCACTTGGTTGCCAAAGTAGCGCTTTCAGCTCTTGCCGAATAGATTTTTTTCTTAGGAATGTTCAGTACAAGCTGAGCGGCCGCATTCTGTACTCGTTGTAATGTATTAATTAATCATTATTACATTCACATTAAACAAATGGGTAGATATGCTCTCTTGATCTGCACATTACCATATGTACAATGGTCATGTATAATGCATGATGTCACTCTCTAAGCATTTAATATTGGGTGCTAAAACTGTGCCAAATACCCATCCACCTAGAGTATTACACCTTTGGAACTACAGGGTAGTCCAAATCCACCTCATAAGCACTGTAGCATACCAGAGCAAAGTCACTTTAGAAATTATTCAAACAGTTCAATCGTTCTGAATATGAAAGTGTTCAATGTTCTACTGTCCATCCAACAAGTATGGTCAAGGACGCAGCAAACTCCATAAAATGAACCAAATCCCCGTCAAGATTTCAGTAATTAATCTTTATTTCAAATTTACACAGCAGCCAACGCGCGTTTCGCCCGGGAGGGCTTCCTCAAGGCTTTTTGGAATGAATGATTCTTTCTTTTGATATGATCAATCTGTCTGTTATAATGCATCAATCAATGTTGCGATCATAGTTTTAGAATTCAAATGTCAAATATGCAATGCGTTGTGACCGATCCAATCACAATCAATCTTAGTATATTAATTCCGAGCCGTTCTGAAGTGAAAATATCCCCACTCCTAGGACCATGTTAAGTCCTCACTGCTGTCCCACGTCCGCGGGACACGCGGAGATAATCTGTCTGGACGTGGTACAGCAGTGAGGACTTAAGATGGTCCTAGGAGTGAGGATGGATCTTTTCACTTCAGAACAGTTCGTAATCATAATTACATACTCAAAAAATGAGGGGGTCATCATTGATATCGAGATTCCATCTGCGGGGCCGTGGCTGAGCCGAGCACCAAGAAGATCGCTCGTTGTTGAAGCTCCGGAGCCGCCGCAATCAATCGGCTGTCCAGCGCCACACTACATGCCCTGCGACCGTGGAGACTGAGGCTTGGAATGCTTGCGGGGTCGCGGCACATCCCGGGCTATATGGTCGAGAGGTAAACACAGCGGCAGCACTGTGGCGGCCCTCGCTCCCTGAGACCTGACGCTGTCCTCAGAGGCCCCCCGGCGGCAAGGGCCACGGGTGAGCCTGAGGGCGGGGGTCTTGGGCACACTGAGTAGCCGCATTGTAAATCGAGATCACGGTGGGCCTGCTGCTGCGACGTTCACACATGCTACACTTCATGTCTGGGAGTGTTAGCCGACCAGAGGGCTGCCGTGGTGTGTTTATTATCATATATTCAGAATATCTCAGCCAAGCTGGCTTTGATACGTCCCCGCCAATCTTCCTCCTCTCAGGCCCTTGCAGAGCTGTACTGGCTCCCTATAGTGCAGAGGATTCACTTCAAATCCCTTTGTGTTGTGTTTAAGGCACTGCACAGTTTGGGACCTATACCATTGCAGAGCAAATTTTGCTAGTATGTCCCCACCCATTGCCTTCGGTCCTCCTCAGCTGAAAGTACCCCTGATTAGATAAGCTAAGCCTGGGGGCAAGCTTTGTGTTGCTGCTGCAAGACTCTGGAATAAGCTACCCACGGAGCTGCAACAGATGAAAGATCTTTTGCCATTACTTAAACAAATAAAAACCTGGCTCTTTCCAAGAGTAGAATGCTTACTTGCTTCTGTCATAGATGTATTTTTCCGTCTCCTTTAGCGCCAGGATGCCTGATGGGTTCCAGTGCGCTCTATAAATATACTTTACATTACATTTACAAACTAAACCTACACGTCGACATGGGGCGCGGCGACCCTAAACAGCACCAGCTCTCTTTCGAAGCCGCCAAGACACCTCACCGTGAAGATGGCGGTGATCCACCACATGGAGACAATCCTGGGTCCTTCGAATCAGAATCCTCGCCATCTGATGGAATAGCGGCCATCATGGTGGAACCATGCACGGCCTTCAAGGCCATAGATGCAAGGTTTGATGCACTGGCTGTCCGACTTGATGATATGCATAATCGCATGAAATGTCACGAGTCGCGCATAGAAGCTACTGAACAACGTATATCTGAGCTGGAAGATGCCCATCCTATCATCGCCAAGAGATTGGAGTGTACCGAATGACTCCTTAAGGTGGTTGCCTCCAAGGCCGAAGATTTGGAGACGAGATTGCGGCGCAGCAACATTTGTATAGCTGGAGCTATACAAATCAACACGGGTCCCATGGCTGGTTATGTGGAGCGGTTGTTGACAGATCTGTTCAGCAGGGATGCCTTTTCCTCTACATTTGCAATTGAACGCATGCATTGGGCCTTTGTGCATAGGTCTGCCTCTGGCACCTCTCCTCGCTTGTTATAGCCCGCTACTGAACTATCACGACCGAGACACTGTGCTATGGCTTCCTCGTGACAAGGGTTCCATCCAATATCAGGGCATGTCACTCTTTCCAGATTTTACCCACCGGGTAGAGGAGGCTCGCTGCAAATTTCAGGAGACAGAATGTATTATGGTTCCACTCGACTTATGCTTTCTCATCGTGACATCTTCTCTCTCCAACTCCAGACCTACAATGACAGCGACAGTTAAGGGCACCCAGGGGTTGGAACTGAAATGTATGTCATGGAATGTTAGGCGACACACTACATCCCAAATTCTATCAATCGATTTGTCTCCAACTGGGGTGAAAACTGTTTCTTCGCCAGCTGCAGTACTTATTCTAGGGGAGCATACATACTCATTCGCAAAACGGTTCCCTTTCAAGCACCCAAGGTAATTACAGACCCAGATGGGTGATATTTGCTAGTGGCTGGCACTCTTGGAACAGAACCTATTCTTCTAGTGAATATCTATGCACCAAATACAGATATGGCAGAATTTGTGACTACTGTTGCTGCTCAAATTGCTAACCTCTCGGTTGATTCTATTATAATAGGAGGTGATTTCAACCTCACACTGACCCCTTCACTTGACACGACGGACCGTGGACAGATTACTAACCTGCGCTCTCTTCAGGCACTCCATACTCTATTGCAATCCTCATTACTGCAGGATGCGTGGCGCACCCTGCACTTCTCTGACACAGGCTTTTCATTCTATTCGGCCCCTCATGGGACCTGGTCTCACATAGACCATTGGACTTATCTCCAAGTCCAATGATACATGCCCTCTCATTGGAGCACATCCCTCGAACCCCATCAGACCACTTGCCTGTGTTGCTGACGCTTTCTCTCCCCCGTGTGGCATGTTCATCAATCCCTTGGCGATTCCCAGCTGAGGTCCTACTTGATAGTGTGGTCCAGACAGATATCAGGGATGCCATAGTTGAATATTTTCAATTAAATACCGGCTCTGTGGCTCCGTATGGCACACTCTGGGAATCCTTTAAGGTCTATATACGGGACATATGCATTGCTAAGTCTCCCGGAGTGCTGCAAGCCATCCACCGCGATCTCAAAACCACAGAGGATGCGCTTTGTGACCTGGATGAACGTGCCTCAATGGAAGATCAACCCTACCCCCACCCCGACCTTTCTGCTCGTGACAAGAATATATGGCGAGGTGCCGCACTGGACACTAGCCAGACTCCTTTGCCCTCAGCACCAGTCCTGCTTCATCGCACAACTGCCCACGGGTGATGGTGTAGTGCATACACGCAGTGCTGATATCTCCTCTACCCTCCTTGCCTACTATTCTCGCCTATACACCACTCGCTTTCCCCCCTCTGATGAAGCATTCACTAATTATCTTGAAGAGGTGGCCATGATTTGGCTTGAGGACTATCGGCGCCATTTCCTAGCATCGCCTATTACAGCAGAGGAGCTATCGCAGGCCATTGACTATGTCAGTGGCAGCTGCGCTCCGGTTACTGATGGACTAACCGGTATCTTTTACAAAACATATATATCTTTATTACTTTCCCATTTGCTGAAGGTGTATGCTGAGTCTCTTGAAAATGGACAACTTCCCCCTTCAATGCTTGAGGCCTTTATAACTCTTCTCCTTAAACCGCGTAAACCCTTTACTCAATGCGCCTCATATCAACCTCTAGCACTGCTAATCAGGATTATAAAATTCTGGCTAAAGTCTGGGTAACGAGCCTATTACTACTAGTGGATCAAATCAGCTCCTCGTTCCAGTCTGGCTTTTTTCCAAATAGATCTACATCTGTTGACCTATGCACGGTCTTTCCAGTCATTATTCAAACAGATCCCAGTCTCCCTGCCGTGGCTATACTACTTGACGCCAAAAAGGTGTTTGATTCACAAGTGGTCTTTTCTATATGTTGCACTTTGAAAACTGGGTATTCCTAAGGGCTTTAATGATCTCGTACACTTACTTTACATGGGCCCTGTGGCTAGGCTTCGGGTAAATGGTGACTTTACCAGGCAATTTGCTGTGTCGCGAGGTACTAGACAAGGGTGTCCCTTATCGCCATTGCTGTTCATCATAGCCATGGACCCTCTTGTGCGCCATCTGCAACGTGGGTTGAGATTCCATCGCAGGCCATTATTGATCTCACTGTATGCAGATGACATTCTACTGTTTGTCAGGGACCCCGTCGTAAATCTTCCTCCTCTCCTCCACGAGATTGTGCATGTTTTGGGTTTTCTCTGGGTTGGTAATCAAGTGGAACAAATCTGAAACTCTCCTGCTAACACATGCAACGGACCAATTCACCTCAGACTATCCCCTTAGCTGGTATGACAAGCCCCCTCGCTATCTTGGTGTCATCTTACATCGCACTGCATCTGAGATCGTTCACCTCAATTATGGCCTGGCTATTGACCGACTGTCGACTCAAATCGACAGATGGATCCAACTTCCACTTTCGGTTGCTGGCAGGATCGCCATTATTAACATGGTGGTGTTGCCCCGCTTTTTATATCTCTTCCTAAACATCCCTATTCTTATCACTGCTAAATTTTTTCATACATTGTGAAGCATGCTCACAAGGCTGGTCTGAGCCAGCGGCCGGGCACGTATTAAATGGCAAACACGAACAATGCCATATCAGCACGGGGTATCGGCGTCCCGGATTTTTATTTATATTATCTACTGGCACAGGTGCAATATGCATATTTTTGGTATCAACCTTACGCAAGATCACAGTGCCTAAAACCTGAATGGTCGCAGGCTAGTCCCTGTTCTCTTAACACCATTATCCCATATGGCCTACCCAGGTCACCTACAGAAGGACTCTTCAGACCACATATTGGCCCAGGGAACGGCTATGGTGCTACTTAAACGCTAGCCTCCTATACTCTCCGCACTTACCCTCCATGATAATCCATGGCTGTCCCCAACATAGGACTAATCAACTGAACAAACTCTAACCCGATATGGATTATGCACGGTTGGGGACTTATTCACCTAGGCCCAACTATGCACTCTTGATGGGCTAACAGGAGAACAAAATGTCCCTTACATGGACAAGTGTCTCTTGCATAGAACATGCATATCCATGTACTCAGTACTTGATTCCACCACAGCCGAGCCAACTGAATTTCTGCTTCTATCTCTTATCATTACATCTGCAGATGGCCCTCAAGTGGCCTCTCGATTATATACCTTGGCCCAGACGCTCAGGCCACTGGTGTGAGAAGTTGGCCTGATATATAGTGCTCACTATTCTAGTGATCACTGTGTATCATACCAAACAACCCTTATTGATGATTGGTTGTAAGTCAACCTTTCAGACCAGCTATCCTAGTAGCATGGACACGAGCAGTCTTCAGGCTAACCTCTAGAGGGCGTGTTAAGCCAGCTGTTTTACCATCACATATACCCCTTGAACACCAAGTGAAAGGACACCACACAAGTTGTTATGAAAATAAAGGATATTTATTTATAACAAGTCTACCCTGAACTCTTTAGAGTCAGGGAGCTAAGCACAATACAAAACTCTTACGAAAATACTTCAAGTTGCACGATTTACACAAATGCCCGAGGGGCACGAAAAACCATATACTACAAAAGTGGAATGCGAAATACTAGCAGGTAAGTAACAAGGTCCAGAGGCTTCAGGATCGCTAGAACTACACTACTGAACCTTAAGATTACGAGCAGGAGGCCTAGGGAGATCGGGTGCAGAGTGTGCACTCTCACGCGGGATGCGGGACAAAGTCTATGGATGCTAGATTTCGTAAAGTTAGTGTTATCGGACGAATCCGACTAGTTAGGCTGAAAACGAAAAAGGATCTGGACACTTAGATAGTGAACCTACGTTGGAGCACCGAAATGCTCGAGTTACCTAGCCCAGGGGCTGCGGATGCATAGGGTTCAAAAGACGTTGGGAATCCTCGTTACAGTCTATGGAGCCTGAAAGAAGAAGTTGCTGGCAGGCGACCAGTGATGAAGTTCGATGGGATCCAAGCCTGGATCGGAGTTGAAGATGACCTGAAAGCAGAGGGGACTCAGTTCTTGATCACTAGCCAGTGATCAGATGGGCACCAAGGTGGCACCGGATGAAGTCACCTCGACCAGGTGAGTGGGCGACGCTGGGCTCTGCCGTCTCTCGGACCAGGAGGCGTTGTCGGCGACCAGGATGGAGGGGCGAGCTGTCCCACGAAGGGGTCTGCTGTCGGCGCTGCTGAAACCAGGATTGGAGCAACAAGCCTTGGCAAAGGCAAGCCCACGCGGTGGACTCAAGATGGCGTCTGGAGTGGACCAGGAGGGTCCAGGGTGCTCCTCTGTTGGAGGGGAGCAAGGGCCAGTCTGGAGCAACCAGACCAGCGGTGAAATCGTCGTGGTACGTCGTCAAGAGGGTCACTAGCCAACGGTCAAGTGACCGGACAACGTGGCAAGCAGCAAAGAAGCAGAAGGGCCCCACGCAGATCTCGTGGATGCTGGGAGGCTGGACTTCGGTGCTGGAGCTGCTTAGGGTTAGGGCTTCTCAAACCCCAGTGCACTTACTCGAGGTTCTCTCGGGGGTTGTGCTGGAGAAGCGTCGTGCAGGTCTTGAAGATGGCCGGTCCCACGGGTCTCGTCGCACCCACGAATCTCAGCTGTGCTGGATGATGTAGGTAGAGGTCAGAGATGGCGGGGAATCCGGGTCTCGTCGAGCTGGGCAGTCTGGATCCAGAGGATGGACTTACAGCAAACCGCAAGAGCTTCGGTGGTGCCTGCTGGTGCAGGGTGGCTACTCCTTAGCCACAAGGGAGAGTCTTCAGAAGAGTCAAGAGTTCCTTTCGTGGAAAGTAGTTTCAAGATTCAGAATAATCTAATTTGGGAAGGGGGCCTGCTCCTATCTTTATACTAAGAAAAGGGGCTGGCACGCGACTAAGTCCTGCCCTATGGGTGGGACTAGGAGGGGGGTGGTTACACCCCTCTCCTTTGTCCGGTCTCTCCCCAGCTCAGGGGCTGGTGTGCCCCAGGAACTGGTTTGAGCCGGCATATGCACAGTGAGCACCGGGGTGCCACTTGCAGTCACCTTCCTTTCAGCCCTGCCTACCTGGAATACACAAAATCCTGTCTGGGATGGTGCTGGCACCGCCCCTGACAGGAAACCCTTTGTCCATGCCTCCGTTGCTGGAAGGACTCCCAGCAGCAGGAGGGCAGACTTGTGTCTCGGTGGCAGCATCCATTTTGTGGAGCTGAGGCTATGTCTGACTTTAACCGGGGTTCACAGTTGCATACATGTCGTGTCCCTCTAGAAGGGTGGAATGCTAACCCCGTCGCCAGAATTGGCGAGGGGTTAGTATTCCAATTCGTATGACACCTTACTCGACATGTTTTGATAAAGCTATACCAAAGTTAGCATTTAACCGCGAGGAATATAATGCACTTAAGAGTATATGGTATAGCGTTATCATGGAACAGCTATTTGGACTTGGTTCCGCAAGCTGCAAACGGGCTCAGCTCATGCCAGAGCACCATCTCACATAATTCCAAGCACTCTGCCTTCAGGATTGATAAGGCCTGCCATAGGAGTGACTGATAGGAATATATGTGTCCATTTTAGGGTTAGATATAGGAATACTATATCTAAAGCAAAGGGTGTTTACATCACCTTGCCCCAGCTGTCGTGCAGCCAGTTGTGTCTGGTTGGGTGGCATAATACATGCTTCAGCCCCTGGTAGGCCCTGGGTACACCTATGCCCTGGATACCTAAGGTATGCTGTACAGGGACTGATAAGGTGGCCCAGTACCAATTGGTAAAATGCACCTAAGCTACATGGTTGTAATTTAGAGAGAGAACAGCTAGGCTGTGGGTCTGATTAGCAGGCCCACAGCCAGGGAAAGTCGTAAATCAGTGAAGCAAAAAGGAAAAATCTGGGGTGGCCATGGGATTGCAGACCCCACTCTCCTACATAACCCCGCCCAAACTTAGGGACATTAAACTAACCTTGACCAGGTGAGTCTTCTTGCTCTAAGTGGAAGTACCTGGAGAGACCATCTGCATTACCATGGTCAGTTCCTGGGCGGTGCTCCACTGTAAAGTCCATCCCCTGTAGGGAAATGGACCACCTAAGAAGTTTGGGGTTTTCACCCTTCATTTGATTTAGCCATAAGAGGGGCTTATGGTCGGTCTGAACTTTGAAGTGAGTACCAAACAAGTATGGCCTCAACTTCTTCAGGGCCCAAACCACAGCAAAGGTCTCCCTCTCAATAGCAGACCAACGTTTCTCTCTAGGGTCAGCCTTCTGCTTATAAAAGCAATGGGCTGGTCATGACCATCAATATTCAGCTGAGATAGAACCGCTCCCACGCCCAACTCAGAAGCATCTGTTTGGACAATGAATGGCTTGGAGTAGTCTGGACTCTTGAGAATAGGTGCAGTGCACATGGCCTGCTTTAGGTCATCGAATGCCTTCTGACAGCTAACTGTCCACTGAACTTTCTTTGGCATTTTCTTACTTGTCAGGTCATTAAGTGGGGTCACAATGGTCCCATAATTTCTGACAAATTTCCTGTAATAACCAGACATGGGGGCGTGGCCAAGATGGCGGTGTGAGCGGACGCTTCCTCCCGTAGCTCCTCCGGCCCGGCCCAGCTCGCGCCCCGATTTCTGCGCTTCTCTCCCCCCGCAGCTGCTTTCCGGGCGAGGGTGCTGTGCCGGAGTTCTTGGGGCACATTTTGAGGCTACTTTTTCTCCTGTCGCCCTGGTGGAAGTGCCCTGAAAGTCTCTTCGCAGATCGGCCCGCGGAGAGGAGCTTGGAGCGAGCTGCGGAGAGGTGCCTGTGGGCGGAGCGTGCTGCGGAGCTGCCCGGGCGCTTCGACTGGGCCGAGTGCCGAGTGCGGGACTTCCCGAGGGATCGGACCCGATGTGCTCTGCGGAGTGCGGATCCCGCCGACCGGAGCCTCTGTGACCAGTGTCGCCGCAGAACAGTGGACCCTGGATCCCCGCTGGGGCGTTCCCCTTTCACCGCTGCAGTCGGTGTGTGCTGCACCGCGGATCCCGGCCTGGAGGCGAGAGCCGGCGGCGTTTGAGCTGCGGCGGATCTGGGCATTCCCGCCGGTACAATTGTGGGACTTTGGCTTTGCTCTTTCCTGGCCCATTGCGACCCGGAGGTCTCCGGAGGTCTTGCCGGCCTGGGCTGCCCTCCCGGATCCCGCTCTTCCGCCATCTTGTCACTGGGGGGCTGGAGCAGGCGGCCCTCCCCGCACCCTTGACGAACGAGTGCCTCCTTTCGCCCTGGCTTCCGCGCTGCCTTCCTTGGGGGCGAACCACTGAGGGACCCTGGCTTTGGCCCTGCTTTCGCTCTGGACGGCACTGTGCTCGTCTCGCCTTGGCCTGACCCGCCATCTTGTCGCCTGTGACGCGTCACCCTTGTCCTCGGCGGGGCCTTCACACCTGGTGCCCCCGAGCGCCTGGACGCTTCTGCGGCGGCCGGCCCTGAGCCTTGCCCATTGCGGAGACCAGGATGACCGGAAGAGGGGGCGCGAAAAGAGGGGAACGCACCCTGCCAGACATGCTCAGCAGGGCCCAGCAGCAGCGGGACAGGACGCTACCATCCCCGGGGCCCTCTCGGGCCTCGGCAGACGCCACTGGAGGCGAGCCACCGGTCACGAGGTCCTTCATGGAAGACTTATTCAGCTCCCTCAGGGAGGACTTCCAGACGCTCAAGAGCGAGGTAGCCAGCGAGGTCCGCGAGGTGCGCAGAGAGGTTGAGGGCCTTGGCGAACGTGTGGACTCGGTGGAGACGGCGGCCCAGCGCCGCGATGAGGAGGTAGTCCATCTCCAACAGGATGTTCTCCGCCTACGGGAGCAATGTGTCGAGCTCCAGGCCCACTCTGAAGACCTCGAGAACAGGTCCAGGCGGAACAATATCCGGGTGCGGGGCGTTTCATCCACAGATGAGGGATCGGATCTGGTGGCCTATTTGCAGGACCTGTTCCGGGAGATTTTGGGTGAAGGCACAGACTTTCCGATTCGCATAGACAGAGCGCACAGAGTGGGTCGCCAGCGCCAATCATCGGCGCCCCCCCCTGATATTTTGGCGTTCCTGCCGGACTTCCCCTTGAAGGAGCGCATCATGACAGAAGCCCGCAGGAAGCAGCCTTTATCCTTCAGAGAGCGGCCCGTGGCGCTCTACCAGGACTTGTCTGCCATCACGCTGCAGAAGCGTAGGTCCTTCCGGATTGCTACGGACTTTCTGCGGGAACATGAGACGCCCTACTCTTGGGGTCACCCCTTCCGTCTAATCTTCCGATGGAATGGGGTGTTACACCAGCTGCGCTCCCTCCAAGACATCTGCGGGGTGCTGGGACTTACGGCCACGGATGAAGATGGAGCGACGCCCGCATGGAGACGTCCCGAGAGGCGGGGCCGGCGGGGATCGAGGAGACGGCAATCGCCGGCGACTGCGAGTCGCCCTGATTCCCCTACTATCAGAGCAGACATGGAGGAGGCCCTGCGAGCTGCAGCCGGGGCCTTGCCTGAATCCGACGGTGTGGCCTTGACGGCCTAACTTCACTCCGGGGGGAGAGATTCTTAGCCTCTACGATGCTGGGCTGGGACTGGGGGGGTGGGGGGGGAATGGTTGGAGGTAAGTGGCTGAACGTCCACTAGATTGACTTCTGCAGACTTGCCCGTTCGGGCTGGACTGAGACTATGGGGTGTTTTTCTTTGTTTATGGTTTTGGCTAGTTGCCATGGGTTGGTTCTGGGAGGGTTGGGGAGTTGGTTTGTTGTAGCTGGGGTCCCGTCTGATATTGCCCATGCGCCCGCGAGGCCGGTTCTGGCCTTCCCTGCTCACCTGCCCCGCGCGCCCTCTCCGCTGTTCCCTCACTTGCTGCTTAGCGCTTCGATCCCCTGGGAGCGATGCCATCCTTGAAGGTGGTGACCCTTAATGTTAAGGGTCTGAACAACCCTGTGAAGCGTAGGGCGATCCTTTCCCTGCTGGAGGGGACGCAGGCGGACATTTGCCTTTTGCAGGAAACCCATTTACTATCCAATGATTGTCATAGGTTGCGCTCTGCTAAGTTCCCCACCCAATTCTTCTCTTCGGCAGCGACCAAGACTGCGGGGGTGGCTATTCTTTTAGCTAGCTCCTTCAGGGGCGAGGTGTTGTATAAATATGCCGAGCAGAAGGGGAGGCTTCTAGTGTACCGCATGCGGCTTGGAGGTATTACCTTCACGGTCGGCTCCGTTTACAGCCCGAATGACCACCAAGATCGTTTCCTGGCATCAGTGTTGGTGGATGTCACTGCCTCGCCCGATCGCCATGTTGTCCTGGGGGGAGACCTCAATGTGGTCTTTGACTCGGCTTTGGATAGGTCTGCCCAACGCTTTCCACAGACGGGGGAGCTTTCTCGAGTAGTGCGAGACCAGATTGCTGAGATGGATCTGCATGATCTCTGGCGCACAATGCACCCCGCCGACAGGGACTATTCATACTTCTCCCATGCGCACCGTACTTATTCGCGGTTGGACTATCTCTTGGTGAGCGGCCCGCTTCGCTTGGCCGCCACAGCGGCAGATATCGGGGTCTTGTCCCTGTCCGATCATGCGCCGGTTTCCGGAGTTTTTGCTTGGCCGGCAACCCCCCCCTCTAGAGGGATGTGGCGGCTTCGGGATACGCTCCTACATAGGAAGTCCGTGGTGACGCGAGTGGAGGAGGTCATTCAGGAGTATCTGGTTCATAATAGCAACTCCGACACGTCTCTAGCGACGCAGTGGGCGGCCATGAAGGCGGTCCTCAGGGGGGAATTTATTTCCATTTCCTCGGCGGAGAACAGAGAGCGGCAAGTTAAGAGAGACGAATTGACGGCGCAGGTCAGAGAACTTGAGCAGGTTCACCGCCGCACGGGGGCTCCCCGGGTCTGGAGGCGGCTGAAAGCGGCGAGGAAACTCCTCTCTGCGCTAGATCTAGATCGGGCGGAATATGCGGCGCTGCGTCTGAAGCATGCCTTTTATACGGGCGGAGACAGATGCGGTAAGCTTCTGGCCCATCGGCTCAGGGCTGCGCGACAACGCAATGTGGTGAAAGAGATAGTGGGCATGGATGGAGTCCCGGTTTCCGGTGACGCGGATGTGGCGGATTCTTTCCGTAGCTTTTACGAGGCGCTATACGCCGCGGAACCCTCCCCACCGGGAGAAGCTGAGGCCTATCTGGAGTCTGTGGCCCTCCCGTCTCTGGAGCCCGCCCAGGCGGACCATCTGGAGAGGGACATCCATGTGGAGGAAGTCATCTCCGCTATCGCACGTTTGAAACACGGCAAGGCCCCGGGCCCGGATGGCTACACGGCCTTGTTTTACAAGACCTTCTGCTCCACTGTAGCACCTATACTGACTCGCCTGTTCAACTCCTTCTCTGAGCCGGGGGCCATTCCGCCGGACCTTCTTTCCGCGACGGTGTCGGTTATTCCGAAGCCCGGGAAGGATCGGACCCTGTGCGGTTCATATCGGCCTATTTCGCTTCTGAATGTGGACCTTAAGCTCTACACGGGGATCCTGGCGGCCAGGCTTGGCCTGCACTTACCGGGCCTAGTGGAGGCGGACCAGGCTGGCTTTGTGCCCGGTAGGCAGACGGTCGACAACACCAAGAGGGTGACGCACGTGTTAGAAAAGGCCTCACGCATCCCAGGGGAACGGATGTTGCTATCGGTCGATGCGGAGAAGGCCTTTGACAGGGTTCATTGGCCGTACCTTGAGCTGGTTCTCGGGAAACTGGGGATCGGCGAGAAGTTCCGCTCCATGGTCTTCAATTGCTATAGGAGACCGTCAGCGTCGGTGCGGGTCAACGGTCACAGCTCTAGTGGTTTTGCCATTGAGCGTGGTACGAGACAGGGATGCCCCCTCTCACCGCTTTTGTTCGCCCTCTATATGGAGCCGTTCGCTCAGAGGATTCGCGACAATCCGGATGCTATTGGGGTTAAGATGGGTCAGTATACCCACACGGTTAGCCTATATGCGGATGATGTCCTGCTGACCCTGGATGACCCCAGGCGATCACTACCGGCCTGCGTCCGGGAACTGACCGCCTTTGCACGTGTGGCCGGTTTTAAAATGAACATGTCTAAGTCGGCTGCCCTGGATGTGTCGCTTTCCGCGGACACCAGGCGTGACCTCCAGCGTCTTTTCCCTATGCAGTGGTCCTCGTCCACGGTGCCGTACCTAGGGATCCTGCTTGCTCCTTCGCTGCCCGCGATGGTCGAAGCCAACTATTCTTCTCTTGGCAAGAAGATTAAAGAGGAACTCGGCCGGTGGGGCAAGGGCCTGCTCTCGTGGCTGGGCCGTATCGCAGCGGTGAAGATGACGGTATTGCCCCAGATCTTGTATCTTTTTCGCGCCCTGCCTCTCCAGCCCCCAGTGGGTTGGATACAGCAAGCGCAAGCTGACATTTCTCGTTTCGTGTGGCAAGGCCGCAAGCCCCGGATGAAGAGGGTTCTTTCCACGCTGGCACCGGAGGCGGGGGGTCTTGGTGTTCCGGACCTCCGGAAGTATTTTCAAGCGGCGCAACTCCGGTATTTGGTGGAATGGAGCAGGTGGGATTCGGACAAGCACTGGCTCTTTCAAGACCAGGCGGTTGCGGGTCGCACTCTCCAAGAGATCCCATTCCTGCGGCGCGCACACCGCCCGGCTAATCTCTACGCCTCCTTTGTCACCCGGGTTCCGCTACGGGTGTGGGATGCGGTTTGTGAGCTCCGCGAGCTGACTACTTTCCCGTCACCGTTCACGCCCATAGTTGGTAACCCAGACTTCACTCCGGGCTTGGAACCAGGGGCTTTCTCTCGCTGGGTGAGTGCGGGTTGCAGGGCGCTCTTTCAGATTTACGGGCCGGAGGGTGTGCTCCCTTTTCCACAACTCCGGCGAGATTTTGGTCTGCCGGAGATGGACAGACTGCGTTATATGCAGGTCCGTCACTGGGCTCTCCAGCCCCAAGTGCGCGACGTCGCAGCCCGTCAAATCACACCTTATGAGCGGTGGCTAGTGACCCGGACCTCGGATGCCAAGCTTATCACTGATCTCTATAAATTTCTCCAACCCCCGCCGTTTCATTACCACAACCCGGGGAGAGAGCGCTGGCACAGAGAGTTGGGCAGAACCCTGAGCCACAAAGAGTGGGACGGGATCGCATATCGGGCGAGGCACTCTGCGTACCACACTGGGCTGACGGAGACCTTTACCAAGGTGTCCACCTATTGGTATTACACCCCGGAGAGGCTTTATGAGATGCACAAACTCACAGACAAGGGTTGCTGGCGAAGCTGCGGCCAGGAGGGTACTCTATCGCACATTCTCTGGGGTTGCCCGATTTTGTCTGCTTATTGGAAAGAGGTCTTAGATGAGGTGGACAAGCACTTTGAGGTTGAACTCCCGCGCTTCCCGGCTTATGTCCTGCTAGGCCTTCCCAACGACTTGATGTACCCGCTGAAGTCCCGCAGGGGTAGGCAGATTGCTATTGCGCTAGGCTCAGCGGTTCAAAATATCCTTGTGCACTGGCGCACCCCCACTGCCCCCTCTGTCACTGGCTGGTTACATAGACTCTGGCAGGTACTGGGTATGGAGAAAATGTCGCTCACAGTGGCGGGCAGGGTGGACCAGTTCGAGGAGCTCTGGCGCCCTTTCTTAGCACTGTTGTCCACGGAATTTCACGAGATCACATGTCCAAGGTACCTACGCCTTCTTAGGCTGACGCCGCCGGTGGCTCCAGCGGTTTAGGTGGGATGGGATTGGGGGGACCGGGGCCTGGGGGTGGGTGGTTGAGGTGAATGTTTTATGATGGGCTATTGGACGGGGATGTTGGGGTATTGTTTTTCTTCTTTTTTCCTTTCTAAGGATGGGGGACTTGGAGGGACTGTGTTGTTTATGATGTGTTGCGGGTCGCTGCTCAGCTTAGCGCTGCTTGGGGGGTTGGGGTCTATTGGAGGGTTATTCGCACGGCCTTCTTGCCTTACAGCGTTTGCCCCCTTTTTTTTTTTTTTTTCCCCTCCGGGACTGCCGACCTCCCCATTTCCCTCCAGCATTACTGCAACTTACTTTTCCTTGTATTGTATGTAACCTTGACCTCCTACTTCCCTTCCCGTGTTTTTATACTTTAATAAAATGCTTTAAACCTAATAACCAGACATGCCCAAGAAAGCTCTGACCTGTGTCTGGGTGGTTGGAGGAGCCCAGTCCTTTATGGCCTCCTGTATCTTGCTCTCCAGAGGTTGAACTTGGCCTCCACCTACAAGGTGGCCCAAGTATACAACTTGACTCTGCCCTATCTGGCACTTAGTAGCCTTGATAGTGAGGCCTGCCTTTTGCAGGGCCTCTAAAACTTTCCTCAGGTGGATCAGGTGATCCTCCCAGGTGGAGCTAAAGACAGCAATATCATCTAGATATGCTGCACAGAAGTCATCCAACCCAGTGAGAACTTGGTTCACCAACCTTTGAAAAGTGGCAGGTGCATTTTTCAAACCAAAGGGCATCACCACAAATTGGTAATGACCTCCTGGGGTAGAAAATGCTGTCTTGGCCTTGGCATCCTCAGCTAACCTGATTTGCCAATAACCAGCTGTTAGGTCAAATGTACTTAAGAAAGTTGCAGAAGCCAACTTATCTATCAGTTCATCTGCCCTGGGTATTGGATGGGCATCTGTCTTAGTGACAGCATTGAGACCCCTGTAGTCTACGCAAAACCTCATCTCTCTCTTACCATCCTGGGTGTGAGGTTTAGGCACTAGAACTACAGGACTAGCCCAAGGGCTCTCTGAGGGTTCAATGACTCCCAATTCCAACATCTTTTGTACTTCAGTTTTTATGCAGTCCCTGACGTGGTCAGGTTGCCTGTAGATTTTACTCTTTATAGGCAGACTGTCTCCAGTGTCCACCTCATGTGTGCACCCGTTTGTCTGACTGGGGGTCAGAGAAAACATTTGTCTGAAGGATTGCAGGACTTGCCTACAATCCTGTTGCTGATGCTCAGAGAGGCTGTCAGAAAAGACTACACCATCTACTGACCCATCATCAGGGTTCTGAGTGAGCAGGTCTGGGAGAGGGTCACTCTCTTCCTCCTGTCCCTTATCTGTGGCCATGAGCAAGCCCATGTCCTCCCTGTCAACAAATGCTTTGAGCCTATTCACATGAAGTACTCTGTGAGGGCTCCTGGGAGTTCCCATGTCAACCAAGTAGGTGACTTCTCCCTTTTGTTCAATGATGATGTGGGGTCCAGACAATTTGTCTTGGAGAGCTGTTGGGGCCACTGGCTCCAACACCCACACCTTCTGTCCTGCATGGTATACAGTTAGGACAGCCTTTTGGTCATGCCAAGCTTTTTGAAGTTCCTGGCTGGCCTCAAGGTTTTTAGATGCCTTCTCCATGTACTCTGCCATCCTGGAGCGGAGACCAAGTACATAGTCCACTATGTCAAGTTTAGGCTTTTTGAGAGGTAACTCCCATCCCTCCTTCACAAGACATAGGGGGTCCTCTTACAGGATGTCCAAACAAAAGCTCAAAAGGGCTGTAACCAACCCCCTTCTGTGGGACCTCTCTGTAAGCAAACAGAAGGCAGGGTAAAAGGATGTCCCATCTTCGCCTAAGCTTATCTGGTAACCCTTTTATCATCCCTTTGAGGGTCTTGTTGAATCTTTCAACAAGCCCATTGCATTGTGGGTGATAGGGTGTGGTGAATTTGTAATTGACACCACATTCCTTCCACATAGCAGTCAAGTATCCTGACATAAAGTTTGCACCTCTGTCAGAGATCACCTCCTTAGGGAACCCCACTCTGGAGAAAACTCCAACCAGGGCCCTTGCCACAACAGGAGCTGTAGTGGTCCTAAGGGGAATAGCTTCTGGATACCTGGTGGCATGATCCACTACCACCAGTATAAATCTGTGCCCAGATGCTGTTGGGGGGTCCATTGGTCCAACAATGTCAATCCCCACTCTTTCAAAGGGAACCCCCACCACAGGTAGTGGTATAAGGGGGGCCTTTGTTGTGCCACCTGATTTGCCACTGGCTTGGCAGGTGATACATGAACGACAAAAGTTCTTAGTGTCCTCAGACATATGGGGCCAGTGAAAGTGTGGGGCAAGCCTGTCCCAAGTCTTATTCTGGCCTAAGTGACCTGCAAGGGGAATTTCATGGGCCAAGGTGAGAAGGAAACCTCTCAGAGACAAGGGGATGACCAGCCTCCTGGTAGCACCAGGCTTGGGGTCTCTTGCCTCAGAGTAAAGGAGTCCATCGTCCCAGTACACTTTATGGGCACCTGTGGCATTCCCTGCAGCCTCAGCAGCAGCCTGCTGTCTGAGGGGTTCAAGGGAGGAACAGTCTAACTGTGCCTGCCTCAAGTCTGCCCTGGAAGGGCCCCCTGTCCCAAGAAACTCAACCTGTTCAGGCTCAAGCTCTTCTAGGACAGTTCCTTCTGGGGTCTTGGGGTCAGTCTCCTGAGAGAGCTGATCCTGTACCTGAGGCAGGGGGGAAGGGTCAACCTTACCCCTACTGCTCTTTCTCTTGGTTAGTGTCTGGTCCATTGTTCCAGGATCCAGCACTAGTTCAGCTGGGCATTTCTTGGCCTGTGACCTAGTCACAGCAAGGACATGTGCTGACAAACCTAACATTTCCACATGAGTCCTATACTCCACATCTGACCATAAGGAGGATCCCAAATCATTGCCCAAAAGACAGTCCACAGGGAGGTCTGAACTAACAACAACCCTTTTGAGGCCATTAACCCCTCCCCAGGAGAAGTTAACAAGTGCCATACTATGGGAGGTAGTGGCATTGCTAGCATTGGTCACCAGGTAGTCTGCTCCCAGTATTACCTGGTCAGGGTCCACAAAGTTAGGTGTCACCATGGTGACACTGGCACAAGTGTCCCTGTAGGCCTGAGCCATTTTTCCATTAATCAAAGGTGTCTGCCTGTACTTGCCCAGAGTACTGGGACTTATTGTAGGGGTCATATTCATGTCCCCAGTACAAACAAGAACAGCCTGAGTAGGTGTTTTGACTAAATCAGAGCCCGCCTCAGTTCCCAGGGTTAACCCCACTATAGCCTTGGGAGGATTACTACCACTACTAACTGTACTAGGGGGTGCAGGTGCCTTAGGGGCAGTAGTGGTAGGAGTTGGGCCTCTCTTGGTGCACTCACTAAACCAGTGAGTATTACTTTTGCAGTACTGGTACCATGGTTTCTTCTGACCATTCTTCTTCTTTTGGGAATTCTGGGACCCACCCTCTTTAGATTGTTGGGGCCCTGTTGAAGACTTCTGGTCATTTTGCTTGTCCTCATTACCCTTGGGATCTGCTTTCTTCTGGCCACCACCCTGGTTCTGGTTCTGCTGCTTGACCCTTGTCCTGACCCATCTGTCTGCCTTCTTTCCCAATTCTTGGGGAGAGGTCAGATCTGAGTCAATAAGGTGCTGATGCAACAACTGATTCTGACAATTACTTAAGATTTGCTCTCTCATAATTAGATTATACAATCCTGTGTAATCAGTAACTTTACTTCCTAGTAACCAGCCTTCAAAAGCCTTAGTGGCACAATCTACAAAGTCAGTCCAATCTTGAGACTGAATTTTCTGGGTGTCTCTGAACAGCAACCTGTACTGTTCAGTGGTTAAGCCAAACCCATCAATCAGTGTATTCTTCAAGACTTGGTAATTGTTAGCATCCTCAGCTCTAGTAGTGAGGAGCTTATCTCTACCTTTGCCTTCAAAGGAGAGCCACAAAATAGCTGCCCACTGACTCTGGGGGATGCACTGGACAGTGCAGGCCCTCCCCAAAGCAGTCATCCACTTGTGGATGTCATCCCCTTGTTTAAAGGGGGGCACTATTTTACTCAGGTGTCTAGTGTCAAAACTCCTGTCTTTATCCTTAGGGATATTGCTGCCACCAGTGGGGACTACCCCACTCCACTGTTGCTCTCTAGCAAAGGCAAGCTTCTCCTTGGCAAGGGCAAGTTCTTCCCTCTGAATACTCAGATTAGCCTTCTTCATCCTTGCTTCATGTTCTCTTCTCTGAGGGGAAGTCAGTCTCCTCTGGGGAGAGATCATTCTCCTCTGAGCAGAGGCATGAGAGTGCACAGAGATGTTGGAGTCCCTAGAATGAGATCTATCTCTTCTAACTCCAAAGTTAGGCCTGCTTAGGGTCAGTACTGGGGGTCCCCCAGATCCTTCCCTATGTAGGTCTAAGTTGGCCCTAGTAAGCCTGACTAGCTCAGGACCATTGTCTGCCTCATCCCCAGAGATTTCCTCTTCCTCCACCTCCTCTTCTACTTACTCAGTTTCAGGGAGGTCAGGATCACCAAGGGTACCTTCTAAGGGGGGCATGCTCCCATCTGTCTGAGAAGCTTTCCTAGCATCAAAAGTCTCTAAGAGACCTAACAGAAAAGGAGTGGTAGGGTTAGAACCCTGTTTTAGTTTCCTGGAGGTACACAATTGTCTCATCTCCTGGAAGCTAAGGCCTGCATACCTGGAAGTGACCTGTGGAGGGTCAACAGCCACAAGGGGAGTCTCTGAAGACTCTCCATGGGTAGACATGCTTCTAGTGTGGTGTAAGTGATGCACCTACCTACACTATGGGTTTACCTACTGATCCCTTGCTAGGAGTTGTAGTCAAGGTGTGCTAAGCCTTGTTACACTACAACAGCTGGTTCAGTAGAACTCAGAGTATTCTAAGTTAAGTTATATGTACCTGGGTACTCATGTGATCTTTCAATCGATATTCTTAGGATACGTGCGAGGTAAAACAACAGCAAGCTCAAATCCCAACCGCTGCACACCAATGTGAGAAGTTGGCCTGATATATAGTGCTCACTATTCTAGTGATCACTGTGTATCATACCAAACAACCCTTATTGATGATTGGTTGTAAGTCAACCTTTCAGACCAGCTATCCTAGTAGCATGGACACGAGCAGTCTTCAGGCTAAACTCTAGAGGGCGTGTTAAGCCAGCTGTTTTACCATCACATATACCCCTTGAACACCAAGTGAAAGGACACCACACAAGTTGTTATGAAAATAAAGGATATTTATTTATAACAAGTTGTGAGAAGTTGGCCTGATGTGCAGTGTTCACTATTCTAGTGATCACTATATATCAGTCGAAACAACCCTTATTGATGATTGGTTGTAAGTCAACCTTATAGACCAGCTATCCTAGTAGCATGGATACGAGCAGTCTAAGGCTAAGACTCTAGAGGGCGTGTTAAGCCAGCTGTTTTACCATCACATTACCCCTTGAACACCCAGTGAAAGGACACCACACAAGTGTTATGAAAATAAACAATGTATTTATTAGAATCACAACAACCCTGTACTCTTTATGAGGACAGGGTGCTAAGCACACAACAAAACTCTTATGAAAATACTTAAGTTAGCACGTTATACACAAATGCCCGAGGGGCACGAAAAACCATATACTCTAAAAGTGGAATGCGAATTACTAGCAGGTAAGTAACGATTCTCAGAGGCTTTGGGATCGCTAGGACTGGACTACTGAACCTTTAGATTACTAGCAGGAGGCCTAGGGAACTCGGGTGCAGAGTGTGCACTCTCACGCGGGATGCGGGACAAAGTCTATGGAAGCTAGAATTCACAAAGTTAGTGTTCACGGGCGAACCCGACCTGGTAGGGAGAAAACGACAGTGGATCCTGACCCTTGGATAGTGAGGCTATGCTGGGGCACCGAAATGCCGAAGTTACCTAGCCCAGGGGCTGCAGCTGCATAGGTCTGAAAAGACGTCGGGAATCCTCGTGCCGGACCAGGAGCCTGGAAGAAGGAAGTGGCTGGCAGGCGACCAGTGAAGAAAAGTTCGATGGATCCAAGCCTGGATCAAGGAAGAAGAAAACCTGAAAGCAGAGGGGACCAAGTTCTTGAATCACTAGCCAGTGATTAAGTGGGCACCAGGATGGCACCGGGCGAAGTCACCGCAGTCAGGTGAGTGGGCGCTGCTGGGCTCTGCAGTCTCTCGGACCAGGAGGCGTTGTCGGCGACCAGGATGGAGGTGCGAGCTGTCCCACGAAGGTTCTTGATGTCGATGTCGCTGGACCCAGGATTGGGCAACAAGTCTTGGCAAATGCAAGGCCCACGCGGTGGACCTAAAATGGCGTCTTAGCCGGACCAGGAGGGTCCAGGGTACTTCTCCGATGGAGGGAAGCAAGGGCCAGTCTGGAGCAACCAGACTAGCAGCAGTATTGTCGTCGGGCGTCGTTCGGAAGGCCACAAGCCAGCGGGCTAGTAGCCAAACAACGCGGTGAGCAGCAAAAAGCAGAAGGGCCCCATGCCGATCGTGGAGATGCTGGGGGGCTGCTCTTCGGTGCTGGAGCTGCTCAGGGTAGGGGCTTCTCGGACCCCAAAGCACTCACCAGGAAATTACTCGGTGGGCTTGCTGTGCAGAAGTCGTGCAGTCTTGGCGATGGCCGGTCCCTCGAGGTCTCGTCGCACCCACGGTTCTCAGCTGTGCTGTAGAGGTGGGTAGAGGTCAGAGGTGCCAGGGAAGCCGGGTCTCGTCGAGCTGGGCAGTCGGATTCCGGAGGAAGGACGTGCAGCAGACTGCAGTGTTCTTAGATGGTGCCTGCGGATGCAGGGTGACTACTCCTTAGCCACAAGGGAGAATCTTGAAGAAGAAATCGTGAAGTCCTTTCGTGGAAAGTGGTATCTTGATTCCAAAGATGATCTGATTTGGAAGGGGGCCAGTCCCTACCTTTATCTGGGAAAAGGGGGCTGGCACGCGACTAAGTCCTGCCCTAGGGGTGGGACCAGGAGGGGGGTGGTTACACCCACTTCCTTGGCGGGCTTTTCCCCAGCACAGGGTCTGGAGTGTCCCTGGAACTGGTTTAAGCCAGCCTATGCACAGTGAGCACCGGGGTGCCACGTGCAGTCACCTTCCTCTGAAGCCCTGCCTACCTACAATACACAAAATCCTGTCTGGGACGGTGCTGGCACCGCCCCTGGCAGGAAACCCTTTGTCCTTATCTCCTGCTCTGGGAGGACTCCCAGCAGCAGGAGGGCAGACTTGTGTCTCGGTGGCAGCATCCATTTTGTGGATGCTAAGGCTCTGTCTGACTTTAACCGGGGTTAGGGGTTACATACATGTCGTGTCCCTCTAGAAGGGTGGAATGCTAACCCCGTCGCCAGAATTGGCGAGGGGTTAGTATTCCGATTCGTATGACACCTTACTCGACATGTTTTGATAAAGTGATACCAGAGTTGGCATATAACCGCGAGGATTATAATGCACTTAAGAGTATATGGTATGCGATATCATGGAAACGGCTAAGGGATGGATCCCGAAAGCCGCAGACAGGCTCAGCTCATGCCAGAGCACCATCTCACACGATTCCAAGCACTCTGCCTTCAGGATTGTTAAGGCCTGCCATAGGAGTGACTGATAGGAGATCTGTGTGTCCATTTTAGGGTTAGATATAGGTATACTATATCTAAAGCAAAGGGTGAGTACACCACCTTGCCCCAGCTGTCGTGCAGCCAGTTGTGTCAGTTTAGTTAGTCAGCCCAGGGGTGGTATAATACATGCTTCAGCCCCTGGGAGACTTCTGGGTACACCTCAGCCCTGGGTACAGGGACTTGGAGAGGGCCCAGTGCCAATTCAGTACCTGAGTACAATTTGGATAGAGAGAACAGCTAGGCTGTGGGTCTGATTAGCAGGCCCACAGCCAGGGAAAGTCGTAAACCAGTGCAGCAAAAAGCAAAAATCTGGGTGATCATAGGATTGCAGACCCTACTCTCCTACATGACCCCCCCCCCCCAAACTTTGGGACAATAAACTAACCTTGACCAGGTGAGTCTTCTTGCTCTAAGTGGAAATACCTGGAGAGCCCATCAGCATTGCTGTGATCAGTACCAGGTCTATGCTCCACTGTAAAATCCATCCCCTGTAGGGAAATGGACCACCTAAACAGTTTGGGGTTTTCACCCTTCATCTGATTTAGCCACAAGAGGGGCTTATGGTCTGTCTGAATGGTGAAGTGAGTGCCAAACAAGTAGGCCCTCAGCTTCTTCAGGGCCCAGACCACAGCAAAGGCCTCCCTCTCAATAGCTGACCAATTTTTCTCTCTGGGTGTCAACCTCCTACTAATGAAAGCAATAGGCTGATCATTACCATCAAAATTCAGTTGAGACAGAACAGCCCCCACACCCAACTCAGAAGCATCTGTTTGGACAATGAATGGCTTGGAGTAATCTGGACTCTTTAGGATAGGTGCTGTGCACATGGCCTGCTTTAGGTCATTGAATGCTTTCTGACAGCTTGCTGTCCACTGAACTTTCTTTGGCATCTTTTTGCTTGTCAGGTCATTAAGAGGGGTCACTATGGACCCATAATTTCTGACAAACTTCCTATAGTACACAGTCAGGCCCAAGAAAGCTCGAACCTGAGTCTGGGTGATTGGAGGAGTCCAGTCCTTGATGGCCTGTATCTTACTCTCCAGTGGCTGAACCTGGCCTCCACCTACAAGGTGGCCCAGGTATACAACCTGTGTCTGCCCTATCTGGCACTTTGTGGCCTTGATAGTGAGGCCTGCCTTTTGCAGGGCTTTTAACACTTTCCTCAGGTGGAGCAGGTGATCCTCCCAGGTGGAGCTAAAGACAGCAATATCGTCTAGATATGCTGCACAGAAGTCATCCAGCCCAGTGAGGACTTGATTCACCAACCTTTGGAAGGTGGCAGGTGCATTTTTCAGTCCGAAGGGCATTACCACAAACTGATAATGCCCTCCAGGGGTAGAAAATGCTGTTTGGCCTCCTCAGCTAACCTGATTTGCCAATACCCAGCTGTCAAATCAAATGTACTTAAGAAGTTGGCAGAAGCCAATTTATCTATAAGTTCATCTGCTCTTGGTATTGGGTGGGCATCAGTCTTAGTGACTGCATTGAGGCCTCTGTAGTCTACGCAAAACCTCATCTCTTTCTTACCACCCTGGGTGTGAGGCTTTGGCACTAGAACTACTGGGCTAGCCCAAGGGCTATCTGAGGGCTCAATGACTCCCAGCTCCAACATTTTCTGCACTTCAGTTTTGATGCAGTCTCTAACATGATCAGGCTGTCTGTAGATTTTACTCTTGACAGGCAGACTGTCCCCAGTGTCAACATCATGGGTACACCAATCAGTTTGGCTGGGTGTCAGAGAGAACATATGTCTGAAGGATTGCAGGACTTGCCTGCAATCCTGTTGCTGATGTTCAGTGAGGCTGCCACAAAAGACAACACCATCAACTGATCCATCATCAGGATTCTGAGTGAGCAGGTCTGGGAGAGGGTCACTCTCTTCCTCCTGTCCCTCATCTGTGGCCATGAGCAAGCTCATGTCCTTCCTGTCAACATATGCTTTGAGCCTGCTAACATGGAGCACTCTGAGAGGGCTCCTGGGAGTTCCAAGGTCCACCAAGTAGGTAACCTCTCCCTTTTGCTCAATGATGGTGTGGGGCCCAGACCATTTGTCTTTCAGAGCTGCTGGGGCCACTGGCTCCAGCACCCACACCTTCTGTCCTGGCTGGTACACAGTCAGAACAGCCTTTTGGTCATGCCAAGCTTTTTGAAGTTCTTGGCTGGCCTCCAGGTTTTTAGATGCCTTCTCCATATACTCAGCCATCCTGGAGCGGAGACCAAGTACATAGTCCACTATGTTGGTTGCAGGCTTTTTGAGAGGTCTCTCCCATCCTTCCTTCACCAAACACAGGGGTCCTCTTACAGGATGCCCATACAGAAGCTCAAAAGGGCTGTAGCCAACCCCCTTCTGTGGGACCTCTCTGTAAGCAAACAAGAGGCAGGGGATCAGGACATCCCATCTTCTCCTAAGAGTTTCAGGTAGTCCATGAATCATCCCTTTGAGGGTCCTGTTGAATCTCTCAACAAGCCCATTGCATTGTGGGTGGTAGGGTGTGGTGAACTTGTAGTTCACACCACACTCCTTCCACATTGCAGTCAGATATCCTGACATGAAGTTTGTACCTCTGTCAGAAACAACCTCCTTAGGGAAGCCCACTCTGGAGAACACTCCAACGAGGGCCCTTGCCACTACAGGTGCTGTAGTGGTCCTAAGTGGAATAGCTTCAGGGTACCTGGTGGCATGATCCACTACCACCAGTATAAACTTGTGCCCTGATGCTGTCTGGGGTTCCATTGGACCAACAATGTCAATCCCCACCCTTTCAAAGGGAACCCCCACCACAGGTAGTGGTATGAGGGGGGCCTTTGTTGTGCCACCTGACTTACCACTGGCTTGGCAAGTGACACAGGAGCGACAAAACTCCTTGGTATTCTCATTCATATGGGGCCAGTGAAAGTGTGAGACAAGCCTGTCCCACGTCTTTGTCTGACCTAAATGACCTGCAAGGGGAATCTCATGGGCCAAGGTGAGAAGGAAACCTCTCAGAGACAAGGGGATGACCAGCCTCCTGGTTGCACCAGGCTTGGGGTCTCTTGACTCAGAGTACAGGAGTCCATCTTCCCAGTATACCCTGTGGGCACCTGTGGCATTCCCTGCAGCCTCAGCAGCAGCCTGCTGTCTGAGGGGTTCAAGGGAAGGGCAGTCTAACTGTGCCTTCCCCAGGTCTGCTCTGGTGGGTCCCCCTGAGCCCAGAAACTCAACTTGATCAAGTTCAAGCTCTTTAGGCTCAGTTTCCCTCAGTTCTCTCAGATCAGCCTCCTCAGAGACTTGATCCTCAACCTGGGGCAAGGGGGAAGGCAAAGCCTTACCCTTACTGCTCTTCTTCTTGGAAGGTGTCTGGTCCATCATTTCAGGATCCAGCACCTGTTCAGTGGGGCATTTTCTGGCCTGTGACCTAGTCACAGCAAGCACATGTGCTGGCAAGCCTAACATTTCCATGTGAGTCCTCTGCTCCACTTCTGACCATTGTGATGACTCCAAATCATTGCCCAACAAACAATCAACTGGGAGGTCTGAACTGACTACAACTTTCTTTTGTCCCTTCACTCCACCCCAGGAGAAAGCCACAATTGCCACACTATGACTAGTAGTGACATTGCTGGCATTGGTCACCAGGAAATCAGTACCTGGCATGATCTGTCCAGGGTCCACAAAGTTAGGTGTCACCATGGTGACACTGGCACAAGTGTCCCTATAGGCCTGAGCCATTTTGCCATTAATCAAAGGCGTCTGCCTGTATTTGCCCAAAGTATTGGGACTTATCTCAGGGGTTATATCCATATCCCCTGTACAGACAAGGACAGCCTGAGTGAGTGTGCCAACTAAGTTGTCAGACCCCTCAGTTCCCAAGGTTAACCAAACTAATGCCTTGGGAGGTACACTACCACTACTGACTGTACTAGGGGGTGCAGTTGCCTTAGGGGCTGTAGTGGCAGGAGTTTGTCCTCCTCTTTTGGTGTACTCAGTAAACCAGTGAGATTTACTTTTGCAGTACTGGCACCACCTTTTTGACTGGCCTTCTTGAGTCTTCTTCTTCTGGGAAGTCTGACCCCCACCCTCTTTGGTTTGTTGGGGACCTGGTGAAGACTTCTGGTCATTTTGTTCACTCTTTGCATTACCCTTCTGGTCTGCTTTCTTCTGACCACCCTGGTTCTGGTTCTGGTTCTGCTTGATCCTTGTCCTGACCCATTTGTCTGCCTTCTTTCCCAATTCTTGGGGAGAGGTCAGATCTGAATCAACAAGGTGCTGGTGCAACAATTGGTTCTGACAATTGTTTAAAATTTGTTCTCTCATCATAAGATTATACAATCCTGTGTAATCTGTAACCTTGCTACCCAGCAACCAGCCCTCCAAAGCCTTAGTGGCACTATCCACAAAGTCAGACCAGTCCTGAGACTGAGTTTTCTGGGTGTCTCTGAACAGCAACCTGTACTGCTCAGTGGTTAAACCAAACCCATCAATCAGTGCATTTTTCAGGACCTGGTAATCATTAGCATCCTCCACTCTTGTAGTGAGGAGCTTATCTCTACCTTTGCCATCAAAGGAGAGCCACAGTATAGCTGCCCACTGACTTCGGGGAATGCACTGCACAGTGCAGGCCCTCTCCAAAGCAGCCATCCATTTCTGGATATCATCCCCTTGCTTAAAGGGGGGCACTATTTTAGTCAGGTGTTTAGTATCTAAACCCTTCTCTCTATCTCTTGGGAGATTGCTGCCACCAGTGGGAGCTAACCCACTCATCTGCTGCTCTCTTGCCAGGGCAAGCTTCTCTTTGGCCAGGGCAATTTCTTCCCTTTCAATCCTCAGAGTAGCCTGTCTCATCCTAGCTTCATGCTCCATTCTCTGAGGGGAAGTCAATCTCCTCTGGGGAGAAATCCTTCTCCTCTGAGAAGAGGCATTAGAGTGCAGAGATCTATTGGAGTCCCTAGAAAGAGATCTATCTCTCCTAACTCCAAGGTTAGGCCTACTTAGGGTCAGTACTGGGGGTCCCCCAGATCCTAGCCCAAGCAAGTCTAAGTTGGCCCTAGTTAGCCTTCTGACTACCTCAAGACCTTTGTCTACCTCGTCCCCAGAGAGTTCCCCCTGATCCTCCTCCTCAACTGCATTGGCAATGTTGGGGAGGTCTGGATCCTCAGAGGTTCCCTCTAAGGCTGGCATGTTCTCATGTAACTGAGAAAGCTTTCTGGCATCATATGTCTCTAAGAGACCTATCAGAAAGGGAGTGGTGGGGTTAGACCCCTGCTTCAGTTTCCTGGAGACACAGATTTGTCTCATCTCCTGAAAACTGAGAGCTGCATATCTTGAAGTGACCTGTGGAGGGTCAACACTGACCAGGGGAGTCTCAGTAGATTCTCCCTGGGTAGACATGCTTTTCTAGTGAGGTGTAAGTGGTGCACTTACCTACTCTATATGTTTGCCTACTGATCCCTTGCTAGAGTTGTAGTTTAGGGTGTGCTAGGCCCTAGGAGCTACAACAGCTGGTTCAGTAGAACTCAGAGTATTCTAAGCTAAGTTATATGTACCTTTAGTACTTATGTGATCTTTCACAAGATATTCTTAGGGCATGTGTGGTAGAACAACAGCAAGCTCAAATCCCAACCGCTGCTCACCAATGTGAGAAGTTGGCCTGATGTGCAGTGTTCACTATTCTAGTGATCACTATATATCAGTCCAAACAACCCTTATTGATGATTGGTTGTAAGTCAACCTTATAGACCAGCTATCCTAGTAGCATGGATACGAGCAGTCTAAGGCTAAGACTCTAGAGGGCGTGTTAAGCCAGCTGTTTTACCATCACATTACCCCTTGAACACCCAGTGAAAGGACACCACACAAGTGTTATGAAAATAAACAATGTATTTATTAGAATCACAACAACCCTGTACTCTTTATGAGGACAGGGTGCTAAGCACACAACAAAACTCTTATGAAAATACTTAAGTTAGCACGTTATACACAAATGCCCGAGGGGCACGAAAAACCATATACTCTAAAAGTGGAATGCAAATTACTAGCAGGTAAGTAACGATTCTCAGAGGCTTTGGGATCGCTAGGACTGGACTACTGAACCTTTAGATTACTAGCAGGAGGCCTAGGGAACTCGGGTGCAGAGTGTGCACTCTCACGCGGGATGCGGGACAAAGTCTATGGAAGCTAGAATTCACAAAGTTAGTGTTCACGGGCGAACCCGACCTGGTAGGGAGAAAACGACAGTGGATCCTGACCCTTGGATAGTGAGGCTATGCTGGGGCACCGAAATGCCGAAGTTACCTAGCCCAGGGGCTGCAGCTGCATAGGTCTGAAAAGACGTCGGGAATCCTCGTGCCGGACCAGGAGCCTGGAAGAAGGAAATTGCTGGCAGGCGACCAGTGAAGAAAAGTTCGATGGATCCAAGCCTGGATCAAGGAAGAAGAAAACCTGAAAGCAGAGGGGACCAAGTTCTTGAATCACTAGCCAGTGATTAAGTGGGCACCAGGATGGCACCGGGCGAAGTCACCGCAGTCAGGTGAGTGGGCGCTGCTGGGCTCTGCAGTCTCTCGGACCAGGAGGCGTTGTCGGCGACCAGGATGGAGGTGCGAGCTGTCCCACGAAGGTTCTTGCTGTCGACGTCGCTGGACCCAGGATTGGGCAACAAGTCTTGGCAAATGCAAGGCCCACGCGGTGGACCTAAAATGGCATCCTAGCCGGACCAGGAGGGTCCAGGGTACTTCTCCGATGGAGGGAAGCAAGGGCCAGTCTGGAGCAACCAGACTAGCAGCAGTATTGTCGTCGGGCGTCGTTCGGAAGGCCACAAGCCAGCGGGCTAGTAGCCAAACAACGCGGTGAGCAGCAAAAAGCAGAAGGGCCCCACGCCGATCGTGGAGATGCTGGGGGGCTGCTCTTCGGTGCTGGAGCTGCTCAGGGTGGGGGCTTCTCGGACCCCAAAGCACTCACCAGGAAATTACTCGGTGGGCTTGCTGTGCAGAAGTCGTGCAGTCTTGGCGATGGCCGGTCCCTCGAGGTCTCGTCGCACCCACGGTTCTCAGCTGTGCTGTAGAGGTGGGTAGAGGTCAGAGGTGCCAGGGAAGCCGGGTCTCGTCGAGCTGGGCAGTCGGATTCCGGAGGAAGGACGTGCAGCAGACCGCAGTGTTCTTAGATGGTGCCTGCGGATGCAGGGTGACTACTCCTTAGCCACAAGGGAGAATCTTGAAGAAGAAATCGTGAAGTCCTTTCGTGGAAAGTGGTATCTTGATTCCAAAGATGATCTGATTTGGAAGGGGGCCAGTCCCTACCTTTATCTGGGAAAAGGGGGCTGGCACGCGACTAAGTCCTGCCCTAGGGGTGGGACCAGGAGGGGGGTGGTTACACCCACTTCCTTGGCGGGCTTTTCCCCAGCACAGGGTCTGGAGTGTCCCTGGAACTGGTTTAAGCCAGCCTATGCACAGTGAGCAGCGGGGTGCCACGTGCAGTCACCTTCCTCTGAAGCCCTGCCTACCTACAATACACAAAATCCTGTCTGGGACGGTGCTGGCACCGCCCCTGGCAGGAAACCCTTTGTCCTTATCTCCTGCTCTGGGAGGACTCCCAGCAGCAGGAGGGCAGACTTGTGTCTCGGTGGCAGCATCCATTTTGTGGATGCTAAGGCTCTGTCTGACTTTAACCGGGGTTAGGGGTTACATACATGTCGTGTCCCTCTAGAAGGGTGGAATGCTAACCCCGTCGCCAGAATTGGCGAGGGGTTAGTATTCCAATTCGTATGACACCTTACTCGACATGTTTTGATAAAGCGATACCAGAGTTGGCATATAACCGCGAGGATTATAATGCACTTAAGAGTATATGGTATGCGATATCATGGAAACGGCTACGGGATGGATCCCGAAAGCCGCAGACAGGCTCAGCTCATGCCAGAGCACCATCTCACACGATTCCAAGCACTCTGCCTTCAGGATTGTTAAGGCCTGCCATAGGAGTGACTGATAGGAGATCTGTGTGTCCATTTTAGGGTTAGATATAGGTATACTATATCTAAAGCAAAGGGTGAGTACACCACCTTGCCCCAGCTGTCGTGCAGCCAGTTGTGTCAGTTTAGTTAGTCAGCCCAGGGGTGGCATAATACATGCTTCAGCCCCTGGGAGACTTCTGGGTACACCTCAGCCCTGGGTACAGGGACTTGGAGAGGGCCCAGTGCCAATTCAGTACCTGAGTACAATTTGGATAGAGAGAACAGCTAGGCTGTGGGTCTGATTAGCAGGCCCACAGCCAGGGAAAGTCGTAAACCAGTGCAGCAAAAAGCAAAAATCTGGGTGATCATAGGATTGCAGACCCTACTCTCCTACACAAGTCTACCCTGAACTCTTTAGAGTCAGGGAGCTAAGCGCAATACAAAACTCTTACGAAAATACTTCAAGTTGCACGATTTACACAAATACCCGAGGGGCACGAAAAACCATATACTACAAAAGTAGAATGCGAAATACTAGCAGGTAAGTAACAAGGTCCAGAGGCTTCAGGATCACTAGAACTACACTACTGAACCTTAAGATTACAAGCAGGCGGCCTAGGGAGATCGGGTGCAGAGTGTGCACTCTCACGCGGGATGCGGGACAAAGTCTATGGATGCTAGATTTCGTAAAGTTAGTGTTATCGGATGAATCCGACTAGTTAGGCTGAAAACGAAAAAGGATCTGGACACTTAGATAGTGAACCTACGTTGGAGCACCGAAATGCTCGAGTTACCTAGCCCAGGGGCTGCGGATGCATAGGGTTCAAAAGACGTCGGGAATCCTCGTTACAGTCTATGGAGCCTGAAAGAAGAAGTTGCTGGCAGGCGACCAGTGATGAAGTTCGATGGGATCCAAGCCTGGATCGGAGTTGAAGATGACCTGAAAGCAGAGGGGACTCAGTTCTTGATCACTAGCCAGTGATCAGATGGGCACCAAGGTGGCACCGGATGAAGTCACCTCGACCAGGTGAGTGGGCGACGCTGGGCTCTGCCGTCTCTCGGACCAGGAGGCGTTGTCGGCGACCAGGATGGAGGGGCGAGCTGTCCCACGAAGGGGTCTGCTGTCGGCGCTGCTGAAACCAGGATTGGAGCAACAAGCCTTGGCAAAGGCAAGCCCACGCGGTGGACTCAAGATGGCGTCTGGAGTGGACCAGGAGGGTCCAGGGTGCTCCTCTGTTGGAGGGGAGCAAGGGCCAGTCTGGAGCAACCAGACCAGCGGTGAAATCATCGTGGTACGTCGTCAAGAGGGTCACTAGCCAACGGGCAAGTGACCGGACAACGTGGCAAGCAGCAAAGAAGCAGAAGGGCCCCACGCAGATCTCGTGGATGCTGGGAGGCTGGACTTCGGTGCTGGAGCTGCTTAGGGTTAGGGCTTCTCAAACCCTAGTGCACTTACTCGAGGGTCTCTCGGGGGTCGTGCTGGAGAAGCGTCGTGCAGGTCTTGAAGATGGCCGGTCCCACGGGTCTCGTCGCACCCACGAATCTCAGCTGTGCTGGATGATGTAGGTAGAGGTCAGAGATGGCGGGGAATCCGGGTCTCGTCGATCTGGGCAGTCTGGATCCAGAGGATGGACTTACAGCAAACCGCAAGAGCTTCGGTGGTGCCTGCTGGTGCAGGGTGGCTACTAGTTAGCCACAAGGGAGAGTCTTCAGAAGAGTCAAGAGAAACTTTCGTGGAAAGTAGTTTCAAGATTCAGAATTATCTAATTTGGGAAGGGGGCCTGCTCCTATCTTTATACTAAGAAAAGGGGCTGGCACGCGACTAAGTCCTGCCCTATGGGTGGGACTAGGAGGGGGGTGGTTACACCCCTCTCCTTTGTCCGGTCTCTCCCCAGCTCAGGGGCTGGTGTGCCCCAGGAACTGGTTTGAGCCGGCATATGCACAGTGAGCACCGGGGTGCCACTTGCAGTCACCTTCCTTTCAGCCCTGCCTACCTGGAATACACAAAATCCTGTCTGGGATGGTGCTGGTAACGCCCCTGACAGGAAACCCTTTGTCCATGCTTTCGTTGCTGGAAGGACTCCCAGCAGCAGGAGGGCAGACTTGTGTCTCGGTGGCAGCATCCATTTTGTGGAGCTGAGGCTATGTCTGACTTTAACCGGGGTTCACAGTTACATACATGTCGTGTCCGTCTAGAAGGGTGGAATGCTAACCCCGTCGCCAGAATTGGCGAGGGGTTAGTATTCCAATTCGTATGACACCTTACTCGACATGTTTTGATAAAGCTATACCAAAGTTAGCATTTAACCGCGAGGATTATAATGCACTTAAGAGTATATGGTATAGCGTTATCATGGAACAGCTATTTGGACTTGGTTCCGCAAGCTGCAAACGGGCTCAGCTCATGCCAGAGCACCATCTCACATAATTCCAAGCACCCTGCCTTCAGGATTGATAAGGCCTGCCATAGGAGTGACTGATAGGAATATATGTGTCCATTTTAGGGTTAGATATAGGAATACTATATCTAAAGCAAAGGGTGTTTACACCACCTTGCCCCAGCTGTCGTGCAGCCAGTTGTGTCTGGTTGGGTGGCCAGCCAGGGGTGGCATAATACATGCTTCAGCCCCTGGTAGGCCCTGGGTACACCTATGCCCTGTATACCTAAGGTATGCTGTACAGGGACTGATAAGGTGGCCCAGTACCAATTGGTAAAATGCACCTAAGGTACATGGTTGTAATTTAGAGAGAGAACAGCTAGGCTGTGGGTCTGATTAGCAGGCCCACAGCCAGGGAAAGTCGTAAATCAGTGAAGCAAAAAGCAAAAATCTGGGGTGGCCATGGGATTGCAGACCCCACTCTCCTACATATGGTAGGTGTGGGAACGTGGGAAAGAGATCTGGGGCATTCATTATCACATGAGACATGGATGTTTTGTTGCAAACAGACCCGTTTTATATCTGGCAGCCGCTCCGTTCCTACTTGTTGCTACCACCAGAGGAAATGGAATAGGGAGTGTTGGATTGGACCGGAGGGAGGGCGAGATGTTTACCACCTTCTAAGGCTAAAATATGTTGCAAACTAGAGTCGCCATTAACCCATAGTCTGTCTTGAATAGAGGAATCATTTACATGCATGACAATTTGGTCTCTAATAAAATCCTCTTGAAGAGATCCAAATTGACAATCAAGAGATAATGTTCTAAGGGCGGCTACATGATCATCAACACACTCATTAGTCTCTTGTTTTCTATGAAAGAACTTGTATCTAACAATACCAATACAAGCTTTAGGAGAGAAATGCCTGTCAAAGTCAGCAATGGCACAATCAAAAACATTGGAATCCCCATCACCACCAATAGCTTTTGACATTTGATTAAATGCTTTTAGACCCTTAGGACCAATGCAATGTAAAAAAAAATTTGCTTTTTTTGTTCAGGAAACCTTTTTCCTTGGTCGTTTAATGTCTCAATGTAGTTTAAGAAGAATGGTATCCATTTCACCAACTTCATACATGGAATTCCACCAGCAGGCCAGAATGATTTAGGAGGATTCGAGGCGTAATTCTGTCCACTCATGTTGTAGAAATGGAAGAAAAGAAATTAAAGAAAACAAAGCACAGTACACAGAACTTGAAGTGACTTTTTCCCGCCTGTGCCAAAAATAGGATGAGTCAAATGTATTGGTTCACCACGTGTAGTATAAAATATGTGCAAGTAATGAGGCAGAAATCAGGAGTAGCGTCTTAACGTAGGTTGCAGTAGAATGAGTACAAGTAGAACTTACCCCAAATTGAAAGAATAAAAAACGGGGTGTTGAAACATGAAAACAATAAAAAAAATTGCTTCTGCAAACTCCCACTGACCGTAATAGATGCTCTAAATCGGCAAATCGCATCTGCAAATTTCCACTGAAAGAAAGAAATGCTTGAAGAATATCGATCTCCGTGTGAGCAAATACTGTACGTATGAAATAAGTAAAAAAAAAAATAATGGCGTCGTGTGAAACGTCATTAGAACGTAGCATGACACGTCATAGCAAAGCGGGAATGCTCACCATGAAACAACATGGAGCAACGTTGGTCGTAAACAAAGTTCCGACGTGGAGCATAAGACAAGGTACTCCAACGGTGATGGTAACCAAGTTACTACGTTACCAATTCCGCCGTCTGACATTCGACACAGCTGCGAATGAAGGAGCAGAGTGCGCTGGTCACATCGTAGGACAATGGCGATGGCAACGGTTATCACTCAGAGCCGCAACATTGATGGAAATTCACCATCCAACATAACAAAATGCCAGGAGGATGCGGAGGTCACTGTTAAAAACAGCGTTGAATAAGCAGGATCTGCATGAGGAAATGAAATTAGAACGAATACGATCCAGGGAATAGAAGGTCCTCAGGATTGCGAAGCCCGTCGGCGGTAGTGTGTCATCTTGTCGACAAAATTGTAAAGTATCCAGGACACAGTGAGTTGAAGAAAAAGTACTTTATGTTCGAGGCAAACGAGCTGCAGATTCTACACTTTGCATTAGATCTCCACCTTATGTTGGGCTCGGTTGATTGCATGTTGTTGTCGTCTTGGAAGAAGTCTTTGTAGTCACGAGATAGGTGACTCCTTCCTTGGACGATAGTGCGCATGGGCATCGGCTCCATCCTTAGATTGTTTTTTTCCGCCACTGGGTTCGGATGAAACTTTTCCGCTCCGGTTCAAAATCTACTTTTCAAGTACTTCGACGCGTAAAAATTTCTTCAAACTTCACCAAACAACTTTCGATACCAATAAACATTGACTAGACTTTGTCAGCTCGATTACGGTCGTTGACGCGGGCCGTTAGGCCTACCCACGCCGTGAGGCCTACACCTCATGGAAAGGACGCCATTCAAAAGATGCCCCGAGTGTGGAGCAAAATTTCCACACAGTGACCATCAGAAGGTCTTTAACCTGTGCTTATCGCCAGACCACGATGAATCCAGCTGCACAGCCTGTGCATCCTTTCGATCAAAAAAGACCATTAGGGATCGGAGGGCCCGTAGACGCGACATGCAGAGATCAGCGCCGGAACCAGTCGATATCTTTGACAAAGGTCCATGTGTCCCGGAGGAAGATTCCGATGATCTCCAGATCATATCCGAGGCAGATGACTCCGATGACTCCATACCTTCGGGTCAACGTGTGAGTACCACTGCCCTTACCCCAGCCCAAACACCAAAATCGAAGGCAAAGGTCAACACTCCGCCTGCGGGGCCCAGTCGAGACAGAAAAAACACTTCGAAAGTCCCGCCATCGAGCCCGGCTCCGAACAAAATAATGAAGCCTTCCAGTAGCTCCATACCGAGCAAACCGCATGTGCCGATACCACCTGCTCCCTCGGCACCGAAACAAAAAGAAGTCCCTGTTCCGAAAGACACTCCGAAACCGTCGACTCCGAGAGACAAAGTGGCTCCGAAAACAACAAAGCCTATTTCCGATGCCCCGAAAACAGCTTCCACTCCGAAGCCGATACCCTCGATGCTGAAACAAGAAAGCCTGCTTCCGATCCTTCCAAGTCCACAAAACAGGCTTCGGCTCCAAACATAATACCTTTGATGCCGAAATCTACGCCAAATGACTCAACATCGGCTCCTAAGGCTAAAGACAAGCAACAAACAGGTGTGGAACCGAAAAGATCGGCGCCGAAGGCTGTGTCTCAAGAAGAGGAGCTTTTCCAACCAGATGCTTTACAAAAAAGGATCTAAATTGATCCAGAAACAGGACATGTTTCCACCACTCCACACAGGAAGAGGAAGTTAGATATAGCACCTATACCTCCAGTGCCTGTCAAGAAGAAGGACTCTGCCACATCTCCTATGCACCCTTCTTCTCCTGTATCTCCTTACATGCTCTTCCTTTAAACATTTCACCTCAAAATTCTCCTCCTCATTCTCCACAACCTACACCTCCTCAGGATATTGATGATGATGAGTATAGCATGGGGGGAGGGAGAGACCCAGATGACACTTTCCCCTCCCCAACAGGTTCACCAGACTGGGAGTATCCAAACCCACAGGATGTACCAGATATTCCTGACCCACATATATATCCATCTAAACCTTCTCCTCCAGAAGACAATATTGGGTTTGGACACTTAATTAATAGGGCTGCCATCTATCACAATGTGTCACCATGCATTCAGATGAGGCAGAGGAAGATTTTTTACTAGAAACCTTTGAACACACTCTATAATAATCTGTGCAAATACTGCCAATGATTAAAGGAGTCATTAAACATGCACCAGACGTGTTTAAAGATCATGTAAGAGCTAGAATCATAAATCCAAGGATAGAGAAAGTACAGAGCAGCTCCTGGGGATCCTGCCTACATTAAAGGACAGCTACCCTTAAACTCCCTAGTAGTTTCAAGCGCTAGGAAAAGAGCAAATTCCCAAACATCAGGGGAAGCACCACCTCCTGATAAAGAATCAAAGATCATAGATGCTTCAGGAAAAAGAATAGCTGCCCAAGCTAGCAATATATGGTGCATTGCTAACACACAAGCCCTCCACGCAAGATCTGATAGGGCTCACTATGATCAGCTAGAGAAGCTCTTACAACATCTACCTGACCAATATAAGGCACAAGCAGATGACCTCATACAAGAGGGTAAGCTTATATCAAATGCCTCCATTAAATGTGCACTAGATGTAGCAGACACCGCATCCAGAGCAATAAACACCAGTGTCCTCCTTAGACGTCACGCGTGGCTACGCATTTCAGGATTTAAGCAAGCGGTGCAAACTACTATCTTAAATCAACCATTCAACCAACAACAATTGTTTGGTCCAGAGGTGGACACAGCACTTGAAAAAATGAAGAAAGACACTGAGACAGCCAAGTCTATGGGAGCTCTGCAGTCCACCCAAACAAGAGGCTCCTTTCGTCGCTCCTTCTACAGAGGAGGCTCCGAACAAGCCGGAGCAGACAATTCAACTTATTTTAAGACTTATACACAAACATCCTCTAATAAAGGATACTTTAGAGGGGGCTACAGAGGCAACAACAAAGGGAAGAGGTCGAGGAAATAACAATAATCAAACCTCCCAACACAAAACAGTGACTTCCTTTTGCTCCCCCAACAGCATTCCACTCCTGTAGGGGGCAGACTAACACAGTTCCTACCTGTCTGGAATTCCATCACAACAGACAAATGGGTAAGACAAATTATCCAGTATGGTTACTGCCTAGAGCTTACAGCTACACCTCCACATATACCACCCAGACAGCGTCCAATGTCCACAGAACATCTAACGCTGCTCCAACAAGAGGTTCTCTCATTGCTGCAAAAAGCTGCAATAGAGATAGTTCCATTAAAACATCAAGGAACAGGGGTTTACTCACTCTATTTCCTAATACCCCAAAAGGACGGAACACTAAGACCAATTCTAGACCTAAGGCCTCTCAATCTGTATATACACTCAGATCATTTTCACATGATCACTTTACAACAAGTGCTCCCATTGTTGCAACAAGGCGATTTCCTAACCACACTAGACCTCAAGGACTCCTACTTCCACATTCCCATACATCCTTCTCACAGGAAGTATCTCTGATTTGTACTAGAAGGACAACACTATCAGTTCAAAGTCTTTCCATTCGGGGTCACAACTGCACCACGAGTGTTAACAAAGTGCCTAGCAGTAGTAGCAGCACATCTCAGAAGACAACATATCCACATCTTCCCATACTTAGACGATTGGCTTATAAAAGCCAAGTCATTCAATCAGTGTTTCCAACACACATCTCAAACAATTCAAACACTGCACGACTTGGGGTTAACAATCAACTACACCAAGTCACATCTCCAGCCCTCTCATGTACATCAATATCTAGGGGCTACCATAAACACCAATACAGCTCTAGCTTATCCCAGTCCAGCCAGGATACAGAGCATTCAAGCCTTAGTTACAAGGTTTCAAAACCAACACTCTCTCCCAGCCAGAGTGTTCATGCAATTAATAGGCATGATGGCATCTTGCATTTTTATTGTACCATATGCAAGACGGCAAATGCGCCCATTGCAGGAATGTCTATCACATCAGTGGAATCAGGCACAAGGACAACTAACAGACCTGGTGTTGGTGGACAACCGCACACATCGCTCTCTGCAGTGGTGGAACACCAAAAACTTGTCCAAAGGGCGGCCGTTCCTCGAGCCAGTTCCACAGATAGTACTGACAACAGACGCATCCCTGACAGGATGGGGAGCACATCTGCTCCACCACACAACTCAGGAAAGATGAACCGCTCCACAAAAGGTGCTTCACATCAATCACCTAGGGTTGCTAGCAATTTTCCTAGCACTGAAGTCCTTCCAAGTGCACATACAGAACAAAGCTGTCTTAATCCGGACGGACAACATGACAGCCGTGTACTACATACAAAAACAAGGAGGCACACATTCCCTGCAACTGTCCCAGCTCGCACAAAACATTTGGAGATGGGCCATTCCACAAAACATAGATCTGCTCGCAGAACACCTTCCAGGAGTTCACAATCAGATAGCCGATCTGTTAAGTTGACAGACACACAGTTTCACGAATGGGAACTACATCTGCAAGTTCTTCAACCATTCTTTTACAAGTGGGGTCATCCAGACATAGACATGTTTGCCATACACGAAAATGCAAAATGCCCAACCTTCGCCGCCAGGTTTCCGCACCCATTGTCCAAGGGCAATGCGATATGGATGAACTGGTCAGGCAGATTTGAGTACGCTTTTCCGCCAATCCCACTAATACCACTAGTGGTACGCAAGCTCGGACAACAGCCTCTCAAACTGATCTTAGTAGCTCCCACATGGGCACGTCAACCGTGGTTCACCACACTGCTAGAACTCCAAAAACTGTCTCTAACACCATCCATGCTAACGCAGAACCATGGAGACATCAGGCATCCAGATCCAAGTCAACTGAATCTGGCAATCTGGCTCCTGAAGTCTTAGACTTTGGTTACCTTAACCTGCCACCAGACTGTATGAATATCAATAAAGAAGCCAGAAGACCTACTACTAGAACTTGCTATGCTGCTAAATGGAAAAGATTTGCCATTTACTGCACTAATAATCAAATTGATCCTTTAGATGCTTCCATCCAAAATATTATCTGTTACCTTCTCCATTTACAGAGATGTAATCTAGCATATTCATCTATACGCTTACATCTTGCAGCCTTTGCTGCATATCTACAAAACAAACAACATATGTCGTTGTTTAGAGTACCAGCAATAAAAGCTTTTATGGAAGGATTACAAATAATTATTCCTCCTAGGTTACCACCCTCTCCAGAGTGGAACCTAAACATTGTTCTTACCAGGCTCATGGGACCCCCTTTTGAACCTTTACACAAATGTGAACTGCAATTTCTCACATGGAAAACAGCTTTCCTCATTGCTATTACCTCTCTTAGAAGAGTTAGTGAGATTCAAACTTTCACTATACAAGAACCATTCATACAATTACACCGTAACAAAGTGGTTCTAAGGACTAATCCTAAATTCCTTCCTAAAGTAATTACTCCTTTTCATCTAAACCAATCTGTAGAGTTACCAGTGTTTTTTTCAAAACCCTGACTCTGTAGCAGAGTGTGCTCTACACACACTAGATGTCAAAAGAGCTCTTCTCTATTACATCGATAGGACAAAATCCTTTTGCTAAACAAAGCAACTATTTGTAGCTTTCTCTCCACCACATAAAGGCAACCACATTTCCAAATCAGGAATTGCAAGGTGGATTGTTAAATGTATACAAATATGCTATCACAAGGCAAAACGCACATTAACAGTTCCTCCTAGAGCGCACTTCACACGCAAACTAGGAGCCTCTATGGCTTTCTTAGGGATAATTCCCCTAGAAGACATCTGCAAGGCAGCAACATGGTCTACAACACACACCTTCACTAAACACTATTGTGTTGATGTGCGAGCGAAGCGGCAGTAGGCCAAGCTGTCCTCAAAACTCTCTTTCAAACTACTGCAACGGATACAGGTGACCACCGCTAGGGGAGACACTGCTGCACAATTGATGCAAAGTGTAGAATCTGCAGCTCATATGCCTCGAACGGAAAATGCTACTTACCAGTATGCATCTGTTTTTGGCATGTAGAGCTGCAGATTTCTACACGCCCTCCCGCCTCCCCTGGACCTGTATCTGTTCCAGTTTTATCCTAATTAGATATACACTCATGGACATCCCTTCTTTCTTTCTACTAACTCCATCATTTCCAATCATGGCGAAAAACAATCGAAGGATGGAGCCGATGCCCATGCGCACTATCGTCCACTATCTCGTGACTACAAAGACCTCTTCCAAGATGACAACAACATGCAATCATCCAAGCCCAACACCAGGTGGTGATCTAATGCAAAGTGTAGAACTCTGCAGCTCTACATGCCAAGAACAGATGCATACTGGTAAGTAGCATTTTCCTTCCAGGAAATACACCACCCACAAACAGAACAGTGTTACAGCAGAAAATCAGGCAGCAACTGTCATGGGCAGGCTAGCATTCCAAACAGGAATGTAGAATGCACGCATGACAGCTGCCACGAGAAAAAGAACACAGAACCCCCAACACTACACAGAGCATTTAACAATGATGAGCAATTATCTTGTGGCTCTACTATGCAGGATTCTTAAGGAGACTTGCGAATCTAATATCAATGGGTAGATTATTTCAAGATGCGGAACACGCCACTCGTAAACATGTTCACGGCACTAAAAACAAACAATGCCAAAGCTACGCCTCTGGTACCCATTACTGCAGTTTATAGGGATTGCCTTCTTCATAGATTGTTCGGGGATATTTGCTTATGTTTTTTCACCCACTTGTGCTCATTCAGTGTGTTGTACACAAATGAGATGGCCATCAATGACCATCATTCTCATTTCAACACGAGTGAGACAAATAAGGTTCTCTGTTAATGGAAATGTCACTTTAATCATTTTAGAGGCAGCTGCCTTTATCTGACTTTGTGAGATAGCAGAGAGGCCTGGTGCTTCTTCAGTCCAGAATATCCCCACCAAGGGATTTTTCTCTTGAAATCTTAAACTTTTGGTATCTGAAAAATATATGTACATTCTAAACGAAGATAGATCTCCTACCACTAGAGAATGTAAAACTCTGTTGAAATGCTTCTTTGATTATTGCATATCTGCTAATGTCTATACATATTAGCTATCAGTCTACGGTATTAAGTAACACTTCAACATTCTGGCCTTGCATGCACTTCTGTTAGGATTTCTTGGCTGTGGCTGACAGTGACAGTTACTTGACAAAATTACCAATTTTCTGTTTTCAGAATACCTGTCTTTAAGGCATTCTTAGAAGGAATAAAGAAGTGTGCATCTCCAACAAATCTATAAAAGCTTTATGAGATATTAGTATTGTACTTCTAGCCGCAGATTCCTTGTCTTTAAAACAGTGGTGTTAACCTTTTGACTTCTGAGGACCCCACTTAATCATGACTGGAACTTGAGTCATTACTGGAACCTGGAGACCCCGGCCTAAGTATTCTCAATGATTTGAATGGCAAAACAATACACCAAAAATGCAGAAACAAGCATTCTTCAAACACATACATAAATTAACTATTTTATTTAATTGACAAACAAATATTTGAAAAATCAAGATGTTATTTTTAATTAGAAGGTTGGAGTGTTTCCGAATTCAATTGCAGCCACTCATCGTTCAGTGTATTCTGTTGTTTGCACTTGCACTGCTCCCATAAATCAGGTGGAGAATGCTATCTCAATTTTTAGCCTCTAGTTTTAAAATCCTTCTCATTTACAGATCGTTTTAACATTTTCAGTTGTACATTTTGTTACGACTTTTATATACAGTGTATTAATCTGTTGATATTATTTAATTTTCTAAGCAGCTGCTGACATCCTGGGTAGGCTTTGCGGACCCCCGGGTTCCCTGGACCACAAGTTAAGAACCACTTCCTTAGAATATTGCCCCGGCATCAGACTGGATCTGCATGCTTTCAAGATTTATACTTGCGCGCCAGTGGGGGTGTTTGGGTAGGCGGCGTCCGTACCAAAATTACGTACACAGTGCTTATATACACACCATCCCTGTGAGTTTACGTCTGTTATTTCCTTTCCAGGCCAGATAGTGTTGATCCGTGAAGAACTATCGTCGGTTGCTCTTTGACTGTTTTTTATGAAGTTTTTGTTGAACTTTTTTCAAGGGATTTCTCTTCTGGTATGATAGGATATCTCCAACGTAACCTACTGGTTTCAAACCATGTGTTGCCTGTCACAGGCAGATGTCGCACAGACCCACACTTGCTTTGCCTATTGTGCTTGGAGAGGGACCATGACTCCAAGACGTTCAAGGATTGCCATGCCATACACCCAAAGGCTCTGAGAGAGCGTTCCCTCAAGCTCCTCGCCACCCGATGTTGAACGACTTCACAACGCTCTAGAACCCATACGCACGGAAAGTCCAGGGACCACTCAAAGAGCCACACTCTGCAGTAGTTGTGTCGTTCAAAGTAATCAAGTAAGTCCTTCTGCAGGAAAAAAACAAAAAGTCAAAGAGATCTTTCACTTTGCCGCAACTGTCTAAGTTTTCGGACGAAGCACGGGAGCATCAGCACTCCAGGTCACTTGCTTCGGCAGAGCCTGAGTCAGGGTCCGCTCTGCTCTTTCCTGACTTTCAGAGCGACCCTAGCTCAGCTGAAAGAATTTTGAGGCCATGCACTTCATATTTGGGCGGCCACGGGATGGTGAGGAACCTCCACTGGATCATCACTGCCAGATTCACCCTCGGTGACAGCCGAGCCCCAGTATCTGTAGCGGATCTGTAGCAGAGCTGCCTGCAAGACAAAGGCCTTCCTCTTTGTCCTCTCCAGGGCTGATGCCCCGCAGTGGAGCAATCCCCATTGTCATTACTCACTCCTACAGGGGACTAGACTGCCGTTGTCCGACGCTGGCTCTGGCCTGACTGGGACCATGCCATCTGGGTTAGAGCCTGTGCCTTTTTAGGTCGAGCGTAGCGAACCGACCTCGTGTATACTTTAGTATACTTTTAGTATTTGTATATGGGGGGGTGCACGCGCTGGGACTGGGGGGGTGCACGCGCTTTCCGTCGTGGCTCTCGGATTTGACCTCGTGAGCGCGCATGTGGCTCTTAGGTTTCGTTTTCCTAAGCGCATGTCAGAGTCGCGCTCACGAGGTCAAATCCGAGACGCCGAGCCTCGGTAATGCCAGCATGAACGTGTGCCGGGTGCGGGAGCCGAGGGGTGCCGAGGACAGCAGACCCAGGTACACAACACTTCAGGGACGGGCAGCGGGAGCGGGTTGAGCTTCTACCGTCATCCAGGACGAAGTTTGAAACAGGCGAACTGTCTTGTTAGTAGCTTGTTTTAGTTTTTTGTTCTTAACACTCAATTCTTCTCGCTCGGTGTCTTCACGCCTTCAGTGATGGGGAGTTCACTGGGAAGAGACCTGGAGTTAAATAAGGCGTCCTTTGTGGACAGCGCCGGCTCTCCGCAGATGAGACCCCCGCCCCCTCCTTCTTGTGTGTACAATTGCGCCGTCCTCTGGACAAAAAACATTCCAGGGCATTCCTAGACAAAGGGACGTGTCAGCTTACGCCACCCTTTCAAATGCCACTTTATTTTGGGTCATAATTCTCCGTTTTTGCTCTGCTCCTGTATTTTTTCCGCCCTATCATCATCTTTATTGATGAGGGGGTCAAGAATACAGTCGCGTTTAGCTTCATTAAACCGCGCTGTCCAGTAGAGCAGCTTCCGGGCGCTTCGTGAGAGTGTTTTCAGTCAGTGGGGCGTCTGTGGCGTCGCTGGAGTTTTCTGCCCGAGCACTGAGTGGCGTTAAGGTCTGTCCTGGACCACGTGCGCAGGGAGCACGGAGGGGCTTTACTTTCAGGGAGGGGGCGGGGCAGAGCGAAGGTAAACATTCACCAGCAGACGGTGCCAACTGGCAGGACACTAGGCGCTTTGCGTTTACTGCCTCGTGCATGAGCGGCACTTCAGACCAGTGTCCCCGCAGCATGAGTACACACCCACGTGAAGCGAGCACAGGCAGGCGCGCCTAGTACTCAGGTGAAAGTGCTTGTACTTTCCCACGTGCTCCTCAGCTGTTTGTGAGTAGGGCGATTGCAGCCCAGGAGCCCGTCTGAATGCATAAGCGATTGAGCATCTTTTTTTAAAACTCTAGGTGTGCATTAACTCTAATACACAAGCATCACGTGCCTTTGATCTCCACAGACCCAAGGGAGTCTGTTAGATTTACTGATTCGGTCTCAGCACGGGCCAAAACCGTGCCATAGGATGAATAGTGCTCTCTAGCTGCCAGATGGCCCCTCGTCAGGCGTGACACCGTGAGCGAGTACTGGCTTTTCAACCAGCTTCCCTTTCTAATGCTTTGTTTTTCCAGCGTATTACAACTTTGTTAAACGTGGAACTACACGTCCCAGAATGCAAGGGCAGTGGCTAAACACCCAGGTGTGCCTAAACATGCCACGGCTGACGTGGGTCCACTTTGTGGCTACCGCACATATCCGCTGCAAATGCGTATTCTCGTGCAGAGACCTAGTGGAGGGGGGCGGGAGGGAGGGGGACGTTTTGTTCCTGGTTTCCACAATTACTCTAAGCTCATAAACTATTGTCGCAGAAGAGCAATATTCTTACAGTGAGATTAACTTTTTATGTTTTCATATGGCATTTGTAAAAGCAGACTTTCAAGAAGGATCGGCTCTGCCTCGTGTGTTGGTTCAGAAAAGCAATTACTTGAAGTTTAGAATATATCGAGATCTATAGCTCACTAAATCTGTGCTTTAAGCGCCATGTCTTGCACCGCCCTGGGCATCTAGTTAACACCAGTGCATCCTTATACCGAGCCAGGTATGCCACGATTGAAGTGATGGCTATGAATGACACATTATACACATCTGAGAGATTCATATTTGAAGAGATGGGTGATAATTGTATCAAATGTATACATTTGGTGGAATCTTTGTTTGTATTAATATTTGACTATGTATGTGCTTTTTAGGTACTTAGTTTTAATAGCCGGCCACTATGAAGCTGAAGAGATAATCTCTTCCACCACAACAGCCAACATTACAGGCCTGGGGAGTTCAGCTAGCCTTACTTGGATACTTTGCATCTTGATAGTGGTAGTTTTACTTTTGAATGAGGCACTACAAGTCCCAGAAGGCAATTTAAAAGATGTGCTCTAGCTGTGGTACTATGAAATGGGGCAGCCACTGCTCCCTTTGTAGTCTTGTTGGCCTTTGTCAGAGATGCAACACTATCACCAGAGGACCTGTTATTTCCATTTGTATTCTGGAAAGTGTCGGCTGTATTCATAGTTGTGAACCACAAACTGGAATCCAACCGCCCCCCCACCCCCCAACTCCCAATCACCTCCAGAGCAGGCAGTCCGCACGTGGGGGGCCTTTCACAAGACAGTCCCAGCCCCCTGCCGCCGCCACTCACCAGGTCCCTGGCTTGTCGAGCACCGCAACCCCAATCACGCAGCCTCGAGGGTATGTGCCAGGCCTCATGCCACTGTCGCCCCAGGCCTCCCGCTGCCCAAAAACGGCAGCCGGCACCACAGCAGCACCGCAGGAGAGTCGGGGTGAAGCCTCAAATTGCTCCCGCCATCTCCAGCACCCAATCAGGCAGGGCAGCTTAGCGTCAGCATGCAGGGATGACTGGCAACGGCTGCAGATGCAGAGGTCCAGCCGGGCGGGGTGAGGACGGCACGGCGGGCGTCTCTCCAGGGGGTCCACAATCCGACACCAGTCGCCGCAGCTTTGGGGGTCACCTCCACCAGGACAAAAGGCCAGAAGCGACCACAGCAGGCTCGGGACGCGGAATGCAGGGGTCCTAGTTCAGCACACGGAGGCCGACATGTTGCAAGAAGGCACCCGGCAGGCAGGCCGGGCGTGGTGAAAAACACCAGATCGCCGGGCTCCCCACGGCCAGGATAAAAGCCAGGGGTGCAGCAAAGCAGCGGCAGCAGGAGTCAGGGCAGGATGGGTCCTGAAACGAGTGGATTGCTAAAGTTATCGTACCCCCTTAATTGAAGTTACACCACCCATAGAATAAGATATAGCCTATAAACTTCAGGAAAGTAACCTGTAGGTATCCCAGACGTTTACTTCCATCACACCTATTAATTCTATATGGGTTACCACACTCCTCTGCCAGAGGCTCGAATTAGCTAACTCGTAAACCCTGTTGGACAGGCTCCCACCCAGAATATAGTCACTTAATCCTATCCAGCTGCACCGGACACACCATCTTCACATCATTCACCCTCCTAACTGTGCATTACATAAGTGGTGAGCAGCAACATCAGACACTATCACACTCTCAGTGTCGGACTGTTCTGTAGGTCAACATGGCAAAGCTTAATGGGCTGGTCTGACTGGTTGGTGTGTAGGCCAGACAAAAAAATACACTGAACATAATTTCACAAAAGTTCTTTAGAAAAGTATAAGCTATTGCCATTATAAATTACAATAACTTCTATTTAAGTATTAGTTATTTAAAAAAAATTAAACTCCATTGTTATTTGTAATATCAATACATCTAAGTCATGTAAATACAAAACATATTGCATTACAAATGCTATAGGTATCACATTTGCGAAAGTTAAAACTATTGGCATTGTAAATGGCTATTAATTTAGCTATTTAAAAAAAAAAACATATATAAAAACTTTGCCATTTACAATACCAATAGCTCAAACTTTCCTAATGCGAGACCTATTGCATTGCAAATGCTTGTTAATTTGACAGGCTGGAGAGGGAGACAAATGGGTGGGATCTGAGGACTGGAATGGATACCAGCATCCCCTAGACGATACTGAGGACAACTGGTATGAGGAACTAGCAGAGACCATTTAGTTAGACACCTCACCGGACACTGGCTTGGTCTCTCCCCCCTACAGTGGCTATGGAGGAAGGTGCCTCATTCGCTATGGTGGCTGAGGTCTTGAACCTTTAGTTGCCCTTTGTGGCAGTCGAGATTAACATATTGAGAGAGGTGCTTCAACTAGGAATCTCTCAATCTGAACCCTTATTTCCCTTTAATGAAACTCTTACCATAGTCCTACTCTGGGCCTGGTCCGAGCCCTGCAGAGTGGCTCCTGTGCATAAGATAATAGCCTGCAACCATCACCATGCTCCTGGCTACTCCAGGTTCCTTACCCAGCACCCCACCCCAGAGAGCTCGGTGGTCTAAGCTTCCACCTGTAGTTTCAGCCCTGGTGCGATTCCCAGCACACCACTAGATTTGGAGCTGCAACCTCAAAGCCTCTTTAGTTTGCCTTCATATCATCATAGGCACCTGGCTGGTGGCAGGATTAGGTACCAGGTTGGTGGCAGAATTCTGCACTGCTTGAGGGAAATAACTTCAGACAAATGGGTGCTTCAGATTGTCCAGAGAGGCTACCCCTACTTTTCAAACAAAAACTACCACCTTTACCACTGTACCCTGATCGGCTGATGGAAGGAACCTTTCCCTCTTGTGACAGGAAGTACAAGCTCTTTTGGCCAAAGGAGCCATTGAGAGGGTACTAACAGCAGAAGTAGGCCATGGTTGCTATTCTTTCTATTTTGTGGTGCAAAGGAGGATGGAGGCCTCCTTGCTATCCTAGACCTTCGCCCTCTCAACGACCTCCCGAACAAGGAGTAATTTGAGACGGTCACCTTGGCTCAGGTGCTGTCTGCCCTCGACCCTGGAGACTATATGGTAGCGCTGGACGTACGGTATGCCTTCTTCCATATCCCTGTCCTGCCTGTCCAAAGGCGTTACCTGCGTTTCACGTTGGGCCAAGAGCATTATAAGTACACCGTGCTCTTTTTAGCTGTAGCAGCGCCCCTCGATGTTCATCAAGGTGATGGCGATAGTTGCAGCACATCTGTGGAGGTCGGGACTTTCAGGCTTCCCCTACCTCTACAGCTGTTAAGGTGGGCTAGCCCCATGCTGTCTTCTCCCACCTCCAGACTATGGCGGACCTCCTACACTTGCTAGGGTTCACTAATAACGTGCTGAAGTCACACCTGACTCCCTCTCAGGCGCTCCTTTTCATCAGAGCTGTTCAGGATACAGTGCAGTTTTGGGCATATCCTCTTGAACAGCAAATGCAGGATATCCAAGTTATGATTTTGATATTTCAGGCTCTGTTCTAGATGTCGGGGAGACTGACTCTGAGGCTGCTGGGTCTCATGGCCTCCTGCATCCTGGTGAAGAATGCCCTTTGGCATATGTGGTCTCTGCGGTGGGATCTGAAGTCCCAGTGAGCCCAGCATACAGTGAATCTCTCTAACCTGGTCCAGATATCGGAGGGAACTGTAAAAGATCTGCAGTTGTGGCTTATGGACTGTGGCGGGGTCAGTGACAGAATCCTCTCCCTTCCCCACTTAGAGCTCACAGTAAAGGCAGTTGCATCACTTCTGTGTGGGGCGTCCATGTGGAAGATGTGGAGATCAGAGGACTCTGGACTCCGGCGAAATCTCAGCTTCACATCAGCGTTTTGGAAGTGATTCGCTTGGCATTGAAAGCCTTTCTTCTGTCATTCTAGGGAAAGCTAGTTCAGGTGTTCACAGACCACACAATTGCCATGTGGTATTGTAACAAGCAGGGCGGGATGGGGTTGTGTTCCATATGCCAGGCGGCCCTGCTTCTCTGGACATGACTGGAAGTCTGGTCATTTTCCTAATGTTTCAGCATCTGGCGGGCTCACTGAACTCTAGAGCAGACAAACTCAGCCGTCGATGACTAACGGATCACGAGTGGCATCTCTATCCGGAGGTGGTGCAAAGTCTCTTCACAGATTTGTGGAGAACCGTGGTTAGATCTATTCGCCACTGCCAGGAATACACAATGTCTGCACTTATACGCACTGAAGAGATTCCAAGTCGGAGACACATGTATTCTTGAGTACCACTCCTTCCCAGAGTTCTCAAGAAGATCCGGAACGACTGAGCACAAGCTTTCTTGGTGGCTTTGGGCAAGGTATCCCTAACTCCTGAGCATGAACAATCTGTCCTCCAATCAGACTACGCCCTTGGGAGGATTTTCTATCGCAGCAACAGGGCAGGGTCCTGCACCCTAACCTGCGTACTCTCTATCTACATGCGTGGAGATTGAGCAGCAACAGTTACGTTTTTTTTTTTTTTTTTTTTTTTTTTTGTAAAAACCTTTATTTGCAAGAAATAAAATACAGAGATATGCCTACAACCCATTGGGCCGGCTAGTGCAATACCGCAAATCAACAGTGTGATACACAGCTCATCAGCCGACAACCAGGGGTCCGGCAGCCATAGTAGTTAAAATCGGTAAGTTCCAGAATGACAGGATATAGAAAGGTTTCATTTTTATAACATCTAAACGAAAAAAACAATGAAGAAAGAAAACAAGGCTATATTCCAGTTATTATATCCGTTCCAGATGGTGCGGGGAGAAGCAGTCAGATAACAATATGAAAAACAGGAGATTCTTCAGGAGATGAGAAAAAAAGGGGGGGGGGCAGAACGGGGACCCAGAGCCAATGATCTATCGGTGATACAGTACAGGAAGGAGCCAAAACGTACAGTCAAGGGGAACAAGGAATATCAGGGGGATCAATGAAAGGGGGTTCACATATATCCCCTCGGAATGCGTTCCACTGGTTCCATATCCTACCCCATTTTTTGGGCCTGCCACGGGATATATATAAACGATCTTCTCCCTGAACATGCACCAGTCCATATTGTCTTCCCACCCGGAGACCGATGGAGCCCTCTGAGACCCCCACAATTGTGCAATGTCCCTCTTCGCAACCACGTTCCCCAGTGTCACCCACTGAGTCTGGGCAACATTACAATCATTCGGTTCCCATACATTCAATAGACAGCGCCTGGCTTCAGGTAGCAGCTGAACATTCGTGACTTCACTCATCATCTCATGTATTCCCTTCCAAAAGGAAACAACCACCGGACACTCCCATACAATATGGAGGAAAGGAGCAAGTATACCACATCCCCGCCGACACAGTCCATCCTCAGAGAAACCCATATGCATCAATCGGGGACCCGTGACATAGACACGGTGCAGAATTTTCAGCTGAATCAGTCGCAGACGCGCCGGAATCGCGACCTCCCTAGGAGAGGATATCGCGGCCTGCCAATCTTCATCATCCAGTTCCAGCCCATCGGTAGTCCAGGCACTACGCAAGTGAACAAGCAAGTCCGATCGAGTATTGACAAGTTTCTTATAAATAAGAGAGATAGTGCTGTCCGGAACATGTCCGTCCAGCACCCTATCCTCCAGGGGGGAGCTCTCCGGGATGTCAGAACCGGCCGGAAAAACCGACCCAATGGCATGGCGGACCTGGAGATATCGAAAAGATTCCGAATCCTTCAAACCATACTCCTGCTGTAGTTCAGCAAAGGTCTTAACTCTATCTTTGACCCAGAGGTCATCCACCTTACTGATCCCGATGAGGTCCCACTTATCAAACCCTTTTGAAGTCCATAGTTCACCCAGCCTCTCCGCAGCAAATAAAGGGGTCGCTCTGGTAAGCCTATCCGTCCACCCAGTAGCCGCGGTCGCGCTGCCCCATACTCGCACCGCCACTGCCGTGGGACCCGTCAAGGTCTTCCTAGCACCTCTAGAATAGAACGCCCTGTAGTAGTCCCCCCCGGGTAAGAGCCATCGGTCCATTTCAAAAGCAGGATTCGGAACTGGACCGTACATAGCATGGTTCACAGCACTCAATTGAGACGCCCAGTAATATCGTCTAATATCGGGTAATGCGATGCCCCCGTCATACCAGGGTAGCGTGAGTTTAGCCAATGCAATACGGGGTCGACCAGCCCACACCAGTTTCCTCTGGAGGCACTCAATTTCGCGAAAGTAGCTAGCCGGCACCAGATCGAGTGTGTTTTGTACGGCATACAAGAACCGGGGAAGGGACATCATTTTAAACAATGCCGCCCGTCCCAAGGGGGATAAGGGCAGAGTACACCATGCCGCGACGTCCGACCGAAGCCGAGCGAGCGGAGGCAACAAATTCTGATCATAACGCAGCACAGGGTCAAGCGAAATATAAATCCCCAAATACTTAAAGCCATCAGTGCGAACCGGGATCGGACATACTCGGGGCAAAGAAAGAGGGTCATTGGTGAGCGGAAAGATACAGGATTTGGACCAGTTGATAACCAACCCGGAGTTACGGCCGAAGGAGCGCAGAACATCAATGAGAACTCCCAGTGACTTACGGGGGGACGTCAGATACAGCAGGATGTCATCGGCATATAGTGAGACACGGTCTTCAAAATCTGGAGACCACCGAATACCCCTTAGGGAGGGTTCCCATCGGAGCCAGGCGGCCAGCGGTTCAAGCGCAAGCGCAAACAACAGCGGCGACAAAGGACATCCCTGCCTCGTGCCCCGCCCGAGAGCGAAGGGCTCCGAGGCTCTACCATTAACCACCACCTGTGCCAGTGGCTGCTCATACAGGAGTTTAACCCATGCAATGAAGTTCGGACCAAAGCCAAACTTGGCGAGGGTGGCCCACAAATATGGCCATTCGACCGTATCAAAGGCCATCGAAGCATCAAGAGAAACCAAGATGGCCGGCTCACTAAGAGATCCCGCCCTCGCGACGATGCCATGGAGACGACGAAGATTGAGTGCAGTATTGCGCTGGGGGATAAAACCGGACTGATCCGGGTGGACCAGTCCGCTAATCACCGTGACCAGTCGGTTTGCCAGTATTTTCGCCAATATCTTGGGTTCAGCGTTTAAAAGTGAAATCGGACGATACGATGAGCAACGCTCGCGGGGCTTGCCGTCTTTATGAATGACCACAATGGAGGCCAGCCTCTGGTCCCTGGGAAGAAAGCCAAGATCTCGCGAAGCCGCAAACATACGCACCAGATACGGCTCCATTTTGTCTGGGCATAACTTATACAGCTCAACCGGTATACCATTAGGGCCCGAAGCCTTCCCCGAACGAAGAGAGCGAATAGCGAGCGCAACCTCATCGATGGAAAAATCAGCCTCCATTAACACCCCGTCTGACTCCGAGCGACTGGGCAGGTCAAGATCCCGAAGTAACAGGCACGAGTCCTCCTCCGGCAGGCCCGAAACCGGCGCATACACGACCCGAAAGTGCTGTGCAAACACCTCAACTATCTCTACCGGGTCCACGACTCGCACTCCATCATCTCTCTCAACCACAGGCACCACGTGATTCAATCTGTCTCGTCTGTCCAGCCAAGCAATCAACTTTCCGGCCTTATCACCCACATCATAGAGTCGCCCCTGCTGCATACGATGCATGGCCTCAGCCGAGGCAGTCACCAGGGCCCTGTACTCAGTTTGCTTAAGAGCCAAAACATGCAATATCTCAGGCGTAGCCCCAGCTTCCAATCGTTCCTCCAACACCGCAATCTCAGACTCCAAACTCACCACCTCTTCTTGGTTACGCCGTTTCTCATCGGCAACCAGGGACAGCGCCTGACCACGGATCACAGTTTTATAGGCCTCCCACAGTGAAACTGGGGAAGACACCGACCCCTCATTTTCAGAAAAATAGTAGTTCATACACTTGACCACCTCAGATCTGATTTTGGGGTTATGAAAATGCCATGGATTGATCGGGGCAATTCGGCCCCCAGTCCCCAAACGGATATCTAAGTGGAGCCACATCGGGGAATGGTCTGAGATCCCTCTAGCCAAGTGTTTGATTTCACGCACAGAGATCAACTGCACCATCGGCACGAGGATATAATCAAGTCTCGAGAGACTGCCATGGGCCCCCGAATGAAAAGTGTACTGTAGTTGGCCAGGGTGCAGCTGCCTCCAACAGTCGGCCAACCCAAAGGCATCTAGGAACCTCCCCAGCCACAACTGCGATGTAGGGAGGAGCCTGGGGGGGCTACGATCACACTCTCCATTCGCCACAGAATTAAAGTCCCCACCCAACACAAGCAAGCCATCGGGCAAGCCCAGAATGACCTCACCCAAATCTGCGAATGTGGTAGATTGCAGCCCAGGCGGAACATAAATAGACAGTATGGAAATCAATTTCCCCTCCCACCTCCCCGTAATGCCAGCATAGCGGCCTCTGTCATCTAGCAGTGTGGTATCTATCTCCAGGGGAAGGGAATTCCTGACCAGGATACCAGTCCCTCTCTATCCCGAGGTAAAGCCGGAATGTGCCACCAATCGATAGCCTCTCCTATTCAATGCATGACATGTATTGCCCACCAGATGAGTTTCCTGGAGCAAGACCACATCCGGGGAACACCTCTTAAAGTATTGCAGCACAATCCCACGTTTTATCCTGTCCCCAAGACCGTTAACATTCCAGCTCAACATCCTAAGTCCCCTACCCCCCATCCCGGAAGGAGACTGACCGCTCACCCCACCTCGAAACAGCCACATGAAAGCAATTGTAAAGCAGAACACAGCCTCGGAACAAACAAAGAGAAAAGAACCCCCCCACCACCCCCAAGGAACCCAACAGAGTCAAACCCCCCTCCCTGCACCCCTGCGGTAGACCTAGAAGCCACCCCAACTTGCAGTGTGCCTGTCGCCCCATTAAACTAACCTACAGAAAGAGAGAAAAGTCCCCAGAGGAGGAAGATCCCCTAAACCCCCCCCCACCCCCGGGCATGCACATCATGCTTGAAACATAGTCTCTTAGCCACTGCGATGGATTCTGGCTCGCCGATGTAGACTCACTGCTCCTGGTCCTCTACGCCTCCCTCAGCGCCTCTCGAATCTTCCGGGCCCTCATTTCGCGTCGGTAAAGTGTCCAACCAGTCACTCACCACCTCAGGGCGGTCAAAAAAAACGCACGATCAGCATGTTCAATTCTCAGGCGGGCCGGGAAAAGCATAGCATATTTCAGTCCCAGTCCTCTGAGGCGCCTTTTCACACCCGTAAAGCCCATCCTTTGTCTCTGTACTGCCTGTGTGAAGTCCGGATAAAAACTTATTGAAACGTTCACAAATTTAGTGGGCCCATTCGTTTGCGATGCTTGCAGGATAGCGTCTCTATCGCGAAAATTGAAAAGTCTAGCGATTATAGGCCGTGGAGCGGCTCCCGACTTTGGCTTGCCACCCGGGACACGATGGGCCCTTTCCACCGCAAAGAATTTACTTAGGCCTTTCGGTACCAGATGCTTCAACACGAGGTCCTCCACTAGGATATCGACAGGCGTGTCGGCAGAATTCTCCGGGACACCAACGATGCGGACGTTATTGCGCCTGGCCCGGCCCTCAAAATCTTCCAACCGATTGGCAAACAGGTCACAAGTAGTCCGAAGATTACGGACCGTGGTCTGGAGGTCCGAGACATCCGTGGTCAAACCTGTGGTCTTGAGGTCAAGAGATTTGACACGCTCGTTTGTCTTCCCAAGGTCCGCTCTGATGAGGGTAACATCAACCGCCACCGTGTCTATCTTTGCAGCCAGGGTTTCATATTGCTGGCCCATGTTGGATTGGACACTCGCAATAGCGCCCATAACGTCTTTCAATGTTGGCTCTTCGTCATCAGGAGTACCATCTCCAGCTTCCTCCAGGGCACCACTCGATCCGCCCGGGGAGCCCCTTGGTCGAGTAAATCGATCAATGGTCTGAGATTGGGTGACCCCCCCTCGGGACGAACCTCTAGTGCCGCGTCTCTCGACAACTGTTCTGCCCGTCATGACGGGGGAGATGCTCCAACAGGAATTGCGGAGACCAGGCAAAACGATCTTCGTCGTGGCAGGCGCGGAACTGCGAGTGAATAGGGGCACAGCGCTAGCACCAGGCTGGCGATTGCAGAATCAGAGCTCCGATCGGGAATTGGGCGGTCACACAAGATGCAGAAACGAAACCGAAAGTAAACCAGGGGCAGTGGGCGTGGCGTATCAGCCGTTGTTGTTCGATTGCCACCTGGGTACCTCAGGGACTCAAGCCCCCGGCTGGCATACGATGTAGGCCTCAAAGTTCAGGGCGGAGCAAGTCCAGTGTCCGGCGGCCAAAACAAATTTTGAAAAGGACGCTGGCATCAGCAGGGCATCAATGAAAAGTACCCGTCGTCGTAAGCAGGATAAAGTACAGGATAGTCGCAGGAGGCGGAAGGGGTCTCGGGAGCCCTTAGCTCACGCGTCCATCTTGGAATCACGCGAAGCTCCTCCTCCCAGTTACGGGTGTTTGATCACCCTTGCGAAGTCATGGAGGCAGTCGGGTGTCCCTCCACAAAAATGATTTACGCCTGCCTACGGGACAAATTTGTGGTTTGCTGTACTGCTAATTCTGTTGATCCTCTGTCTGCACCTCTGTCTGCAGTTCTGTTGTTTGTATTATCCCTTGCCCGGTAAGCACTTGCTTTGGGCACAGTTAAAGGGTACCTTTCTACCATTCTGTAGTTTTCTAGTGGTTGCTGGATCTACACCTCCTGTTTAGGTCACCTTTTGTGACTCAGTCAGTCAAAACACTTTATTTCGATAAATGAATATCACAAAAAGACAATAGCACTGTGCAAATTTCACATGTTATAAAATACATAATTTATACATTATTTATACATTATAAAATCAAAATTAATTTACACAATCAAAATATTTACAAAGAATATAAAAATGTTGAACCTTAAAAATACGTTTAAAATACATTAAAAAAGAGGTCAGTTTGGTAGGAATACGAGATGTCAATCATTATACAATCCCACATATTAATTCAATTCGGTAAACATTCCCATATTAGGAACGTTAATCTTGCTTTCATCCACTATAAATCAACATTATAGGGATTATTGGTCATCTTCCTCTTCTTGATCCTAACAGCTCCCACTAGGAAAATAGCAACATAAAACATGATCCTAGGGGTCTGCAATAACTGTAAAAACAGAAGTGCTGGCTTTACTTGAATAAACCCTGCCTCCTTTAAAATAGGGATCAAGTATTTCGTCCTTACGGCCGTGTAATGTCCACAGAACATCAAAAAATGCATTGTATTCTGGGTGGAAAAATTGTCACAGGAGCACGGCATCGCATTTTCAGGCATACTCCATGTTGGAAAATGCCCAAGATTCAGGTGGATCAAGTTAAACCGAAACCGGGTTAAAAGGAACCGGTGATAAGCATGATTCACAGAAGTTAAATACAATTCAGGGCCTACTTGAGTACTCATAAGGATGTTAGCCCTCACCGTAGTTTTTTTTAATTCCAACTGCTCCATCTCCAGAGTTAGCATTTCTCCCATTGAGCCCTTAATCAAGACAATGTCCTTTGTTGTTATAGACTCCGGGGAGAAAAAAAGCTCAGGTCTCCCTAGCTTAGCAAAACTTTCTTTAATATATGCTAGCCACAAGATTTTATTATCTTTATCTAGCCGGAAGCAATCTTTTAAAATGATATGATTAAGGGGGATTTCCTGGTTCAACCAGATCTTCAGCCAAGCTAGGAGAGGGGCCATTTTTATCATGTCTGAAATAAATCCTAGTCCTAGTTCAGTGTGGATTGTGTATGATGGAGTAGACTGGGGCACAGAGAGGACAGCTCTTAAAAATTTGTTCTCAGTAGTCTGTATACTATCTAGAGAACAATATCCCCAAATGGCACTACCATATGTAGCCACCTTTTGTGACTCGTTTCTTGAAAGGTTTGCAGCATTTTTTTCCTCCTATGCCTTTCTATATGCCCCAAAGGAAACTTAAGTTAGTTCTCACTTATCTAATGTGTTAACAATTTGAGCTTATACTCAGTTGCCCTCTGAGACTGCTGAAACAGTCTTCCTTGTGACTATAATATCTGGCAGGAGGGTTAGTAAGTTATAGGCGCTTTCCATTAATCCTCCATACACCTTTTTCCTAGATAAGCGGTCCCTTGGACCCGTGCCTCCTTTTCAGGTCAAAGCTTACCAGACAGAGCAGCTGTCTGGTTTGCTAGCAACGTCCTGTGGGCATTCTGAAGGGATTGTATTCCGCCCATTGCTTACTATTTGCTTTGCGATTTGTAACTCACAGTTGCTTGTTTCTATTTGCTGAGTATATTTGTTTTAGGCTGTCCTGCTTGAGTTTGTCCCTCCAGTTCTCATCACCTGTTGATTGTATCCTTCCGAGTGCTTGCTTTCTATAAACAGGCCTTTAAATCTTGTTCTTCTCTTGTCACATTTGCTGGACATTCAAAGACCTATGTCAATTATCAGACTCTGTCTTCTGAGGAAGCTTGGTGTTTACTTTTCTTTCGCTGACTTCAAAGAGAGAGAATGTATGTGACAATCTTGCTGAGAAAGGAAAAGCTCTTATTCTTACACACAACAAAAATTAACTGAGCTGATATTTCGGACTATATCAGACTTAGGAAAGTACAAATTAAGCACTTTTTTGTAATTTTGAAGTGTGGGCGAAACAAGTATTTGAATATGATCAAAACACATCAATGTATTAGGTGATGACATTTCCACACATTATCATTTTTGCATAGTAAAACTGTGTCAGTGTAAATGAAATGGTGATTTCAGTTGAAAATATGTTGTCCCTAATGGCAGTGTGATACCTCTCTATGCATACTCCACACTATGCCACTCCACTCTGCCCTACGACTGTGTGCCACACGACTCCATTCTACAATGACACGCCACTCCATTCTAAGACATGCCACTCCACACCACGCCATTCTACTCTACTCTGTGCCACCCAACCTCAGTCTAGGCCCAAAGTATCCCACTCGACTTCAATCTTCCCCACTCCACTTTACTAAAATCTACACCACTCCAATCTACCCCACTCCACTCTTCGCCAGTCGACCTTACTACACTCAAATCTACCCCACTCCACTCAATCTACCCCACCCCACTCCAATCTACCCCACGCCACTCGAATGTAACCCACTCCAATCTACCACATTCTAACCCACTCCAATCTACCCCACTCAACAGAGAACTGAATTCAGTGGTGGATGATTTGAGAGAATGGGTGTTCCTTGTGTACTCATTTGTAAATAAGAAAAACAATATCCCTAGATTAAGCATATAGGTACCTTAGGCCAGCCGGGTCAAGGGGCACTGCTCTGCACAACTTTGCAAAGGACATTAGTTTACGCATCCCTTTGCCCCTCAATACTGCTCATATGTTAATAATAACGAAATGCGGACACTTGCGCAGGAAAATATTAGTAGAGTCAAAATGGGCTGGATGGACGTAGTTCTGCTTTTGAGGACCTTGTCACAGAAACCAGATAAAGGTTGTTTAGCAAAACATATTTGATGACAAATGGTCACATCATTCATTAAAACCCCAAATCATTGAACGTACTCAACTTTCAGTTTGGTTATTTGAACCGTAGATGTAGGTATATATAGGTTGAAGTTGAAGACACGATCTCCGCTGCTATTACAGACTAATCAGCATGGTGGAAAACACTGCATCATTTTGTCTCCAGGCACAGAACACACTATTTTGCATCAAAGTACAAGATATACCATTAGATTTGTTACATTTATGCAGAATTATGTTTTATATCTTCATATGCTGAGTGCATACCTGAAGAGGAAAGAATGTATTTCCCTTTGTGAGTTACAAGCTGTGAACATTTTGGAGATACATGAAGGGGGTCATTCCCTTACACAGATCACTGCCTCTCTTCTGGGAATTTAATGTGGTATGCTTTAGACTGATTTTGGACGATTCCTCAAGTTCGAATACTCCCCACATGCCAAACTGGATGCAGAAAACTTTTCTCTAGCAATGCAGCTGTGCTCCATTAGATGGTGTCATGTTGACTCCATACCGCCCCTGACGTGGTGGAGAAGAGCCGGATATAAGTGCCACCACTGCACGCTGTCAGCTCCTTTCCCTTCACGCCTTCTGACCTGGATCCAGAGCCCGTTCCTAATTTCGTCACCCTTTCCTCTATCCCTGAAAATTGCACGAAATCTAGTGTAGTTGGGAACAATGCCCCCTCCTAAGACTACAGGTTTCTAAACTTTTCGCCTCTATATAAAACAGATGTCTGGAACTGACCCACATGAGTTTTCTCTGGTGCTTGGGCCCCAACTCAAAGTTGTGCGACAAGTGTCCATAAAAGGAGATCTTGGACAAAGATGTGAAGCTGTATGTTGCTGAGCACAAGAAACAGTTGGGGGGCCTTCTGTAATTTCAGATCCCGCTTCTGAGACCCCCTGCAAATATGCAAATTTACAGTCAAAATCCTCTGGGAAGTCAAAATCAAATTCCAAATGCAAGCACAAAAAAGTGAAGCAGGAGTCTTGCCCATTCTGCCACTCTCTACCCAAAGAAAAGATGCGAGGGCCTTACAATGTTAATGTCTCCCTACAGATCTCCGTTCGCGGAGCAGATTCATTGATTAATTCCAGTGTGCCCTGAATTTCCTGGACCATCAGCAAAGCTGCAAGAAATTGGCACCTTTAAGAAGGCCATGCTGCAGATGTTTGGCATTCTTCCAACTCCCTCTGGTGCGTCTTCAGGTCCCAAGGATGTGGGGGGGGGGCTCTCTAGTGGGGTTGAAGTCGGCGGATCCATGCTTAGCACAGTCTGACCCCCTTTGAGCCGTTAATGGCTTCATACCGACTCTAGTATTAATATCCACTTCTTCTCAATAACCCATGCTGGTTCTCGCTACAGCACCCCCAGCCCACCCTCATCCCCAACCCTATCGATGCCTGTACCAACGCCAATGGCTCCGGAAGAGGACCCAATGCGAATTCTGATCTCTGACACAGAACCGAATTCCTCCCGATCCTGACCAGGGTTTCGCTATGAAATTACTAAAGTGCAGCTGATTGCCATAGAGTCTCACTCTGAACCAGTGGCTCTACCAGGACAGATGCATCATCGGAAGGTCCACTCTGTTTTTGGCCCAGATTCTGACCAAAATGTACCACCTCCCAAAGATGATGGTGAAGATCTACCCCTTGATTGTGATGACAATTTTTACATGGGCATATAGGATGCCATAGGACTTGATACTTCCCCCTGATACAGGGTTGAACTTGCAGTTTGGACCACCAGTGAACAATTATTTGCAATAGTAGTCCGATGAGCAGCTGAAGTCTTGGACATACATCTGCCCTCTATTGAGACTAAGACTGATATCCTTACAGAAATCTTTCAGCTTGGGCCAGCCACATCTGAGCCTTTTCTCATATTTAACAAGGCACTCACTGATCTCTTAATGGTCACCTTGTCAGGGCTCTGTCAAATTGTCAAGATGTGGCTAAATACATGATTTGTAGGCTATCTGGTTTTAGGTTTAAACCTATAATAACTGATAAAACCCCACCAAAAGAAAAATAGCCATCACCAGTGTAAACGTGTAAACACTGAAAAAACACCTTTTCAACCACAAACTAAGTGCCATTTAAAGAAAGGAAAAGATGAGTGAAAGTCCTTTTTATTTCTTCCTGAAGGGGCCAATACAATGTAACTTTGTTATACAAGGTAGCATCAAGAAAGACTGGGCTAACATTATTATGCTTGAGGTTTGTTGTTTAGGTATGTCACTAAAACATTGTCTCTGCTTTTTTCGGTTTTGTGGTGTTTGGTTTAAAGATGCAGTGTTTAGAACCATGTTTTGGGTCTTATTTAGTTATTGTATAAACTGTAGAGAATCAGGAAATAACAAAATCATATTTGAAATGTTGGCTACATTTGATTTCACTGATAGGTAAAATGGCTGGTTTCATAAGAATCTTTCCTAATATGTAGCATCACATTTATTCACAGACAGAGAATGGGTGAAATCCTTTGATACATCAGCCCCCTTTTCTAGTGAGTCAGTATTGATTGTAAGTGAATTGCCGAACACCGCAGTCTTTAAACATTCAATGCAAGATGTAGTGACGGGTATATGCGAAAAGAATGTTGTCACCAAGCATCTGAGGTAGTGGTGCAAACATAACACTAGGCATTTGGTAAACATGGAACACAGTGTCACTTGGAATGCTGCTGAAAAAAAGTTCCTAACACGTTCAATAAAGATATGAGTGATATTGATTGCAGCAACGTATATGAAAAAGTTGTATGATGGCCTGTCAAAATCGATACCTTAGCTGAAGTGCTTCCCTGTAAGGGATCCTTGTCACTTACAAGACGGTATCCTGAAAGCATCTTTGCAATCTTCAGAGTTAATGAAGAATGCTATTTACTTTGTAGTCCATTCTGGTGCAGTAAAAATTTATTTGGTCCTCATATACCTATACACTTGCACTATCAGTGCAGAAAGCAAGCAATAATTAAATTAAAATTCCATAAACACCGAAAAAACACTTTTTGTTGTTGTTTTTAATGGTGCAAAAATGTATAACCACAGTTTTTTAAGGTATTGAAAAAACGGAAAAAACCCGACCAGAATTTACCAAAAATAGACACTGAAAACAGGAAAGCCAAATGATTTGTATTGCCATGATACTACTTTTGTCTGGAGAGGTCGGTTGGCACCATTGTCGTGTTCGCAGCCATGTGTGTAGGTGCTCCACAGGATTTTCTGGAGATGTACAGGCCTTTCTCAAGGATATGCCTTTCGATAATTCTCACATGTTTATCAAGAAAGCAGATTCTGTCCTGGAAGGTTTCAAAGCAAGTAGAGAAATAACACACTCCCTGGGTCTTTTGACCTCTGCAAAACCGTTTCCTCACCAGCCTAGGAAATTCCAAGGCTTCTCTAGGGGGCTGGCTTATAGGCAGTGTCAGCCACTGATGCAGTCACCACATGTAGGAAAGTGGGCTTTTGTTGCAGTTGCCCCCCCACCTCCCACACACACACTTTTTGCAACCCTTTTTAGCTATTGGATCCTGATTTTTGACTCTGATAGTGCACTGAGGTCTGATAACCAGACCTCCATGCCAGTGCTCCTTCCCCAAAAACAAGGTGTTGTCTAATTGTGCTGCAATTGGCTAAAGCATTTGACACCCCTTTAAGTCTCTAGTAAATGGTACCCCAGTTACCTAACACATGGGTACTAGAGAGGGTCCCTAAGGGCTGCAGCAGATCGTATGCCACCCTAAGGGTCCCACAAAGAAATTCCACCCAGACTGCCATTGCAGGCTGCGTGAGGTGTTGCAAACCATGAGTGAACATGACGACACACTCCTGTGTGCCATGACAAAGTCACTGCATCCAATATATGTAAGTCACTCCTACAGCAGGCCTTTTAGCCATAAGGCAGGATGCATTATATTTTATGTGAGGTCCTATCTGCATGAGTAGACATGCTCTTGTGATGTCTAGTTCTATTATTAGATATTGCAAGTGAGCAGGGAAGTGATCCTAAGGCATGTACTGGGCACTAGTCAAAACGAGTTCCCCAGTTACATAATGGCTTCAATGAAACATATTGGTATCAAACACGTTGTATTAATAAACCCACACTGATTCCAGTGATGGCTTTATTAATACATGTACCCAGAAGGTACCTTAGATGTACCCCATGAACCCTACTAGCTCTCTTTTGTGTTGTCTTACTGGTCCAGTCCAGCCTGCCACCACAGAGTAGTTTCTGCCCCCCAAGGAGGTGAGAGCCCCCACTCTCATAGGACAGAAGCAATGCCTACTCTGGAGAGAGGTGTTTTACACCTCATCCTCCAGGAAGGCAGGTCAATCAGCATATTCAGGCAGGAGGCTTAAAATGCATCTCCTGCCTTTGATATGCGACCCAAGGCTTTCCCATACAGGGGAGATGGCACCCCCTGCCCTGGGCCCACCTGGCACCAGGAAAGGTGAGAAAATGTGCTATGCAGAAGGCGTGTAGCACTGGCACTGCCAGGCTGGACACACCTCTAGGGGGACCAGCGTGAAGTGAACACGGTTAGGAATGCCACCATCCAGGAATTCTGGGACAGGGGGATGCTCCCTCTCCAAAGGAAGTAATCATCTAGGGGGTGTAGTTACCCCAGGGGTAAGTAGTGGCTACTACCCCTCACTCCCCCTAATGCCCCTAAATTGAGTATTTAGGGGACCCCCTGATACCAGGACTTCAGATTTCGACAGACACAAATAAGGAGTGGACCAAGAAGATTGCTGACTCGAGAAGAGAGGAGCGCGACTAACTTGGTGTCAACCCTGCTAGCCTGCCTGCTGAACCTGACCCTCATGGAGCAATTGACTCGTCCTTCCGCTGTGCAGACTCCAAGAAATCTGGAGGGCTGTCAGTGCTCTAGCATTAGCCAGAAAAACTCCCTTGGAGTGGAGCAGCTACTCCCTTGCAGCCGCAAGCAACAAAAGAAGCAAGGTCCGGTTTACCGTCCTGCCGCCTAACCGGACTACTGGCGCTGCAGCCGCCCACTGTGCTCCTACAGGTCAGATCCGTCCTCCCTCCAAGTGCGGGAAGCCAGAACCAACCAGAGCTATGCAGTACCAATATCTGGGATAACGGACCCCTTGTAGCTGGCAAGGCTTGCTGTGTCCAGTCCAGATTCCAACGCTGAGGAAAACCAACCTGTACCTCGAAGGACTTCAGGGACAGTGAGACCCACACAGAGAGTGGCCCAGCTGTCCTGTTTGCCCCCTACTGCAGAACCAAAGACAAAGAGTGAGTCCCCGACAGTGTCATCTGACACCTCAAAGTGCCTCTGCACTCTCGCCCCATTGCCCGAGTCAGAGGGAGGTGACAATGCCCACGGGGACCTGAGAGCCACTGGAGCGGAGCCATCCTTGAGTCTGCCCTGACTGGACTTACAGTCGCCGCCTGCAGCCTCTATTTTGCAGGGCCAATCTAACTACGAGTGACTCCAGCACCAAACACGATGCCAAAGGACATCACTGCACCGTAGACCCACAGCCCGAGGAGAAGTGGACCAACAATGCCCCTACGTGCCCGAGAATCTCAGGGGTCGAGTCCTCCTGTGAGTTCCCCTGGACTGGAGAGGGTCACGTTGCAAAGGGGGCAAGGCCTTTGAAGCTCCCCTGCTACCTATGGCTCTTACTGCCCTGGGGGAGGTGTGAAGACCCAACGAAGGCTCCCACCCCAATAATGTTATCAAACATGACAAATGTGTAAAAAAAAAAAAAAAAATCATATTCTTGCAATGTACTAAAATGAAGGCCACTTGGGTGGTCCATGTCTGGTAGTGACATTGGCTTGCCTTATGGTCGTAGTAGTTGATCTAAGCAGTTGGTCCTATATTGATTTCACCACCACCACCGCAAAACAAACAGTTTTTGCGCAATATCCTAGTGTTGCAATTGGGTCAATGGAGAAGTGGGCTGATTTACAATAGGCTTGGGGTACATCTAACACTTGCACAGAGATGGCTCATGTGGCAGGTACTCTTTTGGTTGGTCTGTATGTATCACAAAAGTTAGGGACTCATACATTCCAAGATGGTACGCACCACAGCGGTCGAACCGAATTTTATCGAGTCATCCGCCGTCGGTATCTATTGCAGAAGACGCCGTGTCTTGCAGCATTTAAGGTGTACATCAGGGGACGGAGATTGAAAACCGGACAGTGCCATGTAGGGCATACAGATAAGGAAAGGTGTTGTGAAGATAGGTAAGTGGGGGTATAATCTAGAGTGAACCTTGGAGCACTGGGGTTTGTAGGTTTGGTGGTTAATGAGACTGCGATGTTTCAGATGGGTACATTCATCCAAGTATTGCAGGCCACAGTGGTTTACAAACAATTGAATCTACCAGTAAAAGTATGTTGCTTTCACTGATGTTGACTGGTTGTTCAGATGAATATGCAGAGACCACAATGGTATTTTGTAACATGCAGGATCATCCGACAGTTAATGAACTCAGAAGAACGGGATTGTTTAGTCCACTCACTGTGAGTAACATAATGATAAAATGGGCGTTGTGCAGTATGGGCGAACAAGTGAACATATTGTCATCACTGGTGGTAGAGGAGGGCTTCATCTGAACTTGGTTTCAGTTTCGGTGCTGGCATACAAAGATGGGGTGCTCAGTAGGAGGCAGTCGAATGTCTTTGTTTAAAAACAATTCTGGTTCGACCGGGTGTTGCACAAGGTGAAGGTGGTGGTATAGATTTCTCGGAGTGTATTGGTTCCCATTACTTTACTAACATTATGAGCAGCATTATTCGCAAATGACGAAGTGTGATAAGGCACAGATTGGCGGCAGGGGATTTAAGGTTGTGTTATAAATGACATTATAATTGTGAAAATGCTTCTCGATGTCAGTTTTGGTTTTTACTTTCATTTTTATGTTTATTTTTTATGTTGAATACATTCACCCTTGAAATGCATTGGGCATCGAAAATTGGAACCCGCAAAACAAGAATTACTGGATTGTTATATATGTTATAAATATTATTGAAATGCACAAGAATCTGTATGGTAATTAAAAAAAAGAGTTGTGTTTGTATATATTTGTTGAACAAAAACTATTGATGAAATAGAGTATTGGAAAACATATGAGTATTGGTGTACATTGTGTAAAAGGAATGTTAAACACTATAGCTGTGCTCATAGGTTTCAGGTAAATTCTTACTTGAAATTTTTTTCCACATACCCCTTTGTGCCAATGCAGTCAAAACACTACATGTGGTATAGGTAAGGTACCCCTACGACAGGCTTCACAGCCCTAAGGCAAGGTGCCTTATACCCCATGTGTGGGCTTATCTGCCTGAGTGGATGTGTCCCTTTGATATCCAAGCCGATCCTTCAGTATTACTAGTGCACAGGGAAGCCATGTGGAGTAAATGGGCTGGACACTCGTGAATAAGAGTTCCCCAGCTTCATTATGGCTTCACTGTACCCCAACATGTTTGATACTAAACACCCCGTTTTTATAAATCCACACTGAGGCCAGTGGTGGCTTTATTCAGCAATGCACCCTTGAGGTACCCCCTGAAAACCTAGTAGTGTGTTGACTTTACTGGTCTTTGCTCTCCGAGGCCAGGAAGAAAGCCTGTTCTGTGTGGGGGTGTTCACACCTCCTCCACGCATGATGTGCATTTCAGGGTAGGAAGCTGTAAAGGCCCTGCTGCTTTTGTTATGCGACTCTGGCCTCGCCATGTAGCGGAGATGACTCCCAACCCCCAAACAACACCCTCCCCCATCCCAATCCCCCCACCTGTCCTGCTCCCACTTTTGGCAGTCAGATGGGGAAATTAGTAAGATTAGGAGGTGTGCCCACATTCAGCCAGCACCACCTCTACGGAGGGCCAGCTGATGTGGGCCTCACTTTTCAGATCCCTCCATCTTGTTTTGGATGGAATTAGCATTCTAGGGTCAGGGTTATGCCCACTTCCCACAGGAAATGGTCACATAGAGGGTGCCTACACCCTAAAGATAGGTAGCCCATTGGCTACTACCTGTCACTACCCTTAAACGCCCCTAAATTGAGAACTTAGATGGCACCCCTAAACCGAAGAACTCCGATTCGAAGGATCAAGAGGACGATGACGAGTCAATGCCTGGCGAGAACTGCAGCAGATCTGTGGACTTTTGGCGCAAAGCCCCGCCCAGCCTTTTTACACTTGTGACAGTCACTCATCCTATGAACAGGAGAACTACCAAAGCCTTGGGTAGCGTGCCAGCAATTCGGAAATCCCCTACAGTCTCCCTTGGAGTAAAGGAGTTACTCCCCTGCTGTCTGCAGCCACCGACAAGCAGAGCCGGTCCATCGCCTTGCAGAACCTCAGCCCGACCAGTGCTGCAGACGACCAGGAGAAGGTACTCGTGCTCTAGAAGATCAGAGCTGTCTTCTGTAAGAAAGTGCCCTCTTTTTGCATGGTGCCCCCACTTTTTGCTAAACTGCTGATGTACTATAACTGAGTGTGCCCTGGGCTCCTGCCAAACAGGTATCCAGGGCCAATGTTCTTTCCCTAAAACTGTATTGAAGAGAAAACCCAATTGGCAGTCTCTGGCCACAGGTCAGCCCCTTGTAAATGGTACCACAGGTACCGAGGGCGCTGTGGCCAGGGATGGCCTCTAAGGGCTGCAGCACTTATTGTTCCACCCGTAGAGGCCCTGTACCTTTACACACACACTGCCTTTGCAGGCTGCGTGTTGTGGTGCAGAACAAAGTGAAGAGTCGACATGGCACAAATCCTACAACCCACTGCCCTGGCATAGATCAGCCACCCCTCTAGCTGGGTGCACTATACCAGTGGTGAGGGTGCAGGTGCATGAGCCCTGTACCCCTACAGTGTCAAGCTCATTGCTAGACATTGAAAGTGCAGTAATGCCATTACGAGTTTATGGTGCTGGGAGTTTGTCATTACGAACTCCAGAGTACCATAATGGCTTTACTGAAAACTAGGAAAGTTTGGTGTCAAACTTCTCAGCCATTAAACCCTCACTGATGCCAGTGTGGGATTTAATGAAAAATGCTCACAGACGACATCTTAGAGATGCACCCTGAATAACTCCTAACACTAGTGTCCAGGCTGAGTGGCTGCTCACAAGCTGCCACCACCAGACATGTTTCTGGACCCCTGGGTCGATAGCCTGCTGCTCTCGGGGGTCTGAAACAATGCACATCCTGGGACGAGGTGCCAAGTCTCCTCCCCCAGGATGGGCAGGGTCCATGAAGGGGAAGCTTCAAAGGCGTGCCGCCTTTATGAGCTTCCCCAGACCTTTTACTGCTTTCAGCAACTGGCCCCCACCTGTTCTGACCCCAACTTTGGGCAGGAGAATCAGCGGGAAAACCAAGTGAAGAAGGGAGGTGTGCCCACCTTTGCCAACCCCACTCAGGTGGAGGAGGTGAGGTGAAGCACAACTCTCAGTCCCCACCATCTTGCAGATGGGGGGACCCACCCAACCAGAGCAAGGCATATGCCCCCCCATCCACTAGAGGATGGCATAATAGGTGGTGTACCCACCCCAAGGAAGGGACCCATTGGTCCCAACCTTTACTTGCCTGTAACACCCCTAAATCTAGTATCTGAAAGAGACCCGTTAGTGATAGATTCCTTACCTTAGAATATTCCCCAGGCGTCAGACTGGATCCAGAAAGTTTTTGGTTAGCAGTACCCCTGCACGTCGGTAGGTGGCGTCGTGCGGCTCCGCGTCCGTCACTGGCGTCGTAAGCGCAGAGATGACGTCACGGAGACTACTTAGGCGCCACCCATGCGTGCTGCCGTCAGATCGGTACACGACTTTCCGTGCTGAAATGCAGAGCCATGCAAGACACTGACCATTGGCGCATAAAACTAGAGCCCCAAAAGGGGATGACCTTAACCCTAGTAATCCGTTCACAGATCAGGGAGGATGGGTGGGACGGTAAGGAATCTATCACTAACTAATGTCTCTTACAGATATATCATTACACAAGTAGTAACTTGTTCACCTGAAAGAGACACGTTAGTGATAGATTCCTTACCTTAGAATAGATACCCCAGCAATGCCAGCCACGGTGGTGGGTCTGCGAACAAGATTATACCAAAAAGTCACGGAGCACAGAACGGCCAAAGAAGCCGTCTCTCCGGACCTGACTTTCAAGGCAGTAGTGTTTAGTAAACGTGTGCAGCGAGGCCCACGTAGCTGCCTGACAAATGTCCTGCAAGGGAACGCCGCATCCCAAGGCTGTAGTAGCTGCAGTCACCCTGATCGAATGGGCATGCAGCCCCACAGGAGGCTCCTTCTTGGCCAAGGAGTAACATGCTTTGATGCACAGAACAACCCACCGGGAGATGGTCCGTTTGCGCACAGCCCGACATTTTGTGGCGCCCACGTAACCAACAAAAAGCTGATCATCCACCTGGAACTGCTGTGTACGCTGCAGATAGAATGCGAGCGCACGTTTTGGGTCCAGACGGTGGAGCCTCTCCTCTTCACTTGAAGGATGCGGAGGCGAAAAGAAGGTGGGTAAAGTGGTGGTCTGCCCACCTTGTCTGGATGAACAGAAAGGAAGTGAGGTTTGGAAGAAAGGGCCTGGAGCTCACTCACTCTTCTGGCAGAGGTGATAGCAACCAGGAAAGCCGTCTTTAGAGTGAGAAGACGTAAGGGACAGTTATGAAGGGGTTCAAAGGGAGCGCACATCAGAAAAGTCAAGACAAGATTTAAGAGCACCGGATTTGTCCACCCACAAACTCTGGCTCCAGCCCAAATCCGTGAGTCTGCACCACTCTGCACACCATGGCCACGGCCCGAGTTCGAGTGGCCCAATGCCACCAGGAGGTCTCCCGGTGATCCTGACCTGAGATCTGGTGATCTCTAACCTGCCTCCAATCTCCCAGTGAAGCCTGCAGCCTCTTTCTGGAGGATCCCGCGACTGGAGCTGGTAAGAAAACCCAATGCCTAAAGACACCCCTGCACACGAAGTCCCACGGCCGTGGGTGGCCCAACCGACTGTGTCCCAGCATCCCTAGGCATCCCAAATTACCTCTCCAACTGGTGGTCACCTCTAGAAGATCTTTGTCCCCGAGCCTGTAGTCTTACTCAAAGCCGGATAAACCCCATTGAAACCAACAGGGCACTCAATGCTAAAACCGCACCCTGCACCCAGCCACCCCTGCACCGCTGCGGGTGTACTTTGGGTGCTAACTCGGATCCCCCTTTGCTCTGAGCCTAACACGAGGAGCTTTGCTCCCACAACCCTGTGGCCGGCTCTTGAGCAGCCACCATCCGGCTGCCCCCTATCCCCCATTGGATAATATTGGGCCTCCGTATTCTGCACCTAGCTGCCCTAGTGCCGCTGAGGGTGCTTTGAGAGTGCATCCTTGACCCTGGGGGAACCCTTGTTATAACCCCAGAAACTCAACCCCGAAGACCGGGTACTTACCTGTTAAACAATAACTTAATTTCTCTCCATAGGAATACATTGACTGTTTTCCCTTGAAAATTGTTCTAAGTGTGGAGTTGATTTGTATGAAAACCTGAAAAAGTACAACTGTGCAAAACTGATTTTACTTACCTTTACTCTAGGAAATGTCCCAGTGTGATATCTAGACATATCACACTGAGTAGAAAAAGTAACTTAAAAAGTAATCTGAAAAGTAATTTCAACATTTTAACTTACTTGTATTTCAATCAATTGCATTTGAAGTAGCATTCAATTGTAAAACACTGCATAAGATTTTGCAAAGCATTTATTTCACTTACCTGTTCCAGGCTTGGCTTGGTTCTATAAATAAAATAACGTAATATTTTTATACAAACAAAATTGGTCTGAATTCAGTCTTTGAGTGTGTGACATCATTTGCTGATTGAGTGTGTACAACAAATGCTTAACACTACCCTCTGATAAAGCCTTACTGCTCGCCCACACTACCACAAATAGAGAGTTAGGTGCTATCTACTTTAACCTCTGCCTACCGTTGGGGTTCTACTGGAATCTGTGCACACTATAACTCATATAGGTAAAGTATATACAGTGCCAGCTTCCTACACCTCCCCACCAAGTGTGAAGACACCAGGACCAACCAGAGCCGTGCAGTACCAACCCCCAGAGTACCAGACACAAACAGTGAATCGAGTCTGGATTCCCACTATACCTGGATCAAGCATCCGTGAAGGGACTTCTGTATCACTGAGACCAACTCCATTAGTGGCCCAGGTGCATTGATTTTCCCCTTTCTAGCGGTTTGTCACTGGCCACGAGGAGCATCTCTCTGCGCCCAGCCGACCTACCCAATCTGCACCCGACGAACTGGCTATGCCCCCCCCCTTGCTCCAAGACACCTTGCAAACCAGGCCTCTATTTAGGAGCTCTCGGACTTGTCCCAGTGTGGAGCCTGTTTTTGGGTGGCGCCCCTTCTCCTTAGTGCACAAGCTACTAACTTCACCAGCTGCTTGCTCCCAGCAGAACCCAGGAAGTTCCTGAAGAACTGCTGGTAGTACTTTGGACCTTGGCCCACTACAACTCCGAACACTGACTGTGAACCCCTGAAACCAACGGTACCTACCTTTATGCATCTCTGACTTTTCTTTCCATACGATTGCATTGTGCGTAAAGGCACACAAATATTAAAGTTTTACTTACCAGTACGAATTGTTATTGAAAACAGTACTTACCTTTTAACAAAGTTCTTGGTTTTGAAACCTATATAAAAAAGAAGTGGTTTTTTTCTAAGTTAGTCTTGGATTTATTCTTAAGTGTGTCTCATTTATTGCTTCTGTGAGTACAACAAATTCTTAGCACTACCCTCTGATAAGCCTAACTGCTCACCCATACTGCTAGAAAACAGAGCATTAGTATGACCCACTTAAGCCTCCGTAAACCACTTGGGGACCCACTGTACTCTGCACAGTGTACTTATTTTTAGTACACTAGAGAGAGCCAGCTTCCTACAGTTATGTTGAGTGAAACTAGGATTTTTTAAAATGTTTATCATTCAGAAAAAATTACGATAACAGAAATCCCATGTTGCGTACCTAAAGCAGATAGTTATGGTTTTCCGGCCATTTGCTATAAACAGGCTCGTTCTTCAACCAAGAAAGCCACAACATTGCATTTCATAGACAAAGCGTCACTGTTCTATACAGCAATGTGTTGACCTTGCTCTCTGCATGAACATTCTCTTACAATTCTGTGCAGATATTCGAGGGGGGGTTGGGAGGGGGGCTGTCAATAATAGAAAATATGATTGCTTTTCTGCCAGCTTTATGCCCTCGGTAGTGGACATAATTGGAAGGTGTCTTGAATAGTTTCCCATACATTAAAGGAAGTACATTAGCTGTAACAATGCAAGATCTATATTGCTAGCCAACCCTCCTGTCTCGTCTGTAAAAAGGAAGCATAGTAAACAAGATTCTTTATAATAATATGAGCAAAGATCTGTGTATAGCCTACAATGGCTTTAAGCTGCAAACTTGTTACAGGTAAGTAACCTATATCTGTAGAAACCTTGCCATCGCGTCGATTGTGCAGTGATGTTAACTATCAAGTGTCTTCTCACTTGTGACCTTTGCGATATTTAAGGTTGTGCATTTCTGCTGCCTAACTCTTACTCTCTTCATTGTAGCTGTTGGTGAGAAAGATCAGTGGCAAAGCTCCTCAGAAATGTTGGAACCTCAGGATTGTGCTGGTGATTCCCAGGTTCCTGCTTTTGATGGTGCTGATCATAAGGCCAACGAAGCTGATGCCAAGGCCCCAGAGACTAATAGTTCCACAACTGACACAATTACCAAGGCTTCTGCAGGCAGTCGAGAGACTCAAAGGAGTCCGGCTGAGAATCCATCTTTTGGCCACCAGTCTCCATTTGGCCCTGAAATGTCAGCTCTTGACCATGAAGTTCCTTCCTCAAAGCTCCATATAACCGCTGATGACCCCCAAGTTCTGACTGCCGACCACCAGTCTCCTGCAGTTGGTTGCTCTTCTACTGGAAACAATTCTTCTGCTGACAATCAACAGTCACCTTAACCGACCTTCTTTTTCAATACAGGATATCAAAGAGGAGGACTAGCACATAAGCAGTGCCATTCTACGGCCAGTGCACCTGCGCTGATGCCTCCTGCTGGCAGGAGGACAACTGAAACTCCTGTGGTGTGTCACTGCCCATAAAATGCCCTCTTATGTGAAGGATAAGACGCTAATTCTCAATGTACATCCATGTCTCAGAGAAAAGATGGGCCCTGTGCAGGACACCTTTGAGCCGGATTGTTCAGCTGGTCACAGTGGCCACACATAGCCAGGCAGAGTTTGGGGACGGGGGGGAGGGGGTGAGAGCACCACCTTTGCTCATTTCCAGACACATTATGGATGCCTTTGGTGGAACTCTCTATCACCGTTTCGATCTCTGATAAATTGCACATATTTTGTTCCACGTAGTCGCATTTCTCTTGCATCCTGCAGCACCCCAGCTATAGTAGGACTTATGCCACCTTTTTGCCAGACAAGAAAATGTGCATTCTTTTCTCTGCCAGCGTGCCTTCCTCTTTCAGTGCTCTCCCCTGCACAACTATTGACGTTATTGTTGTGAGTTGTAAGAAATTGTCACCAATTGCTTGATTTCTGTTTCCCCCCCACCACATATGTTGTTTTAATCTAACATTTTTTTCTGTTGGAGCATGTCTTGTGCTGCAGACTCTTACTTTGCATTTGTTGGGCGTGCCTCGTGAAACAAGTGTGACTAAATTTTGAAGCCTGCACCTGGCAAACTGAGCTCACAAGTGCTGTGGCTCACTTTGCATGTAGTGAATTTGGACTCTTTTCTGACAGGCTGATACCACTGCGAGGCTGTGGGGCGGGTGATAGAGCTAGGCAAACGTCAGGGTGCCTGACATGAAACGTCCTTCCCATCCCTTGTATACGCTTAGAAGAACTACCCTTTCAGGAAATGAAGTTATTTCCGAGACAGGCAATCTAACCTTCAAGTACCTGGAGCATCGGCCCCTTCCACTTTTGTCAGCAAATGTTTAACTGCTCCCCCTGACATTTTCTCCAGGGGAGGAGATACTTCCAGAGGCAGCTTACCAAGGGATCTCTGGAAATCACTGTGGGAATACCATAAGGCAAAGAGAACAGGCTGTAGGCGTCCACCTAGGTTGCACACAGTCGTAAGACCATGGAGTCAGATACAGGGTAACTTGTCAGAACAGCATCTGTATATTACATCTCCCTTGCTTGACATGAGTATAGTTGCTGGTAATATCAATGATGCTCAGACGAGGACCTTGGCTGCAGGTTTCACACCTCTCTGAAGATACATGGGGCCTAGTCATGTCTTGAAGGTCCTGGGTCTCCAGCAACCAATGCTGGTGTTGACTCCTTGCTGGTTCCCCCTATTAATATTGCTGGAATATTTTCTTCCCGAGCTTGGCAAAGCTGTGTTTGATCCTTTCTTAATCGGCCTTCTTCGTCCCTAGTTGTCCATGAGATAATTTCCCTTCCCCTTGGAGATCTTCTGCTCTTTAGCCCTGAACATGGTAAGCAAGAACAGAAAGTGGTACTGTGTTAGCCTTAAGCGTATGTGTCCATGGCATAGTTACTGGACTGAGGCTACACCACTTACTCCCTCTAGGGTTTTTTTTTTCTAAAGGTAGTGACATTACATATACTTGGCAGCAGGAATATGCTGCAGGAGGAGGGGTGTTTGAGGGCAGCACTTGCCTCCCAATAGCAAGGAGCAACTGCTGCCGATTGAGGATACTCGGCAAAAAACACGCCACTTCATTCTCTGACCCTATTATCGTGTAGCATAAGAGATTCCACTCGAACCTAAGATAAGAGTCATCTCATCAAATGTCTTCTGATTCAAATCGTGTTCGGCTGTCAACTCTTGAAGACTCTTGGAGGTGCCCCATCCCCTCATTGACTGTTGGGTAGCAGCACAGAAACAAGTCTCGTGCCCTTCCACTGATCCACAAAGCTGTATGAAATTTAAATGCATTGGCTGTGCATTCATTTTCACTGCCCTCTACACCTCTTCAGAGGTTGTTACATGAGTACCTGACCTCTTCAAGGCGCAGAATTCTCACAGACAGCTTCTATACACCTTCCTGCTGTTCATTGCTAAATTGAAGACGGGTTGCCCTCACTCGGGAGAACCATAGCCTTGGTGAGGCTCACTGAAAGAACAAAAAATGGTTCCTAACCTTGCTCGTCCGTGCCCCAGAACTGGTTCGGGTCTGCTGCTGTGCTGTGCACTGTTTTTCAGTTCATTCCAATAACATTTCAGATTTTTATATAAACTAGAAGATTGTCTTTCTTTTCTTTGCCAGAGCTTTTAGCACGTACAAACGGTGCATAATCTCAATAAGAGCAGCATGGTTTAAATTGTTATTTTTTGTTTGCTTTGATCCCACCAAGGACATCACTTGCACCCATCAGCTGTGGTGGAAATGTTAAGGGTCTCCACCCGACTTTAAACAATCTGGTGATGCTCATCTGGTGGCACATAAAGGGCTTCTTCTCTGAAGGCGTGTCTAACTACTACACCAGAACCATGGCAGCTTCTGTGATTTTTTTCAGAAACATGTTCCTCTTTCTGAGATCTGCAAAGTATTTACTTGGGGCCTCCCTTCAAGGTTCCTGTGCCCACTACTCACTAGACGATGACTACAGAGCAGGGCCCATGATAATAGCTGATGGATGAGCTGTACAAAGTATGTAAAATGTTTGGGTGGGTCAAGGAAAGCTTGTGGAGAATGTCATGGCATTGCATAGCTTTAGAGGGCAGACAGGCGGTCTGTCCAGGCACCTGGTGATGCTAGGTTTATGTCCTTGAGAATGGAGAGTAGTTTACATAGTTACCTCGAGTATTGTTTTTTTGGTTTCTCCTGAGCTGAATCATGACAAAGAGCTGATAGAGAGGGCAGAGTTTATTGACATTTTAAAGCCTGCTGGCGAGACCAGAGACTTGGAGTTTGATTCTCTTTCTGCTAGCTGAATCCAGTGGCTACTTTCACCCTGTACCTCCGTTGTCGGAAAGGAGTGCGCTTGAGTGCATTGACCAGTGTTCCTCAATCCAGGAGTGATGAGGCTGCTGGTCTGGCCTGAAGAAAGGGCAGAGTCATCTTCTTTTACTTCAGTTGTATTCTCTTTGTCAAGACTAGTGTTTGGTTAAAAAGCTTTGGCTATAAGTCTGCTACAGCCCCCAAATTTCCAACCCACCACCACCACTTAAGTGTGGTGTGTGTGTCTGCAAGGAAGGGTTACCAATCAGCATTGACAAAAGCTGCAAGCTGGGATTGCTTTCCTTCGGTTCAGTGCCACACTTACAATCAAGTTGAGTGACTCCAGGAGCTGTGTAGTTTTTGTGTTTGTATATTACTCAAATCTTTGTAGACTGACATGAAGACTCCTAATCTGAAGACAAAAGCAGGATCTACTTACAATGCTGTTTCTCTTGGCTTAGAGAGAACAGAGAACCAACTTTTTCCTAGAGTCTGTTTGCTAAATTATACAGTTGAGTTAAAATGTTGTATATATTTTTATGTTAAGAATCACTTACAATAGAAGAAAGTAAATACTTACTTTGTAAGCTCTGTTTACTTCTCTTGTATTTTATGTTAGCTGTGTGGATCTGTATTTTTGCGTCTGTGTGCTGGGACTTACTGGTGGTTGTCACCCGTCTCCACCATATGGCCACAAACATTGCATTAATGTCTCTTTCCATGTGGGAGTGGGGTGAGATAACTAGAGTAATGAATTAGAAACCTCATAACCAACACCCCGACACAGTGCTATTCCCAGTGAATTGTACCCTGTCACCTAGTGGCTGGCTCTGGTTACCGGGGTTAGAGTGGTACAGTAAGGAGTAGAACAAACCTCCTGGTCAAACATCACATTTCTTTGATTTTGGCAACTCCAAGGTAGCCTACCATGTGATGGTTTCCAAGATAATTATACCAACCCATAACCCTGGGATGAAACCCAAACCAATCACTTCAGGTTCAACTACCGTCCACAGATATGGAACAGCCCGACCAGCATACTACTCATTCGCAAACACACAAACAACTTTCTATGTCCAGGTAAGTTCTGAAAAGTGGACCTGTGCGTAGCCTGGGTATGGCATACTAATGTAAACACGTGCATACCCCTCCTGACCCCCACTGTAGTTGGTTGTAGTTGAAACAGGCTGCATGATAATCTCCTTGTGCTGCTTGGCCCTCTTACACTCACTCAAGACAGAACTGCTACTGACCATGGTTATCACACGGTACTATACCAGTCCACAGCAAACAAACCGCACACCCCCAACTGAACAGGCATAGAATAACTGAAGAAATCTGTGTCTAATTTAGTCCACCCCTGCGGGTCCAAACTAACTACATGCTAAGATTGCTTATTGGCATCTTTTGCTTATAATTGTATGAAGGGTGAATATACAAAATTCACCCCAACATGCTGCCTTCTCTCCCTCCAACCTAAGCCTGCTCATGACCTTAATCGTAAACAAAAATCTGAGAATGGACAACACTATGAGGTAACCAGCTTAGTGGACTGTGACCATAACAAATGCCACAAAGGGATCAACAGAGTTGATCAAAGCTGCCAGCTTACTGAAATCTATAAACCGGCTTTCTTACACTACTATATCCATCACACTTTTAAATACTGCAGCTCATAATGCAGTGACCACACCTCGGCGTTCATCATACGTGGCATGCAAACCCTTTGCACATAAGATCAAACAACACAACTCCTTCAACCACACACCCTACATGGTGTAGCATGCACTCGTAGTTGAGCTTTTTAGCACCCCACACAGAGGGAGTAAGCTCTATATACATTTTATAATACCTAGTTTTGGGATTAGAGGGTGCTTCTTAAAGAACCCTAAATTGAGACCACATGCCCTTCCCTAATCTGTTTTGAACTTTCACCCGGCCTTCTCTTCTGTTGACTACACCTTTTTCTCTTACATATAATTGTTTTCATGCCTCGGTTCCTTCTAGTCCTGCTGAGACCCCAACCGCCTTCGTTTTTTTTGTGGGAACTGGTTCCTTTCTTCGTTTTTAATTTTTCTTTCAGGTTTGAGCAGCGTATACCAAATCCTCAGACTTCTAACCATGTGCATTAGAAAGCAAACTGTTTACCTACCCAAAGACTGCTTATCCTGTATGTGGAACAGCAAGTAGATCAACAGCTGCTCCCATTAGAAGTGCAACTGAGACAGGCCCTTGGAAGAACCATTCGTTGATCATACTTTTTGTTTAATACTTTACAGTTTTCCAAAGCCACAGAGTTCTACTTTTGATCTAGAAAGCCAGAAGGTGTGGAGATGGCCTCATGAGTAGGCTTGAATACAGTGTTCCTTATAACCCCAATATAGGACAAGAACAACCTATCCAGGAGCCTTCCTTCCATGTGGAGATTTTAAATCAAGACGCCCCTTCCTCTTGTTTTTGGGCGACAGAAACAAAATTATTATAATTGTGCCTTCTTTGTTTAGCTGTGTGCTACCATGGTAAAGGAGGGGTTAAAACCAGGCCAAATTATCCATGAAACAGCTGTAATTGTTTTATTGTGTAACAAACATGAATTGCTTTTTAGAAAAAAACCGAAGTCATAAGTGGGATTTTGAGGTTTTTGGGGGGCAACAAGGAGGGAAGGAAGAAGGTGGTCCTCATTGGAAATGGAACCTGTATATCTGCTGCTCTTCTGCCAGCTGTTGCCTCTTTATTGACTAATGGACCTGAGCAGAGATTAACATGGCAGATATCTGACCCCCAGTTAAAAATGCCCCTAAACTACCTCTTTCTTTAACCGGTTCCTTTACCAGACAACCGGTTCCTTTACCAGACACCTGAGTTAGCGTCACCCTGCACTCTGTCTCCTCACGAACCCAGATTTTAACTACCCCTCCTTCACTTCCACAACTGCCAAGTGTAAAATAGCCTACCTCCTCATGGCCCTCCCTTACTGCATATGTCTCAGATTGTCAAAATTTCCCAAAGCATCAGTTTTTCTTAGGCATCTAAGACTGACTTGCATTGCAATAACCAGGAGCGGATGAAGATTACTCTACATTTGAAACACCCCATAGAGTGAGGGAAGCTTCTGCTACACTATAAAACACCCCATAGTTTCCCAGCCAGTTTTCCACTAGGACTCGTACTCCTCTGACTTTAGACAACCACCCCCAAAACTCTGGTTCCATTGTAGCACCTACATTATAATAAAATCCTAACCAACTGGCACTAATATGCCCATTACTCTCCCTGCTTTACTTACACTAGCCCACCCTCTCACATGCTTTTAGTCTTCCTCCCCTCCCTTTTATTACGTTTCTGTCATCCAACTTTGCTCTGACTACCTCCTCCCTCTAAATGGCCTTAATCCACCACTTATTTGGTTATCGATCGCCCCTTATTTCGTCCTCTCGCCTTCCCATATCCACCTTGCAGCACATGTAGCTTGCTATTTGCTTTAGAATATCTTGCTTTCTAGTAACTTGGCTGTCCAACCCAGTTGGATCTGTTCCCAATTGCCCCCTCTTTGTCCACCTTGTTCTTCCTGCCCCTCCTCCTTCAGTTTACTTGGTCCCCCTGACCCTGACTGGCCTCTTTGGTTTCTCTGACCGTTTCTTCTTGCTAGACTTTGCTTCCATTTTGATTTTTCCGCCTGCAGCCTTCGGCCTTGTTGCAGCCATTGGTTGTACAGTGCTCTTCGGCGAAGCAACGCCCCAACCAGGACAGCCCTTGAATGGAATGTCTTTCACCTTCCGGCCACGCACTTTCTGAGGGGAACCACAGGTTGCTCCCACTTTCAGGTTCAGTTTGTCGATCCACCTGGAGTAGGGGAGAGAGAGAAAGGGGAGGGTAAGAATTAGGTTGAAGGCAAAGCAGATAATGGGTGACCTTTGGGTAAAATATGGTTGATTGTAAGTAGATATGCAGCAGATTTGGTGAAGATGTTATAGGTTACTGGCAGATCAGAGGTCTCACCTACGGAGGGGCAGCAGCTCGCATTCACACTGGAAGGGGTTGTCACTTAAATTGATGACCTCAAGACTGGTGAATTTGCTCATTTCTGGTAGGTTCTGCAGCTTGTTGCCCTCCAGATGCAAACTTTTGATCCTGGGGCCGAGGCCTGCAAATGCCGTCGGGGAGACCTGTGAAAACAGAGGAGGAAATTAGAAATGTAGTGAAGTACCCTTAAGTTACATCCCAAATATAATGATATACTACATCCCAGTCATCAAGACTGTTCTGGATCAAGACGATTCCACTCACAAATATAGATGAAGCTGCAAATTGCCTTTTTTCTTATGGAGTTTGGCTAATCGAAGATTTTTTGGATATCGTTGTGTAATCTTTTGACAGAATAGTTTAGCACTCTGTAATTTCTTTGAGCAACAGCTTTTTGAAATTTCTTTCAATATCCTTTTAGGGGATTATCACGGAAGGCTTCGGCTGTTGGTCCGGCCAATTGTGTTGGTAAAAATAATAACGTGTGTATGTATATATATATATATATATATATATATATATATATATATATATATATATATATATATATATATATTTATTAAATATAGGATTATCCCACACAAGCAGACAATATTATATTATATTCAGTCTCACCAAGTAGCGAACGCTATGAAGCGTGCACTCCCTCCATGCCAAATTTCAAATGCCAAATCAGAATTTGGCGTGGAGGGAGTACGCGCTTCGTAGAGTTTGCTGCTTGGTGAGACTAAATATACACAGGGTGTCCTTGTACCCAGGCGCGCACCGTCGCTGTAGAGTCCCGGTACCCATGAGGACGCTGGATATATATTTTTGAGCATTAGAGAACTAAAAAGTTTGAGAACAATTGGTACAAATAGGAACAAATTGTTGTAAGACAACTGAAGTCAGTAATGTAAAGATTTTTTTTTTTAAATGAGCAATCATTTTGAAACGAAAAAGAAAAAATAAATCAACAAAAGGTTCAAATACAAAAAAAGTTTGTTTGCATTTAGGCAAAATAGGAGGAATTGTAATGATTCATTAGCAATTGTTCGCACTATAACCCTCTTGGCTTTGAAGTATGCCTTCTATGTCTATGGCATCATGTGATCAACTGCTCCCATCAAACAATGGAGAGCAATGGTGCTCAGTGTGTGAGGAAGGCAGGAGATACTGCCGAAACACATAGTAATAAATAAAGTGCGGAACCTATGACGGAGTCTGCAGTGTCGATGTCTGGTAGTGTTGGGGAACTGGAGATTGGAAATATATGTTCGAGGCATATGAGCTGCAGATTACACACTATGCATAGATGGCCACCTAGTGTTGGGCCCGGATGTTTGCAGTTTGTTTTGTTGTAGAAAAGTCTTTGGAAGTCACGGGATAGGTGACTCCTCCTTTGGATGATACTGCGCATGGGCATCGGCTCCATCCCCAGATAGTTTTTTTCCGCCACCGGGCTCGGTTGTGTTTCCAGCGCTCCGTGTTGGAACCGATTTCCTTCGGTGCGCAATCCTCACCAACTTACAGAAATTAAGTTTCGAACGCTTTTCCAGTCGACGCTACTCTTCAACACCGAAGACTTTGATTCCGGTCGACGGCCTTTGGGCTTAACTAGGCCTCGACTCCAGCTCATGGAAAGGACGCCATTTAAAAAGTGTCCTCAATGTGGGTCGAAGTTTCCCCACACCGACCTTCATGAAGTGTGTAACCTTTGCCTCTCCCCGGAGCTCGGGGCCAAAGACTGTTCCGCTTGTGCCTCTTTCCGCTCCAAAAAGACTATCCGGGACCAAAGAGCGAGGAGAACAATCCACCAGAAGACACTATGGGTTTCAATCAATTAATTCACAGGGCTGCGCAATATCATGGGGTAGACATGCATACAGACCCTGTAGATGAAGACTTCCTAATGGATACCTTTGATAATGCACAAATGTCCTCATCCATTTTACCAATGCTTAAAGGACTGATTAAGCATGCTCCTGAAGTCTTCAAGGACCCAGTCAGAACTCGGGTCATTAACCCTCGTATAGAGAAAAATATAAAGCTGCCCCCTCGGACCCAGCATACATTAAAGGCCCAGTACCACTAGACGCACTTATAGTTTCCAATTCAGGCAAGAGCGCAAACTCACAAACATCAGGTGAAGCTCCACCACCAGATAGAGTCTAAGCTACTTGACGCATCAGGGAAAAGAACGGTGTCTCAAGCAGCAAACGTCGCGTATTGCCAATGCACAGGCATTATTAGCCAGATACGACAGGGCACATTATGACTAATTTTAATTATTAATGAGGCACCTCCCTGATAAGTACAAGGATAGAGCAAATGAGCTTATCCAAGAGGGGAAAAATATTACAAACACCTCTATTCGATGTGCACTTGATGCAGCAGATACTGCCTCTAGGGCAGTTAACACCAGCGTTTTATTACGTAGACATGCCTGGCTACGCATATCAGGGTTCAAACCTGAAGTACAAAGTGCCATTCTTAATCAACTCTTTGATGAGCAACACCTATTTCGACCTAATGTAGATGTAGCACTTGAAAAAATTAAAAAGGATACAGACACCGCCAAATCTATGGGAGCCCTGCAGTCGCAGGCTCCCAGACGTTAATTTCGACGCTCATCCTATTGAGGTGCCACCAGGGGATACTCTTTAGACACACCTTCCACCTCATACAAACAGCAAGGGCTACCAAAGGGGTGGTTACAGGGGTAACAATAACAAAGGCAGAGTTAAAAATGACAACTCCCGCTCTGCCTCTACCCCTGCCCAATGACTCCCTCCCATTCCACTCCTGTCGGGGGAAGACTTCAACAATACCTACCAGCCTGGGAAAACATCAGACAGTTGGGTGCTCCAAGTAATTCAATCGGATTACTGTCTAGAACTAACATCCACCCCAAAACATACCACCCAAGCAGCGTCCAATGTCACAAGAACATTTAACACTGCTCAGACAGGAGGTAATATCCCTCCTGCAGAAAAATGCAATAGAAATAGTTCCAGAGCATCAGAAAAACAAAGGAGTATACTCCCTATATTTCCTAATACCAAAGGAGGATGGATCTCTAAGACCCATCCTAGACCTCATACCTCTAATCGTTTACATACAGTTGGATAATTTTCATATAGTTACACTCCAACAAGTCCTTCCACTTCTGGTACTAAACGACTTCCTTATTACTGTAGATCTCAAGGACACCTACTTCCATATTCCCATCCACGCAACGCACAGAAAATATCTCAGATTTGTGCTAGACGGGCAGCACTACCAGTTCAAAGTGCTCCCATTCGGAGTCACAACAGTGCCAAAGGTATTTACAAAATGCCTAGCAGTAGTAGCAGCACACTTAAGAAGACAACATATTCATGTCTTCTCATATCTAGACGAATGGCTCATAAAAGCCAGCTCATACAGCCAGTGTGTCCAACACACTCGCGCTACTATTCAACTGCTTCACGACTTGGGATTCATAGTAAATCACACCAAATCGCATCTGCAACCCTCGCACATACAACAGTATCTCGGCGCTACAATAAACACCCAACTAACACTAGCTTATCCCTCTCCAGCCAGGATAACAAGTGTACAAACTCTCCTAACAAAATTCAAACTGCAACATTCGCTACCAGCTCGAGTGTTCATGCAGCTCATAGGAATGATGGCATCTTGCATATTTGTAGTACCTCCCGCAAGACTGCAAATGCGTCCACTTCAAGAGTGCCTAGCACGCCAATGGAACCAGGCTCAAGGTCAACTAACATAACATAACATACCTAGAGTTGGTAGACGGTCAGACTCATCGTTCTCTGCAATGGTGGAACACCAAAAACCTTTCCAAAGGGCGACCGTTTCTAGAGCCAGTTCCTCAAATAGTCATGACAGCGGACGCATCGCTCTCCGGCTGGGGAGCTCACCTACTGCATCACACCATGCAAGGCAGGTGGACACCGCAACAAAAGTTACTCCACATCAACCATTTGGAGTTGCTAGCCCTAAAAGCATTTCAAATTCAAGTGTCAGGCAAAGCTGTCTTAGTTCGCACAGACAATATGACAGCTGTGTACTACATAAACAAACAAGGGGGAACACACTCTCTGCAGCTCTCTGTTAGCACAGCAGATATGGAGTTTTACCACTAAAGATCTTCCTCTTAGCCCAACACGTCCCAGGAGTACAAAACACTATGGCAGATCTGCTAAGTCGATAAACACAGCAGATCCACAAGTGGGAACTTCATCCGCAAGTTCTTCATCCGTTCTTTCAAATGTGGGGACAACCTCAGATAGACCTCTTTGCCACCCACGAAAACGCACAATGCCCAAACTTTGCCACCAGATACCCACACCCATTATCCAAAGGCAATGCGATATGGATGAACTGGTGAAAACTATTTGCGTACGCTTTTCCTCCTCTCCCACTACTTCCGTTAGTGGCACGCAAACTACAACAACATTCCCTGACGCTCATTCTAGTCGCTCCAACTTGGGCCAGACAACCGTGGTACACCACGCTGTTGCAGATGTCTGTAGTACCACACCAAAAACTAAACCTATCTCCACGCCTATCAACACAGAACCATGGAGAGATCAGACACCCGGACCCAGCTCAGCTCAACCTAGCGATCTGGCTCCTGAGGTCATAGAGTTTGGTTACCTCAACCTTCCTCCAGAATGTATGAACATTATCTAAGAAGCTAGACATCCCACTTCTAGAGCATGTTATGCTGCTAAGTGGAAACGGTTTGTCATATACTGCCAAAACAACCAAATAAATCCTTTAGACGGGTCTATTAAACACATCATAGGATATCTATTGAACCTTCAAAAGTGTAATTTAGCCTATACATCTATCAGACTACACCTCGCTGCCATTGCAGCATACTTACAAAACATCTATCTCTTTTTAGAGTACCAGCTATAAAAGCTTTCATGAAAGGACTCAAAAGAGTAATTCCTCCCAGAACGCCACCTGCGCCACTGTGGAACTTAAACATTGTTCTCACAAGATTAATGGAACCTCCCTTTGAACAATTACATAAATGTGAATTGCAATTCCAATCCTGGAAAGTAGCTTTCCTAGTAGCAATTACTTCTCTCAGAAGGGTTCGTGAACTACAAGCATTTACCATTCAAGAACCCTTTCTGCAAATGCATCATAACAAAGTGGTTCTTCGTACTAATCCTAAATTCCTTCCTAAAGTCATTTCACCATTCCATCTAAATCAATCAGTTGAGCTGCCCGTATTTTTCTCGCAGCCTCAAACAGTCGCAGAAAGAGCTCTACACACCTTAGATATCAAAAGAGCATTACTGTACTATATCGAAAGGACACAAACTTTTCGTAAAATAAAAACTTTTTGTGTCTTTTTCACCGCCACATAAAGACAACCCCATATCAAAATCAGGGATCGCTAGGTGGATTGTTTAATGCATACAAATATGTTACCACAAAGCCAAACGTACATTAACAATTCCTCCAAAAGCCCATTCTACAAGGAAAATACGGGCTTCAATGGCATTCTTAGTGAACATTCCTCTAGATGATGTATGCAAAGCAGCAACATGGCTTACACCGCACACATTCACAAAGCATTACTGTGTAGATGTGCAAACTAAACAACAAGCCACTGTGGGCCAGACTGTACTAAAAACACTGTTTCAAACAACTGCAACAGATACTGGTGGTTGCCGCTAGGTGTGGGTACTGCTATACAATCTATGCATAGAGTGTAATCTGCAGCTCATATGCCTCGAACAGAAAATGCTACTTACCAGTATGCATCTGTTCTTGGCATGTAGAGCTGCAGAGTTGCACACGCCCACCCGCCTCCCCGGCTACCTTTATCTGTTCCAGTTTTATCTTCATTAGATACAAATCACATGGACATCACTACCTCTTGTAGTCACTACCTCCATCACTTCCCTACTGGTGAAAAACAATATGGGGATGGAGCCGATGCCCATGCGCAGTATCATCCAAAGGAGGAGTCACCTATCCCGTAACTTCCAAACACTTTTCTACAACAAAACAAACTGCAAACATCCGGGCCCAACACTAGGTGGCCATCTATGCATAGTGTGTAACTCTGCAGCTCTACATGCCAAGAACAGATGCATACTCCATATATATTTATGGCATATTTTGCTTATAATTGTATGAAGGGTGAATGTAACAAAATTCACCCCAACATGCTGCTATATATATATATATATATATGTCATGTGATCAAGCGTTGTTGGTAGCGCGAAAGGCGTCATGGTGACTCCCTGCACAAAAATAAATTCATTTGCACAGATTTGGTGGTCCGTATCTGTTACTTTGCCTGAGAGACAACGGCGTCAGGAGATTGGAACCTTTGGATATATATATATTTCCAATCTCCAGTTCCCCAACACTACCAGACATCGACACTCCAGACTCTGATGCCCGGCCCTCTGGTTCCGCACCAAAGCCTACCAAAAAGCCTTCGGGCTCCGGAAAGACTCCCTCCAAACCTAGTTTGGCGCCCGGACCTTCGGGGTCGAAACACGAATCCGGCAATGACCCTCACCATTCGGCGCCGCCAAAACAGTTCGAACCAAAGACATCAGCGGTTTCCACTCAAAACATCTGCAAAGCCCAGTTTCAAGACCCCAACCGAAAAATCGGATCCGAAACAAAAGATTTTGTATATCCATCCACAGACTGGCCATATCACCTCTAAAGTGACTCTAAAAAGAAGGGCTGATGCAGAAGAATATCACATCCCTTTGAAGAAGAGATCTGTTTGAACTAACCCTTCCCCTACTCCTCTTCTTCCTCCACCTATTCTTCCTTCATCACCACCTTCCCCTCAGCTTCAACAATTTTCACCTGAACATTCACCACCACATACACCTGACAACCAGGATGATGGGGTTGATAATCAGGATAGGGATGATGATCAGCCATTTCAAGACCCATGGGACGATTACAACTCCAATTCGCCCACGGGCAATGATTCCGACCTGTACCCTACCAAACCCTCTCCACCAGATGATAGTGTAGGCTACATTGAGTTGTTCGGTAGAGCTGCCAACTACCATGGGGTGCAACTACATAAGGAGCCATTAGAAGAGGATTTCCTCTATCAAACCCTCACAGTAGTCCTCACATACACTACCCATGCTTACAGGGATGGTCAGGCATGTAGATGACATTTTTAATGACCCAGTCGGAGCTCGCATTCTTACCCCTAGAGTGGACAAGAAGTACAAGCCAGCAACATCGGACCCAGTATATATAAGGGGACAATTGCCACTAGACTCCCTGGTTGTGTCCAAGGCAAGAAAAAGAGCCAACTCCCAGACAACAGGAGAGGCTCCACCTCCTGATAAGGAATCAACTTATTGACGCTTCAGGGAAAAGGGTAGCTTCTCAAGCAGCCAATTTCTGGCGTGTCTCCAACTCTCAGGCACTGTTAGCACAATATGACTGCGCATTGGGATGAGATCGAACAACTGATCCAATATTTACCTCCGGAACACAAATCAAAAGCACAAGACCTGGTTCATGAAGGGCAACTTATTGCTAATAATCAAATAAGATGCTCTCTAGATGCTGCAGACACTGCTGCTAGAGCTATAAACACTAGTGTCCTTTTAAGGAGACATGCCTGGCTCCATATATCTGGGTTTAAATCTGAGGTTCAGACCTCCATTTTAAATACCCCATTCGATAAAGAACATCTATTTGGTTCAGTAGTAGATTCTTCACTTGAGAAAATGAAGAAAGCTACTGAGGTAGCCAAATCTTTGGGAGCTCTTCAGTCCACACTAGGTTGTGGTTCAGAGGTTCCAAGAATACCTCATCAGAAGCCACCTCCACCTACAAAGGCAATAACCAACCCTCTTCATCTAGGCGTTAATTCAGTGGAGGTTACAAGGCTAACAATGGTAAGGGCAGAGGTCAGGGTTCAAACACACACCTCCCCCGCCAACACAAAGCAGTGACTTGCTGGCTCATCAAAGCCAACTGGTACCAACAATGCCTGCAGCACACTTTCAAGACAATTTGGTTACTGCATCAACTAGGGTTCACAATCAATGTGCCAAAATCACATCTCCTACCAACAAATACAAAGAACTACCTAGGAGCCACAATAGATACTCAAAAACACTCTCACTTTTCCCAGTTCAGCCAGAATTCAAAATATTCAGGCTTTAGTTCTCTGCTTCCAATCCAACCATTGGATTCCAGCTCGAACATTACATGCAGCTCCTAGGAATGATGTCATCCTGCATCATGATAGTTCCCCATGACAGACTGCACATGTGTCCAATCAAGAATGCTTAGCCGGTCAGTGGAACCAGTCACAATTGTCAATTGACCAATCTAGTGTTGGTCAGCGGCCGTACTCCTCGCTCTCTGCAGTGGTGGAACACACAAAGTTTATCAAAAGGACGGCCGTTCATAGACCCGGTTCCACAGATGGTACTGAGAGCGGACGCGTCCCTCACTGGCTGGGGAGCTCATCTACAACTGCACACAGTGCAAGGCTTGTGGAGCTAACAACAGAAGTTGCTCCACATCAATTACCTAGAGCTGCTTGCAATATTCCTAGTACTCAAGGCGTTTCAAACCCACCTAGAGGGCAAAGCTGTCCTAATTCGTACAGACAACATGACAGCCTTGTATTACATACAAAAACAGGAGGGACACACTCTCTCCAACTGTCCCACTTAGCCCAAGACATCTGGAGGTGGGCCATTCACCACAAACTTTATCTCCTAGCAGAATACCTCCCAGGAGTCAACAACCAGATTGCAGATCTCCTCAGCAGACAGAGGCAGCAAATACATGAATGGGAACTCCACCTTCAGGTCCTCCTTCCATACTTTCAACGTTGGGGAGTCCCTCACATGGACCTGTTCGCCACATACCAAAACGCAAAATGCCCAAACTTCAAGTCCAGTATGCACACCCATTGTCCAAAGGCAATGCACTATGGATGAATTGGTCAGGGAAATTTACTTACGCTTTTCCGCCTCTCCCACTCATTCCATTAGTGGTTTAGAAACTCAAACAAGCGTCCCTGACACTAATCCTAGTTGCTCCCACATGGGCACGTCAACCTTGGTTCACAACCCTATTGGACCTCTCAGTAGTTTCTCACCAGAAACTACGTCCTACAACCAATCTTCTCACACAGAGCCATGGAGACATAAGACATCCAGACCCCAGTCAACTCAATCTGGTGATCTGGCTCCTGAAGTCTTAGAGTTTGGCTATCTTAATCTACTGCCAGACTGCATGAATATTATCAAAGAGGGTAGGTGTCCTACCACAAGGTCCTGCTATGTAGCAAAGTGGAAGCGGTTTGTGATCTACTGTAAAAACAACCTCATCAACCCGCTTGATGCTTCTATACAAACCATGTTATTTGTTACATCTACAACGCTCCGATTTAGTGTACAAGTCGATACGCTTGCATCTGGCTACAATAGCTACATACCTTCAGAATAGACAACATCTTTCTCTTTTTAGAGTACCTGTTCTAAAAGCCTTTATGGAGGAACTCAAAAGAATCATTCCCCTGAGACGTCCACCTGCTCCAGTGTGGAATCTCAACATTGTTCTCACCAGACTAATGGGTCCACCCTTTGAGCCACTGCACAAATGTGAACTGCAATTTCTCACATGGAAAGTTGCTTTCCTCGTTGCTATCACAGAAGAGTGGGTGAGCTTCAGGCATTAACTATAGAAGAACCCTTTTTACAAACGCACCAAAATAAAGTGGTTCTTAGGACTAATCCTAAATTCCTTCCTAAAGTAATTTCTGCTTTTCATATCAATCACAATCAATCTGTTGAGTTACCTGTGTGTTTCCCTCAACCAGATTCAGTTGCAGAACGTGCCTTACACACATTGGATGTGAAGAGAGCATTGCTTTATTACATAGAAAGGACAAAACCTTTCTGTAACACAAATCAACTTTTTGTCGCTTTTGCTCCGCTACACAAAGGCAATCTCATATCAAAACCAGGTATTGCAAGGTGGATAATCAAGTGCATTCAAATATGCTATGCGAAATCAAAACAAACGTTAACAGTTCCCCCTAGAGCGCAAACTGGGGGCTTCTATGGCATTCTTAGGGAACATACCCATAGATGAAATATGCAAAGCTGCAACATGGTCTACACCTCGCACATTCAGAAAACACTATTGTGTAGATGTGTTAGCAAGACAACAAGCTAAAGTGGGCCAGGCAGTTTTACGTACACTATTTCAGACCACTGTAACAGATACAGGTTAGCCACCGCTTCGAGAGAAACTGCTATATAGTCTATGCACAGCATATGATCTACAGCTCATATGCCTCAAACGGAAAATGCTTCTTACCCAGTATGCATCTGTTCTTGGCATGTAGAGCTATAGAGTCCTATACGCCCACCCGCCTCCCCGGGTACCTATACCTGTTGCAGTAACATCTTACTTAGATACATGCATTCTTGGACATCTCCTTTTACTACTCCTACTAACTCAATTATCACCCTCTACGGGAAAACAATCTAACATTGGAGTTGATGCCCCTGCGCATTATTGCAGTAAGGAGTCGTCACCTACCTCGTGACTGGAAAGACTTCTTTGAAGAAAAACAAAGTGCAAGCATCCGGACCCAACACTAGATGGTGATGTCTGCTCAGCATATGACTCTACAGCTCTACATGCCAACAACAGAAGCATACTGGGTAAGTAGCATCTTCCATCTTGACTCTAGCTGCCTGAGTTTTAATTCTCGATTTCCCTCGTCTTCTGTTCTTAGGGACTGAGTCAATTACGAAATAACAGAGCTCATTAATGTTTCCACAATGCACTTCATTGATATGTTTTGCTACGGGATAGGTCCCGTCTTTATTTTTCACAGCTTAGGTGCTGAAGTATTCTTATATGCACCATATGGATCGTGCTCCCCACATATACTTTGGGGCACGTGCATTGTAGGATGTACACCATATAATCGCTTCAACAATTGAAAAAGCGAGGGATCTTCCAAGGCTTTTTAAGTAAGGGTGATTGAATTTCCTTCTGGTTTATGACATGTTGGCAGACCTTACATTTCAAGCATCTTGAACACCCCGGGTTGATGTTTAACCACCCCTCCGTTTACCTCACTTTGGGGCTGCCGACCACCAATTCTTGTCTCATTGACTTTGCTCTCCTGAATGTCAAAAGGGGTTTGCGTGAAACGTTGCTGCCAATTGAAGTGTCATTTCTTACTAGATGCCAATGCCTATTCATGCAATCTCTCACCTTGACATGATGGGTATTGTATCCCATAATCATTCTTATAAAGTCCTTACTTTTCACTTTTTTAATTTCTTCTGCTGAATTTGGGAATAATAATGAATCTCTTGGGATCCCCTCCACCTTCTTTAGGGCTTGGTTAAGGACTTGATCACTGTATCCTCTTTGCATAAATCTCTGAGATAATTTCAACTGCGCGTCCCTCGGAGAGGACAGCTCCCTGCAGTTTCTTCCATGCGAAGGTATTCCGCATAAGGAATACTCTGTTTTAGTTTCTGCTGGTGGAAGCTATTGGTGTAAAATGGAATTACCTGCTGTGGGTTTCCTATGGGTACGAGTATGTATTCTCTGATTCTCCACGTACACTTCAGGATCAAGAAAACACACCTGGGATTCACTCATGCTCCTTGTAAATTGTAAATGTAAGGAGTTTTCATTCAAAGAAGACACAAAGTTCATTTATGTTTCTTTCGATCCTTTCCAAATGATGAACTAGTCATCTATGAATCTAGTCCAGATAACTACGTTCTCCCTCCACTTTAGTGCATACCTGACCCTGAGCACCTGCTCCTCACCAGCCCATGTGAAGATTCGCTTAGCTGGGGGCGAAGCAGGTGCCCATTGCTATTCCCCTCACTTGTCTATATGTATTTTTCCCAAATATGAAGAAGTTATTCTCGAGGAACAGCCTAGTCATTTCAACGAATATCTCGGAGTGCTGATATAAATTAATGGGTCTTGTGTCTAGAAAATGTCTGATGGCCCTCAGTCCATCGTCATGGGAAATACTTGTATGTAGCAAAGCTACATCAAGAGTAGTAAAAAGTTATGTATCCTCCCAAGTCACATTGTGAATTTTCCTTAGAAAGTCCCTGGTGTTTTTAATGTTGGAAGGAAGTTCCCTAACAAAATCTTGTAAGAAGTGATCTATATAACGGGAAGTTGCCTCAAATAGGCTTCCTATTGCTGATATTATCAGCCTTCCCAGTGGGTTGGTCTGATCTTTGTGGATTTTCTGGATCAAATATAATATCTGTATTCTACAATCATCAACTTTCAGATACCGACACTCTTGTGTTATAAGACCTATACCTCAGATTTATCATGCAGTACACCCCACAGAGTGATCAGATTTTTAAGGCCTTTCGTAGGAACTGGTATTTACTCACAGATATCCCGGGCCTCAAGGACTGTATTACTGATGTACCTGCTATTACATACAGGAGGGGGGGTATCCTTGAAAAAACATCTATGTCCAAGCTATGCGACAGCACCACAAACTAGGGGGACATGGTTACCATGTAAACCTAAAGGTTTTTTTACCTGTAGGAGTTGTAACATCTGCCCCATGGGAAAGAACAGAACAAAGAACTTTTCTTGCAATAGCCCAAGAACATACTCCATTGAACACTTTATTAACTGTAACACCACCCATGTGGTGTATGTTCTGGGGTGTGAATGTGGAACAATATACATTGGGAGTACCACACGTTGTTTGAAAAACCCGTATCCAGGAACGCCGAAGTGCACTATTAAGCAGGGATACTAAATATCCCATAACTGAATATTACAGCAAGGAACACAATGGTGTTGCCACATTTTGGTTTCGCGGCATCGATCATGTCCCAATGAGCAAAAGAGGGGGGAAAAGGAAACTATGACTTAGGCAAGCTGAATCCAAGTGGATCTGTCGATTACGGATGACCACACTTGGCCATAATACAGATGGGGAAATGTATTATTTTTTATAAAGTAATTTGATTCCAGTACTATGGTGATGGGTAGAGCCAAAGAAAGTAGGAATTAATATATATAAGTCAATTGGATGTACCTGCTGATGTTGATTACATCATTCCTTGGTCAAATTTGTTGCAATTTGTATTATGGGGTTTATCTTGTCCCTATTTTGGTGTTTGTTTTTCTCTTTCCACCCCTCTTCTTCATTTATTTTTTCAACTATTATCTCATTTTTTTTTTTACTATCTCTGGGGGGCATTTCTTATTTTTACCCTTTGTAAAAGTGGGGAATCTCTTCTTCGGTTCCTTACTCTCTACTATCTGAATGCCTGAACGATATGCCATTATAATCCAGGACAGTGTTTTGTTTTCTTTTTCATTCCCCTTTTTCATTCAATTGGAACATCTCATCTTTGATGTGTGTCACACCAAAATTGGCTCAATTCGTAATTATCAGTTATGACCTATTCATAACGTCCTGGAGACTTATGCCTTCTCGCCGGTATATTGTTTGCTTATGGCCTTTGGTTTACACAACAGACGCGTACTTCACTGGCTCCGTATATTTACTGTGGGCAGTTATCTTATTTATGTTTATCGTTTTTCAACCATTTATCAACTTATGGGTATGCTATTGTTCAATTTTTCAAGAGTTGAACATTGGGCTGATTTGTTACCTATACGTATTATGTTTGGTGATCTGCAATTTCAAGATGGCACCCATAAACCAATATTTAGATCATGGTATCTGCATTTTGGTAATGAAATTTGATATGAGTTCCGGTTTCATTGGCATGTTTTATATTTGTTGATCTGCAATTTGAAGATGGCACACGCAGACCGATATGTGAATCACAAAACCGTTTCTGGCAATAGAACATGTCACAGGTTCCAATTTACTGTAACATACAGCGCATGTTTCCAAATGGTGGGGTGCCCTGTTTTAACAATATTCATGCATCTGTAATCGCTACGCTGACTTTTATCTTATTTTTTTGTGTTAATTTTTATCTCCTTTATTTGTAATTATGTTTCTAAAATTGGTGTAGCAGGCACGCAGTAGGTTCACGTCAAGAAATCCACCTTTCCAATATGGCGCCCGAAATTGAATGGCTTTTCAGCTTTCTCTATCGGTCGTGACGCACTTCCGCCTAAGTGTCCGATTGCTGCAAGCCTTTAAAACTTTGAAGTTGCGGTTGGGGTTCTGTTACACTATCTAGGCGTACCTGTCCTCAATATCCCGAAGACCTTACTGGTGAGTGTTCTGGCGTGAGGTATTTATGCCCTGCAACATTCTTTTGCGATATTCGTTCTCGGGGCTTACATGCCCTCAATGCACGATCGGTATAACGCGGATAGCGCTGTGGTGGTGACATTTGTTTGTCAAATCACCTCTTTCTGATTATGTCCCAGGCTTTGACACACTCTTTTGCGGTATTCTATCTCCAGGTTTACATGCCCTCAATGTGTAATTACTGGGACATCTATTGCACTGTGGGGGATTTTCGTTTGTTGACCCACCCCCGTTTTTTGACTATGTCTTAGGCTATTATCTACTTTATGTGTGTGCCGGGCCTGCAATGGTTTTTGAGCAAGCATAAATATAGACCTTGCTCCCAGATTATAATATGGCTTTGACGACTAAGGTAACAAATTGGATCTTTGGGCTATGGTACTCAATCTGATGTTTGTCATCATTTATGTGCGCGCCGGCATCCTAATTCCCCACACAGCTTTGATTGGGGTCTTCTTTGAACAAATTGTCTGTACTCATCTGGAGATACACTAAAACTGTTAATGAGGAGGTGTGATATGATTACAATTAATATTATCCCTATTCTTAGAATGTTTGGTCTGAAATCGATCCACTGGAACCTTGACTGTGGGGCCTCCAGATGGGTTTGTCTGGGATAATTCTTTTTGCAATATACTGTGGAATAATCCTGTAAAGACGACCAATATAGGTGAGAATAGCTGACTTCTTGTTGCCTGTCATATCCTTAGATATTTTGCTTTTCTACCTCCGATTGGGAGGCCTTCAATAGCTTTTATTCATTTATATATAGTCCTTAACGACGTGAAAATTATTTTGATGTTTCAATATTTATTTTTAGACCGTTGTAAACTGCCACTTATACTCTGAAACCTTTATTGAGGGGTTTTTCAGTTGTGATTGGATTATTATACCACTTCTATTTGATTTCGAAGGGACCACGGCTAACTAGCAATACTGGTGAGAATTTCTGATTTTCATTTGTTTGTGTATTTCCGATAGTTATTTGTCTATTATGATTTAGACATATACCCCAAGGTAGTGACTTTGCGTTGTTTTCAGTTTTATACCATTGCAGCTGTCTCTTATGCCCTGGGACCCTTATTGAGGGATTTCCAGTAGGGATCAGGTAACTATACCTCTGTGATTAAATCTCGACAGGACAACTGCCAATTACCAATTACTGGTGAGAAGTTTTTTGACTTGTATTTGTCTGTTAGTACCTGATAGTCCCTTCTCTGTCTGTCTCAGGTTTTCTTTATACGTTCTGCCTCCCCTTTCGGTAATGCATTTGTATCTACACACACGTGTATCCTTCATTTCCTTTTATTATAGCTATGGGATCAAAACTGAATACGGTTTTAGATTATGCCCAATAGCTTTTGTTTCTCATTTTCAGATTTTCTCCCTCCATTTTTATCTATTTCTCTGTTTCTTTGTTCTTAGATTTTCTTAAACTTTCTATTTTCTCTACCTCAAAATAAAATTAAATAAACAATTCTATGTAAAAAAGGGTGTATATATAATATGTAGCTAGTGAGATTTGGAATTTTATGTTACTAAGGATTTTTATCACAAAGAAACCTAGGTGTCTTATGCAGAGGAATATACGAAAACATCAGTCCATTTCAAACTGAATGGATGTGACAAACATTAGGAGTGAAATAAACAATAACTGAACAGGAGGAAGTGTCAATGGTTGTGAATAGAACCCGCTCAGTTCTTAGGATACCCATCAAACTATTGCATGATCAATTTTATCATCTGGTCATCCTACAGCGGTAATATGTCTCTAGATCATTGAGACCAAGTCTTACCCTGTTTGAGAGCGGGATCACTGCCCACAAGCACTTAATGACCAGTGAATATCAGTAGAAGGGTAAAAGTGCAGTGCAACAAAAAAGTGTGGTGAGTTTAAAATAGGATAGAGGACAAAGCAGTAAGTAATTTTATTAAGAATATGCCATCTTCCTCATTAAAAACAAAACGAACAGTGCAAGAACGCAGTGTGGAACAAATTGCTGCATTTATGGCCAACATGTTTCAGCCTCTATGGGGAAGACCCAAGGCTTTCTTCAGGACCTCTGTTCATAACATTGCTACTGCCAAGTGCAACTACAAAATAATTGAAAATTGTGATACAAATTAAAGGATATGATGTATTAGTTACAGCTCCTCCGTGTAGGTAGATCCTTTACGTGATCTATAGAGACACAAACACAAACCACCATTGTTCAAAAAAATAAAAAGGGGGGGAAAATGATCTATCACTCCATGTTTTCAAATATAAAGGCGAATAACTCACTCACCCAGCTCTACCGGGGACAAGACCTCACCTCGCCTGGACTCTGACTCAGGGAAAAAATGAGGCCACGCTCTAGGGGAAATAAGGAAAACACATGCTAGAACGCCAGCTATTGAACAACCCTATTCTCTTTACTCTAGCATTCTATAAAAATGGTGTTCATGTGATCCTTACTTCAATTGTACTTATTAAACGTGCAAACTCCAAACACAACCAACTCTACCTTAAGAAACAATCTCCTATATAAACTTTCTAGTTTGGTCATATTACAAGTGATACAAATTTTTATGTATTAAAAACAAAGCTTCTCACTCGTGCTAGTCGAATAAAGCTTTGTCCGTAAATGGCGAACGTTCTTAGCAAAAGCAAGCTGCTTAACTGCAAAAATAAGCTGTTCAAATGCTACAACTCACCTCTCCGTCGTTGCCTCGAGCAATACCCGAGAAAGGGGGAGGCAACGACCGGAGAGGGTGAGGAGTATTTGTGTTCTCGACTAAGACACGCCTCGCCAGCGTCACATCCCTCAACTCGGATGGGTGTGTCTAGCTTAGGTCTTAAGTACTACTCTATTGATGTTACATTGTGAAACGATAGTATTAGTAACTACTTTGTAGGTGGTAATCGATGTTGTTATGCTTCTCGACTTACCCCTCATCCGGTCTCCTTTCTATCAGGAAGCGTAACTAGTGACGTGTAGCAAACGCGAGGTAAACGCGCTTGCGCAATGTCTCACGATAACTTCAGGAACTAAAATGTGACGTCAATCTCGTCTCAATTGTAGTTCGTAATGGATCTACGTACACCCGTAATGCGTACGGTTATCGCAAGCCCCTCTTAGTGGAAGGGTCAGTTTATGCTGGCGAGTGTAGAGTGTAAGTAAACCCATTATATCCCTGGTCGCTACAGGGAAAATGACATCAGTACTAAATGGAAGCACATCCAATCTTGAAGACTCAGTAGTGTGTTCCTAGTTCTCCATGTTCTGCACTAGTACTACAGTCTTAAAGAGAGGGCTATTCTAAGCCCCAAGGTGGTAGAATGTAGAGATAATAATGGTACCAATTCGAACTAAAATTCATAGCACCACTTACGGCCAAAAGGCAAAGATAGCAACACTAACACTGCCCTATGTGTATTCGTTCTTATGCATACAAGTGGATATTATACACATTTTTAGAAAGATGAAAGTGTGTATTCATAAGAGCATATGAGTAACCGGACACTAATACCATCTCAAAGAGTGGTCCAAGGTATTTCATCATTGAGCCCTCGGCTATCCAATCGTAAACGGTAAATCCATTTTTGTTCTTTAAGGAAAAGGAACTTTTTCAGATCCCCAACAAAATCCGGAATATATGGCTTTTCCAACACGGACCAACTGAACTCAGTCTCCTTGTGATTATGTTCAAGGAAGTGTTTTGTCAATTTGGACACACTTTTTTTACACTTAAAAGAGCTCTTATGTTCCAACATGTGTGTCCGGACCTTACGGGTTGTCATCCCGACGTATGTCTCATTGCATGGGCAGGTCATTATGTATATAACATTCGAACTATTACAGTTCGAGAAGTGTTTAAGTAACCATGGGCGACCTGTCCCTATGTCAATCTGTGTAGTTTTACACGTTAATGCACACATGGAACATCCACCACATGGGGGTGATGTCCCTGTACTTGTGGTAAGTTCCATAAGGTCTCATTGGACTCTTTGGATTTCTCTTTCGGGCGAGTGTGCACCAAACGGTCCTTCAAATTCTTAGAGCGCTTGAAAGCGAACAATGGTTGCTCTATTTTGTCATTAGTGCAATTGAGAATGCGCCAATGACGTCTTACAATCTTCTGAACTAAATTAGATTTCGTGCTGAAAGTACTTACAAAAGTCAATCTTGTGAGAGGTGGCTTCTCCACAGCAGCCTCCAAGAGGGCATCCCGGTTATTATTACTAGCTCGTTTCAGGGAGCATTTGATCAAGGGTTTGGGGTAATGTCTGGCTTGCAGTTGATTTGGTAAGATTACTCCGGTTCTCTTCATAATGGCACTAGCAAGAATTGCCATGAAGGAGAATTTTTTCAGGTATGAGGACATGCTGTACTTACAAATCTCGGGCACGAGTATGGGCAGTATTTTTGCGCCAAGTCTGGCGAACTTATATGTCCATTCATTTGAACAGAATCAAATACTAACAGCCAGCAATCCGTTTTTGCCATCAATAATTTGTTATAAACGATATATCGATGACATTTTAATGATATGGCGCAGAAATGAGGAGTCGTTAAGACTTTTCCATGAATGGCTTAATAGCCGTAACAGGTTTCTGCGGTTTACGATTGAAACGAATAAGGAGAGAATAACCTTCTTGGACCTCTCTATATTTGTTACTCCTGATGGACTTCTAAGTGAACTTTTCCGTAAGCCCATGGCTAGGAACTCTCTCTTGTTATACGAGAGCCAACATCCTAAGTCACTTCGTGAGAATTTACCTTATGGTCAATTCCTTCGGGTTCGCAGGAATTGTTCAACTAAAGAAACCTACACTAAACATGCCGTGAATCTTACCAATCAACTGCAAGCCAGACATTACCCCAAACCATTGATCAAACGCTCCCTGAAACGAGCTAGTAATAATAACCGGGATGCCCTCTTGGAGGCTGCTGTGGAGAAGCCACCTCTCACAAGATTGACTTTTGTAAGTACTTTCAGCACGAAATCTAATTTAGTTAAGAAGATTGTAAGACGCCATTGGCGCATTCTCAATTGCACTAATGACAAATAGAGCAACCATTGTTCACTTTCAAGCGCTCTAAGAATTTGAAGGACCGTTTGGTGCACACTCGCCCGAAAGAGAAATCCAAAGAGTCCAATGAGACCTTATGGGACTTACCACAAGTACAGGGACATCACCCATGTTGTGGATGTTCCATGTGTGCATTAACGTGTAAACCTACACAGATTGACATAGGGACAGGTCGCCCATGGTTATTTAAACACTTCTCGAACTGTAATAGTTTGAATGTTATATACATAATGACCTGCCCATGCAATGAGAGATACGTCGGGATGACAACCCGTAAGGTCCGGACACGCATGTTAGAACATAAGAGCTCTTTTAAGTGTAAAAAAAAGTGTGTCCAAATTGACAAAACACTTCCTTGAACATAATCACAAGGAGACTGAGTTCAGTTGGTCCGTGTTGGAAAAGCCATATATTCCGGATTTTGTTGGGGATCTGACAAAGTTCCTTTTCCTTAAAGAACAAAAATGGATTTACCGTTTACGATTGGATAGCTGAGGGCTCAATGATAAAATACCTTGGACCACTCTTTGAGATGGTATTAGTGTCCGGTTACTCATATGCTCTTATGAATACAAACTTTCATCTTTCTAAAAATGTGTATAATATCCACTTGTATGCATAAGAACGAATACACATAGGGCAGTGTTAGTGTTGCTATCTTTGCCTTTTTGCCGTAAGTGGTGCTATGAATTTTAGTTCGAATTGGTACCATTATTATCTCTACATTCTACCACTTTGGGGCTTAGAATAGCCCTCTCTTTAAGACTGTAGTACTAGTGCAGAACATGGAGAACTAGGAACGCACTACTGAGTCTTCAAGATTGGATGTGCTTCCATTTAGTACTGATGTCATTTTCCCTGTAGCCACCAAGGATGTAATGGGTTTACTTACACTCTACACTCGCCAGCATAAACTGACCCTTCCACTAAGAGGGGCTTGCGATAACCGTACGCATTACGGGTGTACGTAGATCCATTACGAACTACAATTGAGACGAGATTGACATCACATTTTAGTTCCTGAAGTTATCGTGAGACATTGCGCAAGCGCGTTTACCTCGCGTTTGCTACACGTCACTAGTTACGCTTCCTGATAGAAAGGAGACCGGACGAGGGGTAAGTCTAGAAGCATAACATCGATTACCACCTACAAAGTAGTTACTAATACTATCGTTTCACAATGTAACATCAATAGAGTAGTACTTAAGACCTAAGCTAGACACACCCATCCAAGTTGAGGGATGTGACGCTTGCGAGGCGTGTCTTAGTCGGGAACACAAATACTCCTCACCCTCTCCGGTCGTTGCCTCCCCCTTTCTCGGGTATTGCTCGAGGCAATGACGGAGAGGTGAGTTGTAGCATTTGAACAGCTTATTTTTGCAGTTAAGCAGCTTGCTTTTGCTAAGAACGTTCGCCATTTACGGACAAAGCTTTATTCGGCTAGCACGAGTGAGAGGCTTTGTTTTTAATACATAAACATTTGTATCACTTGTAATATGACCAAACTAGAAAGTTTATATATGAGATTGTTTCTTAAGGTAGAGTTGGTTGTGTTTGGAGTTTGCACGTTTATTAATAAGTACAATTGAAGCAAGGATCACATGAAAACCATTTTTATAGAATGCTAGAGTAAAGAGAATAGGGTTGTTCAATAGCTGGCGTTCTAGCATGTGTTTTCCTTATTTCCCCTAGAGCGTGGCCTCATTTTTTCCCTGAGTCAGAGTCCAGGCGAGGTGAGGTCTTGTCCCCGGTAGAGCTGGGTGAGTTAGTTATTCGCCTTTATATTTGAAAACATGGAGTGATAGATCATTTTCCCCCCCTTTTTTTTTTTTTTTTTTGAACAATGGTGGTTTGTGTTTGTGTCTCTATAGATCACGTAAAGGATCTACCTACACGGGGGAGCTGTAACTAATACATTGTATCCTTTCATTTGTATCACAATTTTCAATTATTTTGTATTTGCACTTGGCAGTAGCAATGTTATGAACAGAGGTCCTGAAGAAAGCCTTAGATCTTCCCCATAGAGGCTGAAACATGTTGGCCATAAATGCAGTAATTTGTTCCACACTGCATTCTTGCACTGTTCGTTTTGTTTTTAATTAGGAAGATGGCATATTCTTAATAAAATTACTTACTGCTTTGTCCTCCATCCTATTTTAAACTCACCACACTTTTTTGTTGCACTGCACTTTTACCCTTCTACTGATATTCACTGGTCATTAAGTGCTTGTGGGCAGTGATCCCGCTCTCAAACAGGGTAAGACTTGGTCTCAATGATCTAGAGACATATTACCGCTGTAGGATGACCAGATGATAAAATTGATCATGCAATAGTTTGATGGGTATCCTAAGAACTGAGCGGGTTCTATTCACAACCATTGACACTTCCTCCTGTTCAGTTATTGTTTATTTCACTCCTAATGTTTGTCACATCCATTCAGTTTGAAATGGACTGAGGTTTTCGTATATTCCTCTGCATAAGACCCCTAGGTTTCTTTGTGATAAAAGTTATTGATAGGGGGTATAACCTAGGCTAGGTCTTTAAACTCCCCTTTGACCCCTTCTTTACTGTATTGTTATAACTAAGGATTTTTACACATTGTGATAGCTTCTGTATTCGTTGCTTAAATTTGATTTTTATATTAGGGTTTGGTTTACCTTTTGTATATCACGGGATTATGTTTATTATTGTTATCTGTTCGGTGTTTTTTTTGTCCTCATATTTGCCACCAGGTGGAATGACTCTAGATGGAAACTCTCAATCCCGCCAACACAATACCTAACTGTGCGCCCTGGAATACTCTATTGCGTTTAGCATTCAAGAGGTCTCCCAGAGGTAGGTTCTCTACCAGTCCAACTCCCCTGATCGATGTCTCTATACCTTGTCTTGTCTTGGGGAGGACCGGACCGCAAACCCCTGGCATAATCATTGGACGTTTGTTGTCTAACTGGCTGACCATCTTATCAGTGGAGCCCAGATCTTTGCCGCCTCCTCTCCTCCACACAAAAGGTCTATTTTGCTAATAGTCATAATATTTTTTAGGCAATCTGCAAACCTAGGGGGGATTGGGTATTTCCATTCTCTACATATCCCTCCTGGCAATAATAATCACATAGAATATAAACTGGGTGATGCTGTCTCTAATATCATATTCCTCTGGCAAACCCATAAAGATCAGTCTAAGGTTACACGTGACTGATCTGGACAATACCTCCTCTAAAAAGGTGCAGACCGATGACCAATAGTTCTTAATCTTTATGCAGTCTGCAAAAATATGTACATCGTCTGCCTCTGTATTTTTACATCTGGGACAGGGGTGTGGTATTCCCGATATTTTTGAGAGCTTGGAGGGAGTCCAATAGACCCTATGTGCTGTGTAGAGGTGATTTCTTCTGAGGTTGGCAGGTTTCACTATTTTTTGAGATGTTGCAAATGAGTCTAACCAGACCTCCGATTGTTTCTCCGGGTTATCTCCTATTGTATCACCCCAAAGTTTCGAAATCTCTTCCTCCTGCCTATCCTTTGCCCCAATTTGTATGTTATACCATGCTGAAACCTCACCCTTCCACCCTTCTTGTCTGTTAGCTAGATCTAAAAATTCGCAACCCGCTGTTTCTGACACCCAATTTTGGCTTCCCCACCATGATGAAAATTGATAATATTTAAACCTCGCTAGGGACCCTCCCGTCAAATTAGATATAGCTGTCCAATCTAATAGTTCTTGATTTACCTGGACATCTCCCCATCGTTTTAAGCCAGCCTCTCTCAGGGGGAGGGAGAGTCGATCTAGTAAGCATTCAGGTGTTCCGGGGGAGTCCCAAATTGGTGCCAAAAAGTTATAATAGGGGATTTTCCAAATTTTGCAGGCTGCTTGCCATAATTTTAAGGCTGTTAGTAAAATTTTAAGGCGGACTTTTTTGTAAAATTTTTGGGCGCCAAATTTAAACAAAAAGAATTCCAGACCCTTAGAAAGGTCGGATAACAAAGCTTGAAACAAACGATCATGTGATGATGAGTCTAACTTGTTAGCCAGGAGCCTAAAATTTTTCAACTGAAATGCATAACAGTAAAATAACAAGTCTGGAAGAGCTAATCCTCCTCTTTTTAACCCCCTCCTCAGCTTCTTCCATGCTATTCTTGGTGACTTAGATGCCCAGATAAATGAGCCAATTTTCCCCTGAAGATTTGAAATATCTTTATTACAAAATGTTAGTGGAATGCTATTGAATAGGAAAGTCACTTTGGGTAATACTACCATTTTAATTAAATTAACTCTTCCATAGATACTGAGAGGAAGGTTGGACCATCTTTGGAGAAGTTTAGTTATCTCTTTTACCACGATCTGCCAGGATACTTTGGGTGTCTCTTGTAGTTTCTGAGTGATGTGTATACCCAGATACCTGATCTTTGTTTTTGTATATGGTATAGGAACTACTATTCCAACTCATTACATCTGTTTTATTTTTGTTGATACCATAACCTGAGACTGCTCCAAATTCCTCTGCTCGATTAAATAGTTTCGGGATGGCCTCTAAAGGGTTAGAGGTATATAGCAACAAATCATCAGCGTACAATGCCGTCTTTAGCTCCAGCCCACCCATATTAAAAGGAAGAATTGTTGGGTCAGAACGTATCGCCATCACAAAAGGCTCAATATACAAGTCAAAAAGGAGAGGAGACAGGGGGCAACCCTGCCTCGTCCCTCTTGATATCTCAAACCAATCTGACAAGGCCCCGTTAATTAAAACCTTAGCTCGTGGACACCCGTATAAATTTTTGACAGCCTGGATAAAGAGTGGTGGAAAGCCGAACCTTGTAAGGGTGTCCCACAGAAACACCCAGTTAACTTGGTCAAAAGCCTTCGCGGCATCTATTGCCACGATGGTAAGTGGCAATCCCTTTACTTCGGCATAATCGATTGCACCGATGACCTGAAAAGTCAACTCGTTCAATTGTCGTCCTGGGATAAATCCCCTTTGATCAGGGTGAATGACAGTTCTGATAACTTTGGATAGTCTCTCAGCCAAAATCCCCGAGAATATTTTAAGGTCCGAATTTAAGAGAGATATAGGTCTGTATGACTCTATGTTCTTTGGGTCCTTATTTGGTTTTGCTATTAAAGTGATGGTTTTCTCAAACCAGGAGGGTGGAATATCTCCTCTTTGATGGTAAATATTGTTAAAAAGGGACAATAGGTGTGAAAAAGTCACCTCATCATTATCTTTATATATCTCCGTTGGCAAGCCATCGGGGCCTGGGGCTTTGTTCCTACTCATCTTTTTAACTGAACTCTAATTTCCCCCTCAGTAATGTCTCTCGACAAGGTCTTTTTATCTTCTTCATTCAATTGGGGTAAAGTCCTTTGGTACCACCATTTCTCCAAGTCTTCTGTTCCAACCTTGATGTTTTCCCTATATAATTCTTCCATAAATCCTCTGGCTTCCTCCCTGATCTCTTCTTCCTCAGTTAGTTGATCTCCGGAAGACCTTTGGTTTAGGGTTTCGATGTTGTTTCTGGTCCTGTCTGCTCTGGCCTTCCACGCTAAAAGTGCCCCGCACCTCTCTCCATATTCGAAGTTTTTTAATTTACTAATCTCCCATCTATCATGGATCAGTTTGTCGGCTCTAGCTTTAAGACTCAACTGTAATCTTTGAAGCTCCTTTTCTAATTCTGGAATCTTCTCCCTTTCCTCCAACGCTGCGTTCTGGAGCTCCTGCTCTTTCTTTTTAATAAAATCTAGTTCTTTAGTTTCTATATCTTTTACCTCTTTTCTTTTTAGCCTCATGTGATATCCCAATAAACCTCTAAGGAAGGCCTTAAATGATTCCCAGACAAACTGCTCTAGTGCTGAGCCCTCATTAAATGAAAAAAATTCCCTTATGCTATTTTTGATTTTAACTCCAATGTTGTCATCTAAAAGAATAGTTCTATCTAGGGTCCATCTTCGTTCAGTAGCGATATTTGTGAAATTAATATTAAGTTGTACTACTGAGTGATCCAAAAGGCCCACTGGAATATGAGTAACAGATGCCAAAACTGTTTTCAAAGACTGATCTATCAAAAATAAGTCAATTCTCGAAAATTGCTTGTATTTCTTACTATAAAAGGAATATTCTCTGAGGTTGCCGTTCTTAGTTCTCCAGGCATCCAACAAGTTATGTTCTTTCATTATATTTTTAAGAGCAGAGAGGCATTTTTTGGGCAAGATGTATTTTGCTCTAGATGTGCGGTCCAGTTGGATATCTAAAATAAGATTAAAGTCCCCCCCCCCAAGAATCAAAGGTGCCCTGCTCGGGATTAAGGCCCTTTCAAGTTTGCCCAAGAAAATGTCATTGTCCTCATTCGGGCCGTAAAATACAGCGAAAGTGTATGGTGAGCCAGTAATTAAGAGCTCGGCAATCAACCACCTCCCGGTCTGGTCTGTATCCCATCTCTGTACTTTAATGCCCTTGTTTGCTCTAATAATTATTGCAACTCCTCTGGATATTCCCTTTTGCCTTGAGCATAGAATGTCCTGAACCCAGTGCCTTTTCTCGAAAACCTTTTTACACTCTTTTTCTTCAAGATGTGTCTCCTGAAGTAAGTATATGCTAGCTTCGAGATTCTTTAGAAAGTCGCATATTCTCTGTTGTTTCTTGAAACTTCCTATTCCGTTAAGATTCCAGGAAATAATCTTACTACTTGTATGGGGATTTACTGCCATGGCCAAATTTTACTCTCCCGATTAATCTCCAGGGTATTGTCTGAATGTCCATATAAATACTTATATATCCGTATTTGTCTATATATGTAAATGTTAATTTTAGAGTTTCTGTGCAAAAATTAGGACTTTTTTCTTTTTTCCCCCTCCCCTCCCCCCCTCCCTCCCTCCCCCAAGGAACCCTCCCTTCATCTTGGGCGTATGTCCTGCCCCTATGGAGCTCTCCACCTTACAGCGCCATGTCTACCTACTTGTCCCTTGCCTCGTTCGCTATATCTGCTATCATCAGCGTGAATTAGTGTAAGTTAGAGTATTTTAATACTTCCCTTCTCCTTACCTACCTTCTCCCCTTAGAAAAATATATATATATATATTTTTTTGTTTTTTTTGTTTGTTTAACTCCCTCAGGTGTAATGTGCGAGCCCCATTATTGTGTGTTAGTATTTTTTTTTATTTTTTTTTTTATATACATCGTACAGTTTAATGTACAGGTTTTATGTTTATCCTACATCTCTAAGTCACTAAATTAGATCTTGACTAACCTACTCCCTTATCTACTCCCTCATTTTCTGTAGCAGTTCATCTACCTCCTCCGGCTGGTTATAGGTGAAAGTTTTGTTATTCCACATAACCTTGAGCAGGGCTGGAAACTTCATCTGTACTTTTGCTCCCAGTGATCTTAGCTCCGGCATTCTTGATCCCAGTTCCCATTGTCTCTGAGCCGTTCTGCCTCCTATGTCAGACCTGATCTGATATGGGTTGGCCCTATAGTGGAGAGAGGCGCTTGCTAGAGATCTACTCAATATCAGCTCTTTAATGGTGTAGGTCTGGAAATAGACTAATATTTTCCTGGGCCCTTTACGATCTTGGTGTATTCTAAAAGGGTCTCTGTGGACTCTCTGGACCTCCGCTTCGAGGTCTATATCCGGGCAGTCTTTCAATACCCCTTCCCTTAGGAGTCTGCAGACAAAAGCTTTTATATCCCCTACTTCCTCTACTTCAGGAATCTTCAAAATGCGGATATTGTTACTTCTCGAATGGGTTTCCAGTCTTTCCATATCCATCATTAAAGCCTTATTCTGTTTCTTTAAGGCATTTAATTCCTCACTATTTTCTGTTGTAGAATCTGAAAGCGTGGAGACCTTTTTCTCCAAGGTAACTGTTCGCGCTTCTATTCTTTCTAATCTGGTTTCCAATAGATCAAACCTGTCGTGTAGTCTTTTCTGATTTGTCTCAGAAGTTTCGAACTTCTCAATCAGGTCACTTCTTAAAGAACAGAGCAAAAGGCCAATCTTGTCAAACTCCTGGGAGGGAGTGGAGATCAAACCAGTGTCTTTCTCTGTGGCTTTTTCTGACGCAACATGAATTATAGGAGCTATTATGGATGCACTTTTGAGGATTTCCACAGACTCAATATTACTACTTCCCGCTGTCTCTAGTGTCTGTAGATTCAAAGAGTCTTGATGAAGAGGAAGATTCTCGGAGGGACTATTAATTTTATTACAGCTTATTAGAATGTCGTTGTCTATATTAGCTGTACTCTCTAGGTCTTCAAGATTTTCCTCAGTTTGAATTTCAGCTAATGGGGTGTACCTGTTGACTAAAACTGGACCTGGTAAGGAGGGGGGTACCGTATTCTGAATGGGCCGCCGGGCATCTCCCATATTAGCTCCTTCTTCTAAAGAATTCATTTTCTCTAACACCTTGAAGTAACTTTTAAGAGAAGGAGTACTTTTTTGCGTTGAAATCTGCTGGGGAGGTTTACTACTAATGGCTTTCTTAGAACTTGTTTTCTTCTTACTTTTATGCGGAATTAAAGGTGAAGGCCTCACCTTCTCACCGAGTTCGGCTGAATCTAAAGCCCCCTGCTGTTTTAGCTCTAGTTTTGACCTCAGCAGGTATCTATTCTTATCTACCTCTCCTCGGCTCTTCGCCTGCTTACTGTTTGCCCGGTCTTTCCCCTTATACTCTGAGACTCTGGCAGCTTTAGCTGAATATAGTTCTACTTGTGTGGGAGTATTAGTATCGGACACAATATCTGTGTTCCCTTCCCTCTGGTTCAGCAGAACTGGCGCTACTACTTCTGCTACAGGTGAAGCTGCCTCCATACGAACACTACCCTTAGCAGGAGTAACTGGAGAAACTAGGGAAAGGTACTTATTAATTGAAAAATGCCCCCAGCAGACAGGTCCTCTATAGTGTTGCAGTGGAAAAACGCTTCTCCTGTACTGCAGAATGTCCCACTGCCAAATAACCCCCTCCTGAAATCCACCACAGTGTCTTAATTTAGCACTTATCTTAGATTTGCAGGGTGCCTTGGACAAACTCCCGCGTTTTGTATCAGACTCCGCCGCCGAGTTTCCCCGGTCTGCTCTCGCCGCTCTCACCGCCTTGTCTCTCACGTCCTGCGTCCGCCCTTCCTCCGCGTCCTCGCAGCACACGCCTGCTGCAACCATCCCCTTGCTCCAGGGTCCTACCGCCGGCCCGCAGCTCCCGTAGGTTTCCACCGCCTCTGTTCTCCTCGTCAGTTAGTAGCATGTAAGTACAAAGAAAAGCCTCATTTTCCTGCTAAAATCCGACACGCAATCTACGCGCTACCTGTTTTCACCAAAGGGGCTTTGTCGGGACATCCCTTCCGTCAATCCGATGGGCTCAGGTGAAGAGCTCCGCGACAGCCTAGGCTAGGTCTTTAAACTCCCCTTGGACCAGGGCCGGACTAGCCATAGCGGGCACCGGGCAATCCCCCGGTGCGCCGCACGGGTGGGGGGCGTTTTTGTGCCCCTGGGGGCCGATTTTGTTACAGGGCCGTTTTTGCAGCATAGCTGCAAAATCGGCCCTGTAACAAAATCGGCAGAAAACCGCCCCGGCAAAGAGCTCGACGGCACCTCCAACCCCCCGAGTGAGGAGGCAGGGGCCGGCCGAGCACTTTGCCAGGGCCGGTTGTTGTTCCCAGTCCGGCCCTGCCTTTGACCCCTTCTTTACCGTATTGTTATAACTAAGGATTTTTACACATTGTGATAGCTTCTGTATTCGTTGCTTAAATTTGCTTTTTATATTAGGGTTTGGTTTACCTTTTGTATATCACGGGATTATGTTTATTATTGTTATCTGTTCGGTGTTGTGTATTTATGTATGTGATGTAGTTTCCTTGTGCTTAAGTGTTTTATATAAATATATGTGTGTATATTTATGTACTGTCTTGTGTCAATTGTTTCAGCCCTGAAGAAGTTATTTTGTAAGGAACGAAACGCGTTGGCTGATTTTCGACTGCATATTTTACTGTTAGGAATAAAAGAAACTTAAAGGACTTCCTTATTAGCGTTTGGACTCTTTCCCTAGAGCACCTTCTATTCTTTCAAAATTAATTGTCTGGATTCCAGTGGAGCCAACTGCGGCGGACTTTGGAAGTGTTGTGCACAGGACATTTATATTTATTGAACGGGGGTTGAGGTGCTGAATCAAGGGTCAGTTGCAATTTCTGAAGTTTTTTAATGCAAGACCTATACCTCTCCACCTCGCTAGGTCCTTATGGCATATGTTTTTAACTTCAACCAGATAGCTCTGTGGGACTCTTAGGAAGCACTTGGTATCTTTTAGCTGATGGGTGGCTTCATTTTCATACATACTCATGGGCTATAATACTATATTACCTCCTTTGTCAGACTGACAAACTACAATATCTTTCCTAGATCTGATTTGTTCCATTACTTTAGAATAGTCACTCTCTCTTTGTTTGGTACATTTCAGGAATTCCTCACAGGATGACATAGACAATGATTTTAAGTCCATAACCACCAGATTAGAGGACACATCAATCGACTCTCTAGGTAGGTTAGGAACCAAAGTGGACATAGGTTTGAAGGGCATTGTCACTTTTCCTTAGATGTAAAGTAGTCCCAAGAGGTCTGCAGTCTCCTTGCATGATATTGATGGACTGATAATATCGCCTCCCCTCTCCAATTGTTCCAAGTCATGTAACACTTTCAGATCACCTAACACCAGATTCGAATTATCAATCTCTGTGATGGGCTGTTCCTCTCCTTTCAGACTCGCTTGATTCTGAAAGAGCTTTTTCAATTTCCCTACGAATTTATAAAAGTCAATCCGAGTTTGACCATAATTAAAATTAGTTCTAGTACAAAATGAGAGACCCAAATACAAAATTCCAAGTTCATGATCTGTCAGAGCCAAGTCAGATAGATTGATAAACGTGGCTGTATGTTCATTCATTGACGTTGCCTGGTTTCTTTGGTCTTGGCTCCTTGTTTCAAAACTAATTATTTTAAGATCACATCGTATATACTAATCAAATATAGACGCATTTATAGCAGAGCTGGTTAAAAATGTTTAGTATACATGAAACATTTTTCCATAACTAAAGGGCACAACAGCATAGGATTCTCACCCTGTTGGGCGTATACCAAAATTAATAATGAAATCAGTCTAATATTTCATAATTCCAAAATAGAAAAGTAGAAATTCACAATATGCTTAACCCAACCAATTATTACAGGTCGTCATGGCAATCTTAGCAATCTTGCCCCGTTGGGCAAATCAAATCGAAAATTATTAACGACAGCCATCTTTTAATGTGCAAATTAATAATTGCATATATATTTTGGTTACATCTAAAAGAGTAGTTATTTTTAAGACTTTAGCCTAATTTTCCAGGCTTTGTTTTTGTTGGATGTTGGCAGGTTTGGGGTGCGATATCAAAGGAGTACCCTCCTTTTCTCGTCACTAAAATCAATGAGTCCTCAAGTTGTGATGGAGTTAAAGCTACTTGCCTAAGACTCGTGCGATGTGGTTGAGGTCACTGATGCTGGATTGTAGCGAGACACGTTTGCCTGCATCCACTGATTGTCTTGAAACGGGAGTCCTGCTTTCCAGCACCAGCTGAGCTGAGCACTTAGGACTTTGAAAAATTATAGGAGAAAGGCTTTCCAGAGGTGACATTAAGGAGGCAGTAGGCTGTAAAGCACCACTGCATGGACACTTGTCGAAGGGCTTTGTGAGGGTTCTTGACCCTCAGCTGAGTATTTCTCTGGATTTACTGGCCTTTTTACCTCTGTGCCCCTGGACTGATTGCTCATGCTCAAGTGATGTCTAGTATATGAATGGAAGGACAGTGCGTTGTATTGTATGTTTCTCCAGAGCCTTGCTACCTCTTGTGATACCCCAAAGTATTCTCCAGCTGGTCGAACAGAAAGTTGCCCTGTCTTCAAGAGGAAAGGGTGTTGGTTGGAGTGGAATTTTCAGTGTTTTGCTGTTGTGAAGCATGCCCAGAGAGTAGCGCTGTGGTGTGTAGCAGCGCTTAATACTTAAGAGAAAAGCGATGGGGGTGTGAGGATAGGTTTGTGGGCAGTGTTTACAGACCAGAAGGAGCTTTGTTCATTTATGTTAGATGTTCCTAGCTTCCAAGTCTGTATTGCTTTGCTAAATTCAAATTCGTTTTGAATGAACATCAGTGTGTGTGATCCAAGGCTAGCCTATCTGGACAGGAAACGTAACTGATAATAAGATTGCAGCCCAGTGCAAAAAGAGCCCCAGCCCCTAGGTTCACTCTCAAGTCTTCAGTGAAACACTATGGATTTCACAGAGCCACAAGCCTGTGGAAGTGATGTTAAGCATCAATGAAACGCTGCATGATTCCACCCAAGCATAGTTGAGATGCATACCCTGGAAGACAGAAGTTAAGCCATCAGTAAATCCCTATACGGGGTGTGTACCTGGACAGCTGGATTGTGGAATCTCTTGGATATTGCATGTGGTAGCCTTTGTCCAGGGCTGCCAGTGTCTGAGATGCCTTGTCCATCTCGGACACTGGGGGCAAACGCGGGGGCAGGCGCGTGTACACATCTCTCCATCCCCAACAGTAGCCAGGCTGCCCAAACACCGTTAGCTGAAGTCTTTGGTCTTCTTTTTAAAAAGACTTTGAATTTAACTAAATATGAATTTTCCGAGAGTGCTTGATTATTGCCAAACAGTCGCCCATCGGTGGTTTAGCCATGGGCCTCAATCCTAAAACTATTTTCCAATGTTTAAAACGAAGAAGCTACAATAGTGTTTATTTCCCTGGCCCAGAAGGTGATAGGCATTTATGTTATTTGATAAGTATATGTTTAGAGTAAATATGTTTTATCCAATTGTAAATTAGGTCTTCCTTTTTTAAGTCACAGCCTACCAGACCTTGCAGCTGTATGGTTTGCTAAAGACATCTTGGGGACTTTCAGAAAGTTGACCTAGAAATGCATTTCAGAAAGTTGACCTAGAAATGGATTTCACCTGTTGATTACCATTGGCTTTATGGGTTGTAACTCACATTTTCTGGCTATCTATTTACCAGCTTTATTTGCTTTAGGCTTTCCAGATTTAGTTAGTCCTTCCTGTTGCCTAAAACGGTTTACTGTATTTTTCCCTGAATTAAGTTTCTGTAAATGGGCCTTTAAATCTAAACTTGTTGTATACTGGGAGTGGGAAAGAGTTTTTCTTGCACTTAGCAACATTTAAATGAACTTTGTAAGTATTTCCGAAAATATCAGAATTAAGAACACTAATGAAGCACATTTGTTGTTATTACTGAAGTACTTTTGAAACAAATACTTTAATATGATCAAAACAAATCATTACACTAGGTGATGCAATTTCCCCACATTTTCGTTTGATCACTGTATAGTTTAAAACGGTGTGTCTGTGCAAATGTAATGGTCATTTCAATTGAAAACAATTGAAAATGTGTTGTCTATAGTAGCTTGTGCTACCATACCATGCATACTCCGCTCTATGCCACTCGACTCTATACCACTGTACTCTGCACCACTCCACTCTATTACATTGCACTCTATGCCACTTCACGCTATGCCTCTCTACTCTACCCTGTACAATTCCACCCTACACCACTGCACTCTTTGCTGCTGCATTTTACACCACTCTAGTGAGCCCACACCAATCTACAGTGCAGAACTCCATTCTACACCACTCTGCAACACTGCATTCTATGCCCTTACACTCTACGCCAATGCACTTTACTCTGTAACACTGAACTCTATGCCCACGCACTCTACACCAATTGACTGTATGCTACTCTTATCTACTCAACACTACTTTACTGTATGACATTACATTATATGCCACTCTATGCAACTGCACTCTACCCTGCATTACTCCACCCTATGCTATTTCACTCTGTTCAGAAACAATCTACTCCACTCCTCTATGAGCCACTCCTCTCTCTACCACTCTTAATCACTGCACTCTACAGAACTGCACTTTGTCACTGCACTCTACTCTGCACCACTGTACTCTACGCCTCTCTACTACACGCTACACCACTGCACTCTGACACTCTACTCCGTAACACTGTACTCTCTGCCACTGAACTCTACACCGCTCTACTCTGTACTACTGCACTCTACGCCCCACTACTCCATTCTATGCCACTGCACTCTGTGACACTATACTCTGTGCCACTCTATGCTACTCTACACCATCTCTATGCCACAGCACTCTGCCAATCGACTCTACTCTACACTCTATGCCACTCGCCTATACTCTGTGCCACTGCCCTGTGCATCACTCAACTCTACGCCTATGCACCACTGCACTCCACTATGCACCACTCTACGCCACTGCATTCTATGACGCTGCATTCTATGCTGCTGAATTCAATGCCACTGCCACTATACCACTATACTCTGCAACCCTCTACGCCAATGCACTTTGCACCAGTCCACTCTACACTATGCCAATCTAATACATGACACTCTCTGCCACTCCACTCTCTGCCTCTCCAGTCTTTGCCACTCCAGTCTTTGCCACTCCACTCTTCGCCATTCTACTCTGACACTCCATGCGACTTTACTCGACGCCACTAGCAGATTGGTCACACAGCGCCACAGTGTAGTCTAACTTTTTAGCTACTAGGCGAGATTTTAATCCTGACACTTAGACAAACCATGTCTTACTTGAGATCTATCTAAGTAGTTAGTTTTATCCCTCACTACCATTTAAGCACTGCACCTCACTAGCACTATTTCTTGAGCAACAATCTGGCTACAGTATGTTTATCCATATCCGCACCATTACCTGATGGTTTGGGCGGTGTTCATTCCCACATGACGAGACTCCGCCGCAAGGGTGGTCTGATGGGATTTTTCTGAAGCTCTCTGCATCTACTAAGTCAATCAAAGCAAACTATACCACATAGGCATCATAACAAACCAACGCATTACATGATTTACAAAGGCCACCACACCACCTTGCATACCCCAAAATAATGCTGTACAACTTCATAACAAACATAAATAGCACATAATTTCCCACAACACACTATACTGCACTAGATCCCACTCGATCTGCCCCACTGGTCAGGCTGCGCCACACAATAGATCATCATCTATTAGCACATTTTATAGAATTCTACACCACGTAAGACAAGAATAGCCCATGTGCACCACACCATACCACTGTACATCACTTCAGACCACTACACTAAGGCAAACATTCACAAAGCACCATGTTAACCACTCCCACAATACTAATGCTTAAGCAATCAGAAAACACTCTCCAGTATGTGATGGAAACCTCAAGGCAAAGGTGTTCAAGTATCTTAACTTAGAAAGCATTATGAGGCCGTACTGATGGCAATAGGTCACTTTACAAGTATCTGTACCAGAAGATGCTCTTAGGCTTGGTGGCACTCCAGACATCACAGCTCCATACATCACTCCAGGCGGTCTAACTGCTATGTGATCACACCGTACACGTTAATTCCATGCTTTGACATTACACTGGCCAGCGCAACACCACGGAAGCCACAATGCCATACCACTCCCCCAATCCAGTGCAGTGCACCAAAACACTATGTGATCAGACCATTCCACGCTGCATGACATCAAACTGGCCAGCACAACACCACAGAAGCCACTATGCCATACCGCCCACCCCTCATCCTGTGCAGTGCACCAAAACACTACCAGTCTACAGCATATAAGCCACACCACATCTCCCACCATTATGCTGCTGCCCCACAGTACGCCAACCGTTGATGCTTAAACTGGCATGGAATGCTAAAGTATTGCCAAAGAACCAGTCTCCAAGCTCCCCCCACCCCAACCCCACCTAGGGTATAATCTGCATTTGTGTAGCATCAGCCACACATTCTGTGGGAGCCCTGTCATGTGAATCTTGACTGGCCACTGATGGAACAGGGGGGGGCCATTGTTTGATAATGTATGCGTACTTGGCGTTTGGTTGTGTGGGTAGCAGTGAGTTTGTATTGTGTTAAGACTTGTTTGAAATGGATTGTTTTAGGGTGGAGGTAAAGTGTGTGTTTGATCTAGTTAGATCTTTGGGGTGTTTGTGAATGGTTGGGTATTCCAAACTTCTCTATATTTCGCCCAGTTAGGGGGCTGTACGGGAGAGGCTCCCCTACATTGTGCGCGGGAAATCGTGTGGCTTGTGCTCATGCAGAGTATAGTGATTTTTATACACACATCACAAGCCAGGTTTGTGTCTTATGATGATGTGCACTTGAGGGTGTTTAAGGTTATGCTTACAATATTGGTGTGGTGCATAATAGCTTTTGATATCGCTGCACTTAAGTGTTTTGTGCGCATGATGGTGCGGTGGGCCTCTCAAGCACGTAGTGTTCAGGCAGACTATTTGTAGTTGAGATTGGAGTGATGGTGTGTGGTGTTAATGTTTGATATAGAATGCTTGTGGGTGTCCAATGAAAGCTTTGCTATGAGTCCTCGGATTTGTGTTGGTTACAGATTATAAGCACTGTTGGTTTTGAATTTGTATTGTGAAAGTAGTTCGATTAAAGGTATTCTTCACAAGCAGAGTCACTTTTATACATTAGTGTGGTGCTTTCTGGGGGTGGGCAGTGGGCCTTGTTTGTTCTATGGGAGAAAAGCTCAAGGAGAAGGAATGCAAGCTTCACAGTCCCACAGCTCTACCTGCCAGTCTCCTCTTCATGGGCCATAAAGACTGTGTGACTGTAGAGGACGTTAAGTCCTTGCTTCCTCTTGCTGCTTTTTCCATATCATTTTTGAGTGGCTTATAGTTGGTCTCTGGACATTCCACCTGCATCCATCTATATCCTATGGAACCACTTTCTGGTAGTCCATTGTAACTACACTGGACGCACTACTCAACAGTGCACCACACGCAAACACACAACACACTGAGTCACCCCACTCAATTCCATGCCCACTACACACCACATTTCAGTAAAAAACTGATACAAAAGTATACCTCCCTGCTTACTCTCTAACATATTCCATCACTCCAAACCCCACCTTACAGGACCAATGAACACCCCTCCATAGAATACCGTGCCCCATCACATCACACTGAACCTTTCCACCTCAAGCTAGATTAGACACCATAAAACACAAAGCTTTGTCCAAATATCACATGCTTTAACCTGCTGCACATAATCCTGCACTACACTCCAACCTACAAAGCCACATCACAACAAGGCAGAATGTTCGGCACCACAACAACCTCATCACGCATCTCTCCTCAAAATAAAACATAACCTTTGCATTTAGTGGCGCCATAGCGCCCTTCACGCGCTGTATCCCACCACCTTGATTCTATACCACACCCTACAAATGTGCTGCTTTTCTCACCAACTCCTATAAATTGCCACCTGACTTCTCTGCCTTCCTGCAACACACTTCATCACTGTTACCTACCATGCCAACATTCTACATACAATCTTATCTATCCTCTGCCTTAAATCTCCCACCACCTCAACAACATTATGATAGCCAAAACACCAGTTCAACTCTGACTGCCACAACTGAGTCCATTTGTTAAAATTAAAAGAAAACTAAGCACCATTCATCCATGCATCAGAATCCATCATCCCGCGGACTGATCAGCACCACTCTACCAAGCATGACAACTACCTGCACCATGAAGGAAATCCAACAAATTGTACAACAGTATTTCCTCACAAGTATGCATCACACTAGCCCACAATACGCCACTCAATAAGGTTCTTTAATTGTCACAAACACAACACTAAAAATACCACATCACATGTCAAGCCATGTGACCCACCATCTCTTTCCACCACCTCTGTTCATTCCTCTCAGAACCTCACATGACACACTTCATCTCTGCTGTTCACACTCGCATGCTTATTCCTTCAACACACACCATCTGTCTCAGCTTTAAACCACTAATCCTGTCAAATGGCATGGTCATCGCCTATCCAGTACCCTACACCGCTTGGGAAGGGTGAGCATCTTTTCACACTATTATTTCTGCCTATGAAATTCTCCTTGTCATCAAGGATATACTGCATTGACTTGAGAGAAGTGGACGGAAACACAAAAACTCTTATCGTGGTTGGAGGGAGGAGTGCGGTTTGACACATATCAGGGCACACTGTGTTGTGCTCAACAGCAGCTTGATTCACAAACTATTGAGGTAGCCCAACGTGCTTCAAATCGAAATCGTTGGTGCAGATATCTAAGGATGCCAGGAAGGGGCCAGCATAACCAAAGTCATCTGGACTAGAGTACTTTGTGGAATGGGACACCCAGCCAATGCATCCTAGGGATTAGGTGGGGTCAAAGAGGTGATCTCAGAACCACTTCTATTGTTGTAGCGCTGTCCCTTCTTCGGTCTATAGAGATCAGAACCACTTGCATCATTGCAGCACCGGCCCTTCCATAGTCTGGAACAAAGTCAGCTGGCATGCGGGCTCTAGGACCTCAAAACAACTGACTTCTGGAGACCTTAATCCGAACACCAAGAACTCAACTGTCTGCTCTAAAACTCTAGAACAGCAATGCGTTCATGCCCAATCCACAGATTTATTCGAGGAGGACAATCCTGTAGCCTGCTTGAGTTCCATCAGAACCCATCTGGCATTAGGCACGCGGGTTAGCAGGAGGGCTTGCAGACCCAAACTCCAACTGCGAGCCACCCCATAAAGGCAACTAACTATACTACATCCTGGACATCCACACCGGTTATGTCAGAATGTCCGAACACCCACATCCCTCTACAGAACACAACCTCCATATCAATAACCCTAACACACACCATCCAAGCCACACAGCAGCATGAAACATGGCTCAGGAATAAATCCAGTCCGAGTGAACCTCAACTAGGAAGATGTACTTACGCAGACTGAAGTGTGCATGAAGTACCAAAAGGCAAAGTAATTGCCGAGCAGTACACCGTACAAAAGCCAGCTCAAATTTGCCAAGTATGATAAGCCTTGTTTGGTAGGTCCATCAGAGTAGCACCGGTCACTTTGTCCTGAATACTATTCTGGATCCTGGCGAAAATGTCTTGCAAGTGACATTGTTAGAGGTAGTGCTTATGACCCTATTCAGAATGTTGTTGTGCTCTGCTAAAGCCTTATTTACTGCCACTGCTCAGTCAAAGCAGGGTACGGGTAGCAGGTCCATGGCAATGCTTTTCATGACAGCATGCCTTGACCACATGCAATGTGGCAATGTGTTCTTGTGCAGGGTCAAGGTGACAGAATGGCCTTGGACACAACTACCATGCCAACATTATTCTATGGGTTATTGGTCATTCTAGCACATGGTATCTTACCTTCTGCAAGCCAAGATGGTCCAGGTGCAGATGCTGAAGGGATCCGCTAACTGGCTGGAATGCATTGCTCTCAATTTCTCTGATTGGGTTCTTTGAGAGACGCAGTTCTTGTAGGCCAGAGAGACTGCGCAGAGCACTGGTGGGCACATCGTACAGCAGGTTCTGATCCAAGTGTAACTTCTCGAGATGGCGTGCAGAAGCCAGGGCTGTGGGTGCCACAGATGCAATGTTGTTGCCGCTCAGGTACAGCCAGCGCAGTGCCTGAGCCCCCTTCATGTTGTCGTCAGACAGGTCACGGATGGTGTTGTACTGCAGGTGGAGGGAGAGCAGGCCAGGTAGAGACACAAAGGTCCCTGTGGGCACACTTGCGAACTGATTGTGTTCCAGATAAAGATAGGTGAGATGTGTAGCCCCTTCTAGTGCGGCAGCGCTGAGAGAGGAAAGACTGTTGTTGGACAGGTAGAGGTAGACCAAGCCCTTGAGGCCACGTAAAGCACCTGGCTGCAGCTCCTCGATGCCACAGCTTTGCAGGTGCAGGGACACCACGTTCTCCAGGTTAGGGAAAGCACCAGTGGGCACAGACCTAAACACATTGCGGCGCAAGTCCAGCAGTCCTGTATCTGTTGGGAACCCTCTGGGGATCTTGGAGAGGCCTTGGTTCTCACAGGTAGCGTGCTTAAGGTCGGGCTTGCAATGGCATGTGGATGGGCAAGTGTTGCCACTCTCTGCAGTAGGCTTTATAGTGACTGGTTCCACTCTCTCCTCTGGAACTCGGCGGTCACACCTCATGTCCACGCTCCTCATCGCCTCAAGGTGCTCCCCACGGAATGGTGCCGGTCCAGCACAGATCATCTCGGCACGAATCCGGGACCTCTCAGCCCACTCCTTGAAAGCACGCAGGTTGCAGTCGCACAACACAGGATTCCCAGTCAGGTCAATTTTACGCAGCTGCCCTAGACCTGCCAGTGGCTGCAGCGCCCGTAGCTGGTTATCCCTCATGTCCAGCAGGGACAGTTGAGGGGTCCCCTGGAAGCCCAAGAAGGACACATCCTGCAGCGACATACCATCCAGGAAGAGTTGCTTGAGCGCCCGCATCTGCAGGGCATCCTCCCCTATGAATGTCATGGGGTTACTCCCCATATCGAGACGTGTAACGCCTGGTAGCTTCGAGAGGGCTTCAGTGGGTAGGTACTGCAGCTCATTGTGGTCCAAGCTCAGCCGGCGCAGAGTGGGCATGCCAGCAAATGAGTGGTCCGCTACGATGTTGAGCATGTTGCGTGACAGCCGAATCCACTTAATTTGCTGCAAGCCCTGGAAGACCATATCTGGCAGGTATACCAGGAAGTTCTCACCCAGGTCCAGGAGGTTTAGGAAGCCGAGCTGAGTGAAGGCACCAGGGCGAATTTCCTCCAGCCGGTTCTTCTCCAGCACCAGGTGCCTCAGGGAGGACAGCCCATCAAACGTCTCCTGCAGGATAAAGGTAATTCCATTCGAGCCCAGGTTGAGGTGGGTCAGCCGTCCTAGCCCACGGAAGGCTCCTTCCTCCAGGGTCTCAATGCCACACTTCTGGAGGTTGAGGTGGATGAGATAAGGAATAGGGAGAAATGCTCCTCCTGGGATCAACTTCATATTATTGCCCCGGAGATCCAGCTTCTGTGTTATCTGTGTAGAGAAAAATTTGGTTATTTATTATCTACCAATCCTAACATATCAATCTTTATTCCATCTCATACGCCTGTGACCTACGAAAGCTGTACTTTAACTTGATAAACTTGGTACTGGTATTGTGTGATGAGTGGATGTCGGTGAAGATTAGGTGTTTGCAATCTGACAGACCAGGATACTATGTTAGGGTGTTTTTTAATAACTGTGTGGAAGCCAAGAGTCTACTGGGCCCCCGAGGGGAGTCCTCGGGCAAAAGGATGCAACTAAGCTGACCACTTCGAGGGCCTGAGGAAAGCTTGACCCTGGGCACCCTAAACGCATATATTTAATGTTTCATGCTATGCAGAAAGCACATTTTATTCAATTGTATTGTAGGAACGGACAGTTGATGTTTAATGCTGGAACAGCAGTGAATGGCAGAAGACCCCAGGGCACTGAGAGGAACTAGATAAAGAAGTTTGGAGCCTCACCCTCAGATGGCTTGAGGCATGGAGGCGCTGTTTGCGTCGGGAGCAGCATGGACCTATGGTTCCATTGGCACATCAAAAGCAGCCGTCTCAGCAGAGATCAGCTGTACTAGAAGGATCACTGGAAAGTGAACCACCAGCCCCTTATCTGCATGTTCAACTTGAATAAGGCACAGCAGGTGAGATTTCCTGAACACCTTAGGCCTCCTAGGACCTACTACTAGCCAAGGCCCAGAGTCCCTCCTTGAAGCAGCAGGGTTTCAATTCAGTGAAACTGCCCCAGATATTTTATCAAATGCACAGTGCTGCTTAAATGGTCAGTTCAATTCAAATTTTGTAATGCAGTGACTGGATCATGTTTTGCTCCATTGTGAAGCAAACAGTTCTGTTAAGAAAAATATACATTCTTTCTCTTGTAAGCTTGTTTGCCAGTCTGTCCCAATCTGCCACTATTTTGTCCACCTCACCTTCAGGGCCTGAGAGCTTTGCAATAAGCTTGCTGCAGCATGTCACAGACTTTCCCTCGTGGGCCCTACACTCCTCCTTAAACACTCCTCTCAGGGTATCCAATTCTTGTGTCCAGGTGAAGAGCAGAGAGGTTATGGGTGGAACCTGCAGCGATTTCCTTGTTAGGGTCTGGAAAGGGGATTGGGCCAGCACCCCATCCTTTCACCCTCTACTGTTTAATAGCTTCCGTCCACAGGTGCCCGGACCATGCCCTCAGAGAAGTGCCCGCTTCTCACACTTGTGTGGCCTACAGACCCCGAACTGTCTTTCTGAAAACCCTTGGGTTGCAGCTTGCCACATCGAGGTTGCCCTCTATATTTATTTTGGGCCTTCCCTCAAAGGGCATGCAACTTGACACCCATGCCAGAGAAACCCCTACACTGATCTGCTTGGTGCCCATGACTCTGACTGCTGAGTTCGTCCTCTAAGCAATGACTGAGGGCCTTTCGAGAGGTAAACTTTAATCTAAACCAGCAAGTCATGCTGTAAGTGTTGTTGAAGATGTTGTTATTCCTATTTTGGGCTATTTCTATTCTCTTTTGCAGTTCTAAACACTCTGCTTGTTTTCTACATCTAAAACTTTCCATCACAAATGCCAGAAGCGAGTCCTTAAGAGGAGACTTGCCTCTACATCTTCCGAAACCCTGAGAACTGTTTAAAATTCCTCTGGCTGACCCTTACTGGCTCCTCAGCTGAACTGTAGGCCCACCACTGTGACTTATATTCAGCATTCCTAGAGATGGCCCTTTGCAGCGCTGGGTTAACCTAAGTGGCCACCCAATAAGGTGTCTTGGACTATTCTTAGAACTTAGCGTTAGCTGCTCTTGGGTTGATCCGAGTAGACCTACTACTGTAGCGTCTAGTTAAAATTCCCAGGGATATGCTTTTGACGTTTCTTGGTTGACCCAAGGACCTATTAGGGTGGTGTTAATTTCCTTACTACCTGATGTCCTATTTGCCCACAGGTTGTACAAGAGGCACACATTTTAACACTGATACATCTGCACTGTGGCTACCTCGAGCTTGACCATAGACGGCCACTTCACAGCGCAAAGTCAGAAACAATATCTTTCTGTGGATCCATCTACAAACCCAGCTTCTGCCTCTTTAGACTTAAACCATCAGGTGCTCTGGAATTCAAGCTACCAGACTTTTGCCCAGTTCATTTATAATCTGCCTTTGGTGAATCCACCCCAACCATCCAAAGTTAAAACAACAAAAAATAATTATATATATACATACATATATAATCATACTATAAACAAAGCCTCCACTGAACTATTGAAACTTCTACTCGAGTAAGTTAACACTCCTCCTTAATTTGACACGAAGCTTCTGCACAATCTGACATGAGCAACACACTCAAGTCAATATTCACTCATTCTGAATCTGATCCTCAGTGAAGAAACTACTTCCTGCCTGGTCTGGACCTGAAAACTGACTCCAGGGTGTCAAGGAGAGGCCAACAGCAGGGTGTATTCCATTTGCCACTGGTCCGCTGAGTACTTCCAGGACAGGGAAGGGCCTCTTGCAGCTTGTTGCCTTTCTGTAGCCACTGTGGAGCTCAGCCAACTTAACCTTGGATTCCACTTCTTTGTCCTGGGTACAAGAGAGAGCAGGTCCAGGGCTTCAGGACTTCTCTCAGGTTACAGACCATGTCCAGTCTTCTTATATACTGCAGGTCCAGAAATTGTTCTGATGTGGGAGCCTGGGTGTGCCACATTCATGACTGGAAACAGCTAGGTTTGGGGGGATGACTCCTGGGTATGCCCTAACCTATGGGGTAAAATATCCTGAGGCTAACCATAGGTGCTTTTTCATTAGTTCCTCTTTTCCTTACTGTAAACATGCCCAATATGCCCTATTTCCAGGCATTGTTAAGATGGTGAAAGTCTTTGGCCACACTCAACTTTGCCTCTGAAGGCTGGGGGTAGTCGTGTGTGTGGTGGCAGTGTACTATGATTATGTTAGAGTCTTACATCTAACTTTAAAATCTAGCTTGAGGCAGGCACTGTACCAACATAAAATCCGAGATAGTAGAAGTCTGGTAGGACAAAAACAGGGTCCGCCATCAACCAAACAGTGGATACACAAGAATTGTCTTGGCATCCTGTTCACCCCCTTTCGAGTGTTCCCCAAGTGTTACACGTGGCTCAGCATACCTGTCGAGTAGGATCTGTCACTGTGCTGTCAAAGGGAGGCCAACAGCCCACACCCTGCATATTCTGCTGAACTCAGAGGAGTCCTCTATGCCCATTCAGGTAAGCCTATTGTTTGCTCCTCGGAGGCATTTAACACTTTTATCACAGCTATTCTAGGCTAATCATTGGCTGGGAGAAGCTGGAGAGCCAACACGAACTAGTTCCCAGAAACATCAGGCATGGAAAATGTAGAATTCTAAAAGCTACTTTTTGGTAATGTTTATAAAAATCTGACTTCACCATTGAATTGGATTTTAAAAACAAATACAAATAGTTGTACTATTATTTTTATAACTGTTCCCTTTTCCAAGATACTTTATTAGTATTATTATTGCTTTTCATTGTTTCTGTATGGACCAACCAGCCTCCCTACAGTGAAAATAGCTTTTTTTTTGTTTTTTCTCTTGTTGAAAAGGGTCATTTTGACAGGTTGGGCTGCAGGCTTAAAACTGCAGCAGTCGTTCTACAATGGTAGGCCTGAAGACTTGCCTGCACCGCCACTTTAGTGAATGGTGCGATAGGTCCTGTGTGGTCCACTAGTGGCATTTAACTTCCAGGTCCTGGGTACACCTTGTACTTGGAGATAAATTATATATACTGATTGGGAACATGTCATTTCAACCATGTTTCAACGGGGCGCACAAGCACTTTACTACTGGTTAACAAGGGTTTTGTGCACAGAGTTCTAACTCTAGCAAAAAAAATAAAGTCCAGCAGAAGGTGAAAAATCCAAGGTGACCACATAGAAAAGGCAGATTTCCTACAGCTACCATGGTCGATTGTGTTTACTGTGTAGAGCTATCAATCTTGAACTGCTGTACCACTACTAAATGTATCTATATTTACAGTTATTTTTTATATGGTGTAGTTGTGGGTTCTTAGGATTATGGGTACAAACGGCAACAAAAAAGAATAATTTTACAGCATGGTGCACAGGTGGGCAATATTCTTTCAGGCTGGGGTTCGAGGCCTTTGACAAGTTCAAATGCAGGCACATACGCCATTGAGGGGCAGAATGGTAAAGGTTGTGACAAATCTCACTCACTTGATTGACACTCGGCTGAGGGTCCGTCTTCTAACACTCACTTGCATCCTCTCACTCTGGATACACTCCGCTGTTGTTCCCCCACCTGTTGCCACTTGCCTGAGAACCACATATCTGAAAGGCACTCTTTCACTGTCACTCACCCCAAGGGCACTCGGCACAGTCACTTCTTTGAGGCACACTCACCCACAGTACTAACATGAGGCACGCCCACCCAGCCTCTTACATGAGGGACATTTGCTAGATGTCACTCTCCTTGAGAGACATTCACAGCATAGTGATCTGTATGTGGCACTCACGCAAAGTCACTCATCTGAAGTACACTCACGACTGCCATTCACTTAAAGATCCCTCTCCCAGTATCACGAGTGGCGTTTGCCTACCTTCACTCACCCGAAGAACACTTTCACATAATCATTCACGTCGGGTCACTCCTGATGGGTTCTTTCCCAGTGTCACACTCCTTCCGGGGGAAGTCACCCATCTGCCTCTCAATTGAGGGACACTCTGCCTTCATCTGAGGAACACTAAACGGCAGTTATTCGCGGGAGGGGCACTCGCCTACTTTCCCTCACTTGAGGGACACTCCACTCATCCCTGAGGCATTGACCCGAGGAGACTCACCCTCTACCTTGACGGTCACTCACCTGGGGCGGATTCGTCTGCTGTCACCCACCTGACGGTCACTCACCTGACGGGCACTCGCCTAGCGTCACTCACCTGAGGGATGGTGACGGGCACCTCAGTCAGGTTCTTGTTCATGCAGGTGACGTAGGTCTTGATGTTGTCGCAGATGCAGAAGCGAGGGCAGGGGGCGCCAGAGGCCGGAGCCCCCCAGAAGAGGGCGAGCAGCAGACAGGCCAAGGGGCGCCGCATTCTGGAGCTGCGGGGGAGAGAGGAGTCACTGAGACAGCGTGCCAGGGCAACTCACGGGGCATTATTACTGGTTCCACCCACAGCTCTGCCTATGGCCCTCAAGCCTGGCTCCTGGCCCCACGCATTTGCTCTTATCCCAGCACTGGGAGCCACGCGCAGCTCTGCCAAAGCCCCTCAATCCTGCACCCTTTCTATGCACCAGTGGGACCGACAGACCATGGGAACCCCCGGTACACCCCTGCGGCACTCTGCCACCCCACTATTAAGACTCGCATACAGCTCGGCTGGTACACCTCGATCCTAACTGCCTATCCTAAAGCACCCCTGATTATTGCATTACTCGGTTGCATCCTCATCTTACCCGGCCTGTAGCACCCCTGTTGTTCCAGAGAAGGATCCCACTCTAAACTCTGACAGAATTTGATCTGCGGCATGTCTTAGTAATACCTGGACTAACGCGCACAGCTCTGCCAGGTCACCCCGTTTCTGACCTATAGTGCCCCTGCTATTTCATTATTGGGGCACACCCAACCCCACAGCTCCACCAAGGCGCTGTGTGGCTGACCCATAAAGCGGTACCGCTGGCGATCCTGTGACTCGAAGCACCACGCAGCTCTGCCCGAGCCCCTCAATCCTGACCCTGGCGCCACTTGAGCGCGACGTCCCAGCTCCCGAGATGTACCTCACGAGTCACGACTGAAGTCCCGTTCTCTGGCCCCCCGTCTGCCGTCAGGTGATGTCGGATGTGAGTGAGCTCAGCTGGCAGCGGTGTCACATCCGACCCTGGAGGTGGGAGGTGCCCGACACCCCCCTACAGCCCGTGTGAATGAAAGGAGCCTTTGAGAGCCTCCGCCCCCTCCCTCTGGTCCCAGGACACGAGGAGCTGAAGGGGGGATTATGGGCCGGGACTGCGGCTGCCTGGCAGCATTGGGGAGGCCTAGAATATAACCTCAGGCAGTCTCTCTCCCCTCTCCCCTCTCCTCCCCCACGAGTTAGTCATCTCTAGAAGTGACTTTTGGAATGCGGGGCACACATTGGGCCACAGATAAAACTAGTGGGGCCACATATGCAGGTAGAATATATATATAGATAGATGGATAGATAGATAGATAGATGGATAGATGGATAGATAGATAGATAGATAGATAGATGTGAAGAACACTGCTTTTCATTGAAAGGTAGTTGGACACTCGTGTGTGTAAAGTTGGTCCAGTGTGGGTTTTTCTGTGCCGCCTCCTGGCAGATTGGACGGCTGTGGCGGTGGGGCCCAAGGGGGGAGCGGGCAGAACGACAAGCTTGGGAACAGACCGAAGAGGCCCCCTGTAGACACACTAGAGGCCGCTCTCCCCTAGTCATACCGCCCTCTCCCTGGCGTAATCCCCTACGGTCCTCCTTGTCCAGCCACCAGATACCACCCGGGCACCGCTATAAGTCATGCTGCATCCTTCCAAATCCCCTCACACAAACATAGCTCCCTGTCATAGACACTCCCAATGGTTGAGCCAAGATCCACCCTCCAGCACCTCCAGTAATAACCCCCAGCCATCGCCCTTCCAGCAATAATCCTCAGCCATCGCCACACCAGCAATAACCCCCAGCGATCGCCCCTCCAGCGATAAGCTCCAGCGATCGACCCTCCAGCGATAACCCCCAGCCGTCACTCTTCCAGCAATAACCCCAAGTGTTCGCCCCTACAGCGATAAGTCCTAGGAATCGCCTCTCCAGCGATAACCCCCAGCCATCGCCCTCCCAGCAATAACCCTCGTCCATCGCCCCTCCAGCAATAAATAACCCCCAGCCATTGCCCCTCCA